>NC_091792.1:67076666-67685000 GCF_041296235.1 Equus asinus | reverse complement strand
ATGTAATGGCAGTGGTAATGGAGACAGGAAAACACAGTTAAGGAATGCTAATGAGTTAAAATGGATGGAAATTGTGATTAAGTGAATGTGGGGGTTGAAGAGGAGAGAAACATCTAGCATAACTCCAATGTTCCTGTCTTGGACGATTGCGCATTTATAAACATGGGAATATAGAGGGGGAAGCAGGATTATGGGGAAAAAGATAAATCCAGTTGTCAACAAATTGAGTTTAAGGTGCAGGTGGGTCATCCAGGTGACCATGTTTAATAGCCAATTGTATCAATGAATTTTAAGTCCAGCAGTGTCTTAGGTCGTTTTCTTTAGGAGATTCTGAGATAAAAATTCGTATGCAAGTGATTTATTAAAGAAGTGCTTCCAGGAGTAGTGGAAGCTCAATCAGGAGGAGGAAGAAGTCAACCAAGGGTGCAGTCTCAGGTGAAGTCCCAGCCTCCTCCAATCCCAAGGGGAACTCTGGAGAATAAATTGTGCCACAAAACTTGTCCTGCTCAAAACAAGTGAGCTGGGCTTTTATACTGTTGCATGGGTCATTAGCTATGGTCTGCCCCATGGGACAAACTTCCAGGCACTTAAGATCTTCACATGTCCAGGCAAAGTGGCTCCAATAGCCCCAGAATTGTCTTCTGAAGATTACAGAAGTAAGCCTTCAGAAAGCTGGGGGTGGGCACACAGAACAAATAAGGGGGATCTGAGGGGATCTATTCAGAACACTGAAACATCTGGAGTGAGACCTGAGTTCAGAATTCATCCACCTGTTGGTAGAAGTTAGGACAAGAAGTGGATGGGGTCCTGAAGGCAAATGGTTTAGAAAGTAGAGAGAAATGATCCTTTAGAATCACTGACATTTCAAAAGAAGAAAGGCCTGTGAGAAAGTGAAGACAGCATCAAGAAAAGCTGGAAGAGTAACAGACCATGGAAATATCCTGTGGTGTAGTCATTACTGGCTTTGGCTTGTTTGTTTCGTGATTATTCATGCACTCATACTGCTGTTTGATAAGAGCCAGTAGTGCGGTAGTGGCGGAGAATACTTGTGAGAGTGGCACAGATGCCTCTCCTGGGGAAGGCCAGTCCTCAGCTCCAGGAGCACCCTTCAGCTTCCTCACCTGCTTTCCACAGAGCCCCAAGAAACCAAATGCCTGTCTGGGCTATGATGGATTCAGCCCTGTTTGAACATGGGCAGCCTTCTGAGAGCTCAAAGTTTTCTTGACCAAGTGTGGAGCGTTTTTAATTAGGCAATCTAGAAGGCATCAATAGGATGATAAAGCACAATCTGAAGGGAGTGAAGGGAAATGGCCTGAGGGACTGGGAAAAGCCTTGGGTTATTTATTTAAAACAGTGGGTGAATCAAACTGTGCTCAGATCTTCTGGCCTGAGTCCCAAACAGGAAATGAAGCTATATGAATTATGGTGACTCAGAAGCTAATCTCACTACCTACCTGGCAGGAAGAAGAAAAGGGAGAGGGGGGAAAGGAAGGGACGTGGGAGGGGAAGGGGAGGAGGAAGACAGCTGGAACTAGTGTGGGGGTGGGGGGAGGGAGTCTTTCCCACTGCGCAAGCAAAAGCCTTCTGCGGCTCTGAGAGGATAGGCCTCAACATTTCTCACTCTCTTCCTCCAGGTCCATCACTCTCATTTTTTAAAGTACAAAGTTTGCCTTAGGTCTGTTATGATTGTTATTTCTTATACAATAATTGTTACTTAACTAATACACATTTACTTCGGAAAAATGAGAAAATCCTAAAAATCGTTTTGAAAATCATCCACATTCTTATTATAAACAAATCTTTTGGACATTTCACATACATAAATTTTAAAATTACATTTTATTTTCTGTTAATTTTTTAAAACAAGTTTTAAAAAATATTGTGTTCTGGCTTTAGAATATTCTTTTGTACAAATATGACAGTTTATTCAACCCCTTGACTATTGTTTGACATTTTTTTCTAGCCTCCTGTCTTTAAGCTAAGTACAATAAATACCATCTGATAACCAAGCATGTAGCTGGCATTCAGTGGCATGGTTTGAATCTACTAGTACTTGCATATTCTGGGCATGGCCGTTGATTGTATCTGGAGAAAATGCATCGTTGGGAGATAAGATGAAAGTATAATTTGAAGCTATAAGAGAAAGAATTGTACTCAGATATAACACCTCCAATACCTAGACGCAAGAAGCAATACCTACGGGAACATCTCGAGCACCACCACAGCCACCTCCTCACCCCTCTTCCTAGATTAGGATAAGAAAGAAATGTAAAAACATGCTCCCTAACCTGAAAGAAAATACAGTCTAACTGGGAATACAGAACAATGTAGGCAAAAGAAAAATCATTCTTGCCATTCTCTCCACTGTACCCAAAGACATCCTTCTGATTTTCTTAACCTCTTTACATCTACTGCATTTACAGTCAAATTTTCTCAGACTCTCTCTGCCATGTCTATACTTTGTGGTAAAATGTTTCCAAATGCCAGTGAATCTGGATGCTATTTTTCTTACTAAAATCTCTTTGTTTCCTTTATCTTACCTGCTTATTCCATTTTTTCATCGTGATCTACAAATGCCCAAAGCTATACTCTTTCTCTTAATTCTTGTAATTATGCCTAGGTCCATTGCCTTCTGAAGTTTTGGATCCCATGATTAGCCACTCAACACCTTTTTCGTGCACATCCTAGCATTCTGGTTTCCTTTGATACTCAATCTCAATACATTTACTTCTGATTCCTAGTCTGTTATTTGTTGCCAAAGAAAGTCTCAAATCTAGGATATCACATCCTCTATAAATTCATGATGTTTCCCTTTCAATGTTGCAACAATCTCCGTGGGTTGCTTGCTCTGAATTATTTCCTCTTTTGTTATTTGTTAACAGAACCCCACTTTTATGCAAGAAGCGAAATTAGAAACCCCTGAGTAGAACTCCTGATTGGTCTAAGCCAGTCGTGCTAGTCTCATTTTCTTTGCCTGTTTATGGTTCTGGGATAGGTCCTGATGCGTTCTGGCCAATGAGATTAAGGAGCTATTTGCTAGTGGCTTCTTTATCTTAGAGACATTTTCTCCTCTTTTTTTTTTTTCACTGTCTTCTCCTTGTTCACTTCTTTTGAAATTCATATTATGACTACATTTGACCTCCCTATTCTGTTATCTACATGTCTAATCATTTCTCTCTTTTGTGTCTTTATGGTCTTACTCTGATTTTTCCAAGTAACTTACTAAAACGTCCTCTAATTTTTAAATTTTAAGCAATTCACTGCCTCCATTGTACCTTTTCTGTCCAGCTGTCACATGTTTAACTTCTTTTTCTTGTGAGTTTTCCCCTCTTTTTTTAATCTCATAGGTGCAATATTCTCTCAGATTTATTTGAAAGTTTAGTTAGAGATGCTCTAAAGTTTTCTTTTGCTTCTTTCAGTAGCTGTGTTCCATAAGATATGTTTACTTACTGATTTCTCCTTTATTTATATTGATGTTTCCACTTGCTAATCTTATAGAAAGAGATTATACTTTTCTATTTTAAGAACTCAAAATGAGTACTTTGGGATATCATTTAGGCCCCAATTTAAGACATTGATGCCATATAAGATGTGTACAAATTTTAGATTTATTAGAGTTTAACTTTACCAGATCATATATCCAAGACTTTTGTTGAAATTAAAAGGCTGAATCGCATATAGGAAGACTTGTTTCTGTGCTAAAATGTTTCTTTTACATGCCTGTTATGGCAATCTAAATATAATTTAGCCAGTGACCCCCTCTCTAACTAACTTCAGTAGTGGCTGATGGAATATTACCCACATTTTATTTAACTTGTTCTTTACTTAGCCACTCAAGGGAGTGACTTTAAAAGAAGAATCTCTACTTCCCCCAAAAGTCAGTAGGATAGAAAATAGGCTTTTACCAATTGCCCCCAGGAGCTTCTAGTGTCTTACTTTCTACACTAGAAGATGTTATTATAGTTATCCCAGATAGTGAGTTCTGTGCTGGCCAAACAGAGACTTTTTCTGTTGTGCAGTGAACAGCAGGTCACTCGATAGTGTCCTCCAACCTGTCTCATCTGCAAGTATATTTCAGATATTCTACTTCAATACTATTCGAAGTCTTAGCATGTTGCTGGAACTAGTTCAGTTGTTTCTAGTGTCAATACACATTTTTTCCCTTTATTATTTTCCTTATGATTTTTTAAAAAAGAAATCTGATCAAAAAGGACCTCTTTTTTAGAAAAAGAAATCTGATGGTGAGAGATTATTCTCTTCTTTTTAAATATTTTAAATGGATGGTCAGTACTCTCTGGTCGTAATTTCTTATCAATAATTCATTATTAAGTCTTTAAATCTACTTCCTGCCTAGAAATATAAAACTAAAACAAAGTTCTTGCTTCTTTTTACTCTCTGTATCAGTCAGGATAGGCTAGCTTATGCTGCAGTAACAAACAACCCCACAATCTTTGGCTTTAAACAGTTAAGATGTGTTTCTCACTCTTGCTGCAGGCTCTTTGTAGGTCGGCAGTGGGGTCTGTTTCATACCACGTCCTCATGCTTAGCCCGAAGCTGATGAAGCAGCCATTGTTTACGCCTTCAGTCACTGTGGTAGAGGAAACAAAGGGAACATGAGGAGGTTCCCATTGGCTCTCAAAACTTTCAGTGGGAAATAACACACAGCATTCCAATCCCATTTCATTAGCCAAAACAAGTCAGGGAAACACAACCTTTAATGTACCACAAAATAGGGAGAGCCGGAATATTTATGGACAGTTCTAATAACTACCACATTTGCTATCACTTTTAACCTTTAACGCTATTGCCAACCCAAACTTCTAAAAATTTCCTTTTTGTTTTCCATGACAATAAATATCAGTGGCCTCTCTCCCTAGCTTTCTGATTGTTTAGCATATTTTTCTCCAACTTCTTTTTTTCTCACACAGTCCTAAGTGTAGCTGATTCTTACATTTCTATCCTTGTTCATTTTCCATTTTATCTCTTTTCTCTGTCCTTGAGTGACCCTATAGTAGCATTTAAACATCCATATATTCACCCAATCTTTCATCCTTCATTTACCAGGAATTTATTGTCAGTCTTACATGTGCTACGGGGCATAAGAATGAACAAGATAAAATCCCTGTCTTCAAGGAAGTCACAAATTAGTTGAAATGGCAGAAGTCAAACAGTTTCAGTAAAAATGTGTTGCATGTTTTAATAGATATGTGATATATATGACGTAAGAAATTATAATTCTGGTGAGTAGGATAATTAATTGGAAATCTGGCAATATTCATAACTATTCTCATAAAATTATGTTTAAACATAATACTAAAACTCTCAAATTTTGAATGAAATCTTTTACATAATCACTTTCAGGTAAAATTTGCTTTTTGAATGTTCACATGAAAGAACCATGGAGGAAAACTATCATGAAAATGAAGATCCAACAGGCGTGCCACTTTTATTTAATACTTCATGTATATTTTTCCAGGTTGTGAAAACACCGCTAATCAGGAAATTTGAAAATGCAGATGCTAAGGTTTAATTTTTTCTTTATTTTCTCTAAATTGTTTAGAAGGTATAAGAACTAGTTCTGAATTCGTGGAGGCTAAATTTTACCTCTTCATCTCTGTGTCAAGCAGAACACCATACACAGTAGTACCTCAAAAATATTTCTGGAATAAAATGTAATTGATTTATCCTCTATCTTAAGAAAATTTGACTTTTTCCTCCAACCTCTTACTTGGAAGTTAAAAAAAAATCCATGTAGAATATAAAGATGAATGAGAACAATAAAATAAAGGCTACCTAGATGACCTAGACAGGAGACGAGGATCTACCCCTGGCTGTGCATGCCCAAATTCCCGTATCTTGCTGTGGTGTGGCTTTCTTTAAAATTCAAGGAAGTAATGATTTCAAATAGGAATTGGGTGATGATGCGGAATAGCCCGAGGGAGTACCACTTTACTTTTTCTACCTTTAGATTTCTGTGTATCTGAGCTGTTCAGAGTCTAACACCCTTAAAATCCCTACTTTCCAAAGCCAGATCCGGTACAATTATATTATTTTCAGAGTGGGCCTGATGTATAATTGTTATAGGCAGTTTACAGAAATCAATCTGCACTAGTCCTAGAACAGTAGACATCTTTGGTAAGTTTCCAGTTAAGTAAGACAAAAAAGTGTTTTCCCATAAAATCCAATAAATCATTGGCATCTCTCAAATTTAATATAATGTGGAAGAGGGAAAGAGGTAAGTAAGAGAGAAAGAGGTATACTTTAATTTCTTTCCATTTCAAGACATGCAGAGTCTCTCAATTGCGTATTTTATAAAATGAAAATAAGTTAACTGCAATCATATTAGTGCCCTAACACCTTGGAGGAACCCTTTATACAACAGACATGTATTAAGATAATTTGAACTATCAAGGAAGCAAAGAACTATTCAAGCATCATCTGAAATTTAAAGAAAAAAATATATATTTGGTGAAAATGGATGATCCTAGAGGGTGAATCTGTTGGGTTCACACTTGTAAAGGGACAGTAGAGTCAAACATACATGTGAGTAAATGCCCACATCCTAATTCAGAGGTTAAAGGCACATAAGACCTTACATTAGCAGGTGAGGCCCTAAAGGACTCTGCAGGAAGAAAACGTCTCAATCGTGTATGAGACATCAGTCACTGCAAACCTCTCATTGGAAACTTTCACTACAGCAATCTTCTCAGTCGATGACTAAGCCAGATCTAATTGTCTATTAATTAAATGCTCTGTAAAGGTGTTTCTCTACTAAATTACATTGGAATATTTAATTAACATGTTAAATTCTGAGATGGTATTTTCTTATGTGGGATAAGAGTTTAGCTTTTTTAATACAAGTTCAATTTTGTCCCTTACTCATTTTGTTAATTTTTGGCAGAGAATGGATAAAAGATGAATGATTTACAACACAAACTTGAGTAGATTTGCTTGAGGAATAAAAGTGAAATGTAGCTGAGTTTATTTAAGCCATATTGTTTTCCTTAGTTGCTTTGGAATTGGTACACTCAACTTGTCACCTTATAACTACACTTGTGGAGTTGAAAACAATCCTACTTCAGTTCCCTCTTTGGCTCTGAGTGTGATTTCTTTCCTAGGAGAACTTATGAATCTTCCCATTAAATGTATTTGAGTTTGGGACTCTGACTTCTCATCTTATTGTTTCTAAGGAAATGGCCAGGAAAGGTCACACATCAGCTTTTTAGAGTAAAAATAATGAATGGGCATTTGAAATGAATAAGAATTAGTCTCACCCTCTGTCCCACCTAGGCCACGTGTTTGCCTTGTGCCTCATTTCCCACAACTGGAAGCTCCCAGCTGAATAATCATATCCAAACATGCTGAGCTAATTGAAGAAAGGTGCTATATAAACACAAGGTACTATTATTATGGTCATTTTCCCAGACCTTGGGCTTCCCCACCCACTTCCTCTCAATTTACAATGAGATGGAAAGCACAGCCTCCTGCAAACGGATGCCGACTTTGAGAGCAATGCCTTTGGTGCCCTCAAGTGGTTTCCTCTGGGTAGTAATCACCTAGCCATGGAGCTTAAGCTCAGGACAGAAATTATTGCTCTAAACATGCCAGTTTAAAGGGGGTGAGATATATGACTAAAGCACATATGGCCTTTTAGATTAATATTTTTTAAACAAAGTTATTTACACGTATAAAAAATACCAAGCAGTCTTCACTATTTTTGAAAATAACATTAGCATCTGTTATGAATGGAAAGGATAGATACCATAAATATTTTTCTTGGTAATCTAATCACTTAGTAAATTGTTGTTAGGACAAATCTTTCGATCTCAAAACTGGAGGCTGTACTGTGATGCACGAGGGTGTGTGGAGGTCCCGAGCAGACAGCCAGTTCTTTATACAAGTTTCCTGAATCCGTCTCTGACTCAAGTCTGCCACTGTTTAGCTGGGTGAAGTCAAAGTCACTTGTCCTAGCTGACCTACAATTTCTTTATTCCTACAAGAAAAGCATTTAAACAAGTTAGCGGTTTTTAAAGTTGTCAATTGGTTTAATCAGTGGAGCCTCTTTTTTGGAAGAAAGATTCCACAGAGCCCAAAAATATAAAACAAAGGACAGTGGGACCATTCTGGCTTAGGCTGTCTTGAGGAAGCTGACTTTTACCTACTCAGTCTCCTTTCCCTTACAGTCCCCCAACGTCCCTGAAACACCTTTAGAAAGTCCCAGAGCTCCAGGGAACCCAGTGTAAAAATCATTGTAGCAAAGTATTTATTGCTATTGTTTATTTAAGTGTCAATTAAAAAATATTTCTGGATAATGTTTTCTTAATTCCCTTATAGGTACTTAAAATTTTAATTTTTCTATTGTTCTCTATCAAAACTTTTTTTTCACTTCAGTGTTAAATGTGTGCACAGAGGTAGTAACGTAGAAAAGGTGAACTCCCAGGGTCCCTGTCTATCCTCCTGCTTTGGAGACTTTATGAGTCTACAAAGAATTCTATTTGCTCACACACACTGTTGAGTATCATACTCACTTGATGCTGGATTTTGTCAGGATAAAGAAGCTAGTTGAAGCATAATCTGATGTACAAACTTTTGAAAGCTATAAAGTACTATATCATAATATAATTGGATAATACTAAAACTGTATATGAGTGCTGAAATTATATGGTGAAGTAATCTGAGTCTTACAGCTGTTCAGAGGAAAGGGAGACTAGTATGTTTTGCAGGAGCAAAGAAGAACAAAGTGAGATGAGTTGAGCCTAGAAGAATGAGTAACTTTGGATAGAAAGAAAAGATGAGAGGTCGTTGAGGTTTTTAAAAACTTTGGAGACAAGACTGAATTCACTGGAACCCAGCTTTGTGAGGTGGTGTGGTGGGTGAGAGGACCATGAGCTTTGCAATCAACAGCTCTGTGGCTGGACCCTGGCTTTATTCCTTAGTCAATGAAGAACGTTTGTGGAGGCACAAACAATATCTGGCACTAAAAGCCATTAATTTCTTCTTCTCTCTTAATGGGTGATATGAAGAAAAAATTGATCCACTCTGTTCCCATATATACATTATTTTTACTATGTAAAAATATTAGATTACAACATATTTATGGTATGAGTCCAAAATTCATACTTTGAAATGTATTTAAGTTTAAGCATTACTTTAAGCAGATAATTTATTTGTTTTTTAAGCGTTTTTTTGTTTTTTGAAGATTGGACCTGAGCTAACATCTGTTGCCAATCTTCCTCTTTTTTTTTCTTTCTTCCCAAAGCCCCATTACATAGTTGTATATCCTAATTGTAAGTCATTCTAATTCTTCTATGTGGGATACTGCCACAGCATGGCTTGATGAGTGGTGCTAAGTCCGTGCCCAGGATCCAAACCAGCAAAACCCCAGGCCGCGGAAGCAGAGCATACGAACTTAACCTCTCGGGCCACTGGGCTGGCCTTTAATCTATTTTTAGTATGTAAACTGGTGATGTTGAGAATCAGTATAATATTTTCAAACATGAGTGCATGTAGCTACATGGAAAAATCTCTTACTGTCAGATAAGCATGCCTAAGGAACTCTCCTTGCTACATTGTAATGCTGCCCTAAATATATAGAGCGAGTCATCAGGAGTCAGCTCTTCCAAGAAGTGGAATATGTCATGTTGGAAATCAACCGTTTCAAATATAAGAGGTGGAACATGACTGGAATAAAGGGTCAAGTTCCATCTTCAAGGAACAAAGCTCAGATAGATAAGGTAAGAGGTGACATGGAAGTTAATTTATCTTTATAAAATTGTCACAGATCCTATTTGGTGAAGGAACAATAAAAATCCATCCCGCTATAACAAAGTGAGTGGTTTTTCTCCTCTTAAATTGCTATTATTTTCTTTTTCATTTCATACCCTGGCTCTTGTGCTTTCTGGCCCTGGAACAGGTTGAAGTGAAAACAGGAAAATATCATTTCTCCTAGCCTGTTTCCTGCCAGGTCAGCACTAGGAAGTGCTAAGGACTGGAGGTGTGGACTCAAGTCAGTTCCTGAAATTTTCCTAAATCAACTTGGCTTATCCTTTGAGACAGAGACTTGCTGTTAATAAAATATTGTGGCCCAGACTAAGAACTTTGATAGAAAATCGATTGACATAATTCATCACATTAATAGGCCGAATGAAAGAAAAATAGGGTAATCTCAAAAGATGCTGAAAAGGTGTTGAGAAATAGAAACTCAATATCTGTTCACAAAAAATATTTTAGTGTTTGGAATTAAAGAAGTATTCAAATGAATGGGCAACATGTTTTCCAGGGTAAAGGAATGTATAAATATTGGAAAGGAGAGCAGAGAATTATTATTATTATGTGTAGATGTTTTACCTACCAGGAAAACAAATAAATTATTTTGACAACTGTTTAGAGCCAAGAGATTTAATTTAAGTGAATGATTATAATACCTATGTATCAAAATTATTAAATGTTCTCAATAGTAATCACAAGTTATAATGTGGATGAGAAATATTCCATTTGCAATAACAGGACAAATGGGAACATCAAAAACAAAACATAACAAGAAATATTTTAGAAAAATTTTGAAAAATATAATAATAGAAAATGATTTAATGGGGATATGATCTATTATCTCATGGAAACCTCCAAAGTTTATGTGTTTGGCTGTCCCACCCTTGGGGTGCAAGAGGTAGGAGATTATTTTAACAAAATTATTACAACTCTCTGCTTTTCAATCTATGCCGTGGACTTTATTGTTGTTACTCGCTGTCTTTAAGCTGTCCACCATTATTAGAAGCAACCAGTTCACCTCCAATCCCTTGAAATTCTCATGCCCTATATATTCTTTCCTGCACAGACCACTCAGATTCCCAAGCTTTGCCTTTAACGAGCCCTTTATTACATGCGACCACAAACAGCCGATGCATGTCACTAGTTGCCCGAGTTCCAGCCCTTGAATGTACCAGGATTTTTCACTGCTGTCAGCACCAGTAAGGCCGGGTAATAAATCCTACATTTCACCAATTTCCCTGGTGGAAAATTATTGATTGTAATTGTTTCCAGTGCCACCTTTTATGTTAGTTTAGTTGTAAACATTAGGGTCTATCTTATAACATTGAGTCCAACAAAAGAGTATTGTGAGCAAAGAATGACAGGTTTCTGTAGGTAGGAAAGAATTATTAAAGGACATTGGTAACTGACAGAATCTCTGGAGCTGCCAGAGGAATAAGCTTAGAGGTTACACAGAGAGTAAGAATGACTCATAGCATACTCCAGGGCTCTTCTGCTACTGCTGGGACCTAAGTAGTATATAGGACTAATGCTGGACACTAACGCCACTGGAATGGCTGTCACTGAGACCATTGGAAACTCAAAGTAGTTGCTGCCTCTACTACTACCTGTCAACATAATATTAGTTTCCAATTGCAACCTGGAGAAGAGTGTGTCTGATTGACATGGCATAAACCATGTGACCACAACTTGAGCTATGGAATTTGGGGATGCAAATATTGTATATTTACAAGTCTTTCCGGGAGGCAGCCTTAGCTTCTTCGGGAGAGGGAGCTTAAACATAGGAAGGGGTTCCATTTCTGGGCTGAAAAAAAACCTGACAAATAGTGAGTAGGAGAAGTTCTCTCTCATGTATTTTTTTTCTGAGAAACATTTCTTTTCAACATTTCTATCTTACCTTTTTTTTTCCAAATGAATCTTAGGATCATGAATACATTCTGAAAGTTTTCAGTAGAGTTCAGATTTTGATTAGAGTAGATTTAAATCAATGAGATAATTTGAAAACAGTTCATTTTTGATGCTCAGTATTTCCATACGGCAATAAAGTTTGATTCAATTCACATATTCATTTATAACAAAGTTTGTATATGTCTTCACATGAAGATACGTTTACTAAATTTATTCCAAGGTAATTTTTTTCCTATTTCAAATGAAGTCTTTATATTATTTTTAAACTGCCTATTGCCATATAGAAAAGTCACTGACTTGTAAAATTGCTCTATTGAAATATAATATACATTTAGAAAAGTGTACATATCGTGTGAATTTTCATAAATCAAATATACTCTTATAACCAGCAACCAGATCAAGGAACAAAATATTACCAAAGTTTGACACCAAAGGCACAATGTTAGCATAGGTATTTTGAGATCTAGCCATGTTGCTTGTATGTATCAATAATCATTTCTTTTAGAGCTGAGTTCTATTTCACTGTATGTATATGCCGCAATATATTTATTCATTCATTTGTTGAGGGACATTTGAGTTGTTTCCAGTTTTTGGCTTTACACATGAAGCTGCTATAAGCATTATGGCTTTGTATGGACATATGCTTTCGTTTCTCTAGGATAAATACTCTGCCCTAAGAACTCTAGCTGTCTTGGTCTCCTCGGACTCCCAGCTCCATTTTTGTAACTCAGGGAAACTACTGGACAATGTTTGAGTCTGCCTTCTTGTGCTGTGTCATAAAAAAAGTCTCTCCAGGCTGAAGCAAATGCGAGGGTTACTTCCATGATTCTGGGGTCACTGTCCTTAATCTCCAAAAATGACCAAATTCTTGAAAACCATTGTTTAATAAAATTTTTCCAGGTGTTTATTTGTGTATTCTAGGAGGGTAAATTCAGTCCCTGTTACTCCATCTTGGCCTGAAGTTGAATTCCTGGTATAGGTGTTTTTTTTTGTTTTTTTTTTTTTTAATAATAGCTTTATTACGAGAGAATTCACGTGCTGTAAAGTTAAGTATTTTAAGGTGCATGATTCTGTGGTTTGAGTATATTCACAAAGTTATGCATTCATCACTACTAATTCTAGAATATTTTTATCACTGCCAAAGGACACCCCATATCCATGGTTGATCACTTATCATTCCCTCCCCCTCCACCAGCCCTTGGCAACCCCTAATCTATATTCTGTCTCTACAGATTTGTCCATTCTTGATGTTTTCTATTAATGGAATCATACAATATGTGGACTTTCGTGTTTGACTTCTTCCACTTAGAATGACATCTTCAAGGATCATCCATGTAGTTGTATGTATCAAAGCTTCATTCTGCTTTCAGGCCAAATAACATTTCAGTATATAGATATACCATATTTGTTTATCCATTCATCAGTTGATGGACGTTAGGTTGTTTCTATTTTCTGGCTATTGTAAATAGTGCTGTTATGAACATTTGTGCACAAGTTTTTGTGTGGAAATATATTTTCATATCACTCAGGTATATGCATACCTATGAGTGCAATTCCTGGATTACATGGTCACTCTATGTATAACTTTTTTGGAAAACTATCATAGAGTTTTCTAAAAGTCTGTAACATTTTACATTCTCAACAGAAGTGTATGAGGTTTCCCATTTCTCCACATTCTTGCTAACATTTGTTATTATCTGTCTTTCTGACTATAGCCAGTCTAGTGTATGTGAGGTGGTCTTCTGTTGTGGTTTGATTCACATTTCTTCTTGCATCAGCTTCAGTAGTTTGTGTCTTTCTAGGAATTTGGCCATTTCATCTATGTTATCTAACTTGTAGGTGTACAGTTGGTCATAGTATTCTCTTATACTTCTGTAACATCAGTATGATATCCCCTCTTTCATTCTCAATTTTGGTAATTCTTCTTCTTTCTTTCTACTTGGTCAGTCCATCTTAAGGTTTGTCATTTATTTTTTTATTTTATTGAGGTCACATATTTTATAATATTGTGAAATTTCTCTTGTACATTATTATTTGTACGTCACCATATATATGTGCCCCTTTATCCCTTATGCCTACCCCCCAACCCCCTTCCCTTCTGGTAACCACTAATCTGTTCTCTTTGTCCATGTATTTGTTTATCTTCCACATATGAGTGAAATCATATGGTGTTTGTCTTTCTCTGTCTGGCTTATTTTGCTTAACACAATACCCTCAAGTTCCATCCATGTTGTTGCAAATGGGACAATTTTGTCTTTTTTTGTGGCTGAGTAGTATTCCATTGTATATACATACCACATCTTCTTTATCCAATCATCAGTCGATGGGCACTTGGGTTTCTTCCACGTCTTGACCTGAATAAGGCTTCAATGAATGTAGGGGTACATAAGTCTCTTTGAATTTGTTGATTTCAAGTTCTTCGGATAAATACCCAGTAGTGGGATAGCTGGGTCATATAGTATTTCTAGTTTTAATTTTTTGAGAAATCTCCATACTGTTCGCCATAGTGGCTAGAGTAGTTAGTTTGCATTCCCACCAGCAGTGGATGAGGGTTCCCTTTTCTCCATATCCTCTCCAACATTTGTTGTTTTTTGTCTTGGTAATTATAGCCATTCTAACATGCATAAAGTGATATTTCAATGTAGTTTTCAGTTGCATTTCCCTGAGGATTAGTGATGTTGAACAACTTGTCATGTGCCTGTTGACCATCTGTGTATCTTCTTTGGAAAAATGTCTATTCATATCCTCTGCCCATTTTTTGATCCAGTTTTTTTGTTGTTGAGTTGTATGAGTTCTTTATATATTTTGGAGATTAACCCCTTGTCTAATGTATGATTTGCAAATATTTTCCCTGAGTTGGTGGGTTGTCTTTTCATTTTGTTTCTGGTTTGCTTTGCCTTGCAGAAGCTCTTTAGTTTGATAAAGTCCCATTTGTTTACTTTTTCTTTTGTTTCCCTTGCCTGAGTAGACATGGTATTCAAAAAGATGCTGCTAAGACCAATGTCAAAGAGCATAGTGTCTACATTTTCATCTAGGAGTTTTATGGTTTCATGTCTCACCTTAAAGTCTTTAATCCATTTTGAGTCAATTTTTATGTATGATGGAAGATAAGATTCTTTTTCATGTGGCTGTCCAGTTTTCCCGACAGCAGTTATTGAAGTGATTTTCTAAAGGTTTGTCAATTTTCTTAATATTTTGAAAGAACCAACTTTGGTTTCATTGATTTTCTCTTTTGATTTTCTATTCTTAATTACATTAAATACCACTCTAGGCTTTATTATCTCCTTCCTTCAGCTTGCTTTAGGTTTAGTTTACTCTTAATTTTTCAATTTCTTTCTTTCTTTTTTTTCTGAGGAAGACTGGCCCTGAGCTAACATCCATGCCCATCTTCCTCTACTTTATATGTGGGACACCTACCACAGCATGGTGTGCCAAGCGGTGCCATGTCCAAACCCCGGATCCAAACCGGAGAACCCTGGGCCGCCAAAGCGGAACGTGTGCTCCTAACCACTGCGCCACCAGACTGGCTCCCTAATTTTTCAGTTTCTTAAGGTGGAAGTTTATGATTAAAGATATTTCCCCTTTTTTAAGATAGGTGGTTACAGTTATAGATTTCCCCCCATACAGTTTTTACTATGAGGTATTTTCATTTTCACACCTCCAAGTGTTTTGCAATTTCCCTTATGATTTCTTTTTTGGCATTTGTTTATTTAGGAATGTGCTAATTTCCACATTTTTTAATTTTCCTTGTATTATTAGTTTCAATTTTGTTACATACAAAGTATGGCCAGAAAACACACTTTAGTGATTTCAATCCTTTTAAATTTATTGAGCTTGTTTTATGATATCATAAGGTATGTCTTAGAGAATGTCCCTCATGTACTTGCGAAGAATGTGTTTTCTGCTGCTTTGGGGCAGAATGTTCAACATATATCTGTTAGGTCTAGTTGGTTTATGGTGTTTTACCTCATTATTCTATCCCTAATTGAGAGTGGAGTACCAAAATATTCAAAATCATTTCTCCCTTCAATTCTGTCAGTTTTTGCTTTGTATATTTTGAGGCTCTATTTCTAGATGCATATATGTTTATAATTGTGATGTCTTTCTGCTGAATTTCCCCTTGTATCATTATAAAAATAGTTCTTTTTCTCTAGTTCAATTTTTTTTTTTTTGTCTTAAATTGTGTTTTGTCTGATATGACTATAGACACTCCAGCTCTTTTTGGATGCTTTTTGTATGGTACATCTTTTTACCATAATTTTATTTTTAATATATTTGTGTCTTTAAATGTAAAGTATGTCTCTTATAGTCACACTTTTGATCAGAGTCACCTAGTTTTGTTTGGAGCATTTAATCCATTTAGATTTAATGTAGTTACTGAGAAGGTAGGGTTTATGTCTAGTAATTTTTCTGTTTTCTATATGTCATTTATTTTGTTCCTCTATACTCCATTACTGCTTTACTTTGTGTTATTATATTTTTTTAATATTCCATTTTAGTTTCATTGTTATTTCTTTAAAATTTATTTTTTTGAGGTGAAATTTGCACAACATGAAATTAACTGTTTTAAAGTGTACAACTCAGTGGGTTAGTGCATTTACAAAGTTAACAGTGTTGCAAAACTCTTTGCAGTTCCAAAACATTTTAATCATCTCCAAAGGAAACCCTTTACTCACTAAGTAGCTACTCCATAATTCCCCCTCTTCTCAATAATTGGCAACCGTTGATCTTCTTCTGTCTTTATGGGTTTACATATTCTGAATATGTCATATAAATGGCATCATATAATATGTGACTTTTTATGTCTGCCTTTGTTCACTCAGCATAATGTTTTTGAGGTTCCTTAATGTCATGGTATATACCAGTATTTTCCTTTACTGTAGCCAAGTAATATTCCATTGTATGAATATATCACATTTTATCCATTTATCCATTAATAGGTTTTTGGGTTATTTCTATCTTTTAGCCATTGTGAATAATGCTGTATGAACATTTCTGAACGAAAGTATTTTTTTAAATATCTCTTTTAAGTTAGCATTGATGGATCTTATGGTAATTCTATGTTTAACGTTTTGAGGAACCACCAAACTGTTTTACAGAGCCCCGTACCATTTTTACATTTCCACCAGCAATATATAAGATTTCCAACTTCTCCACATTATTGCCAGCATTTGTTCATTATTATTATTATTGCCATTCTAGTGGATGTGAAGTGGTATCTCATTATGGTTTTGATTTGCATTCCCCTTATGACTAATAATATTAAGTATCTTTTTGTGTATTTGTGATTCATTTATGCATTTTCTTTGAAGAAATGTTTATTCAAGACTTTGTCCATTCTTAATCGTTTTTGTTGTTGTTGAGTTGGGTTTTTTTTAATTTTCTGGACGCTAGACCTTTATCAGATATGTGGCTTATGAATATGTTCTCCCATTCTGTTTACCTTTTCATTTTCTTGATATTATCTTTTGATTCACATTTTGAGGATGTCCAATTTGTCTGTTTTTTCCTTTGTCACTTGTGCTTTTGGTATCATATCTAGGAATTCATTGCCAAGTCTGAAGTTATAAAGATTTACTCCTAAGTTTTCTTCTAAGAGTTTTATAGTTATAACTCTTGAATGTAGGTCTCCCATTCATTTTGGGTTAATTTTTGTATATGGTATGAGGTGAGGGTTCTTTTGTAGATAGATATCCAGTTGTCTCATCACTATTTCTTGAAAAAACTGCTCTTTTCCCTTTAAATAGTATTGACACCTTGTGTAAATCCATTGACTGTAGATATGTGAGTTTATTTATGAATTTTCAATTCTATTCCCCTGGTCTATATATGTATCCTTATGCCAGTACTACACTGTTTTGATTGCCAAAGTTTTGTAGTAAGTTTTGAATTGGGAATGTGCGTCTCCAACTTGTTTTTCTGTTTCAACATCACTTTGGATATTTAGGGTCCCTTGCAACTACACTTGAATTTTAGACTCAGATTTTGTATTTTTGCAAAAAATACCGTTGGAATTTTGACACAGATTGTGTTGAAAATATAAATCACTTCAGGAGTACTGCCATCTTAAAAATATTGTCTTCCAATATTGTGAACATGAATATAGGATGAACATCTTATGAACATGGGGTATCTTTTTATTTAGTTAGTTCTTTAATTTCTTTTAGCAATATTTTACAGTTCTCAGTGTACAAGTGTATCTTTCTGGTTAAATTTGTTTCTAAGTATTTTATTCTTTTTGATACTATTGTAAATGGAATTGTTTTCTTTATTTTATTTTTGGATCCTTAATGTTTATTTTACTATATATTTTTGTGTTATTTTCTTAGTGATAAGCCTGGTGATTACAACTAACAATCTACTTTGGATTAATACTAAATTTCAATAGTACACAAACACTTCACACCAATATAGTTTTGTTCTACCCCTCTTCCTTTGTACTATTATTGTCTTACAAATTATATCTGTATCCATTATAAGTCCATCAAAAGTTATTTTTTATTGAGATATAATTGACATGTGACGTATTAGTTTAAGGTATACAACATAATGATTCGGTATTGTCTATACTGCAAAATGATCTCCAGATAAGTCTAGTTAACATCCATCACCACACAGTTACAAAAATTTTTTTCTTTGAGATGAGAACTTTTAAGAGCTACTCTCTTAGCAACTTTCAGTACAGTATTATTAACTAAGTCACTATCCTGTGCGTTACATGCCCAGGATTTATTTCTTTTGCAACTGGAAATTTGTACCTATTGATAACTTTCACCCATTTTACCCTTCTCTCACCCCCCACCTCTGGCAACCACTAATCTGTTCTCTGTATCTATGAGTTGAGGTCTTTGTTCATTCGTTTCTCGATTCCACATATAAGTGACATAATACAGTATTTATCTCTCTCTGTCTGACTTATTTCACTTAGCATAATGCCCTCAAGATCCATCCATATTGTCTCAAATGGCAAGATTTCCTTCTTTTTTATGGCTGAATAATATTCATACACACACACCACATTTTCCTTATCCATTCATCCATCGGTGGACACTTAGGTTGTTTTCATATCTTGACTATTGTAAATAATGCTGCGGTGAATATGCAGGTGCCGATATCTTTTTGAGTTAGTGCTTTGTTTGCTTTGGATAGATACTCAAAGTGGAATTGCTGGATCATATGGTAGTTCTTTTTTCAGGAACCTCCATACTGTTTTCCATAGTTGCTGCACCAGTTTACATTCCCACCAACAGTGCACACGGGGCCCTTTTTCTCCACACCCTCATCAACAGCTGATGTTTCTCATCTTTTGAAAATAAGCATTCTGAAATGTGTGAGGTGATACATCATTGTGGTTTTGATCTGCATTTCCCCTCTGATTAGTGATGTTGAGCATTTTTTTATGTGCCTGTTGGCCATCTGCATGTCTTCTTTGGAAAACTGTCTGTTCAGATCCTCTGCCCATCTTTTTTTTATTGTATTTGGGGTTTTTTTGTTCTTCATTTTATTACTTTTCTTTATTTCTTGTGTCAATCAAATCATTTAGTGTCCTTTAATTTCAGCCTAAAGTACTTTTTACAGCATTTCTTATAGGGCAGTTCTCTTAGCAAGGGATTGTTTCAATTTTTGCTATCTGAGAATGTTTTAATTTCAGTGTAATTTTTTTTGGAGGATAGTTTATTAGATATAGAATTCTTGGTTGACAGTCTATTTCTTTCAGCACTTTCAATAGATCATTCCTCTGTCTTCTGGCCTCAATAGATTCTGATAAGAAATATCCTGTTAATCTTATTAGGACTTCCTTGTCAGTGATAAGTCAAAAGCAACTTGCTGCTTTCAAATTCACTCTTTGTCTTGACTTTTGACAGTTGGACCGTGATGTTTCTCAGTGTAGAACTCTATAAGTTTATCCCAGTTGGTGTTTGCTGAGTTTCTTGGATGTTCAGATTAATGATTTTCATTAAACTTGGGAGATTTTTGACCATTCGTTCTTCAACTATTTTTTCTACTTAATTCTTTCTTTCCTTTTCTTCTGGGACTCCCATTATGTGGACTTTGGTATACGTTTTGGTGCTCACATGTCTTTGAGACTCTGTTTATTTTTCTTTCTTTTTTTTTTTCCCAGAAAGTAGCTAGACAGGTCAAATAGTGATAATTCTCTGGGAATGGGACTTTAGGGGAGCTCCAGATTCAGTTTGGCTTACCCAAAGCTGCCAGGCTGTTGGTTTTCACAGCTGCTATAAAGTTGTGAGGCTGTTGGCTTTCAAGACTACCATGAAGCTGAGGAGTGGGAATAAAATTTAGGCAAGTTAAAATGCCATAAGGATCATGTTTTTTTCCTGAGAATCAGCCACTTTTCTTGAATAAATCCTCTTTGGATTGTTGAAAACTTTTAGTTGATTTTCAGAGTTTTGAAAAAGTTGAATTTGATAGTTTATTTCAATGCTCTTTCTTTAACAGCTTCCGCTGTTCCAGGAGTCAAGTTCCTGGCATGGGTTTTTAAAAGCAACAATTTTATTTTTATAAGATTTAATATGTTTTTTCAAATCACCAATCTTATCAGTTGCAAATAATGCTAATTTTATTTTCTTTCTAATGTTCGTATCACACCTTTCTTTACTTTTTTCTTGAATTGCTAGAAATTCTAGAAAATATGAATAATCACAGTCCTAGGTAGCTGTCCTAGGTATTAAGTATTTTATTACTTAATTTATTGTCTTTACTTTAAGCTTTTATTAAAAAAATTCTACTGAAAAATATTCTTCTATACCTAGTTTCCTGATTTTTAAGACAGAAATGTGATACTTTAAGATAATGAAATGACTATGGTCATCTGTGTTATGGAATAATTTTATCCTTAGACCTGATAATCTAATAAATTTATGTTGTCAAAGAAAATTGAACCATACTTTTGTTCTTGAGATGGGCGACATCCTATCTGATTATAATGTATTCTTTTATCATTGCACCAAAATTATATACTGATATTTTAAATTTTTTTTTATTTGTGATTTTGGCTAGTAACTTATTGTTATCCATATTGTGCTTTTTTCAGATTTCAAGTTCACATTTTACAAAGAAAATTGAATTTTGAATTCACTTTCTGAATTTCTTTCTTCTTTATGTTATCAGAGAATAGAACTTATTCACCTTTACTTTTATGACTGACATGTTTTGTTTGAATTTTTTCTGTGTTATCTGTTAAAGCTTTACATTTACAAGTTACCTTTTGAGGTTTTTTTCTATGAAGACTTGCTATATTTTATTTGTTCCTCACCTTGGAATAAAAGTCAACAAACTCTTTTTAATTCTAATAGAGTACCTAAATATTTTCAAGCTCCTATTTGAATACGTGTTTTTTTTCTAATTGTGAACTTCAATGTAAAGGAAGTTATGCAGAGTATATGTTAGGAATGAAAAGCAATCAGGATATATTTATTTCTTGACGTATTTTTGTGTCTGTGTGTGTGTATCTTAACTTTATATATTTACGCTTTATCTCTTGTTAAAAAATTCTTTCAAATGTTTCACTATTTAATTCTTTTTCCCTGAACACACATCAATATATTTATTTTTACATTTATTTTTTGCCTTTCCTTAAGTTCCTTTGTTTATTTTCCACCATTTTGAGAAGAAAGATTAATTCATTAATCCTAATTTACTTTTATTTAGTTATCAAAGAATTTAACATAATTTTGACTGAATTTCATATTTAGGATTAGTTGTTCTCATTGTCCTAAATTTATCTGTAGCCAATAATTCTATATTTGATTAACCCATAAACATTGGTATAATACAGGACGTGTGTTTGGTTAGTTCAGAACTATGAACAAAATATTTAAAATGTTGGCTGTCCTAAGCTTGCTTTAATAAAATTAACAGGTTTCTCTCTCTTTTTTTTAGCATAGCCATGACTTTTGACAAAATTTCTTTTGATGTCAGCGCTTCAATAGGTATAAAACTACCCTCTTATTAGTAGCTTCTAAGATTTTTAACAAGATTATTGTGTTATCTGATATTTTTTACTATAATGTTAATTATGATACAACTTCCAGTTTAGCTTATATTGTCTATGAATGTGCTTTTTCACTTCTGCAAATGCAATTAATAATGTCGTGTGTCTGAGATTAAATTTAAACATAACGACACAACACATTCTCCATAAATTTGCTTTACCACATGTAGCTAACATGAGTTACCATATTTCATTGAATCTGAGACTCCACTGACTTTAAAATATCTTATTATTTTATGTATTTGTGAGCAAAAGACACTCTCAATTAAGCTGCGATACAATGCTGTCTCTTCTCTTTTTTTGTTTCATACCTCTTGAAAGAGCTCTTTTCTCTTTACCTAGACAAATATAATAATCATAATCGTGTTGTTGTGGTATTTGCTTCTTGTGGTGTGGAGGCTACAATCAAGGCCCAGGATGACATGTGCCTCAATGTTTGGAGGAAACAGGGGGGGCCTTGAGCGGCGTAACTGCAGCTTCCCTCCTCACTCTGCTCCTGTGGAGATAGCCCCTTCCTGTCAGAGGGACCGGGCACAGTTCCTGCTTGTCCTTGAGTTCCCTGCCAGTCCATGGAATTACTGGAATGAGCCAATCCCATCCCCCCACAGGAACCAGGGAGCCCCCTATTTTCTTGATACTACACAGTCTGTTTCCCACAGTCCCTGGCTGTTCACTGTGTTCCTACGTGCAACACTGTGTGTCTCTGCATGGCACCGTGTCCTCCTCCCCCAGGTGTAAGTAAATATGACTAGTACACTGCTGTTGATCTCGTCTGTCTGGTGATGGCTGTTGTGTGTTTGGTCATCCCTGTAGCCCCACGGCAGGAATCCTTCCCACATGAATTGGTTGAAGAGAAGGCCGGTAAAGCACCCTTGCACAGTAAGATCTCGTTTTCAATTCCAAATCATGGTGTACTCGTTAGATGTTTCAAAGAGTCATTAAACTTGGCATGTGTAGAGCAGACAAAAAAAAATTCAGCTGAGGTGGAAATAATACAAATGTTTGTGATCAAGTTCACACAAGTGCAGGCAATGATAACTTCCCCATGACTGCCATCCGGCCAGAAGCAATTGCAAGAATACCGATAATCGATATCTGAGATGTTAAAATTTAAAAAAGACTGTCTTGGAATTCAGTAATACCAAAATTGCTTTGCAGCATCCAACATCAGTGTTTTTATTATGTTGGACCACTAAATCTGTACCAAACTATAGCCATAAAAATTGGCTGTTTCTTAATGTTCCAAAGCAGGAGCTGGCTAGCTAACTGCAGCCTGTGGTCCAAACCTGGCCTGCAGCCTGTTTTTGAATGACCTGTGAAGTAAGAGTTATTTTTACTTTTTTCAAGGGTTGTAAAAACAAACCAGCAAGCAAACGAAGGGCAATATGAGTCAAAGACCAAATACAGACTGCGAAGTCTAAAAAATTTAATATCTGATTCTTTATAGAAAAAATTTGCTGACTTCTATTCTAAAGTAGTACAGATTTTATTGTACTAATCACTATTTATTTATTTATTTTTTTTGGTGAGGAAGATTGGCCCTGAGCTAACAATCTTTCTGTATTTTGTATATGGGACACCGCCACACATGGCTTGATGAATGGTGTGTAGGTCTGTGCCCAGGATCTGAACCTGCGAACACCAGGCCACTGAAGCAGAGTGTGCAAACTTAACAACTATGCCACCAGGCCAGCCCCCTAATCACTAACTTTTAATTTTTTAATGATTAGTTCAAAAGTTCTCAAAAATTCTTGGTTCAGTGCCTCTTTTGTAACCCAATAATTTTCATGGCACCCCCAAGCCCAAAGAAATACCTAAAAGTTCTGCTTATTGAGTAGTTAGGTACAAACAGCATAATAAATATTATATTCTAACAACTTTCTAGAAACTTAGAAAGCATGATGTATATAAATTAAAAGAAAAATATTTTCATTTCATTTTTAAGTAACCACAGTTACTTCTTAGTGGGTGTGTGTCTGTTAGGCCTGTGTAAGTTCTTAAAGCCTAGAGTGAGACTGGAAACCATCATTCCCATTTGCTGTTCTACAGTGATTTTCTCACTAGTTTTTTAATAACAGCGTCCATTGAAAAACCATCTTAACAAAGATATGTCATCAAAGGAATGTAGCACAATCTAACTAGTTTGAAATTGCAGACTGCTTCAAACTAGTGTATTTTGCAATGTCAAGCAGATATCTCATATCACTGTGTTTGCCTGGAAAAAGCAAAATACATCACTACACCCCTGAGAGTTTGCTATGGCAACCTAGTATGCCTTGGCACACAGTTTGAGAACTTCAGGAACAGTTGATTTATCATGAAAAATTGCATACCTCATACACATACCTGCTGTAAGAACAAATTTTAGCTTTTGTTTGAGCCATTTAATTTTTTTCACATGCTATGTAAGTAAATATGACAATAATAAAAATCTGTTATTAACAACACACAGTAACCAATACTTAACTAGTCTGACTACATGTCAGGAGAATTGACATCTTAACAATTTTGTGTCTTCCAAATATATGGTCATGGTTTACTTCCTAATTCATTTAGCTCTCTTTAATTTCTCTTATCAATGTTTTATAATATTCAGTGTATCCATTTTGAATATATGTTAAAAATTTGTCTTAATTATTTCATGATTTTTGTTGCTATCATATATGGTATTTTAAAAATTTCATTTTGAATTCTTTGTTGACAGTGTATAAGTATACAATAAACTTTGTATATTCACTTCTTTGCTAACCTCATCTTTAGCTGTAATACTTTTATTGTAGTCTATTTAAAGTTTTCTTTCAAATTATTTTGTCTTCTATGAATAAAGACAATTTTATTTCTTCCTTTTCAATCTGTAAGCCTTTTATTTCCTGCTTTATTGCACTGGTTAAAACTTCTAGTATGCCGTCAATAAACGTGGTGAGCAGATATTCTTGACTTATTCCGTATTTTAGGGAAGTATAATGTTAACTATAAGTTTTTCATAAATGTCTTTAATCGTGGGCATTGAGCTTTTTCAAATGTCCTTTTTCTGCATCCATCGAGAAAATCACAATTTTTCTTCCTCATTCTGTTATTATCGTGAATTATACTGATTGATATTTGAATGTTAAACCAACATTGCCTTCCTGGAATAAACTGTGGTTGGTCATGACGTATTATTCTTTTTTACATGGCTGGATTAGAATGCTAATAGTTAATTTCTCTCTTTTTTTTTTGCATTTGTCTTCATGAGAGCTGATAGTCTGAGTTTTTTTCCCTGTATATCTTTGTCTGGCTTTAGATCAAATGTAATTCTCTTCTCATAAAATGAGTTGAGAAGTGTTTGCCTCATCTGTTTTCTGAACGAGTTTGTGTAGGGTTGGTCTTATTTCATCTTTAAATGGTTGATAGAATTCATCAGTGATATTACCTGGATTGCCTAAAATTTTGAGGAAAATCATATATATGTATATATATAAATTATGAATTCAATTTCTTTAATGGATATAGAATTATTGAGATTTTCTTTTTCTTCTTGTATCAGCGTTGGTAATTTTTATCTTTCATGGAATTTGTCCATTTCACCTGGGTTTTCAGGTTTATTCATAATATTCCCTAATTACCTTTTTAATGTTTATAAGATCTGTAGTGCTGACCTCTATTTGATTCCTGATATTGGTAACGTGTATCTTTCCTCTTTCTTCTTGACCAGTTTAGCCAGAAGTTTATCAATTTATTGATATTTTTAAAAAGACAATTCGGCTTCATGGATTTCTCTATTGTTTGTCCATTTTTAATTCACTTGATTTCTATTTATTATTTTGTATTTTTCCTGCTTACTTTGGGTTTAATTGACATTATTCTAGGTTCTTAAGATGGAGACCTAGATTATCAATTTTATAATTATTATTTATTTTCTAATATAAAATTTAAATTTAACTGCATCTAACACATTTTAATATACTATGCTTTCATTATCATATAAAAGAGCTTCAACATAGAAGAAATGAAAAACACTGATATGAAAGAAGAAATAGAAAAAATCTGTCAGCTACAGCTGGTTTATTATTTGTGTTTGTATAATGCATCTTTTCCCCTATTTTTTTACTTTTAAACTTGTTTGTTTCCTTATATTAAAAGTGAATTTCTTAAAGACACCATACAGTTGGTCTCACATTTTTGATCCAGTCTGATAGTCTGAAAGTCTTTTTTTGTGTGTGAGGAAGATTCATCCTAAGCTAACATTCGTTGCTGATCCTCCTCATTTTTTTTTTTTTTTTTGCTTGAGGAAGATTAGCCCTGAGCTAACATCTGTGCCAATCTTCTTCTACTTTGTATGTGGGACGCCTACACAGCTTGGCTGATGAGTGGAGTAGGTCCACACCTGGGGTCCGACCCTGTGAACTCAGGCAGAGCACATGGAACTTTAACCACTCAGCCTGTGGGCCAGCCCCTGAAAGTCTGACTTTTAATTGAAATTTCATGTAAGTTGCATGTAATTATTGATAAAGTTGGCTTTAACCTACCACCTTGATATATAAACTGTTATCTTACTTATTTTTTTCCCTCTATTTGCTGCCTTTTTTTGGATTAATTAGTATTTGTAGTATTCTATTTTATCTGTATCAGTGGGTTGTTAGCTATCTCCACTTATTTAAAAATATTATGCATTTACATTATGTATTTTCAATTTCCTGTCTATCTTCAAATAGTGTTACTCCAATTCACACGTAATTTGAGAACTTTGTAATAATATACTTTCATTCCATCCATACTATTTTTGAATACAACTGATGTTTATAAGGAATACATATTTTTAAGGAATTTAGTAACTGAAAACAGTCATTTATATTTCCCACATATTTCTGAGGCCCTTCATTCCTTTGTTTGGACACTATTAGAAAATAAAATGCAAGCCACAGACTGAATTAATTTATTTGCAATGTATAAACGTGACAAAGAAGTAGGATCCTTAAGAGATAAAACTCTCATAAATTAATAATAATATTTAGAAAACAATAAAAATAGGCAAAATATTTGAATAGAAGCTTTACTAAAGAACTTGAATGAAGAAAAGTCTTGAATGGCTACATTGCATGTTGAAGGATGCTCAACATATGTATTCACCAGGAAAATATCAAGATAAAACTATAATGAGCTACTACATACCCTCTAGAATGGCTATAACCAAAAAGACTAAAAATACCAAGTGTGGTTGAGTGTGCAGAAAAACTGTATCACTCATACATTGCGGGGGAAGTATGAAGTGGTAGTACTTGGAATACTTTCTGGGAATTTCTCATAAAATTAAATATTTTGAGAACAATCATAAAACTCAGCAATTTTACTGCTAGGTATTTACCCCAGATAAATAAAAGCGTGTGTCCATACTTGGTCTTGAACAGAAACGTTCACAGCAATTTTATCAATAATAGCTTCAAACTGAAAAGTCAAATATATATCAACAGGTAAATGGATAAACAAATTATGGCACATGCATACATTGCAATTCTACTTATCAATAAAAAAGGAATGATCTACAACACAGGCATTAACATGGATGAATATCAAAACATTCCACTAAGTGAAAAAAGACGGGCAGATACTATATACTGTGTGATTCCATTGATATGTTCTCTATCAAGCAAAACTGATCCATATCAACAGAAAGTAGATCACCAATTATCTAGATTGAGCTGGGGGGTTGCCTGTAAAGGGGCAGGGTGACTTCTTGGTGTAATGAAAACATTGTCTATCTTGATTGTGAGAGCGGCTACATGGGCATATACATCTTTCCAAACTCATTGATCTATTTGATTAAAGTAGTTATATTTTCTTAAATGTAAGTTATAACTCAATAATGTAGACCTGAAAAACAAAAAATGAAAGTTTGCTCTTTAAAGCATCACCAAGGGCTGATCATTTCTGGGAAGAGTGCGTTCTGACCACTTTTTAAATTTCTTCTTTGAAAATCAGTATGTTTCTATCTTCTCTGTCTTCTGGAGTCAGTTTGGGTATATTATGTATTTTTAAATTGCTTTCCATTTCATTCATATTTCGAATTCTCATAAAGAGCAAAGTTGTCTTCCATGTATCTATATTTTTCTCTTTTTTTGTGGTTGCTTTTCACCTTTTCTATTCTTCCTTGAGGTAATTTTGTGTTCTGCCTTTTTTCGCTACCACATTTAGATGGTTATTTATTTCCTTATAGAACCATTTTTTTTAATTCATTAATTTTACTCTGTCTTCTAGTTTATTTTTGCTGTTATCAATCAGCTTGATCTTTTGTTTTCCTGCAGCTGATTTTGTTTTTGCTTTGGTACTTCTGGATTTATATGTTTAATTCATTTATTTTCACTCTTTTCTTCTTTAGTGAGGCTATAGATTTTTTTTTTCTGTGTTATACTTTAATTGCAGATTTTCATATATAATATCATCACATCATTATTGTTTGAAAATATGATTTTTTTGTTTTATCATTGACCCACAAGTTATTTAAGATAGAAAAATTTCATTTCCAAGAGATAAGAGCTCTTTGTTTTCTGATTTTCTTAATAATTTCTAGTTTATTGCGAGGATTTTTTTTCCCTCTAGTATTTTTTGGAACAGAGTTTGCCATCTGCTTCTGGAAGAGGCTGGGGCAGTCTGTGGAAGCATGTTGAGAATGTCAGGGATGCTGCTAACGATATTCTGGCATTAATTTTAGGGTCCCATTTATTCTCATTCAGACTTTTTCAGAAAAAAAATAGGGCATGTGAAACTCATCATTTAAAAAATAAAATAATGTAAGGATCACTAAATGTAGTAACACAGGTTTTCCTTCTAAACTGGTTCTAAAGCCAATTAATTCCAAAAAATATTCTAAGATATTACCTAAGGCAATGAAGAATATCTTTAGAATAATTAAAGAAGATAACTTTTTTTAAAGGTGAATACTTTGAAGGTGATAACATTCACAAGGATTTGAAAACTGCATTGTTTTTAAAAAAATTATTCTCATTTTATCAGTTTAGTCTGGTTGAAAATATACCAAATTTGGAGTTGGGGAGCTGAGTTCACACCCTGCCTAGATTATTCACTAATTTGTGATCTTCAGCAAGTTCCATAACGTCACGGACACTCAGTTTTAAGCATATAACAACAATAAGGTCACTTAAAAGCATGATGTGAGGATCACAAATGAAATTAATTTGAAGAATAAAGCCTGCCACAATGAGGACATCCTCCAAATGGAGGATATTTCTATTTTTACTGATTTCAAAAGTACCAAAGAGGAGAAATATAAGAATTCTCATCTCACTCCTATTATATTGTACTATTTTCAGTTTTGTGAATCGAAAGTTTGCAAGCTTTTCACGGAATAGGATTTATGCATATTCTGTAGAACCCAGATATACGATGAGTCTGGAAGGGTTATTCAATAAATTTGCTCATTCCCCACATTCTTATTGAGTTTACTATGCTCCTATAAACATAAAACTAAGAAACAATTTGGGAGTGCATAGATCTGTCCTGTCTTGGTGTTTCACAGAAAGATTTGATCACTAGGTGGCAGCAGTATATAAGGAAGGACACTGAAGCTGTGCCCTTTCTCAGAGGGTAGCTTTTCTACAGAAGCATGACTAGCTTGTGGGCTTCCAAGTTGCTGGTAAAGGCCTGAGTTACTTCCTAATTGTCAGCAGAAAACGCATTTCACAGCTGGTGCTAATGAAGCAAACCAGTGTTTCCCTCTTTAACCACCCCAACATGGTTCTCAGCATGATATTTGGGAATTTCAAATCTTTTTAGTGAAAAATATTACTGAATGAACATTATATGTCAAAAGTGCTCCCGTTGTGCTTGGTGCTACCCTCTCTCTCAGCTCACATTGGCTTGTCCTCGACCTGTTTCTGTAGCTCTATCATGAGCCCCTGGCAAGGAGTTTTTTTTTTTTTATCTTTAGCATTTTAAAAATTTACATATTATCATCATTCTCCAAACTTAGTTATAATTATCTATAGAAGACATTTGTTTTAACCAATCAGAACACAGAGTGTAGAACTACCTAGAATTTTTTATTATTATTATTTTAAAAGTTTTTAGTTTGAAATAATTTCCGGTTTACAGAAAAGTTGTAAAGATAGTACAAAGAATTCCCATACACTCTCTTGGAATACGGGTTACCTCTCTTTGTAACCCTGATGGCCAGTACTGTTCTTCACACAGTCAAGAGAGTAAAGGATTCAATAATAATTACTGTAGGAAAGATATTACCTTCAAATGACAGTGTCGGGTGGTTTTAAGCATATACGGTGGTCCAAATGAAAGTTTCTGTGTCTAATCACTGTCCAGAGAAATCCAACATTTGAAGGTTTCTTTTGTTTGCATAAGGTTTTGAACCAAGTTGTTTCTTATCATCATTTCAAAATCCCTTTCATATCTGCTTATTTGCATTTTTATTCCCAATTCTCAAAGGATTTTCATATATTTACTATTTACTGTGATCTTTATAAATAGATGAAACAGGCATTATTTTGTCAATTTTACAGATTTTACAGATAATTAAGGTGACAATTAGAGAGATTAAGTAACTGCATGGGAACTAAATCAGGGTAGGAATTTATATCCGAAAAGTTTGACTCCTAGTTTGCCATTCTTTCTTCTTTACCTGGTTCATTTTACCTCCATAGAAATATAATGGGTGTTCTCCTGAAAACACATTCTAATAAGAGGTGGGAATGAATCAGGCATTAAGGCTTTGAGCAGTGTTTAATCTGAAGGCCGGGGGCATCAGACAAGTTCTCCTACTTTATACTTTTGAGTAAAATGGCTCAAATTGTCCTCGAAGGGACTATCCCTTATAAATAACATTTTAGGGCTTAGAGATAAAAAGAATTTGTTTTCATCCAACATTCATGCATACCCCTTGTAACAGTTAGGGCCCTTTGATCACAAATGGCAGAAAATCCAGCTCACCCTGTCTTATACATCAAAGGGATTATATTGATTTCTGAATAAAAGTACAAATGTGGATCTGGCTTCAGGAGAGACTTAAATCATGTTATTAAGAACTTGTTTTCTCTCTCTCTTTACCCTACTTTCTGCAGGGCCTCATCCTCCTAGGCTCCATGTTTCCTTACTCCTGTCCCATTCCACTTGCCCCAAGACAGCTCTAATCTCTTGCTTCATGGTAGAAAAATAGTTGCTGTGGTTCCAGATCCTAAACTTTGCACCACGCCATCTAAGGCTGGAGAAAGATTTTACTCTGGTAGATCCTGGAAGTCATCCACATCAAATCCTGGCACTCATCCTTTTACTTTGGCCTGAATAGGATATTATGACAATTCCTTAAACCACATAGAGCAGGAGATAGGATTTGCTGGCTGGCTTTAAGCCAGCTAGGGGCCATTCCTGCAGCTAGGAAGGAGCTGATCATTCCCAAGACCCCTGCAGGAGAAGGGTAGCAGGATGAATTCTCCAATGTCTTTTGGCAGAAGAAGAGGGAAATTGATATTGGGTGGCAATCAGCAAATTATACACCCTTCTGTGCCCCTGTTTTTAGGCTTCTTCAACTTATTTTGTCAATTATTACTTCCTCATATTTACTCATAGTTTGTCTCCTCTCATTAAATTGGAATCTTTTGGGTGAGATTTATAATAACTGAGTTTTTATGTAGTATGAAGACCTTTTATCAGGAGTCATATCTGGTGTTGGCTCCTGGATACAACATTTACTAACCATGTGACTTAGCCATATCATAAATTCTGAGTCAGTTTCTTCAACAATAAAAATACTTAATTCCTGAGGGATTAAGATAGCAGAGGTTTAAGTACCTAGAAGAAAATTAATTCCTTTTTCTCTCATGAACTACCTGAATAGGCAGCTCAGATAGATATGGCTCAACTGGTCCCTCACCGACCTGAGTTCTAATAGGACTCGGTACTAATGTGACCAGGTAACCAGGCAAAGAAAGGGTTACTGAGGATCTAGTTGACTACTAACACAGTCTGCCAGTGGTTTTCAGTCATTAAGAAACTATGTGTTCTGTTTTGCAGAAATTGATGCCCCTGTTTTGCAGATGTTTCTGTTTTGCAGAGAAACTCACAGGTTTGCAGAAAGACCCCTGCAAATTGTTTCAGCACCAAGTCTCCTAAAGTTACCTTAACTCATTAGCATCTTACATTCTCCTCCTCAGGGAGGGTCCAAAGAGCCGTTTTTAGATCATGCAATGTATGTAATAACATGTTTATCTGCTATACATGTACCCTAAAAAGAATACAGGCGTTACAAATTAACCTTGATCTTCCACTCTCTTGTGTACAAAGTCTCCACTGGCACTGAGCGTGGGGAGACACTGCTTTGGGAGCTATCCCTGGTGTTCTCCACTGCTTGTGTAAGCAGTAAACCTTTTCTTTACCTACTTCTGCCTTGGTTGTGCTTTTCCGCTCCGCAATTACCATGAGATGAACCCACTGAGTTTGGTTAACTAAAGTGTATTTTCCAGAAAGCTCTCTATCCACCTCAGCCATATGTCCCCAATAACTCTGTAAACTTGATATGGTCGTATCTGAGGTTATATTCTTCTCCACAGGAGCATTATGTAACTGGAGGGATGATGCCACGACCAACCGTCTCTCCACCAGACAGACCAGGAAGGAGGATGGCCTTTGGCTAAGAATTGAGTCCTAACAAGTGGTAATTTCAGTAGTTTCAATGTGCCTTTGTGTAGCTAAGAGAATTTCCACTAAAAGATTTTGGGTCTGTATTATATTTATTTCTTGTTATCTTTAAGCCTCAGGAGGGAAATTCTGAAAACTAGGATATGAAGAAAAATAACTGAAATTGCTATTCATAGTAAGGTAAGGTCTTAAACTAGAGCAGTGGTTCTCAATCAGGAACAAGTTCTCCCCTTAGAGACATTTGGCAAGGTTTGAAGTCATTTTTGATGGTCACAAATTGAGAGGGGCGGTGGTATTGGCATCTGGTGGTTAGAGCCAGAGGTGGTGCTAACCATACTGCAATGCCCCCGGAAGCCCTGGGCAACAAAGAATTCTCTATCTCTGTTCAAGAGCATCTTTGTAGATTATGGGACGGGGAAAAAGATCTTCTCCCTTCTTAGTGATTCGTATTCTACAATCTGTGAGATTTGATGTGTGTCCTTCAGGCGGCGTGTGTGTGTCTGTGTCTGTGCTTGAGTGAACGCTTAACCTGCTGAATAATCAGGAGGATAAAGAGCTATGTATGTAAATCCCTGGGGCTGGATTTTGAAAGGATTTGGATTGGACTGTCACTGCCTTCCTGAGGCCCTTTTATAGAAAAAGTTGGAGATCTAAACCAACACTGACCCCGTGCTTTGCCACTCAAGAATTTCCAAATACAATTCAGACTACGAAAAATGTACTTCTTGAGAGAGGAACACATATTGTGGGTGAAACGTAATTCCCGAAATGAATGTGGAGAGTCACATAGCAGATTTGAGAGGAGGCAGTCGATTTCATGGGCAAGCTCAAACAGAAGGACGGTGGTTGAGAGGCCGTGCATCCCGGGTGCTCAGGAGAGTTCTGGCTACCCCTGTGTCCAGATAGCTATTAACAGCAGCCTCTTCCATCCTAACTATGGAGCAAGTTTAGACACCAGGTGAACACATATGGAGCCTGCTCAGGGGAGGGTTATATTCCTTGGGTGTTTTGTATTAGACTAAGATACAAGCACAATTTTAAGTGTTTATCTTTCTCGTATGTTGTAATTCTTTTTGTTTTCCCTAACCCTTCAGTAAAATCTGATATATTCACAAATCTGTGTCTGGAAAATAAAAAGATAGGCTTGCCTGTCTCACTCTCATTGGCAGCCAGCAGCTGAATTCGGAGTTCAGTGACAAAAGAGGTGGTCAGAGGCGGAGCTGGGCATACAGGCCAGTGGGGAGGAGCTACCTGGGCAAATAGGAAGGATTTAGTTCTGTTGATTGGAGACTTGAAAGCTAATTTAGTTATCAAAGATTTATTTGCACTTTTTTTTTTAGGAAGATTGGCCCTGAGCTAACATCTGTTGCCAATCTTCTTCTTTTTATTTTTTTTCTCCCCAAAGTCCCAGTACATAGTTGTATATCCCAGTTGTAAGTAATTCTTGGTCTTCTATGTGGGATGCTGCCACAGCATGGCTTGATGAGCAGTGCTAGGTCCATACCCAGGATCCGAACCAGCGAACCCAGGGCTGCCAAAGTGGATTGCACAAACTTAACCACTCGGGCCCTTCTTTGCACCTGAATCTCGTTCTCTGCACATTGCTTGGCTCTGTTTTCATTTGTTTAATTAATTAATTTATTTATTTATTCCCTGCAAAACTCCTATTTATGCCTGCCTGAGTATTGGATGCTATGCCTCTCCCCTCAGGTGGATATGACTTCTTTGTTCTTGCCTGTCTACCTAGCATTTCATCCACTCTACATAGTTCTTGACTTTGGTTTTGTTTCATGGCCTGCCATTCTAGATTATTCATCTAGTTACTGCTCAAGTTTCTTCTTGAGACATAGGGAAAAATAAGAGCAGAGTCCTGCTTGCCTTGTGTGCTTGGTATAAGAGAGAAAGTAATAATTGCATTTCTGAATTGGTCCACAGTCTGAAAAGTGGAGTTGAGGATGGAGTTGGCCAGGTGTTAGGCAAGAGGAAATAGCACATATTTAAGTCCAAAGAACAAATTTGGGGTGGAATAGCTTAAGGCAGTCTGCTCTCATGCCTGGCTGGTCATCACATCACCTGTAGAAGTTTATAAAATACAGATGCCATGGCCCCACCACAGACCTACTCACTGAAAATCATCCAGATTGAGATCCAAGAACCTGTATGTTTGAAAACCATCCCAGGTGATTTTGATGATCAATCAGGTTTAAGAAACTGGGCTCTGGGGATTTCTGGTGCACAGCTGGCTTGTAGGCGTGACTAGTGATATGGGCTCTGCACATCTGGGGAAAGGCTTACAGAGTTTGTGAGATGCAAGACATACTGTTGGCCCCTGAGTTCTGCTTGGGCCTGGGCAAATTTGTATCCATGTGCCCTCCTGTGCTCCAGTCTGGGGCCAGGTCCTCATTGCCTAAGTTCCTGGCTTTAGACAGAGTGCTGGTCTAACGTATAGATCCCATCAGCTTGGGTTGGACATGACTCTATTTCCCTTGGCTTATACTAGTGGTATAAAAAGAGAAGGGGTTAATCTTTTAAACTTGCTGCAATCCCACATATTTTTTTTTCCCATAAAATCTGCACCACAAGGAAGGAGTGGTTTCCAAGCCTGGGGAGCTTCTAACAGCCATGTGTGCTTTGGTGCTGAACACCTCTCCTGAGGGGCTGGCTCATCCCATCACTCACTGTGGGAGGTTGTGAAGCTACAAGATATTTGTGATCTGATTTTCAGGGAATTGGCACAATTATACACTATTGGACTTCTGTTTAAAAAGGATTTGCGCCCAACCCATATATAGTGTGTCTCCTCATCGTCCATTCATGGTTTCTTTTAAAAATTTAAACATCTTTGTTTTCTGTTCATCACACTTTCCTGTTTTTTAAAAACTTTCCTGTTATTAAGAACACTTTCCTGTTATTAAAAAATCAATTATTACAGTTATGTATAACTTAAAAGTACACTTTTCCCACAGTCCCTTCTGGTTTAGATGTAATCAGTATTTTTAACTTGGGACCCTGCTGTGTATTAAATATAGTGAGTATGTATATTTAAATATATAAACACAGAGGCTCATAATTTGAAAAAGTGAGAATAACAACTAACCTGGTAAAAAGTAGGCTGGGAGTGTATATCTTAAGTGGATTTTGAGATGACACTCATCCACTAACTATATGAGTCAATGAGCAAAATAATTAGCTTACCCACAGCATCTCCAGATCATATATCTGGGGTTTGGTATAAAAGATTAAGACTACATGGGGTTACAATGACACTCCAGGGATTACAATAGTATTCTGTACCTGGCGAATTAATGCCTTCATAAAAGAGGTCCCAGGGAGCTTGCCTCCCCCTTCTGCCATGCGAGGATACAACAAGTCTGCGACCTGGAACAGGGCCCTCACCCGACTGTGCTGGCTACCTGATCTCAGATTTTCAGCCTCCAGAACCGTAGGAAATAAACTTCTGTTGTCTACAAGCCACTCAGTCTGTTATCTTGTTATAGTAGTGCAAATAGTGTAAGACACTTGGTGTAGTACTGGGTACCTGTTGAATGTATCATATTATGTCCTTGCTCTAGTGTCCTCTTCAAGTACTCTTTATCTATGGACAAAAATTTAAATTATTAGTTTGGTATTCTCAGTAACTTTCACGATCTGGCTATAATCAATCTTTCAAGCCTCATTTTCATCCAGTCTGCTCTATGAAGCTTCTGCTTTACCCAGACTACACGCCTTCTCACTCCCAAGGAAAATACCTTTGCTCAGGATTTTCCACTCTTCAGAAAAGGCACGCAAACCCTTCATCGTATGTCTGAGTCCTATTTATAATCTAACACCCAGTTTACGTTGGACTTGAACCAAAAAGACTTTCTTGACCCTCAAGACCAAAATGTTCTTTCCTAGAATTTCTACAGCATTGATGGCCCATTTCTTCTTTCCTGTCTTTAACATACACTGTCTGCATTGTCAGATACCTATATCTGTGCTATCTTGTTGTCTCAGCTATGTTGAAAGTCCCTAAGTGTAGAAATTTGGAGGTTTCCAAATTTGTGTGGTTGTATTCTCCCATAGCACACAAACAGTGCTTCTCATACCACACTAAAATATGTATTTACTTGATTAGTATACCTAACAGAAGTAGATATACTGTATATACAATTAAGTTTCTAACTGCTTATTTGTAACAGTGTTTTTTTTCATATGAAGAAAAACATGTTCCAGCCAATTATTTTTTTCATTTTCATAATATTTTTAGATAACATCTGAGTTTTTCTTTCAGTTGATTTAAATCCCCAATTTAAATGTTCAAGCACAATTTTTAAAGATGTTGAGTGGTAATTCTGGGTAAACATAGCCTTCATTGAATGGCTCTGTTTTTGGACTAAACTTTGGAAGGAAGAAAATCAATGTTTTTCCTAGAGCTTCTTGTTAAAAGCACAATACGCACTTCCAGAATGGTGAAGAAGTTGTAGCTCAGCTCAGCTTGTTTGCCCAGGAGCCAAAAATCGAAAGGAACATATGTTTGGCAAGTTGGTGAAAGGTCAGATGGTGGGTTTAAATGATCACAGGATAAATCTGTTGCTAGTTTTTCAGGATTTGGAAGTTTCCAGATGAATGTGACTGGGATCAAGGGACTGAAGGAATGAACAGAGCCTGTAATTGTGGTCATTTATTCCACATTTCTTTAGACTTGTCATGACTGTGTGCTCTTCTCCCACAGCAAATGGACGTCTGCTCTGTAATAGTCCATTACCCAACTGGAAAGCAAAAAGCTACACACTTCCAGGATTGTCTAGTACCGAACCATATTAGAGCCAATCACCCCGGCATGTTCTGCCTTCAGAGTCGATTACAACCAGGAGGCCATTACCTACGTCTCTAGCTTAAGCCCCTGACAATTACTGCAGTGGTATTTTCCGACTGTTTGTAATTTACCTAAATATCCTGAGAGAACCAGACAGAGAAAGGGGACTTGGCTTTCCCACTCAGTCTTCTAGAGTAATTTGGAATTTATTTAAGTTATTTCACTCTAAGAATTCTATTCTTTAAAAACAGAAAAACCTGCAAGGTTTTAACTAAAAATGGAATACAGACTTAGATAATTTGGAAGTAAAAAAAAAAAACGGACAGGAGAAAAGAGCAGTAAAGAAAAGAAAGCTTTCTCATATTTCCATCCATCTGTAAGATGCCATGATTAATATTTTGTTGCATTTCTAGATTTTTCTTGGAATTTGTAACATTTTTTATACAATTTCAATCACACAATACTATTTTATGTATTTTCAAATTTTACATTACAATGTGAATATTATAGTATGTTATATATTGCGTGTCTTTTATAATGCTGTTTAAATGTTTTTGTGTATTCCATTATCTTTCTATTCTACATTTAACTAATCTTTTAATAATGAATATTTATGCTTCTATTTGTAACTATTATAAATATTTCTGCAGCCAATATCTGTGCCTACTCTTTGCTACATTCATGGTAATTTCCCATTATATTCATATTGCATTAGATAGATAAATTCTTTGTTCCCCTTTACTGTTGTTCTGTGCACTTTTCTTCTGAATTCAGGAGAATTTCTCATGCTTGCTTGCCAATTCCATCTAGTATCCAATCTATTGCATCCTGCCTCCTGTGCATTTAGTGGAGACTATATTTTTTATCCCTAGAATTTTCCTTATTTGAGCTTTTTTCACCCCTGAAAGGCTGGGCCTAATTTCAGGATGTAATATTTTCTCAGCTAACTTGATGAACAAAAATTTAATATTTGCTAACATTTCTTCTGTCTCACAATATATCAGTTTGCTGATGCCTCAGCTCAACTCCTTTCTTTGACTTGCTCAGTCTTTTCATGTGCAGCTAACCCTCCTCCAGCCAATTATCTCGTGTAAGAAGCCGTATATTGAGACATGAGGCTGGGAAAAATATTTAAAAGGTATACTCTAAATGTTAGAATTTCTGGGGTTTCTGGAAGATGTGGTTTTTAGGATGGAGAGTGTCTATCAAATAGTATTCTGATATCAATGTTTTTCTTCAAAAGTGTACAGGATTGAAATTGATTTATAGATGAGATCACCGAGGTTAACAAGAATAATTGTTAGTGCGTTACGTCAGCAAATTTTGTGAAGTCTGTTATTAAACAGCTTATAAACACAATATCAAAAATGTTTGCCAAGAAGCAGAGACTCCTTACAGAAGAAAGCAAGAAATCTATTCTATCTTGTTAAGAGAATTTTTTGCCAGTTTCAGGTCTGTCTTATTTTAATCTCAAGACAGTTTCTTTTGTTTTTTTAATTCTAACTTTAGATATAGGGTAAAAAATATCTCTGTTAATAATCATTTCTTATTAGTTATAAATTTCTGAAGTTTTTTTTCTGTTTTGTGGGGAGAGGGGTCAGGAGTGTGTGTGTGTGTGTGTGTGTGTGTGTGTGTGTGCTTGCGCACACATAGGAGGGAGCAGGAGGGAGAGAGAGAAAGAGAGGCATATAGGGGTTGTTAGGAGAAGCTCTAGCAGTGAGGATCAATAGAAGACATATTTTTATATTGAAATCATGAGGAATGGTAGCATCTAAATAAAGTGAGAGAACAAGAAGTGCCTTGGCTAGCAATTGTAAAAACCAATGGAGCAGTGAATACTCACCAAATTACAACCTTCGGGGGAAACCAGGTTTGACGCAGAAAACTGAAGAGGCTTGTTATGCTTAAGCACTAGATGGCTAGTAATAGTTTCAACAAAGCTTTTCTTTTTTACATTTATTAAAACTCATTCAAGAAAAACTTATCTTACTTCTCTATCTTACGGCAATATCATGATATAATAAGAAACATATATCTTGATCTTTGTCATCAGCCCTAGCCAGAGCTCCTAAAATCCTTGTAATCTCCTAAGTGATAAGAGTAAAAGAAGCATCTCTAATTATAGCAGTTGTTTCTTTTGTCTCCAGTTCCTGAAATAATTTTGGAGCTATAAAGGTGAACTGAGCATCTCTTATTCTTAACAAGCCCCTTTTGACCACACCTGAGTTTATGTTAATGGAGTGACTTTTGGAAAGCCCCTCAGGATGGGGGGCTGGTTGCCAGGAGAATCAATAGCATGGTTAGAGAGCTGGAACTTTCAGCCCCACCCCCTTGGTCTCTGGGGAAGGGAGAAGGGCTGCACATTGAGTTAATCACTAATGGCCAAAAAAATGGGCAAAGAACTTGAATAGACACTGTTCAAGAGACGACATGTAAATGGCCAACGGGTACATGAAAAAGTTCTCAACATCACTAATCATCAGAGAAATGCAAATTAAATCACAATGAGATGTCATCTCACACCTATTAGAATGACTCTCAATAAAAAGATAAGAAATAGCAAGTATTGGTGAGGGTGTGGAGAAAAGGGAATCCTTATACACTGTTGGAGGGGATGGTACAGCCACTATGGAAAACAGTATGGAGATTCCTCAAGAAACTGAAAGTGGAACTACTGCATGATCCAGCAATCCCACTTCTGGATATACATCCAAAGGAAATGAAATAATCATCTTGAAGAGATATCTGTACTTTCATGTTCATTGCAGCGTTATCCACAGTAGCCAAGGTATGGATACAATCTAAGTGATCCTCAATGGATGATAATGGAAAAAACGTTTAGTGTGTATGTATATATATAACCCTATAACCCTATATATATATATATATATATATATATATATATATATATATATGTACACACTAAAAAAGAATGAAATCCTATCATTTGTGACAACATGGATGAACCTGGAGGGCATTATGCTAAGTGAAATAAGCCAGACACAGAAAGACAAATGATACCTAGTATCATCTATATGTGGAATCTAAACCAAAAACTCATCGAACTCATTAAAACGAAGAGTAGAAAAGTGGTTGCCATGGGCTGGGGGATGGGGTAAATAGGGAGAGGTTGGTATAATGGTACAAACTTTCAGTTACAAGATGAATAAGGTCTGAGGATCTAATGTATAACATGGTGACTATAGTTGATAACACTGCATTGTATAATTGAAGTTTGCTGAGAGAGTAGAATATAAATGTTTTCACACAGACAAAATTAAGTATGTAAGGTGATGGATATGTTAATCAACAGGATGAGGGAAATCCTTTCTCAATGTATAAATATACCAAATCATCATATTGTATACTTTAAATATCTTAAAATTTTATTTGTCAATTATACCTCAATAAAGCTGGAAGAAACCCCGCTAATGACCAACAATATCAATCGTGCCAATGTAATGAAGCTTCCATAAAAATCCAACCAAAGGAGTCCAGAAAGCTTCTGCATTGGTGAACACATCAAGGTCCCGGAAGGGTGACACACCCAGAGAGGCTGTGGAAGCTCTGGGCTCTTTCCTCTGATCTTGCCCTATGCAACTTTTCCATTTGGCTGTTCCTGAATTGTATCCTTTATAATAAACTAATAATAGGGAGTAAAGCACTTTCTTGAGTTCTGTGAGCTATTCCAGAAAATTATTGAAGCCAAGGAGTGGTTTAACCAACTCTAATGTTATAGGTGGCAGATGAAAGGTATGGGAGGCCTGGACTTGTGATTGGCATCTGAAATTAGAGCAGTCCTGTGGGGCTGAGCCCTTAACATGCGAGGTAAGGAGCTAACGCCTGGTGGATAATATCAAAATTGAATTGAATTGTAGGACATCCAGCTAGTGTCAGAGAATTGGGCGAAAACCCCACACGTGTGTTAGAAATATTGAGTAGTGGAGAAGCAGTTGTTTTCCCTTTGCTTACGTATTGCTACCAAAATGAAATGTATAAGAAGTTTTTTCAATTATTGGAAAATAGAGCACATGTCTTTTCTCAGCAAGTGAGAGAATCACCAAATAAAAGTTGCTTTATCAACCACCTCTGAGTGAGGTATTCATTTATTTATTCACTTAGTGACGAGTTATTCAACACACTTTGCGATAAAGAGTAGATACTGAGTTCAGTTCACAGGGTTCAGTTATCATGAATATGGCCTATGGTAAATTAAATTTTAAGGAATTAAAATGATCAACTAAGACATTTTGTTGAGAGTATTGACAATATACTCTAATTGGAGTTTAGAAAATGTTCACTGAAGTGCCAGAAGAAATAGTTTAATTTTCCATCCAAAAGTCAATAATTTGTGCTTAGAACCAAAACACCAGTGCCAATTATTACAATGATCTTAAAGGCAGCAAGGTGGCAATCAACACAAACCTTACATGAGGTGTTTTGTTCCTGTTTTTTCTTTTTTTAAGATTTTCTTTCTTTCTTGTTTTTCCTTTTTCCCCCCAAAGCCCCTCAGTACATAGTTGTCTATTTTAGTTGTGGGTCCTTCTAGTTGTGGCATGTGGGATGCCACCTCAGCATGGTTTGATGAGCGGTGCCATGTCTACATCCAAAATTGAAACCAGCAAAACCCTGGGCTGCCAAAGGGGAGCGTGCGAACTTAACCACTCGGCCACAGGACGGGCCCCTGTTCTTGCTTTGATAATAACTTAACATTTCTTAAATTGTAGACTGTGTTTAACTTTCCACAGCGCTATAAAGTCTCTCTTTTCCTCTACTGTCTGTGGGGCAGGTAAATAACATATCACTATGCCCATTGTACAAAGAAGAAATGGCATCAGAGACTGTGAGTGAGTTGTCCAAATCACCCAGCAAGTCAGTGGTAATTCCTGGACTGAAATACTGGTAGCTTGACTTCATAGCTAATGCTTGCTCCACCTTCGTCCACTTCTTCAACACACACACACACACACAATCACAGCACCAGCTCTCTATTACGCTCAGTCCCATTGCTGCTCTGAATGACTTTGTGGGCTTTAAGAGCACTGCTTGTTTCTCAAAGTTCAGTTTAAAGGGTATCTGAATCTTTTGGTGGATGCTGTTTAACACATAAACCCTATACTTAGGACACACTTAAGGTTTTCTCCCAATGTATGATTACATCTCATGAGGTTTTTACATTTTAACACTATGCTCTTCCTATTTTGATTTTTCCTTCATTTTTCCTCTTTTAGGTCATTAAACCATTTTGAAAAGCTAAAAGGGGAGATGGGCCAGGCGCAGGCAGAGAAGAATTTGCATTTACAATATGTGTTAGGTTTAATTTGTAATAAAAGAAAGAATTTGTTTTATGTGATGTGATTTTCTAAATGTATATTTAGTTATTGGTAGAAGTTTAATTTTGTTTTTTGATCCTAAACTGATGACAGCTGACAGAGCAACAGCTATAGCACCGTAGATCAACAAGTCATTCTAGTCTAAGCTATCTGTATTAACCAGGGATATGTTGTGTCATCTGCTTATTACCCTTTTGTGTGGGTCCAGGTATTCTAGCCAGAGTTCAAGGTATATAAAATTTTAAATGTTGTCGGATATGTTGATTATAAATGGACTTTGATGAGAGACTACCATTCTCTTTGTGGCTAAGCCTCTCAAAGGAGTGCTTCTTTTGCACTAAAAATCACGTTTTTAAAATAAGGCAAATGCCTTAATCCTTCCTGGGCCCCCAGAAGCTGACGCATATTAAGCTTGACATATATCAGCTCATTGAATTTTTACAAGAAACTAGTGAGACAGGAATTACTACTACATCCATGAGGAAATTGAGGCAAAGATAAACTGTATAACTAGAACTATACGTGGCAAAGCTGGAATCAGACACGTACATGGAAAGATCATTGATGTTTAAAAAACAAATTGCACTAAATGCTGAATTAGTGTTGGAGGCAGTAAGTACTACAGGAATTCATTAGAGGAAGAAATCAGAGTGGGCTGTGTATGCGTCCTGTTAAGTACAGGATGTTGACAGATAAAACAATGTTTTTTAAGTATACTGTGTACTGAGGCATAGTTGGTGAAAACAATGTCAAGTTCCATTATTTTTATCTAACCGCACACTTGTGGTGTGAGTTCAAAGACGTGAGGGGCGCCAAGGGCTCCTGGTCACTGATTGTACTTCCTACCCATTCTGCTTTTCTAGAGGCAATCTTATGTTCTGTGGTTTTGATGATTTCAAAGGAAATGTAAAACATTTTAAATAGAAAGCAAGGCAAAATAGATTAGGTTTGAATATGAGAAAATGGTTTATAAGAATCAATTGAGTTTTGTTTCCTTCATTCTCTAAGCCTCTAAATAAATCTGAAATAGCTTCATCTGTGTCTTCTCTGATTACCTGCGGTTTCTCCATAAAGTGCTTAAGTCCTCTTCGGAATACACATCATAAATGCCAAAGAAATACTTACTGTCTAGTAGACTGAGCTGTAATATTGGATCGTGATGCTGCAGACATAAAGCTGTTGCTTGTATATGTTGACATAATTGACATACAGCATTATATGTTTCAAGTGTAAAAGATAATGATATATATGTATAAATTGTGAAATAATAATATAATCACAAGTTTAGTTAACATCCATCACCATACAGTTACAATGTTTTTTCTTATGATGAATACTTTTAAGATCTACTCTCTTAGCAACTTTCAAACATACAGTGTAGTATTATCAACTCTAGTACCCATAGGGGACTCCCCAGGAATTATTTAAATAAATCCCCAGGAATTATTTCTTTTTTAAGTGAAATTTTGTACCTTTTGACCACCTTCACCCATTCCACACACAACCCATCCTCTGCCTCTAACAACAAACTAGCTGTTCTCTGTATCTATGGGTTTCTGCTTCAGATTCCACATATAAGTGAGATAATGAGCGTTTGTCTTTTTCTGTCTGACTTATTACACTTAGCATAACACCCTCAAGGTCCATCCATGTTGTTGCAAATGGCAAGAGTTCCTTCTTCTTATGATTGAATAATATTCCAGTGTGTGTGTGTGTGTGTGTGTGTGTGTGTATACGCACACCAGGTTTTCTTTATTTACCCTTCGATGGACACTTATGCTGTTTCCATGTCTTGGAAGTTATAAATAATGCTGTAACAAACATGGAGGTATAGATATCTTTTCGAGTTAGTGTTTTTGTTTCCTCCAGATAAATACCCAAAAGTGGAATTGCTAGATCATATGGTAGTTCTATTTTTCACTTTTTGAGGAACTTCCATAGTGGCTGCACCAATTAGTATTCCCAACAACAGTGCACAAGATTTCTTCTCCTCCCCACATTCTCGCCAACACTTGTTATTTCTTGTCTTTTTGATAATAGTCATTATAACAGGTGTAAGGTGATATATCATTGTGGTTTTGATTTGTATTTCTCTGATGATTAGTGATATTGAGAACCTCTGAATGTCTTCTTTGGAAAAATGTCTATTCAAACCCTCTGCTCATTTTTTAATCAGATTGTTTGTTGCTATTGAGTTATGTGAGTTCTTTATATATTCTAGATATTAATCCCCTATCAGATGCATGATTTGCAAATATTTTCTCCCATTTGGTAGATTGCCTCTTCATTCTGCTGATGGTTTCCTTTGCTGTGCAGAAGCTTTCTAGATTGATGTGATCTCACTTGTTTATTTTTGGTTTTGTTGCCTTTGCTTTTCGTGTCGAGTCCAAAAAATCATCAAAAGACCATGTCAAGGAGCTTACTGCCTATGTTTTCTTCTAGGAATTTCATGGTGTCAGGTCTTACATTCAAGTCTTTAACAGGTTGTTCTTTATCTACTTTAAACCTGAAGTTCTTACATTTTGGCTTTGAATTTCCAGTGGGTGTGTTTCTTGGACAAACAAAGAATAGGCTTTTCTTTATTTCAACATTTATCAAAAATGAGTCACTTCCTATTATAACACTCTTCGGCAATACCCAGGAAAGGAGTCACAATGGCAAGATAGTGAAATGAGAACAATTTATTCAAGGAGAAGGGAAATTTTACAAAGGGAAGTCGATAAGCAGAGAAGTAAGCCAACCACCCAAAAGGAAACCTCCTCTTTCCTTTACCTTGCTTTTTAACCAAACAGATTTATGGACCAAAAGGCTGAGATCAGTGGTTCCCAAGCCCTGCTGAGCATTAGAATCATCTGGGGAGGTTTTAACAAACACCAAAGTCTGGGCTTCGTCCGTGGATGATGTCTGGACATTGGTGTGTTTTAATAGCTCTCCAGGTGATTCTAATGTGCAGCCGGGGTTGAGAACCACTGATCTAGAAATTGTCTCAACTGCCTATATAAAATATACAGATAACATAATCAGAAGTGCACTTTATTGGCACTTCTACTCAAAGTATGGAGCTTAATTGATCTTTAACTTCTTTCAGTTTCAGGAAGCATTGTAGTTAGAAATTAAACACACAGGCACAATAAAACACCAGACTGAGTCAGATCTTTAGAGTAACACAGAAGTATCGGCCTTAACATCGTCTTTCAATTCTATTGCTCAAAATCTCCAAGTGACAATAGCTGTCACAGTAATAATCACTGGTCTTTAATACAAATAGAATTGCACAGTTTGTGCTTCTAAGATGAAACATTAACCAAAGCTTTTGACTATAGTAACATAGACATGAATTGGCAAATTCTTTGAAGGATCCGTCCAGTGTTCTTTTATTCACTCCCTCTTGGAGGTTAAAGTGATGACACATGGAGAGTGAAAATAGGAACATGAGGTGGGGTGCAGCCCCCATCAAAATTTTCCTTCACACTGAGAAACTGGTATAGTTTGAAGTGGTTAGGCTGTGGTGCTTGGAGACCCCTGGTAGTATATCCATAAGCTCCACAGTTGAAGAGCAAATTGGTCGGTAGGAATAGAGCCAGTACGTTGAGGAAGGAGGCAGGGTCTCCCTACTCAAAACATCCAAATATTTCTTTTATTAACTCTTTATTCTTACTTTATTAGTTTCCACTATTAATTGAACATACTTTCAGGGATTAACTGGAAGTCAGCGCTGAATGAAAATGAACATTGACTAGGAAGCAGAGTCCAGGCAAAGACACTGCTCCCATCAATACATCGGAAGCCTTGTGGAGACCTACATCCAATTCTTTCCACATAGCTTTCTATCCCCCAGAGATCAACATGAGTGGACTCCCCAACCTCTTACTCCCCAGATCTGTTATTGTCCCCCAAGCTCGCAATCCTTCCCTCCTTCTCTCTTTGTACTGAGTTCCTCTCAGCCATTGTCAGAGTGCTAGCAAAAATCCCATTAAAATTCTGTCTCATCTGATTAATACTTATCTGATCTTTGTCAACCTCAGCATATAAAATGGGAAAGATATTACTTGTCCTATGGTTTTTATTAGAGCAAAAATTAGATTAACTTATAAGAAAGAATACTATAAACTTTTACTGCTGGACTCTCACCAACTAGGAAAATTCCCATTGCTTACTTTCTTTGTTCTTACTGCCAAACATCACTGTGGGAATTGTTGCAAATATGCTAATCCAATTGAAATATTCAGTACTTCATTGCTGTCCCATAATTCTTTTATTTAACTTTTGTGGTCTCCCTGTCACATAATCTGAAACAGCTGTTTCATACCTTTTTCACTTCCCTCAAGTCTCTACTGCCCCCACCCCCCTTCGGCACCTGTGAGTAGATGGCCTTCTCTCTGTTAACAACGATTGGGTCCATCCAATGGGAGGTCCCTTTAACTTTTCTACACTTCATCTGGATATTTTCCTGGAATTTCATCTCCCCTATTTCTCTTCGCTTCTGCCAAAAATCTCTCCTAAAGATTAACTTGACTGAATCCCATCTTTTCTTGCTCCTTTGAAACCTGCTAAGTCATTGTACCTTCTCTGCCAAGCCTCTTCCCTCTCTTCTTATTCATTGACTTGTTGCCTTCATACATATTCAGGTCTTACCATCCTACAAACTCTCCTTCACCCTGCTTCTACCTTATATTACCATGATATGTCCCTTTTTCCTGGATCCCAAATTTCTTAAGTGAATAGTATTTCCTCATCTCCCTTTCAATATTTAACCTCTCATTATTTCTCTTCACCTCCTATCCTCAACTCTCATTTCCTGTGACTTCTCAGTTGCATTTCCCATAATTCAATATTGCTATCATTATGCCACAGCACCTTCTTTGGTGGCTGTGGCAATGGCCCTCATTCTTGTCTTACATCTCACACTTTTTGACTGACTCTTTCTTATCTCTTGTCTTCCAAGTACAGTTTTACAGTAAATCCATTCCACAATCATCTTCTCTTTTTACAGTTTCTCCCTTGAGATTATCATCCATTCTCACAAATTCTAATACATACATAACTCTCAGATTTGTTCAACACCAGTCCTATTCTTGAGTTCTATTCTTGCATTTTCAATTGTTTGATGGTCACTCCCACCAAACTCATATTTAGGTCTGAACTCATGTTTTCCTCAAGCATTTTTCCAGTAATTCTGATTTTTATTAATGGGTATTATTAGCTGTGTAATATTGGTACTTCAATCTCACTCAACCACTGACTCAACTATATTTAGTCTAAATGTAATTAGAATCACATTTAAAAAAACATTTAGTCAGTCTAGTTCATGCGGTAAAAAGATCTCTGAAATAGACACACATATATGTTTTCTTCATTGTCATTTATTTTTGTGAATAATATGAACATTTTGTAAACATTATTAGTGTGAAATGGGTTACTAGGAATAGTCCAATTTGATGGCACAGTATTTATTGGAAGAAAGAAATGGATTTATAGTAATCTGACATAGCTAAAAATCCATGGCTGGTGGGACAATTGCTGATAACACAGTAGAGATATTGCAAAAAATAATCTTTGCTTACTTATACATTATTTTTCCTGGGCCCCGACATAGTGGTGCCATCTTCAGCAAGAAACAAGAAAATTAATGTAAGAGGTACATACAGTTCTACCCTGTACTACTACCATGGGTTTTTTACATTCTCTCTCTTTTTCTCTGTAATTGACAAACCCTACACATTTATATTTAGCTTAACTGTTCATTCTGGGAGTTCTTCCAGAAATGTCAGGAGATTAGCTCACTTATGAAACTTGAGCAGTTTTGCTACATGACTATTACTAGTCATGGTAACAATTAGTTAACAAAGAGAAACATTGAGTCAGGACCAGCAGAGCTCTGTGGAATCATTCTCCATGTGAAATGTGATTGGAGGTGGTGCATGGAGTTGCAGAGTTTAGACATTTTAAAGCAGTCTGAGCCAAGAATTATGGAAATGTAAACCTTAGGGCAACTAACTTTCAACTTTATAAATTTCTTCATAAAGTTTCAGAGTTTTCTTTTGTAATTTTCATAAAAATCCAGCACTTTTCCTTTTATTTTGAAACTGGATTGTCTTAGAATTAAGCTACAGTTCTTGTCTGACATTTTCCGTTGGTTTCATACTGTCTTCTCGTTAGTTTTGCTAGCTCTGGCTCTAGTGCCATGCCTAAAAATGTGGGCATGTCCAGAAAACCGAGTTTTTTGTTTTTATTGCCAACATATTATAGATGCCCTGACAGAATGCTTAGTGGGTAAATCAATAGTCTTCATTTATTTTGGCAGTAGGAATTATTTTTCAATACAGTCTTTGCTGAAAATGAATGTGCTGGTGTGGGCTGCTGCTTCCACCAGCAGTGTGTAAAATTAGAAACATGCTATAAGAAACCTTAGAATATGAAGACATGATTTAAATCTTGAAGAATTTTTGAATTGATAGTTTGATATTTGATTTCTTAGACTGACATATCATGTACGGAATATTTGCCAGGGAAGAAATAAGAAAGAAAAAAAAGGAAAAGAAAAAAGAAAACAAAGCAGACAAAGCAAAGTTCAGAATTCACCATCAAACATTCATCCCGTGAGCTTAAGTCAAATTAAATGAAGACCTGTTGGTAATGACGTTTTGTAAAATTATAAATAGCTAAATAATTGGAAGTATTATTATTATATTGCAATATCATTTAAAGTAGTATTAGACAATATGGCTCAGTTCTGGAAACGTTTGAATTCTGTGGGAAGCTCTTCAATGCCAGGGAAGACGTTTTGCTTCGTTTTTACATCTGTTGAGTAAGATGGCATGTTTTAAGTGAAGATATGGATGTGAGTATATTAATATACAATTTTATATTTCTATGTAAGTATATGTAAATATGTGACTATATGAATATATAATTTTAATGTTTCTATGTAAATATTAAAATATGTGTGAATATATTAATGCATAATTTACATATAATATAGTTACATCTGTATATAACATATATATATGACTTACAAAGAAGTAGCACCGCCTTAAGTTTATTTTTCATCACCTTTTAATAGTCACAATTGTGTGTTTTTATTGTTCTGTGGAAACAGAGTTGAATTCAGAAAAGTAGGAGAAAACAGGAGCCCAGAATTCTCTAGTATGACACACCGGGAACATTCCCACAAAACAGAAATGTCTGGATTGATGCATCTTACCTGAGAATATGGGCCTACAAAGATGATAGGAGGAAGAAAATATCTTAGTGACTCACCTATTTTCAATTTATTTTGTACAATGTCTTGTAAATGGAAGGCCTTCCTGCTCCAAAATAACACACCCGAACTCTCTAGATAAAGTGAACTTCGTATGTCTGTTTCCTCATAGAACCTTCTAAGGCCAGCTCCTAACACACTTTGGAGACTTAGCACAGCTTCACTGAAAGTGTAGAATCAGCTTTCTCCCCTGTCGATTCTTCCCACCAGACCCTCCACACCAGGTGGAGTCTCACCCTCGCCTGGAGGCAGCCACAGTGCAGAAAGGAAAAGTAAAACTCAGCTTATCTGGCCATACTATTTCACAGATGAGAAAACGGAGATGTGGGGAGGTTAAGCAAGTTGCCCAAGGGCACACAGTCTGCTGCTCTGAGGCCAGAGCCCAAATCCTCAAGCCAAAGTCTACTCTTCTTTCCTGGCGTCCTCACCATCCCTAGTGAAATTCCAGGCTTTGAAAATTACCAAATAAATGCAATTTAGGAAGATAGTGTCCTAGAAAATGGGAGAAGAATTCCAGGCCCGGCTCCCTGGTCTTCGTCAGGAAGTGGGCCTTCCTGACACCGAAAATAAAGTAGTCGGCTGGTTAGGGGCAAGGGCTCGCCCTGTCTTGGCTGGTTAGTTTGAGCGGGTGATGATGGCAATTACAGCAGGGCTGAACCACCTCCTTGTCCACATTATTTTAGCTTACTTTTGATATCAGGAATCAGTCTATGCTCTAAAACACTGATTTTGAAACCAGATCTATAAAGGGACTTCAGGGGTTCTGTAACCCCCACAGAAAATCTATGCAGAATTTTTTTTTTTTTTCAGATTTCTTTGAATTTTCTAAAGGTTCTATGAACCAAAGAAAGGTTAAAAATCACTGACGTAGACTTTCAAAGAAAGTAAATCGCCCTACAAAACTGCAAAGTTTATCCTTTATCTTTGGTATTTCCAGCCTCTGCTTTCTGTAGCATTTTGCCTTCATTAACAATACTGTTTCCATTCTCCTCTCCCGTTTCAGGTACTCAGTGCTCTCATGTCTTTTGCTCCCTCTTCAAAGCTTATCTTCAAGAAACAAAGTCCTCAGAACTCTTTGCTCCCACCTGAGATGCAGATGACCGATAAGGCAATCATCCATGTGCTCTCTTCTGTTTGGTTGAGCTGGAGGTTGAAGGGGCTGACCGCTTCCTGCTCCGTAATGAGAGGATGTCCTCAGCGGTTCCTCGGCTCTTTGCCATCCTCCCTTTCGGGCCAACTTTAATGATTACAGGTGGAACATAGTTCTCTTCCTGTGTTTATCAATTTAACCTTCTAGAGAACCTAGCTTTGTCGGTAGGATCTAGGCAATATTTCTATTATCCTTCAGTTCTAAGAATTCCCCAATTTCCCTTAAGATTTGTGTTTGTTTGATCTTCAGGTATTTAGAAGTCTGTTCTTAAATTTCCAGTCATAAGACATATTTAATTTCTTATTTCCTTGTTGATATCTGAATTGATAGTGCTTTGATCTGAAAACAGGATCTACACAAAACTACATTTTTGAAAATTTTAAATTCTTACTTTATTTGAATACATGGTCAATTTTTGTTAATGTTTAGTATGTGCTTGAAAAGAATTTGAAACCATTTGTTTTTCATATGACTGCCCTATATAAGTACTTTAGATAATTTTTCTCTGTTTAAGTAATTTTCATACATAGCAATTTTTGTCTACTTCTATCAATTACTAAGAAAAGCATGCTAAATCTAATACGACTATGAATTTGTCAATTTCTTCTTGTTTTTTCAATTTGGGCTCTTTATATTTTGAAGCTGTTATTAGGTACATAAAATTTAAAACTTTTATATAGTCCTGGTAGATTGAAACTTTTATCAATATGTAGGGAATTTACTTATCTCTAAAAACATGTTTTGCCTCCAAGACTATTTGCCTGCTGTTAAACTGTGTCATCATTTGGTTTTGCATGTGTCTCATCCTTCTTTAGTTTCAATTTTTGTATTATAAGTTTGCCTTTTGTAAATGTCATGTAGTTGGATTTAAAAATATATATTGATCATTTATGACTTCCATCCAGACAGTTTGTTGTTTTACATTTTTGTGATGATTGACACATTTGTATATATTTCCACCTTAGTGTCTGTGCTTCCTTATTTGTTGTTTTTTTCTGTTTGTTTATCTCCTTTCTTGATTTACTTTTGATTAGTTATGGTTGTTTGTTTTCCTAATTTAACGATTTTTTCTCTGTTAATTTGAGATATACTCATTCTAATTATATTCTGGCATGGAGATATCCCTGAAATTTTAATATGTTTATTTATGTATGCATGTGTGTATGTAAGTATGTATGTATTTATTTTTTAAAGATTGGCACCTGAGCTAACATCTGCTGCCAATTTTTTTTATTTCTCCCCAAAACCCCCAGTACCTAATTCCCCAAGGGCATAGTTGCATATTCTACTGGTAGATCCTTCTAGCTCTGCTACGTGGAACAATGCCTCAGCATGGCTTGATGAGCAGTGCTAGGTCCACACCCAGGATCTGAGCTGGTGAAACCCTGGACTGCAGAAGCGGAGTGTGTGAATTTAACCACTTGGCCACGGAGACAGCCCCTTAATATGTATATTTATATTAAATTATAAAATTAGTCAATATCTTTATTCACCTCCCAATAATATGTGGACCTTAGAATAGTTTAACTCTATATATCCCATCCTGGCCTAGATGTTCTTGTTTTCTAGGTTTAAGCTTTAGATTATTTTTTGGCTCCACCATTGAGATATTATTGTCAAAATTAATGGTCAATGGTTATTAGATTTACCTGCACTTTTATGACTTTCTATTCTTACCATTTCTTCCTTCTCTAAGATCTTCCTTAGGTAATTTTCTTTCTTCCTCAAACACATCCTTTCAGCTCCTGAAAGGAACTAATGTTCTAATGTTGTTAGAAAATTATCTTTCTCATTTGTTTTCTGATTATACCTTTATTGTACTTTCCTTCTTGAAAGATCATGTTTTGTTTATACAATTCCAGATTGACAGCTATTTTCTTCTCAGCAACCTGAAGATACCATTTCACAATTTTTAAGTTTCTACTGTTGTTCTCTTTTCATTTATTTTGTTTTGTTTTTTAACTTTATGTTTTTCCAGCTGTATTGAGATATAATTGACACAAAACATTGTGTAAGTTTAAGGTGTACAACATAATGATTTGATACACGTGTATATTGTGAAATGATTAACACGATATGGTTAGTTAACCCATCCATCATCTCACATAATCACAATTTTTTTCTTTTGTGGTGAGAATATTTAAGATCCACTCAGCAATTTTCGAGTTTATAATACAACATTTTTTTTTTTTAGGAAGACTAGCCCTGAGCTAACATCCATGCCCATCTTCCTCTACTTTATATGTGGGACACCTACCACAGCATGGCTTGCCAAGTGGTGCCATGTCCGCACCCAGGATCCGAACCGGCGAACCCCGGGCTGCCAAAGCCGAACATGAGAACATAACTGCCGCGCTGCCGGGCAGCCCCTACAGCATTGTTAAGTATAATTGCTATGCTGTATATTAGATCCCAGAACTTATTCATCTTATAACTGGAAGTTTGTACCCTTTGACCAGCATCTCCCCATTTCCCCCAATCCCCATCCCCTGGCAATGACAAGTCTACTTTCTGTTTTTATGAGTTCAGTTTTTTTAAATTCCACATATAAGTACGATCATAGAGGATTTGTCTTTCTCTATATGACTAATTTAACTTAGTTTAATGCCCTCACGGTCCATCTATGTTGTCACAATGGCAGGATTTCCTTCTTTTTTTGTGGCTGAATAATGTTCATTATATTTTTCTTGATCCATTCATCCACCAGTGGACACTTAGATTGTTTCCATATCTTGGCTATTTTGAATAATGCTGCAATGAACATGGGTGTGCAGAGGTCTCTTCAAGGTAGTGATTACATCCTTCAGATATATACCAAGAAGTGAGGTTTCTGGATTATATGATAGTTCTGTTTTTAAGTTTTTGAGGAATCTCTGTACTGTTTTCCATAGTGGTCATACCAATCTACATTCTTACCACCCACAGCGCACAGGGGTTCTCTTTTCTCCACATTCTCACCAACACTTGTTATCTTTTGTTTTTGTGCAATAGCCACCCTAAGGTGTGTGAAGTAATATCTCACTGTGGTTTTGATCTGCATGTCCCTGATGATTCATGACGCTGAGCACCTTTTCGCATACTTATTGGCCATTTGTATGTCTTCTTTGAAACAATGTTTGCTCAGGTTCTCTGCTCGTTTTTAATTGATGGTTTTTGCAATTGAGTTGTATAAATTCATTACGTATTTTGGAAATTAACCCTTTATCTATTAGATAGTTTGCAAATGTTTTCTCCCATTCTGTAGGTTGCCTCTTCATTTTGTTGATTGTTTCTTATGCTATGCGTGCAGAAGCTTTTTAGTCTGATGTAATCGCACATGTTTATTTTTACTTTTGTAGCTTGTGCTTTTGGGGTCACATCCAAAAAATGTCAAATAACAAGAACAATATGAAAAAGCTTTTTCCCTATGTTTTCTTCTAGAAGTTTTATAGTTTCAGGTCTAACATGTAAGTCTTTAATCTATTTAGAGTTAATTCTTTGAGTGGCGTAAGATAGGGTTACAATTTCATTCTTTTGCATATGAATATCCAGGTTCCCAACGTCATTTATTGAAAAGACTATCTTTTTGCCATTGAGTATTCTTGGTGCCCTTGTCAAATATTAGTTTTCTGCATATGCATGGGTTTATTTCTGGGCTTTCTATTCTGTTCCATTGGTCTATGTGTCTGTTTTTATGCCAATATCGTACTGTTTCATTATTATAGCTTTGTAATATAGTTTGAAATTAGGAAGTGTGATGACTCCAGTGTTGTCCTTCTTTCTTAAGATTGCTTTGGCTATTCAGAGTCTTTTGTGATTCTATACAATTGTTAAGATTTTTTTTTCTATTTCTGTGAAAAATTCTATTGGAGTGTTGATAGGGATGGCATTGAATCTATAGATGGCTGTGGGGAGTATGGTTATTTTTATAATATTAATCCTTCCAATTTATGAACACAAGATGTCTCTCCATTTATTTGTGACTTCTTCAGTTTCTTTCGTTCATGTCTTATAGTTCTCAGTGTACTGATCTTTCACTTCCTTGATTAAATTTGTTCCTAAGTATTTTATTGTTTTTGATGCTATTGCAAATGAGATTAGTTTCTATTTCTCTTTCAGATATTTTATTGTAAGTGTATGGAAATGCAATTGAGTTTTGTATGTTGATGTTGTGTCATGCAACTTTGCTGCATTCATATATTAATTCTAACAGTTTTTTGGTGTAATCTTTAGGGTTTTCTATATATAAGATCATGTTTTCTGCAAACAGAGACAATTTTACTTTTTTCTTTCTTATTGGAATGCCTTCTATTTCTTTTGCTAGACTACTTGCTGTGGCTGGGATTTCCAGTACTATGCTGAGTAGCAGTAGTGAGAATCGGCACTCTTGTTCCTAATTTTAGAGGAAAAGTTTTCAGCTTTTCACCATTGATTATGATGTTAGGTTTGTCATACATGGGTGTTATTATGTTGAGGTATGTTCCATCTGTACCCAATTTATTGAAAATGTGTTGAATTTTGTTAAAAGGTTTATCTGCATCAGTTGAGAGGATTGTATGATTTTATCCTTCATTCTATTAATGTGTTCTATCATGTGTATTGACTTACACATGTTGAAACATTCTTGAACCCTAAGAATGAATCCCACTTAATCATGTTGTATCTTTTTTTTTTTTTTTTTTGGTCAGGAAGATTGTCCCTGAGCTAACATCTGTGCGAATCTTCCTCTATTTTGTATGTAGGATGCTGCCACATCATGGCCTGATGAGTGGTGTGTTTGTCCGTGCCTGGGATCTGAACCCATGAACCTGGGGCTTTTCTATTCCATCATGTTACTGATGTCATCTCCTGTCCATTTATTTCAGGTTATATAGCTTGTTGGTGTAAAATTGTTTATAGTATTCTCTATAATACTTTTTATTTCTGTAAGGTTGATAGTAATGTCCCCACTTTCATTTCTAATTTTTGTTATTTTCATATTCTCTGTTTTTCTTTTCAGCCTCTGTAAAGTTTTGTCAGTTTATTTTTTATCTTTTTAAACAATGAAATTTTGGTTTCATTGATTTTCTCTATTATGTTTCAATTCTCTATTTTATTTTTACTCTGCTCTATTTTTTATAATTTTCTTCCTTCTGCTAGCTTTTTATTTTGTTTGCTCTTCTTTTCCTAGTTCCTTAAGGTGTAAAGTTAGGTAACTGATTTGAGATTTGTCTTCATTTTTTGCCACGGGCATTTAGAGGTATAAATTTCCCTCTGAGCACTGCTTTAGCTGTATCCCATAAGTGTTGATATACAGTGTTTTCATGTTCATTAATCTGTAAATACTTTATAATTTTGATTTTTATTTCTTCTTTGATACATTGATTAAGAGTATGTTGCTTAATTCCACATACTTGTGAATTTTCCAGTTTTCTTTCTGTTATTGATATCTAACTTCATTCTGTTGTGGTTAGAAAAGATACTTTGCATGTTGTTAATCTTTTAAAATCTATTGAGGCTTGTTTTGTGGCCTAACATGTAATGTATCCTCAGATATGTTCCATGGCTGCTAGAGAAGAACATGTCCTCTGCTGTTGCTGGGTAAAGCGTTCTGTACATGCCTGTTAGGTCTAGTTGGTTTATTGTGTTGTTCAAGTCCTCTACTTGCTTTTGTCTGATTTTTCTACGTATTGTTGAAAGTAAGATGTTGAATTCTCCAACTATTATTGTAGAACTGCTTATTTCTCCCTTGAATTCTGTCAATTTTTGCTTCATGTATCTGATAGTCTGTTATTAGGTGTGCAAATGTTTATAATTGTATCCTCTTGCTGTATTGACCATTTTATCAATATTTGATGTTCTTCTTTGTCTCTTGTAATAGTTTTTGATTTAACTTTTATTTTTTCTGTTTTTAGTATAGCCATTCCAGCTCTCTTTTGGCTATAACTCATATGGAATATATTTTTTATCCTTTTGCTTTCAACCTATTTGTTTCTTTAGACTTAAAGTATGTCCTTTTTTAGACCTCATATAATTGGATTATGTTTTGTTCTTGTTGTTGTGCCGATCTCTGTCTTTTGGTTAGACAGTTTAATCCATTTCCAGTAAAAATAATAATTTGTAAGGAAGAACTTACTTCTGCTACTTTGCTATTTGTTTTCTATGTGCCTTATAGCTCTTTTTGTCCTCATTTCCTCCCTTACTGCCTTCTTTTGTGTTTATTTGTTTTTTGTATTGGTATATTTTGATTCTCTTTTCATTTCCTTTGAATAAATTAAATATATATTTTCTCTTAGGTTGCCATGGGGATTGCATTAATATTTAAAATTACAATAATTTTGATTTGAATTTATACCAATTAACATCAATGATATTTAAGAATACTGCTCCTAAATGACTCCAACCCCTCATTTCCGTTACTGATGTCAATGTTACATCTTTACATGCTGTTGGAAAACAAAATTTAACTGAGTAATTTGAAGATCTAGTTGGCTTTATTAAGTGATTCATGAATCAGGCAGGCAGAGAGATACTAGGAGTGGTTACACAACATGGAGAGCTTTTAAAGAAATGAGGGTGGGACAAGAACAGGAAACATCAGTAAGCTAAACATGAAAGTTCATTGGAGGAAAGTAAAAGTTCAGGTGAGGATGGCTTCTCACTGGCTGAGCTGTAGCATTTCCCACTGGGGGCTTGTTGCTGGGCAAAGAGAAATCTTTCTCCTGTTAAAGCAGTAAAGTAGTTGCACTTTTTGTTTGGGAGTGCAAAGAGGGTCTTCCTGTTGGGGTCTTTAACTGATGCTGTAAATAACTAACATTGTAATTGATGTCTTTCTGTTTGAGTTAATTGATGTCTTCCTATTTGAGGTAATTGATGACAAGTGGTGGGATGTGAGAACTCCCTCCACAGGCCTTCCTCACTCCAATCTTAGTTGAGGTTTTCTTTGTTATTTTTCACAACGTTATGTGCCCAATAATAGAGATTAACAATCATTTTTAATGCATTTGTCTTTTAAATCATGTAGAAAATAAAAAGTGGAATCACAAACCAAAATTACAATAGTACTAGCATTTCTAATTGTCCCTTTAAATTGTCTAATTTAAAGTAAATTTCATTTACCTTTACCAGAGATCTTTATTTTTTTGTACCCTTTTGGGGTAATCTCTGCTATCCTTTCATTTCAACCCAAAGCTTATCTTGCAGGCCATGTCTAATGGCAACTAACTCTCAGCTTTTGTTTATCTTGGAATGTCTTAATTTTACCCTCATTTTTGAAGGACACTTTGCCAGATACAGACTTCTCAGTTGACAGTTTTTCCTTTCAGCAATTTAAATTTGTCTCCCCACTGCCTTCCAGCCTACAATGTTTCTGTTGAGAAATATACTGATAATCTTATTAAAGATCACTTGTAACTTGATAAGTCACTTCTCTTTTGCTGCTTTCAAGATTCTCTCTTTGTCATTTGAGAGTTTGATTATAATATGTCTCAGCATGTATTTCTTTGAGCGTATTACACTTGGAGTTTGTTGAGCTTCTTGGATTTGTGGATTCTTGTCTTTCATTATATTTGGCAAATGTTCGACCTTTATTTCTCCAAACGTTCTTTCTGTGCTTTCTCTCTCTCTTCTCCTTCAGGAAGTCCCACAGTGCATGTGTTGGGCCATTTGATGGTTTCTCACAGATATCTTAGGCTCTGTTCACTTTTATTCATTATTTTTTCCTGCTCTTCAGAATAGATAATTTCAATTGTCGTATCTTCAACATCAGTGATTCTTTCTTCTGTCTGCTCAAATATGCTTTATAGCCCTCTAATGAATATTTCATTTGTTATTGTACTTTTCAGCTCCAGAATTCTCTTTAGTTTCTTTTTATAATTTGTACCTCTTTATTCATATTCTCATTCTGTTCATACATCATTTTCTTGTCTATGTCCGTGTCTTACTTTAATTTTTTGAGCATTTTTAATACAGTTGTTTTAAAGTCTTTGTCTAGTAAGACTAATGTCTGGGCTTCCTCAGGGAAAGTTACTCTTGTTTATTTTGTTCCTTTGAATGAGCTATAGTTTTTGATTTCTGTATGTTTGTGAGTTTTCTTTGTTGAAAATTGGACATTTGAATCTTATACTGTGGTAAACTTGGAAATAAGATCTTCCCCCATTTTCCAGGATTTGTTGGTTTTTTGATTGTTGAAGGCTGTCACTGTACCAGGGATCAGCCTGAGCTAAAAGCTTAAGGTTTTCTCAGGTCTGTTTTTAGCTCACGTCTTTTCCTAGGCATGTCCAATGAGTTTCCAAATTCCCTCATATATGCAGTTGCTTTTGAATGCCTTAATCCTTAAATATTTGGCTCCCCAAAGGAGAAAAGAAAGAACAAATAAAGAAGTAAATAAATAAATAAATACAGGTGTGGCTCATTTAAATCCCCCAGAAGCCACTTCTGCCAAAGGGAGTTGGAACAATGGCACCCAGCCTCTGTGTCCACACCCTAGCCATCAAAAGCAGCAATCAGCATTCACAAGACAGAATTCCAATATTTAAAGAACAAGATCCTTGCTAGCCACTCTGGCTCCAGCAAGGCAAATGAGTAACATGGGCACCATTACCCCCCATGGAGCTGGAGTGGGGGATGGATATTTGCCACTGTATCACAGGCTTATATTGACCAAAATTAATTGCAATTGTACCAGCCACATTTTCGTCTAGAAGCTGCAAGGATTCAAATAGATTCCAGAGTTCCAAAATAGCTACTTTAAACGGTTTCTGTCATAACAATGGTTGTCTAGGTGGAAAGACAGATCCCTGGCTCTCCCTCCTCTGCCGTCTTCCCTGGAGTCATTCTTTCCTGCCTACAAGAGTTCTATTGGAACACAGTCACTCTCAACTGTTTACATATCTATGGTCTGTAGATGCTGTCATGGTACTATAGCATAGCTGGTGAGTTGCAACAGAGACTATATGGCCTGCAAAGTCTAAAATATTTAACATCTGATACTTTACAGGAAAACTTTGCTGACCATGATCTAAAACTATGAACAGAAATTATGTAATTAACAAATATCTACCTATCATGATGGATGGAATAACCATTAAAAATTCAGAGACAAGGCACATACATAAAAGAGGATAATATTTTATAACCATATGGCTGGGTTTCCCCAGGATAGCCTTGACTTCCCTTTGTTGTCCTGGCATAAATATTTATGGTCATACTCTTTATTATAAAAACTGTCCCTGTTTAAATGATAAATTATATGATTAACTCAAGTAACCTCTTCACAATGTCCTCCTTTCACCCCAAATACAGTTTAAAATAACATGAAAATAAATGTAATTTGGAGCAGCCTGCATATACTGCTTATCCTGGTCTGGGACTAAAAAAATCAAAGGTAGACATTCATGTGCTAGTGTGTACTCTTTTGCCTACGTGGAACTTAATTGCAGTTTAAAATCCTAGAAAGCACAATAAAAAGTGGTCCCCCTTTAGTGCCCCAAAGTCTTGGATATAGAAAGACTCTTCTTCTCTGTAATCAAATCCATGCCTCAACTGTGTCTGATTACCAAAGCTGCCACGGGCTACATGTGTTTGTCAAGATCCACTTGCAGCCTGCAGCAAGGGACTAAAGCTAATGGATGTAAAGTCCGAAGTTAAGCTGGAGCAAACTGCACACTGAAGCTTGCATCTATTACTTGCCAAGTATAACCACTCACTATTGGCTTGACTCTCTGCAATAACTTTTTTTGTAAAGACAGCTGCACAACTAGATAAAAACAGCCACTTACCCTTTTTCCTGTCATATTCCATAACGATCTGCCAGACTAAGAAACCTATGATGCCTAGCAGCTAAAATCTAAGGTCAAACGCTGGTTTCTCAGGCAGTACTAATTAAACTCAAATTCAAAATGATAAAATTCAGTTGCATGTCACTGTTTAAGCCCTTTCAAACTACCAAAGCCAAAACATCTTGGCCACAATAAAGGTCTAAATTTCTGAGAATTGATTAGTTCCCCCAATTTTATTACTCAATGTTCCTTGCCCAATGTACCAGATCCCTTGGAATTAAACTTACTCTGTTCATCATCTCATTTCTCTTTTCTTGGCTGTGCCACAGGCTGTAAAACTTAATAACATGAAGAAGAAAACCAGAATGTATTATGGATAGTGGAAAAAAGTGTAAGAATAGAATAAAAAATAAGAATAAAGCTATTGAAAAAACAAATTTATGGCCATGATGTTAAAACATTTGTATCTGATTTACATGTAGATATAATAATAAAATGTTTTCTAGTCATTTCAATTATTTGTGTGAGATTTGTGTAGTTAGGGGGTTTAACATATAGAAAAGAATCTAATATATTGGTGATATGATTTTAATTTAGTGCTTATTAGGATAATTTAAGTACATATAGAATTTAATGTTTGAAAGTGATGTACTTTGTTAAACTTCATGTTTTGGTTTGTGAGTTGTATTAGCAGAGTTTAAAGTTTGATGAGATATTTTGTATCAGTTTAGAAAATTACTGAACTGAGCATTAAACTGAGGGAGAAAATTGTGTATGTTTCTCTAGGTTCAAAAGTCTCTTAGATATTAGAAATTGATCAGCATAGTGTTATGACTTTAGTATGCAGGGCACCTGACATGCGCTTTTGTGTAGGGAACACGTTTGGAGTAATTGTAGTCCATATCCTCCACCACGTCGGACTATAAGGGGAAGAAAATTACAAGTAAAAACTGTTATAAAATAAGACATACCTCAATCCTGGGGACTTAAGACTACCCCTAGTTACCCATTAATGGGGAAGAATTTAGATAATTATGAATTAGCCTTTTATAAAGAATTCTCAATTCATCTTGTACTTCGACATATCATTATAGCTAATGACCAATGAAACTTATTGTAAGTCTTATTATAAGACTATGCTGTAATAATTACAATGATATGAAGCTGATGAAAATTTTTAAAAGTATGTCAATACAACAGAGTATGGAGCTGGAAAACAAGCTCAAGCATCTACGAAATGTAATGGGAGAGGAGTCCCAATAAATCAGCAGTAGAAAAGATGGACCATTCAATAAATGTTTGTATAACTATGCATTCTGTATAAATCAAATGTTAGTATGTTAATAAAAAAGCATATCTCTAAACTACTTGAAGAAAATATAGGAAAAACTGTATATGACATGAAAGATAAACCCTGCAAAAAGCAATCATGAAGTTGAAGACTGATAAACTTGAAAACCAAATGAGAAACTTCTACAAAATAAAAGACATTAGAAAGAAAAAAAGGGGGGGCTGGCCCGGTGGCACAGCAGTTAAGTTCGCACATTCCACTTCTGCAGCCTTGGGTTTGCTGGTTCAGAGACTGGGTGCAGTCATGGCACCACTTGACAAGCCATGCTGTGGTAGGCGTCCCACATATAAAGTGGAGGAAGATGGGCATGGATGTTAGCTCAGGGCCAGTCTTCCTCAGCAAAAAGAGGAGGATTGGCAGTAGATGTTAGCTCAGGGCTAATCTTCCTCAAAAAAAAAAAAAAGAAAAAACATTGGGGGAGGAGTCCTGAGCTATATATTTGAGAGTCTATATATTTTTTAATTGAGTTATAATTGACATACAACATTATATTAGCTTCAGATGTGATTATTCATAATGATTTAATGTTTGTATGTATTGTGAAAGGATCACCACAATGTCTATATAACATCCTTCACCATACATAGTTCCAGAGTGTTTTTTCTTCTGATGAGAACTTTTAAGATTTACTTTCTTAGGAACTTTTAAATACACAATACAGTATTATCGAGTATAGTCACCATACTGTGCATTACATTCCCATGACTTATTTATTTTAAAACTGAAAGGTTGTACTTTCTGACTCCCTTCACTCATTTTGCCCACCTGCTACCCCCTACATCTGGCAGCCACTAATATGTTCTCTGTATCTATGAGCTTGGTTTTTTTCCTTTTTCTTCTCCCTAAAGTGCCCCAGTACATAGTCGTATATTCTAGTTGTAGGTCCTTCCGATTGTGCTATGTGGGATGCCATCTTAGCATGGATTTATGAGCAGTACTAGGTCCATGTCTAGGATGTGAACTGCCAAAACCCTGGGCAGCCAAATTGGAGTGTGCAAATTTAACCACTCAGCCATGGGGCCAGCCCCTATGAGCTTGGTTTTAGTTTGTTTGATTTAGATTCCATATAAGTTAGATCATACAATATTTGTCTTTCTCTCTCTGACTTATTTCACTTAGTATAAGGCCTTCAGGGTCCATCCATGTTGTTGCAAATGGCAAGATTTCCTTCTCTTTTATGGCTGAATAACATTTCACTGTGTGTGTGTGTGTGTGTGTATATATATATATATGTACATATAAAATTTATATATATATCTTATTTATATTATTTATTATATATAATATATATTATAATATGAATATAATATATATTATTTATTATTATCTCTTGTCTTTTTGATAATAGCCATTCCAACAGGTGTAAAGTGATATCTCATCTTCAGATGTAGGGACACATACAGATTGAAAGTGAAGGATGGAAAAAGATATTCCACGCAAACTGGAACCAAACAAAAGCTGGCACAGCTATACTTATAACAGAAAAAATAGACTTTAAAACAAAGACTGTAGTAAGAGACAAAGAAGGCATTACATGATGATAAAGAAGTCAATTCAACAAGAGGATATAACATTTGTAAATATTTATGCACCAAACATAACAGCACCTAATTATAAATAGCAAATATTAACAGACCTAAAGGGAGAAATAGACAGCAACACAGTAATATTAAGGGATTTAATACCTCACTTACATCAATGGATAGATCATCCAGACAGAAAATCAATAAGACACATTGGCCTTAAATGAGATGTTAGAACAGATGGACTTAACAGATATACACAGAAGATTCTATCCAAAATGAACAGAATACACATTCTTCTCAATTGCACATGAAACATTCTCCAGGACAGATCATATGTTAGTCCACAAAACAAGTCTTAACAAATTTAAGAAGATTGAAATCATGCAAGCAGCTTTTTAGCAACAATGGTATGAAACTAGAAATCAATTAAAAGAAGAAAACAGGAAAATACATGAAAATGTGGAGATTAGAAAGCATGCTACTGAACAACCAATGGGTCAAAGAAGAAATAAAAAAATTTCTTGAGACAAATGAAAATGGAAGTACAAACTTGTGGGATGCAGCAAAAGCAATCCTAAGAGGGATGTTCATGGTGATAAATGCCTATCTTAAGAAATAATAAAAATCTCAAATACAACCCAGCTTTACCCTCAAGAAACTAGAAAAAGAAGAACAAAGCCCAAAGTAAGTAGAAGGAAAGAAATAGCAAAATTAGAACAGAAATAAATGAAATAGACATGAGAAAGACAATAGAAAAGATCAATGAAACCAAGAGCTAGTTCTTTGAAAACAGACAAAGAACCAAGCTGGATTCACCAAGATGAAAAGAGAGAGAACTCAAATAAATAAAATCAGAAGTGAAAGAGGAGACATTACAATTGATACCACAAAAATACAAAGGATAAGAGACTACTACTAACAATTATACTCCAAAGAATTGGACAACCTGGAAGAAATAGATAAATTCTTTGAAACAGGCAAGCTTCCAAAACTGAATCATGCAGAAATAGAAAATCTGAATAGATTTATTAGTCGTAAAGAGATTGAATCAGTAATCAAAAACCTCCCAACAAATGAAAAGTCCAAGACCAGATGGCTTCACTGCCAAACATTCAAAGAAAATTTAATGCCAATTCTTCTCAAACTCTTCCAAAAAGTCAAAGAGGAGGGAACATTTCCAAACTCATTTTACAAGGCCAACATTGTCCTGATACCAAAACCAGACAAGGACACCACAGAAAAAGAAAATTACAAGCCAATATTCCTGAAGAACATAGAAACAAAAGTCCTAGACAAAATATTAAGAAATCAAATTCAATAATACATTAAAATGATCATACACCATTATCAAGTGGGATTTATTCCATGGATGCAAGGATTGCTCAATATCCACAAACCAATCAACATAATATACCACATTAACAAAATGAAGAGCCAAATCTTACCATTGTCTTAATAGACACAGGAAAAGCATTTGATAAAATTAACCAGCACTTAAAAACTCAACAAAGTGGGTATAGAGGGAACGTTCGTCAACATAATAAAGGCCATATATGACAAGCCCACAGCTAACATCATGCTTAATGGTGAAAAGCTGAAAGCTTTTCCTCTAAGATCAGGAATATGACAAGGATGCCCACTCTCCCCACTTTTATTCAACATGGTATTGGAAGTAGCCAGTGTAACTAATCAAGAAAAAGAAATAAAAGCCATCCAAATTGAAAAAGAAGTAAAACTGTCAGTATTTGCAGATGACATGGTATTATATATAGAAGAGTCTATAGAAGAGTTCTATATTATATATAAAAGAGTCTCTAAAGACTGCACCAAAAAACTATTAGGATTGATAAATCAATTCGGTAAAGGTACAGGATATGAAATCAATATACAAAAATCTGTTGCCTTTCTGTATACTAAAAATAAGTATCAGGAAAAGAAATAAAGAAAATAACCTCATTTACAATTGCGTCAAAAAGAATAAAATACCTGGGAATAAATTTAACCCAGGAGATGAAAGATCTATACATGAAAACTGCAAGACATTGATGAAAGAACTCAAAGAAAACACAAATAGAAAGATATTCCATATTCATTTATTGGAAGAATTACTATTGTTAAAATGTCCATACTACATAAAGAAATCTACAGATTCAATACAATCTCTATAAAAATTCCAGTGACACTTTTCAGAGAAATAGAATAAACAATCCTAAAGTTTTTATAGAACCAAAAAAGGCCCCAAACAGCCAAAGCAATCTTGAGAAAGAAGAACAAAGCTGGAGGCAGCACGTTCACTCCCTAATTTCAAACTATATTACGAAACTACAGTAATCAAAAGAGTATGGTTTTGCATAAAAACAGACACATACATCAATGAAACAGAATAGAAATCCCAGAAACAAACACACATAAATATGTTCAACTAATTTATGACAAGGGAGTCAAGATGGGGAAGGACAGTCTCTTCAATAAACTGTGCTGGAAAAACTGGACAGCCACATGCAAAAGGATGAAACTGGACCAGTATCTTACACCATACACAAAAATTAACTCAAAATGGATTGTAGACTTGAATTTAAGACCAGAAGCCATAAAACTCCCAGAAGAAAACATAGGCAGTAAGCGCATTGACATCAATTTTGGCAATAACTTTTTTGAATTTGACACCTAAAACAAAGGCAACAAAAGCAAAAATAAGCAAATGGGACCACATCAAACTAAAGAGCTTCTGCACAGCAAAGGAAATCATCAACAAAATGAAAGAAAAACCTATCAAATGGGAGGAACCATTTGCAAATCATTTATCTGATAAGGGGTTAATATCCAAAATATATAAAGTTCTCATATATCTCTATAGCAAAAAAAAAAAAAAAAAAAATCAAATAACCCAATTAAAAAATGGCCAAAGGATCTAAATAGCCATTTTTCCAAAGAAGACATGCAGAGGGCCCACAGGTACTTGAAAAGATGTTCAACATCACTAATCATCAGGGAAAGGCGAATCAAAACCACAATGAAAAACAAAACTGAAGTGTAAGTGATAGGCTGGAAGAAAATATCTGCAATTTATTAGCAATATCCAGAATATATAAAGAAATTCTACAAATTAATAAAAGTTCAAATAATCCAATAGAAAAATGGATTTGTAATTATACCACAACTTATTTATCAATTACCCTATTAATGTATGCTACAATAGGCATCTTTGTTCATATTCATTTGGGCACATGTCTGAGAGTTTCCCAAGGGTATATATTTGAGTGGAATTTCTGGATCATAGAACACGCACATCTTCAATTTTACTATATATTTTGTTAATTGTTCAGCACAGTGCTTGGACCAGTTGCATTCTTACCAGCAATGTGGGAGAATAGCTGATTCACTACTTCATCAACTTTTGTTATTGTCAGACTTTTTAATATTTACCAATTTGATGTGTGTAAAATGATATCTTGTCATTTTTTAGTTAGCATTTCTCTATTAATAGGATCAATCATCTTTTTAAACAGAGAAGTGTTAATGATATCAAAGAGCTACAATCTGGCAAGAGATATTGAACAAATGCCAAATTTTTAGATGTGGGTGGAGTGATATTAGAACTGGAAAATAATCTAAGTTTTTGCTAAACCAACTCAGTTTTAGGAGTAGTGAGAAAAAAATGGAGGTAAAATAAAGGGAAAAAGTAAAGTGGTAGTGCCTATATAGGTTTCCTGGAGGTTTTCATGAACTTTTTCTTAAATTTGATTGGTTCCCTCCATGTTACGTCTCTCAGATATTACTCAGATTTGGAGCATGATGATATGCTAATGCATTTAGTACTTATCCTTTTCATTTCAGTCAGAATTTCAGAGGGGAAACTAAACACTTTCGATCAGGTCCATACATGATATCTGAGAGAGATGTTTTATTGATAATGAAACAGGTTCAAAAAGGTCAATGATTTCCAAAGCTCATGCCAGTAGGCAAATGGTAAAGTTTGTTCTGAAATCCTGGGATAAGTGGAATGAACCAAATCCTATATTCCAGAAAACAGTATACATTCTTTGAATTGTTTTCAATCCCTATTCATTTGGTTTCCCATTCCACATTTGAAATATAGATATCAGATCGACATCTGAGACCAAGTATTTTGTTTCCCTTCTATTTTGATTCTTGTTAATTGCGTGTGACATCTTCTAATTATGGCTTCCATTAGCATGCAGGAGGGATGTGAATGTCTGAAGCTCACACTCAGTTAAACCTGACAACACCTTGATTTCAGACTTGTAGCCTCCAGAACTGTGAAAGAATACATTTCTACTATTTTAAGCTACAGAGTTTGTGGTACTTTGTTACAGCAGTGCTAGAAAATGAATACAGTGATTTTTTAAAATGTTTAAAATTCTCAAATACATAAAGGAGGGAAGAGAATCAATAAAAGAGAAATAAAAGGTAATTTTAACATAACCAGCAGCTATGAGAAGGAACTAGGATGTTTGAAATAACGTGATTATGAAAAAGAATCAGTTAGAAATCTTAGTTATAAAATAATATCTTTGGGGGAAATTTCTGGAAGGTAGGATCAATGGCAGAATAACATCTTAAAAGAGAATTATTGCAAGTCCGGGCTCCAGAAATCTCCCAGGATGTAAACCACATAAAAGAAGAGATGGATAGTATAAAGCCAACATAAGAAACATAAAGGGTTAACAGGGTTAACAGAGATCTTCCATATACATCTGATAGGAGTTTTGGAAAGAGAGAACAGGAATTTGGGTGCAATTTGAAGTGATAATGGGTGAGAACTTAACAAGAAATATATTAAAAGATGATTTCTCAGGCTGAAATAGCCATCAAGACACATTAAATTCTCACACAAACTCACAGACACACCTCAAAACTTCATGGTGGATCCACACAATCTTACAGATAAAGAATAAAAACCCTAAATTCTGCCAGAGAAAAGACACACAAATATAAAACAAGATAATCAGACTGAAGGTTTCTTATCAACCTGAACTTAGGATGGAAAACTATGACATACTATCTTCCAAGTAAATGTTGAAAGAAAATATTGAATCTAAAATTCAAAGTTCCTGTTCAATATTTTATTGAATCTCTTATTCAAGATTGAGTGTGAAAAAAATATTTTGAGACAAAAGACTAAAAAACTTGACTACTTATAAGTTCTCATTAAAAGAGAACTAAAGTAGATAATTCAGCAGGAATAAAAAGGAGCTTAGAGGGAAGTAGAGGACAAGCAAGAAAAGACAGTGAGTATTAAAATGGGCAAAGAAAGTTGATGAATGCAAATAAGTATCAATTGTAGAAAATAATTTGAGTGTTTAAAACCAAACGAATTCTAAGGTGTCAAAAAGTAATGACATAAAATTGGAATGATGGGTTGAGAATTGTTGCTGAAATATCTCATTAGGGACTAAATTTATGTATTTATGTGCATTGCTATCTTTCTAATTTTGCCAAAACAGATGCTATGCAACTGAATAAAAGCTTTTCTCCAAGCCATCGAATGTCCTTTCTGATCCAGTAAAGATCTTCATTTCAAGAATGGGTTTGATAGAATCCAGGAGTGGCAGCACAGATTGTTAGGCTGGAATGGAAGAAAACTCAGGTTTCTGGGTAGCCTGACCTCAAATTATCTACCTGGATGTCTCCTGAGTGTCTAATTCTCATATAGAAGACCACATTTGCTCAAAATGCTGTCTAAAGTTTACCTGAGGTAAACACTAACAGGGTGAACAAAGCAGAAGCAACAGTAGAGAGCACAAAACTGTGATAACATGCACGAAGGACTTTTGGAGAAGACAGTGAGTGACATACTACTCACTCTGAGAGCAACCTTTAACAAGAAGTGAAAAAGAGAAGTATAAATTTGTTATGACTCACTTTGTAATCTGGTACAAACCACATCGCCTTGTGTGCAAACATGGCAAACTCTGTCCCTCTTTCCCAACCAGAAATGGAGGAACAGATGGCTTTGGAGAAATTTGTTTCGTAAGATGAACTTCAGAATTGTCTAGCATGCTTTTTCACACGAGCCTTGCTTCCAAACACAAGGTCCCCAAATTCTTTATTTATCACACTGTTGGGAGATGCTGACTTCTCTTGGACTACACTGACAAATCTCTTGCCCTGGCCCTGGTCCACTTTTGCCTAAATTAACAAATGAGAAACGCAATAACTAGAGCAAAGTTTTGTAGGAAAAAAGGTACTTGATTGAGAGACAGGAGAACTGAGTTTGTTTCCTGCTTTGGCATTAACTTCTAGTGGGATTTCTTAAGAAGTAACTTGGCCTTGCTGACCTCAGCTTTCTTATTAGGAAAATAAGTGAGTTTGGCTAGAAGGCCCACTAAGGATTCTTCCCACCTTACTAGTTATTCTGTAGCTCAGATCTCTGGTACATTCAGCAGCATCTCTTTTGGAGGTTAATAACAATTTATTGTGGAAAGCAAGTTTGATTTTTACAGCTCTATCTTTTGCTCTCTGGTTCTGTCTTCTCCTAATATCAGTTAATTTTGCCTCAAATAGCATCCCCAGACTTCCTGTCCCTTCTATCTTTCATTAGTTCTAAATTCTAAATCCTCATTGGCTCCTCTCTCTCAGCCTTCAATCTTGTACCCAAGTCATTAACAATCATTAGAACTGTTCTCTTTGTGTCTTCAGCCTGCTTCTTCCTCTCTAAGCATAGTTTATTCTTGCAGGAAGTCATTCTTTCCTGAACAGAAGGACTGAACACAACATGCCCAATGAAAACATTACCTCTTCCCTTCTGTCATCTCCCACGTGCAGTGTGATGGGTACTCTTTTGTTTTGTGATGTTCAGCTGGCCTGTTCTTGATGATAAATTCTCAGAGAAGGAGAATGTATGTATATGCTTATGTGAACTATTAACTTAAAAGATTTTCACAACAAATTTTTAAACGAAAAGGAATGCTATAAAGTTTAATACCATGATCTCACTTTGGAAAAAATAATACACATATAGATGTGTAGAAAAAATTTTTAAAAGAATATACCCTGGCAGGGCCGGCCTCATGGCTGAGTGCTTAAGTTTGCATGCTCTGCTTGGCGGCCCAGGGTTTCACCGGTTCAGATCCTGGGCGCAGACCTAGCACCGCTCATCAAGCCATGCTGAGGGGGCCTCCCACATAGCACAACTAGAAGGACTCACAACTAAAAATGTACAACTATCTACCAGGGGGCTTCGGGGAGAAGAAGGAAAAATAAAATCTTTAAAAAAAAAAAAAAAAGAATATACCCTGCAATGATAACTTGTCTCAGGTTTGCAAAAGTTAGAACCTTTAAGAGGATTTTTTTTTTTCTTACTTGCTTTTGGTACTTTCTCTTTTTCCACACTCAATATGAGTTAACATTACAATAAGGAGAAAACACTTTTAAGGAGGGTATTTTGCCATATATATCTTAAAGCTCAAGAATCATCATGCCCTTGACATGAGAAAACTTTTATGCTTTGGAATATAACCCGAGACAATGATTAGCAACGTATACAACATGTGCAAAATATTGAACAAATTTCCCCTTCCTCCAGCAGTGGTACCATTGACAATATTAAGCATTATAATTTTTAAAATCTTTGCCAGTTTGATGAGTGAAAAATGTGTTTATTTATATTCAGATTTTATGTATTAATCTTTAAGTAATCTGGAATTAGTATATTGGACAGGAATTCTATGTTAATATTTTCCTTTTCTATATGGCTAATTACTAGACGTACTATTTAGCAAACCTATTAAATTAATAGGTATTTATTGAGTACTCTAAGCTGATATGAAATTATAAATTTATTATACACTAAAGTTTTAGATATATTTTGGTCCATTTCTGGACTTTCTATTCTGTCTCATTTATCTGTCTATTACTTACCATGCTTGTACAAAATTTTTAAATCTTGTACCTTCATGACTGATTTTAACATAATCTAGCGAAAATTTACCCCCACCTTGTTCTGACTTAAATAAGCATTGTTAGCTAAAATAAGTGGGGAAGTATTCATCAAGGACGTGAAGAACATGAATAAGACTGTTCTGGGGCCCTTTACTAAGTTTTGACAGGTGACTGATGAAGTACTTCTCTAGGTCCCTGGGTCAGTAATTTCATCACAACTTGTTTACATACACAGACACATTTCATCTGCGGATCAGTGTTTCTTCTAATCTGCTTTTCTGCTCTAAATTTCCTTACTCCCTGCCACCTAACTTATTTCCTAGGAGCAAGCAATAACAATGTAGAACCTTCTTATAGCTCCTCAGGTTCCGTGGTTCATGTTTCGTTCTGTTTATCCTACTGTTTTGGCTCTGTTCACAAGGTATTGCTGTTCCTGATAAACACCTTTCCTACAGTAATCACATTCTAAGGTGTGTACCCAATAACTATGGAATGCCAAGCCACTCTGGCAGTGACTCATTAGGAAGTGCATGCTTTAGGCATTTGAGATTGCTTCTGCAAGTTTCTGTGATCTATGAAGCTCAAGACAATATTCGTACATGAAAACTCCCATTTTCCGTTTCTGCATTCTTCTTATTCTTCCACATATTTTCTCTTAGAACTGTACCTTTGTTTCTTCCCAGTCCTGCCATCCTTGGTCATCTTTTGAAATGGAAACTACTTTGGTTAATTTTCTCCATACTCTTCTCTCAAAATTTCTCTGTGCCTCCTATGCCAATTTGTCACCGTACCATTTCTCTCTCTTCCAGGCTTTCCATTGTGCCTTCCAGAATGACTGTTTCATTATTTGCAAAACCTGAGTCACTTTTGACATCACTCCATCTCCTTCAGCTATCCCAAGGATGACACGTATCTGTAGCTTTTTAGTAGACAATCCTCATTCTATCACCTGCTAAGAATGCAGGAAGCAGTGTTTAGTTTCCTAAGTTTCCACTGCCATTTGCAGCCTTTACTCTGGCACATGTACCAGCACCTCTGTTCCCATGAGGCCAGGCAGCCCTCTACATTTGCTCAGCCTCCAAGCTACTTCTCCATATTCACCAAAAATTTAGCACACATTTCACAGGTTTTCCTCTTTCAAACCCTAATTCCTGCCATCATCCCAAGTGATTATAATGTTCATGTAATCTGATAGAGAATCTGAGTTTATCTCTTAGTTGCTTGACATTCAGTTGCATTTATCATCTGTCTACTTATGCCATTCTCAAAAACAGCTTCATTCTTGACCTGTTCATCAGTCTAAAATTCTTCAGCTTCAAAACATATTTTAAAAAGTTTTAGATTTCTTATTTATTTCATAAAATTGGTAATGTTCATTTTAGAAAAATTTTAAGAAACCATAAATATATGAAGGACATACAAATCACCAGAAAGCTCATGATATTGGTAATTTTTACATTGTCTATCTATCTATCTATTGTCTACCACATGTGTTATCTGTCTATCATGCTATTGCTTAGCTATCTAGCTATATTTCTCCCTCTCCATACCCACAGCCACACATTAACACTAATATACTAATATAGAGGTATATATACATATTGTATTTTTTTCTATGTCTGTGCGAAGTGGCAACTGGAACCCATTCTGGCCCAACCTACTAGAAATGAACATGTGGTCTGGAAAAATGGCTATGTAGATGAATTTTCAAAGTTGCAATGCCGTGATCCAAGCGATTTGGACAACAAGCACACAGGTTCAGCCATATTACCTCTCATAGTCTAAATAGAAGACCTCTTAAACTGCCTATAGTTCTTGAATAATCATCAGCAGTGTGCCCAGCAGCAGTGCAGCAACTGTCCTGCAGGACATCCAAGTTACACTGTGTTCTGTCTATCTCCAGGGGACTTGGAGTGTCTGCACCAGAAAGATTAGATCCCTACGCTTGCATTGCCATCTTACACAAGTGTTCTTTTACATGCTTTTCTTATTACAGGCAGGTCTCTTTGCACATTTAAGTGTGTTTCCTCCTTATGGCTTTCTCCTCCTGGTATAAAGAGATTTGAAAAATATCATTCGGGGCAACATATCCCTCTTAAAATGCTTTATGTATCTTTCATAAAATTGTTTTAATAAGCATAATGTTTTTTGAAACTTGAGAGTAATGTTTCATTTCCTCAGTTCTTCATATATTTTCATAGTCTCCAAGTTGGTTATTTTAGTTATATTTAACTTGAACGGAAAGATATCTTTCTGATTCTGGTCTTTTCTAATATACGTGTTTTATGGATGCCGCAGATTTATGGATGCCACAGTCCAACCTCAAACCCCTCACCCAGTCCCTATCTCTCACTCTTCACCGCTTTGCCCTTATTTCATGAAAAAAATACTTTCCATAGCACGTGTACTTCTTCATTAGCCCCCCATTTCTTTTCAGATGTTCCTATATCTGTAACCATTTATAATCCATACTCTAGGGTAATCCTTTTGTAAAGCCTCGCACAGTCAAGTAATATTTAACAAAAGAGCCATGAGTACTCAATGGGGAAACGGCAGCTCTTCATTAAACGGTGTTGGGAAAACTGGATAATCACACACAAAAGAATAAAGGTGGACTCCTATCTTAAAATATACACAAAAATTAACTCAAAATGGATTAAAGGCTTAAATATAAGACTTGAAACCATAAAACCCCTAGAAGAAAATATAGGAAAAAGTGTCCTTGACATAGGCCCTGGCAATGGTTTTTTGGATGTGTCCTACAAAGGATCACTTCCAGGGCCTTCTTAGATATGCAAATGTAGGGCTAGCAGGCACACATATTTCCTGGATTAGTGCATTAGTGTATAAGTTCTTTTTTTTTTTAATGATTAAAAAGTTGCAAAAGCACCCTTACATTTGGTGTGCAAAGAAGAGCCCTGTGGAGAAAGTGACAATTTAAATAAAAAGCCCTGAGTTTCCTGAAAGGAAAGAGTCAAATCTTAACCTATGTGCCCTGTGATGATTAATTTTCTGTGTCAACATGTCTAAGCCTCAGCACCCAGATATTTGGTCAAACAACATTCTATTTCTGTGAAGGTGCTTTTCAGATGAGATTAATGTTTAAATAACTAGACTTTAGTAAATTAGATTACCCACCATAATATGTGGGGCCTCATCCAACTAATTAAAGGCCTTAATAGAAAAAAGACTGATCTCCCCTGAGAAAGAGGAAATTCTGCCAGTAAATTGCCTTAATGTCAGCTCTTCTGGGTTTCCAGCCTGCTGGCATACCCTGCAGATTTCGGACTTGCCAGCCTCCATAATTGTGTGAGGCCATTCAGAGAATACTTCAGGGTATGATGAGCAAAGACACAGCAACATGTGGGAACTAGGTAATATATGGGTAAACGGAATTTAAGCTGGAGAACTGGCTTTAGACAGGGCCTTACGCTTGGTTGAGAAGAGTAGATTTGGAGCAGTATACAAGTGTGACGTCCTTTAGATCTAGCGACCCTGGTATGAACAAGTCAATATAAATAATAGCTAACTAGGTCAATGTGAAGTAAGAACCCAGGGCCCTATTCAGTGCCCCATCACTGCCTAGGGCGGGTCCAGAGCCTGTAAAAATACTTCTGTGTTATGGACCAGTTTCTATCCAGTGACAAAACAATAGCAATAAGAGACCCATCAGAATGCATTTCTCACTCTGCTTAATATCTTGAAAAGGCATGACATCCTTTCAGCTAGGTGAATCTATAAGAGTTATTGAATGATTTTGGGAGTGGAAGGGTATATAAAGAGGAATATGATGAGTTTCCTGCTAATAGTGTCTTAGAAGGGCTCAAGTGGGTTACTAAACACTTTTTTAAAGTTAAAAATATATATCAGAATTCTATGTTAATAAATAAAAGAATTCTTGCTACAAAAATTTTTAAAAATCTTTTATTTACATTCACTTATTTAATGAATATTTATTGGGCACTTACTCTGGAACATGCGTAGTCCTAAATGCTAGAGATAACTTCTTGAACAATTGCTTGGACTCATGGAAATTACTTTCAAGCGGGCAAGAGGCTGACTATAAAAGTGAATAAATAAACTAACAAATACATAATATAGAACGCCAGTATGTGATAAGTGCAACAGAGAAAAATAAAAGAGAAAGGGGATATGTTGTGCTAGAGAAGAGAAAAATGGAAACTTTGCATCAGGGTACATCTCATTCAGAAGGCAATTTTAGACCAACTGCCTGAAATAGCTAATCATTTAGGTAGATATCTGAGAGAAGAGCATTTCAGGCAGAAGGAAGAGTCAAAGCAAATGCTGAGGAAAGCATATGCCTGACATATTCAGAGAATAAGGAGTAATCTAGTGTGGCTAGGTTAGAGTAAGCAAGAAGACGAGCTCAGAGATGAGAAGGGACTGAGGGGTGAGCACAGAGTATTCGAGTGTAGATCCTGTACAACCTTGAAGGTCGTTGTAATGGATGGAATTGAGTTTAATTGAGATGGTGGGGATTTTTCAGTCAGTCTGCATTTCATGTGTAGGCAGACCATGAGAGTAAACATAGGAAACCTCTCTCTACTCCTGATTATGAATAAGAGGAAGGAGATTTCCCTACGGAAGTTTAACTGTGAAATCAAAACATAATGAATCAAAGCAGATATAAACAGAGTGCCTCCCGATGCCAGTGACGTGTAACTGCTACTGGAGGTGTATGTGCTAGGGCATCTTATTTGCCTCCTATTTATCTTGTTGGTGAGGGAGAGATTCCTGACCTAGTATTATGGGGGTGGCTGAACACACAACACTGATACTGGAGAGATGAGATAGACAACAGTTTATGTCACATGTACTCACAGGCCAGGGTTAGAGGATGCACATGCCATGTATGCCATCCCCAAACACACAAGGGCTGCACTTGGGAACAGAGTGGACAATCAGGGGCTTTGGGAAGTAGCCCTAGTAGTACCAGGGGGATAAGGTGCCCCCTGGTTCCCATGGGAATATGTGACTGGCTTGTTTGAGTAACTCTGCAGGTTGGCAGGGAACTTAAGCCCACTACTCAGAGATAAGAAGGAACTGTGCCTGGGCCGTATGATAAGGATTGGTCTTTGACTAGGGCACCTTACCCTTGGAAATAGAGTAGGGAGGGAAGCTTGTGGTTAGGCCAATCCAGATCCTTTTGTTTTTCCTCAGATGTCAAGGCACACATAATATTGGATCTTAATTTTGTTCTTATACCAAATGAAGGGTAGGGGAGAGCGTAGGTCAACAATGGAGCACAGAAAAGTAGAAGAATCACAGATGTAAAGATGGACAATGTCTATCCTCGTTCTACCTGGAAGACAGTGTTCTGCCAGCCCTTGTCACATGTTAAGTACATCAGATTATGCAAATAGTGCATCAGTTTGATTGAACCCAATAAACCTCTGCTGATTACGTACTGCTTCTTAATTTAGATATTGTATGGTGAAAGGAAAGCTCCTTCATGTTACAGAGAACCTAATGGAATGTAGCATGTCTTAAATACATAGCTAGTAATTCATGGCCAGATGGGTTATTGGCTGATTATAATATTAAAATCTGAGCAAGAAAGTAGAATCTTTCGTAAATATAATACCTGAAAGATGGTAACAAAATCTCTTGGCTTTCTTATGTAAAAATGTATTTACTAACCTTAAAAGGAAATAGCTTTCTTTCCTTTGTGTCACACTATCTACTTACCATGGATGGGACCATGACAAATTAGAAGAGGAACTTCTAAGGCTTTAAATTGGTTTTGGTTTTATAAAACTAACAACTCTTTTTCCTCTTTTTCCTCTAAGACTCATGGCTTGTGATTAAGAGGGTCTGCTTGTTTTTTGAGAGTGATCCTGAGGCAAGCCCATGGCCTAGTGGTTAAGTTTAGCATGCTCTGCTCTGATTTGGCAGGCTGGGTTCAGTTCCTGGGCATGGACCATGCTGTGGCAGCAACCCACACACAAAATAGAGGAAGATTGGCACAGATGTTACCTTAGGGCGACTCTTCCTCAGCAAAAAGAAAAAAAGTGATCCTCCTTCAATCATTGATTCAGTGTGTAAACATACTCAGTAGCTACTATTTCCTAAGTACTATGTTGGGGTCTTGGGAATGCAAGAATGACTAACGCATATCTTAAAGGAGAGTTCAGTTTAGGGGAGGGAAGTCCTATCAATAATTTTGGGACAGATCTCATCAAGATGGCAGCGTAAGCAAATTCTGAACTCATCTCCTCCCACAAACACAGCCAGGTTATAACTATTTTTGGAAAAATTACCCTGGATAGAAAACTGAAAATTAGATAAAAAGAACCTCCACAACAAGGGACAGTCCTGACTAAGACAGAAGAGGCAGAAATTCCTTCTGGAGAGAAAAAAAAGCCACCTTCAGGATCAGCAGAGTTTCTCAGCTAGTCAGGCGGGAGCCACCCTAAGGTATGCAGCCCTCCCAGGAGGAGTGAGGTCTGGAGTGGGTCCAATACTGCTGTAAGCATTCTTCAGATTCAGCACAACTGAGACCAGGGTCTTACTATTTGGCTTTGCTGGCTATTAACTTCAGAAAAGCTATTGGACAAAAGCCAAAAAGACCCAGGTCTTAAAGGGCCCATGCACAAACTCACCCATCTCAGCAAGCTAAAATCACCACAGAGAAGGCTGGCAGTCCTTTGGTGAAAAGAGACTCAACTGGTGAGCTCTGAGTGCATCTCAGTGAGAGGAGAGAGGTCTCCAGAGACTGAGGCATTGGTGGTGGTCATTGTTGTGACCTAGTCCAGGTGTGCTGACACAGACCCTGGCAGACACCATTGAAATTCTTCTCCTGGCCTGTTAGCCCAGGGATCTTCCACACTCACTAGAGCACAGATTTAATCCAGTTCAGCCAGGGTAGGCAGCCTGCCCTAGGGACCAGCCCCACCCAACAGCAGGCCCTCAGGCTACATGTCCACCTGCATTGACTGGGTACCTTGATCCTCTACAGGCAGGTGAGTGTGTCCACCTCTGTGGGGCGGGGCCTGTGTAAGGACAAGGTGAACTGTAGGGGGCATTTGTGGAGAGTTGGGGGCCTCTGCAGTTGGGTGTTGGAGTATGCTCAAAGGTGTTAGGAAGTGTGCACACACAAGACTGTGTTGACAGTGTGTGTGGTCCTCTGGGGGGTGAGGCTTATCGACAGCAGAAGACCTGTGCTTCACAAATAGCCATAAAAAGGATCAGCCCCACCTTCCAAAACCTGAAAATATTCAGTGCTCCCATACCTAGGGCCAGCCCCACTCAGCTGCACTCCTAAGAGAACTGACAACAGAATTGAAGGCCTGAGGCCTATAGCAAGTGTAAACCCCTGAACCTAGCAACCAGCTACACTGGGTACCTACACAATTAACAGGAAAACTGCAAGAGGAGTGTGCTGTTAAACCTTGTAGCCCATGGTGCTGAGGCTCCCCAAACCAGATTTACAAACAGCTGGCCAGGGAAGGAAAGACTAGACTCCCTGGGCACCTGCATTAAGAGCAACCCTGCCACAGCAAAAGGACACAAGTAGCCCACAAAGGGGTCACTCCTGGATCATTTGGACTGGTGACAAGAGGGAAGCACACTGCTGGGCCTCAAAAAGCATTTCTTACATAAGGCCACTTCTCCAAAATCAGGAGACATAGCTGACTCACCTAATACATACACATAAGCACAGAGAAAGAGGCATAATGAGGAAACAAAGGAATACCTTACAAGCAAAAGAACAGGACAAAACCACAGAAAAAGGACTAAATGAAATAGAAATGTGACATACCCAACAAAGAGTTCAAACAAAAACTCATACAGATGCTCACAGATATTGGGAGAAGATTGGATGAACACAGCTCATCAAAAAGAACTAAAACATATGAAAAAAGAACCCATCAGAAATGAAGAATACAATACTGGAGATGAAAAATTCACTAGAGGGACTCAGTAGCAGAGTAGATGTTACAGAAGAATAGATCAATGCATTATATGAAAGACTAGAGGAAATCACTGAAGCTGAACAGAACAATGAAAAAAGAATTAGACAGAATGAGAACAGTCTAAGGGAACTCTGGGACAATATCAAGTGCAGTAACATTCATATTATAGGTGTCCCAGAAGGAGAAGAGAGAGACAAAGGGGCAGAAAATTTATCTGAAGAAATAATAGCTGAAAATTTTTGTAACCTGAGGAAGGAAATAGACATCCAAGTACAGGAAGCACAGAGAGCTCCAAACAAGATAAGCCCACACCACAACACACAATTAAAATGTCCAAAATTAAAGATAAAGAGAGAAAACCAAGAGAAGCAAGAGAAAGGCAACAAGTGACATGAAAAGGAAAGCCCATAAGGCTATCAGCGGACTTCTCAGCCAAAACCCTACAGGCAAGAAGAGAATGGCATGATGTATTTAAAGTGCTAAAAGGAAAAAACCTATAGCCAAGAATACTCTATCCATCAAGGTTTTCATTCAGAATGAAAGGAGAGATAAAGAGCTTCCCAGACAAGGAAAAATTAAGGGAGTTTATCACCAAGAAACAAGTTCTACAAGAAATGCTCAAGGGACTTATTTAGGTGGGAAAGTGATGACTACAAATCAGGTAAAAAAATTTTCAAAAAAACCCCAAAAAGCTAGGCAATAAAATCACTGGTAAAGGTAAAAATATAGTAAATGTAGCAGATCAACCACTTGTAAAGATAATACAAAGCTTAAAAGACAAAAGTATTAAAATTATCTATTTCAATGATAAGAGGGTAATGGATAGACACACACAAAACAAGAGATTAGACATTATTTCAAAAACAAAAAATGTGGGAAGAGGAGAGTGAAAAAGTAGAGCTTTTAGAAAGAGGTCAAGCTAAAGAGCCTATCAACTCAATATAGACTGTTATGTACATAGAATATTATATAATATCCTCATGGTAATCACAAATCAGAAACTTACAATAAGTAAGCCAAAAGAAATCAAACATATTACTAAAGAAAGCCATCAAACCACAAGGGAAGAGAGCAAGAGAAAAAGAAAGGAACAGAGAAGAACTACTAAAACACTCAGAAAAAAAGTAACAGAATGGCAATAAATACATATTTATCAATAGCAACTTTAAATGTCAGTGGACTAAATGCTCCAATCAAAAGGCATAGGGTGGTCAATTGGATAAAAATAACAAGACCCATATATATGCTGCATACAAGAGACACACTTCAGACCTATAGACACTGACAAAGTGGAAGTGAAAGGATTGAAAAAGACATTCCATGCACATGGGAAAGAAAAGAAAGTGGGGGTAGCAACACTTCTATCAGACAAAGTAGACTTTAAAACAAAAACTGTAACAGGAGACAGAGAAAGACACTATATAATGATAAAGGGAACAATCCAACAAGAAGATATAATGCTTGTAAATATCGATGCACCCAATATAAGAGCACCTAAATATATAACGCAATGATTAATAGACATAAAAGGAGAAATAGACAGTAACACAATAATAGTAGGGGACTTTAACACTCCACTTACACCAATGGATAGATCATCCAAACAGAAGATCAATAAGGAAACACTGGTCTTAAGCGACACATTTGACCAGAAGGACTTAGTGGATATATATAGAACATTCCATCCCAAAACCACAGAATATACATTCTTTTCAAATGCACATGGAACATTCTCCAAGGTTGATCACATATTAGGCCACAAAAAAAGTCTCAATAAATTTAAGAAGATCAAAATAAGACCATACATCTTTTCTGACCACAAAGGTATGAAACTAGAAATCAACTACAGGAAGAAAACCAGAAAAGCTACAAAACTGTGGAGATTAAACAAAATGCTACTGAACAACGATTGGGTCAATGAAGAAATCAAAGGAGAAATTACAAATTCCTGGAGACAAATGAAAATGAAAATACGACATGCCAAAATCTATGGGATACAGCAAAAGTGGTTATAAGAGGGAAGTTTCTAGCAATTCAGGCCTACCTCAACAAAGAAGAAAAATCTCAAATAAACAAGCTAACATCACATTTAAAGGTACCGGAAAAAGAAGAACAAACAAAGCCCCAAATCAACAGAAGAAAGGAAATAACAAAAATCAGAGCAGAAATAAATGAAGTAAACACTAAAAAAACAGTAGAAAAAACTAATGAAACCAAGAGCTGGTTCTTTGAAAAGATAAACAAATGTGACAAACACTTAGCTAGATTCCCCAAGAAAAAAAAGAGAGAAGGCTCAAATAAATAAAATCAGAAATGAAAGAGGAGAAATTACAATTGACACCTCAAAAATACAAAGATAATAAGAGAATACTTTGAAAAGCTATACACCAACAAATTGGATAATCTAGAAGAAATGGATAAATTTTTAGAAACATACAACCGTCCAAAACTGGACCAAGAAGAAGTAGAGAATTTGAATAGACCAATCACCAGTAAGGAGATCGAAACAGCAATCAAAAACCTCCCAAAAAATAAAAGTTCAGGACCAGATGGCTTCCCTGGTGAATTCTGCCAAACATTCAAAGAAGACTTAATACCTATCCTTCTCAAACTCTTCCAAAAAATTGAAGAGGAGGGGAGGCTTCCTAACTCATTCTACGAAGCCAACATTATCCTGATACTGAAACCAGACAAGGACAACACAAAAAAAGAAAATTACAGACCAATATCACTAATGAACATCGATGCAAAAATCCTCAACAAAATACTAGCAAATTGAATACAATACATTAAATGATCATACATCATGATCAAGTGGGTTTCATTCCAGGGATGCAGGGATGGGTCAACATCCACAGATCTATCAACATGATAAACTACATTAACAAAATGAAGAATAAAAATCACGTGATCATCTCAATAGATGCAGAGAAAGCATTTGACAAGACACAGCATCCATTTATGAGGACAACTCTAAATAAAATGGGTATAGAAGGAAAATACCTCAACATAATAAAGGCCATATATGACAAACCCACAGCTAATATCATTTCAGCAGACAAAAACTGAAAGCTATCCCTCTAAGAAAAGGAACTAGACAAGGATGCCCACTTTTACCACTCTTATTTAACATAGTATTTGAAGTCCTAGCCAGAGCAATCAGGCAAGAAAAAGAAATAAAAGGGATCCATATTGGAAAAGAAGAAGTGAAACTGTCATTTTTTACAGATGACATGATTTTATATACAGAGAACCCTAAAGAATCCACTAAAAAACTTTTAGGTATAATAAATGAATACAGTCAAATCTCAGGATACAAAATCAACATACGAAAATCAGTTGTGTTTCTATACACTAACCATGAAGTAGCAGAAAGAGAAATTAAGAGTATAATCCCATTTACAACTGCAACAAAAAGAATAAAATACGTAGGAATAAACTTAACCAAAGAGGCAAAGAGCCCAGAAATTAACCCACACGTTTATGGACCGCTAAGATTCAACAAGGGAGACAAGAGCATACAATGGAGAAAGGAGAGTCTCTTCAATAAATGGTGTTGGGAAAACTGGACAGCCACATTCAAAAGAATGAAAGCAGATGATTACCTTACACCACGCACAAAAATCAACTCAAAATGGATTAAAGACTTGAATGTAAGACCTGAAACCATGAAACTTCTAGAAGAAAACATAGGTGGTACGCTCTTTGACATTGGTCTAAGCAGCATATTTTCAAGTACCATGTCTGACTGGGCAAGGGAAACAAAAGAAAAAATGAACAAATGGGACTACATCAAACTGAAAATCTTCTGCACGGCAAAGGAAACCATCAACAAAGTGAAAAGACAACCTAACAATTGAGAGAAGATATTTGCAAACCACATATCAGATAAGGGGTTAATATCCAAAATATACAAAGAACTCATACATCTCAATGACAAAAAATCCAACAACCCAATTAAAAAATGGGCAAAAGATTCGAACAGAGATTTCTCCAAAGAAGATATACGGATGGCCAACAGGCATATGAAAAGATGTTCAACATCATTAGCTATCAGGGAAATGCAAATCAAAACTACAATGAGGTATCACCTCACTACGGTCAGAATGGCTATAATTAAGAAGACAGGAAACAACAAATGTTGGAGAGGATGTGGAGAGAAGGGAACCCTGGTACACTGCTGGTGGGAGTGCAAACTGGTACAACCACTATGGAAAGCAGTATGGAGTATCCTCAGAAAATTAAGAATAGATATACCATATGATCCAGCTATTCCACTGCTGAGTGTTTATCCAAAGAACATGAAAACACAAAGGCATAAAGATACATGCACCCTATGTTCATTGCAGCATTATTCACAATAGCCAAGACTTGGAAGCAACCTAGGTTTGAATGGATAGAGAAGGGACGAATGGATAAAGAAGATGTGGTATATATACACAATGGAATACTACTCAGCCATAAGAAATGATGAAATCTGGCCATTTGTGATAACATGGATGGACCTTGAGGGTATTATGCTGAGTGAAATAAGTCAGAGGGAGAAAGTCAAATACCCTATGATCTCACTCATAAGCAGAAGATAAAAACAACGACAAACAAACACATAGCAACAGAGATTGGATTGATGGTTAACACAGGGGAAGAGGGGAGGGGGGAGGGCAAAAGGGGTGATTAGGGTTACATGTGAGGTGACTATAATTAGTGACGGACAATAATTAGTTTTTGGGTGGTGAGCACGATGTAAACTACACAGAATTCAAATTATATTATGATGAGCATCTGAAAGCTATATAATGTTATAATCCAATGTTACTTTGCATCCCCTTGGCCTGAGGGGGTCATGTAGGTGGTGACTGAATTATCCTTTTCTCCCAGTTCCAGTGCTAACACCATTTGCCCTTCTTTCTACATGACATTCTTTGAAATAATCCAAATGGAAAGCAGAAAGAATAGTGAGAATTCTTGGCTGAAAAGGGATTTTGTGCAGTTATTTTGAGGAAAGATGTAATCTTCCACATGTGCAATTCCTCTTCTGCCCTAGTGAATAGAGCCCCGGAGGAGAGCTATCGTGGCCCTGGGGTTGGGGGGAGGGGTTGTGAAACAGAGCTACACTGAGGTCCTCCTGATGCTTTAGCTTGGGAAGAGTTCAAGATATGATCTCTTATTTATATAATTTGATGGTTATATGTAATTATTTTTGAAGATATTTTGAAGCCCTTGAATGAAATAAATGTAAAGAGAACATAGTAGAATGACTATAGTTACTTAATCAGATCCAATCTATGAGCCGTAGGAAATCACCCATAATTGGGTCCTCTTTCCCATCCTCTCACTCCCAAGTTTTAGGTCCATCCACTCCTAAGAAGGAGGGGGCTTCTACCATAAAGATAAACTGTGTTAAACCTTGAGCACCTCCCCTCCTCATTTATCTCTGTCTGTTTTTTCAGCAGTTTTTCTTTTTTGAGGTGTGCACAAGGAAGGAAAGTAGAGAAGGAGGTATCATACCACACTACACATATGCTGCTCCAAGAAAAGCTTCCCAAAGCGCCAAAAAAAAATGGTGCTCAATCCTGAGAAACAAGAACAAGGCTCGTGATATTGCAATCCCTGACTTCAAAATATATGGCAAAGCTGTAGTAATCAAAACAGCATGGTACTGGTACAAGAGCAGACACACAGATCAATGGAACAGAATTGAAAGCCCAGAAGTAAAACCAGACATCTATGGACAGCTAATCTTCGACAAGGGAGCCAAGAACATACAATGGAGAAAGGGAAGTCTCTTCAATCAATGGTGCTGGGAAAACTGGACAGCCACCTGCAAAAGAATGAAAGTAGACCATTATCTTTCCCCATGCACAAAAACAGACTTAAAATAGACCAAAGACTTGAAGGTAAGACCTGAAACCATAAAACTTCTGGAAGAAAATATAGGCAACACACTCTTTGACGTAAGACTTAAAAGGATATTTTCAAATACCATATCTACTCAGACAAGGGAAACAAAAGAAAAAATAAATAAGTGGGACTTCATCAGATAAAGAACTTCTGGAAGGCAAAGCAAACCAAGATCAAAATGAAAAAATAACTCACCAACTGGAAGAAAATACTTGCAAATCATATATACGATAAGAGGTTAATCTCCATAATATATAAAGAATTCACACAAATGAACTACAGAAAAACAAACAACCTAATCAAAAAGTGGGCAGAGGATATAAACAGACGTTTTTCCAAAGAAGGTATGCAGATGGCCAATAGCCACATGAAAGGCACATGAAAAGACATCACTAATCATCAGGGAAATGCAAATCAAAACTACACTTAGATATCATCTTACGCCCGTTAGAATGGTTATAATCACCAAGACAAAAAACAACAAATGTTGGAGATGTTGTGGAGACAAAGGAACCCTCATCCACTGCTGGTGGGAATGCAAACTGGTGCAACCACTGTGGAAAACAGTATGGAGATTTCTCAAAAAATTAAAAACAGAAATTCCATATGACCCAGTTATCCCACTACTGGGTATTTACCCAAGGAACTTGAAATCAACTATTCAAAGAGATTTATGCACCCCTGTGTTCATTTGTTCATTGCAGCATTGTTCACAAAGGCTGAAATGTGGAAGCAACCCAAGTGCCCATCAACTGATGATTCAATAAAGAAGATGTGATGTATAAATAAATAAATGAATAAATAAATAAATACACAGTGGAATACTACTCAGCCATAAAAAAGATGAAAACGTCTCATTTGCAACCACATGGATGGACCTTGAGGGCATTATGTTAAGTGAAATAAGCCAGACAGAGAAATACAAACACCATATGATTTCACTCATACGTGGAATATAAACAAACTTCTGGACAAAGAGAACAAATTAGTGGTTACCAGGGGAAGGGGGATGGAGGGTAGGTACAAGGGTGAAGGGGCACACTTATATGGTATATGACAAATAATAATGTACAACTGAAATTTGACTACGTTATAAGCTATTACAACCACAATAAAAAAGATAAAAAGAGACAGTGCTCAAGACGAGAAATTCCCCAGTATGGTAATCCTCATTATCCATCTCCTGCTTGGTGCTATAGGATCCTTTCATTATCAGTCTCTCCCCAGACAGCATACTAAAGAATTTTCTCTTTCTGACAATCATTCCCCAGTGAACTGTATCCCCAGAGGGTTGGAGCTGGGATTTGGGCAAACCCTGCTGGTGAATAAGCAATCCTTCATAATCTACACACTGCTGGAGTCCCTGAGACAACTCCCTTCATACTTCTGGGCATCAGTTTCCTCATATGTAACTTGGAGTTGACGATACCTACATTGAAAAGGTTTTATAAGAATTAGGGACACTGTATGCAACAATGTACTTCAGATGGTATCAGGCATATATTAAAGGGAAGGGGCTTTCCCCAATATCTCATAAACTACAGTATGTGAGAACCACACAATTTGGAACACTGCCTCAAAGCAGCCATGCTCTTATCTGCGTCTAGGTCACATTTCATCCTCTACTATTTTTAATCAGATGGTTAAAAGTGCATCATCTTGCTAGAATCTCTTTTTAGGTGATATTTAACTAAAAGAAGTTTGTGTAGAATAGAGACTAAAATATACATTTTTATAAATGCTTATCAAATAAATAGTATTGTTTGGTCCTTAAAACTCCAGTAAAGCAAAAGTTATTTATTATATGGCTTTGGAACTTTATCCATGATCAGCTTTTAAGAGAAAATTGTATTCCCACTACGATATGGCAAGTGGCATAGTAAGGACTTGAACCTGTATTTTCCAACTCATGATCCTGTGCTCTTTCTCAGGATCCTACAGTTACATCTACTACTGTAATAGTCAGATTTTTGTAAGGAGTTCGGTTGATCACATATTTAAAGCATTAGCCAGGTTTCTGGCAGTAGTAAGTGTTCAGAGAATTAGCTATTACCATTATTAGTGTTGTTGTTGTTAGTATTATTAAATGAGAAGGAATTAGCTATTACCATTATTAGTGTTGTTGTTGTTAGTATTATTAAATGAAAAGGTTTTCGTAGTGTAGTTCTCTAGTCTGATAACATCTTGAAATGTGAATTTGGAAAACCTAATTATTTTTCTGAACAAAACTACCCTATTATGCTATTAGAACAATGGTATTTCTGTGGATAGAAAATTAGGAATCCCTTGGAAGATGGCTGCAATCTTAATCTGGAGAATTGTTATAAATTCATGTGCACAGAGCAGTAACAATAAAGGAAGCTCTTTCTCTCTGAGTGTGGGGATAACACTATACTACCTGGCTCAATAGGAGTAAATGACCATGTCCCCAAATCACAGGCTGTGAGATATTCATGGTCCATGGAGTAGTTGCAGTGAGAGAATGTTTCATAAAAATAGATTAATAAAAATTCCTTAAGCATTTGGGATACAAGAGATTGTGGAGATCATAGCAAATACTGTAACGCGGTTGCTGATCCCAGAGATTTTAAAATCTAACTGGAGACGCTTTTTTATGAATAAAATAATAATACAAGATAGCACGTATGTTTATTCATCCAAAGAAATTTATTGGAGATGAAGTTGTGCCAGGAATTTCTAAAGGCCCTGTAGAGACGGTGTGTAGGGGTCTAAATCTTGCTTCTTCGGCAGAATAACTGTATGATTTTACCTAACCTCTCTTTACCTCAGTATATTGTTCTTTAAAATGATGATAAAACTATTACTTAGTTCACAGGAATGTTGTGAGGATAAAGCCGTGTTAATTCACATATAAAAACTCAATACACGTTGGAAATAAATCTCTAGCCTGAGTTCCAGATCTATTTTTCTAGTTAATGAGCGGACATCCTGCCTATATGTAGCACATCCCAAACTAAACTTACATTTTATTCCTACCTGCTCTACTGCATGAGTCCACTCTCTCAGGCATCACTGCAATTGGATTGCCATATAAAGATCAGGGAAGGCAAACCATTAGCATCTCTGCTTCCTAAACATGTCACTGAGCTGAGCTCCAACCTTGATTTTCACTGCCGCCACACTGGTCCTTTCTTTCTTAGGTAACGTGCCTCAGTAGCCTCCTAACTGGTCTTCTTCTGCTCCTGATCTCTTTCTGACTCTATTACTCTCTTTCTTGTGAGAATAATCTTTAGAAACATGAAACTATTTATTCTGCTCCCTGCTTAACTTCCACCAAGGACGTCCCATTGCACTGCAATAAGATACTTAAAGGCCCAACATTACTTGGCCCTTTGCCCACATCCCCAACAGCCTCTTTTCTTCCCCTTCAGTTCCACCAGCCACTGCTTTTTGTTCTTGGCTTTGTCAAGTTTACTTCAACCTTAAACCTTTCACATTTTCTGTTCTCTCTGCCTGAAATACTCTTCCTTCACATTTTTCCATGTCTGCGTTCTCAACATTTAGAACCCAGCGTAAATGTTACCTCCTGATAGAGGCAGAAGTAACCCCAGCTCTACTCCCTTTCTTCATCTTTTGCTGGGCTTTAAAATAGATCAATCAAAAACATTCATCTTCCCCATCAGATCTCCGAGCCATCTGAGAAATAAGGCAAATTAAGGCAGTTAATGACTAAGGTAGCCTCTCTATAACTGGTAAAGCTGAGTGCAGGAAATGTAACTTATGACTGCGGGCAAGCGTGGTTGCTAACACTGATCCCAGAATGCAGTGGGCTCACCTGCCCGCCCCAGGAGGACCACAGGGCAGGCGTCCTCCGACCCATGTGAGGATGGGTCTCCACTGCCTCCCAGACACTGAAGGCCTGGAGAAGTAGAGCAGACATGTGCTCTCTCCCTGTGAACGTCTAGCTCTCAAGAGAAGGGGGAGACGTGGGGGCCAGGCAGATGAGTCACTCCACTTCCCCTGGCAGAGCAAGGGAAGGGGCAGAAAGGGGCCACGAGGTTATGCTGCCAATATCCTTCCCAAAGAAGAAGCGTTAAGAGAGAGGAGTGGATGTCCCTTCAGAACTTATCACCTAGTTTTATTTTCTTCATAGCACCTATTTTGTCCACTCTCTCATTCCAACTCAACTCAGCTCCATGCATGTGTGAATTTTGGTCTCTTTTCACAGCTTAATCCCCAAAGCCTTAGTGCAGTAGTTGGCACGTAGTAGATACTAAATAAATATTTAATGAATAAATAAACCTTCTTAATTTGGGCACCCTTAAAAATTAAGTATTACTAGTAACTAATCAGTAACTAATTCTTGCCAATTCTGCTTCATAAATATTGCAAAATCTTCCCCCTTCTTTCTATCCCTATTGCTTCTGTTTAATCTTCTTTTGTTTTCACTTCCATCTGGTTCCTTTTCTCTGCTTTGACCTGGCTTCAACCATTCTCTCTATACCACTGCCAAACTAATTGTTCTAAAATTCAAATCCAGTTTTACACTATTGCACACTTCCCTTGCAACATTTACACCTTGTAATGTTATTTGTCTTTCTGAAGTAATATCCTAAGTGTGTGTATATATACAAATATAATATTATGTATGTACATATATGTACGTACAAACACATACATGTATATATGTACATATATGCTTAAATAATGTAATGAATAAATAATAATGATATGTGTATGTATACCTGTGTGTATGTAAGACACGTATATGTATGGATGTGTGTATATCTATATCTATATCTATATATCCTAAATATATATATCTCTACAGGTCATCATTGATAAATGTGTTTTATCACAGTCTGAGTGCTAGTTTATGCTTTTTCACATACTGCTGCAGTACTCTGTTTTACCATATTATGACATGTATCTTGTTTACTCATGTAGCTTTTCTTTCTGCTGTTTATTTTCTGTTCTGACAGAGTTTGGCCAACGATAATGATAAAAGATATAAGTGATAACGCTGCACCTATCACAAAGAAACAATTTCTTTGGAAACAAAGAAACAAAATTAAGCTGGATGTCAAAATTAAACCTTTATGCTTGCTTGATATATCTTCAAAGAAATAACCAGAAAAGCAGAAAATAAAACTCACTTAGAGATTGGTATAAATTATTCGATATTAAAGGACGTTATAATATAACTCCAGGCTATGCAGACTGGCACAGACTTATGAGAATGAGAGCTAGAAGAAAATGTGGTTAAAGGCATAGCATGGCTACAGGAGATCCGAAGAGAAGTGAAGATCAATTGCCAATTTAAAATGCCACATTCATGGGCTGGCCCCACGGCCGAGTGGTTAAGTTCGCGCGCTCTGCTACAGGCAGCCCGATGTTTCGTTGGTTTGAATCCTGGGTGCGGACACAGCACTGCTCATCAAACCACGCTGAGGCAGCGTCCCACATGCTACAGCTAGAAGGATCCACAACGAAGAATATGCAACTATGTACCCGGGGGCCTTGGGGAGAAAAAGGAAAAAAGTAAAACTTTTTTAGAAAAAGGTCAATACTCTAAAAAAATAAAAAGAAAAAAAATGCCACATTCACTGCTACGCAGACTGCGATTATTCCTCACTTCCAATGCACGTCCCACCCCAACAGGCAAGTGTGCACGTTACTGCCCTTATTGGAACCCATCAGTGGTGCCCATTCCCCACAGGGACAAAGCCAAACATGAACTTTTTTATACTCAGTAGGATCTCTTCCTATTCCCTCAGGCACTTTTTGCTCCAACAGTACCAAAATACTACCAGCCATAAACTAGTGTGTTAAGATGTATCTTACTCATTTCTTCTTACGGTTAATTCTTCATTGACTTCATTGTTCCTGCCTCCAGGAAGCTTTCCTTGCCCTTCTAGGGGTAGCCTTTGACCTCTATGCCTAAATCTATCATAGCACTAAACACAGAATATTACGAGATACAGGTAGGACTCACTTTGCACAACTTCATGGTAACTGTTCTTGCCTATCTCCCTCACCAGACTGTGGGCATCTCAAAGGAAATGACCGTATTTTCAACTGTGATCTCAGTGTCTTACATATAACATGTACTAATGAATGTATTAGAGTTAATGGAGGAACATCATGCAATAGTTTAAAAAGTGAATGTGTCCTTTCTGTTCCCTGAAAAAGACAAAACAGTAGAGCCTGGATTGAAGAAACAAGAAACCTGTGAGGTTCTCAATTCTGATGGATGAAATGCTCAATAATTAGATTCTAAAATTCTCTTCTGGTTGTTAGTCAATGCCTGTGTGTTCATTATAGAAATCTCTTTTCACTGAGATCATTCTATTGTAAGAATGTGCTTCAGAATCCGCAAAATGATGCATAATTTTAGTGGACCAGGAATAGGTTTTGTAGTAACAACCCCAGGGTTATTTCATAGGAATTATATGTATACATGTATATATGTATGTATGTATGTATGTATACACACACATATATTACATGTATATTTCTCAACTGAAAGAAGACTCAGTGTATAAATTAGCTATGTAAGTGGGAAGGATTAAAGGATGTGACTAGGAGCTCAGATAACACTGAGATTAAATTCCACTCCTGCCACTTTCTTGATAAGTGACTTTGGGCAAGCTGCTTAATCTTCTTATACTATAAAATGAGGACAACTGAGTGTTAATTTTTGGATTCTTTTATCTTTTTAAGCCTGGTTTTTTTCATCTACAAAGTGGGAGTAAGATGGTATCTATCACACCATAGTCGTAAGCGTCCTAAGAACTAGTATGATAATAAGTATAGAGGACCTGGAACTTGGTAAGCACTCAATTAATATTAGCTATTTTATTACTCATACAGTCTCATATTGGGACATGCCAAGTTAGCCTAACTACCGACCAGTGACAGCTCCTGAAGTTTCCTGGAAATTACATCCTTTGGGTTTTGAAGGTTTTCACCTCCTGCTGGTTGTTGGTGCTGATACAAATACCCTTGGGGATCTGAAAAACCTTGAGCTTGTATTATCATACATTCTTAGTTCAGGATACACAGTTCAAGCTCCCTGAGAGTACCATTGTGCGAGAGCAGAACACAAAATTATTGCAAAAGAGAAGTTTATGTAATAATGGGAGTGGATTAGAAATTATTCCACTGAACCACACATGTATGCAAGGGAAGAATAACATTCTCAATAAATTTTTGTCAACATAGCAAATATATACATTTATATTTATATACATTTATTATATACATAATAAAACATGTTTATCAAGGTACATTGAAACCGTTATCTCTTGGTAGCTTGTTGGGCTATAAGATATTGGAAATGTACTACTTTTGAGTGGGGAATGTGGAGAAGAAGGAAAGAGAAACAATAATCTATGATGAAGGAACCTTAGAGCCAGGAGGCAGCCAGAACTTCCGCCTGCTGTGCCATTGTCGCAGGACCAGGGCTTCAAGGTTGTGCAACACCTTTAGTAAACACTTCCTGAAGCAGAGACAAGAATGAACCTGGGAGTTCCATTCTGTCTCACTTGAGAGGAGGCAGGGACAGACAAAGCAGCGCACGTCTGTGGTCTGTTTGAGCAAGAAGGGTGGCGCCATGCTCCTGGGATCACCCAGCACGTTACAAGGGCTACTTCTGACGGCCGCTTTCCTCCTTTCTCCAGTTCCAGGTAGGTGTCTAACCTCCTTCAGGTTCTGTTAAATACATCAGTGAGCTGCTTGCTTTTCATCTTCTCCCAGTAGTTTTGTTCTTTTCTTTTTTTTTCAACCAATGTTACTAACCAGTTGGGCTGGTTTTGATCTGTTTTTGGGGGCTGTGGCTGATGTAAACACTCAGTGTAGGGAAAGGCAGGGAAACATCTTGAATCAGTATTTACATGTCTGATCTTAGAATAGATAAAAATCAAATGGAGGATTTAATACTGCATTATTTAAATAATCAATATGACCTTTGAGTCAAAAAGTTGAATTCATCAAACCTCACTTTGTCATTTTTCGAGCAGTAGAGATGCAGCTGATCTGACTGGTTATCGCTGGGTAGAATGCTTTGGGAAACAGCTGCCATTATTATTGGGACCAGCTCAGCTCATTCTCTTCCTTTAGAAGGTTCATTTTTATATTTAGTCCTTTTATTACTGGTGATAATAAATATAATTAATTGGAAGCAAATAATTGACCAATTTCACATTTATAAATCATTGTGGTATTACTTGACCAAAACAATGTTGTTATTGGCTTAAGTTGATAATTTACTTCCATTTTGCTGGTTATATCAAACATTTAGGAATTCAAAAGCAGAGGAACTCTACTTCCTAAACATGAATCCCATCTAGCATGTGACGTTTCTGGTAAATTCTCCAATTAGATTTTGGTTAAATTAGATCGGTTAACACATGTCCTTAGCTTATTTCTGTTTCTAGAGCTTATTTAAGTCAGCACGTTAGCTTCAGTGCCTGGGAATCCTTTCCTGGTAAACCTTTTCGTGGGTTTTAGAATGCTTGCTGGGTCTTAGGAAGGGGAGCAAGCTATCCACAAGAAGTACGGGGTTAGGGAGGGACAGATTCCCTTCCCTTGCACTCACTCAGTCCCTTGTCACTATAAATGATTTGCCTTGCTCCTGGTTTCTGATTTGTTTTCCAGACTTGTGAAAGTTTTACTTAATATCTTTAAGTATAGAACTGTGCTAGGCATTTAAGTTATTGATTTAAAATACCTATTCTTTGAGTCAAACTTAATATAAATCTTTTCTCCCTACATCCTTTAAAAATACCATCACCCAGACTCTTTGAGACCCTTCGCTTAGTTGAAACATAGGTTTGCTTGGGTACTTAGTTGCCATCCAACTAAGCTTGGGTACTGGCTTTATGCAATAGAGTGAAGATCAGGCTGGATCCATTAATAGAATCATGTAGCTAACACTGGAATCCACCCACATTACAGCCCTTTTAGTGAAACGGGGCATGCAAACTGATTCTGCTCCCCTCGTCTTTGCATTCACAACATGGCACCAAGAAATACAACTTCCTTGGAAGTCATGCCTAAAACTGTGACATCTCTAGGTACGTGGTGGTGGGAACAGAGGTTCTGAGGTGGCTCTTGTGAGAACGGAGGTGACAGACAGAAAGCTGCCATCCTTATCTTCCATCTTGAAGAAAGCTGCTCCCTCTTTCTATCTTCCATCATGCATTTTCAAGTGTCTCCTTGGTCATTGAAATGCCCCTGATATTATTCCCACATGACTTTATTTCCCAGCCAGAACGTAAAAAGTAAAGCAATTTTCATTTTCCTATCCTTCCTTTTTTGTTTCTTTGCCCCCATCATCCAAAAAATAAATATGCACCCCTTGGAGCATGACTTTTACCCAGTCCCCATCTACCTGAAATAAAAGAATATGGTAAAATCAGGCCAACAGTTTGTAATAAGCCTCGCAATCCCCTGAGAAAAGTTTCTTAGGGGAGTTCATCATAGGAAAAGAAGAAAAATAAATATTAAAAGGATGCCACAGGTGTTCAGGGTTGAGGAAGTGAGTGCAGTGACAAAGGAGAAAGGTCTTAACAACGTTCCAGCAGAATATCCAGAGGGGGCAGTACTTTTTGAAATTATTTTATTTCAATTAGTAATTCTTACATGCCTTCGTAAGGTGAGCAGAAGACCCTAATAGTATATGTAATTTAATCTTAATAGTGAACATCATAGACTTAATTAGTCTGTGTTTTTTCCTCAGTATTTGTGCTTACTTTTACTACATGAAGTTTAAAATCTCCAGATAGTCTGAGGGGCAACAGAGAATCCCAGAAGTTAAGTCAGTGTTGTTGCATAAATTCTGATTCAGGGCTTACTGTCATGTGCCATGTGTTCAGTTTGGAAAGACCTTGCTTTAAATAGTTTTGAGAAGATTTGAGCAAAAATGAAAATGTCAATACTATCTAAAAACTTGCTAACCTCCAAAATGGCCCCAACACATTAAAAAATAAGCAGCAATCCGGGCCAGCGCCTGTTATATTAATCTTGTCAATGACCTTTTACTTTTCTAAAACTAACAAACAGTAAAAAAAAATGATCTAATCCAAACCAAAATAACAGTTTTCTTTTTCCGCATCCAGTTTTGCTGGTCAAAACTAATGCGACGTGAGTTCTGTGGCAGAGAGGAAACAGGGATTAAAATGAATGAGTGGAAACGTTGTGTCACAGCTCGCGTTTGGTAGCCCCACATGGCAGCTAGTTGAGTCTGTCCCACAGGCTTCAAAATAATTAGCCCGATGTTATTCAGCTGGGAGGAGGCTGCATCCTTTCCATCAAAATTAAGGATAAATGAGCCCAATAATATTTAGGTCTGCTGCATCTCTCTAACTGAGATTTGTTATAGCTCAAATCTCTTTCTTTCAGGGGACTTCTTGGTTTCAGAAAAATAAGGGCCATTAAGGGAAATTCTATCTGTTTTCCTTAGAGAATGTACTGTGTTGCAAGAGTTTGTGGAGCTGGAAATGCATTCATTTCAAACTCAAGAAAGTGAGAGGTTGCCAGAGGCTTTTAAAAAAATATTCCAGTTTATTTTATTTATCGATTTCCTTTTGTTGCCATTTGGAAGTGCTTGGCCATCTAACAGAGAGTTGGAAATAAATTTCGTCAATAATTTACATATTTCAACTCCATATTTAAGAGTCAGTTGGTAACTTCCAATTTCATGAAACAGAATTCAGATCCTGAAGAGAGGAGTGGAGACAAGTGTGTCTATCAGAGAAAATTTATGTTGGGTGCACTGGCCTGTTCCCTTCTCCCCACTTCTAAATGGGGTCTGTGTATGTATTTGTTATCACTTTCTGCTTTTATAAAAGGAGTCAGTTGGGTAGTTATTATTTTGTAACCTGAGGGCAGCCTGAAGGAATACTTCCTGTCAGAATAATGTGTGTTATGGATGCAAACCGTTCTTCAACAGCATTTTTGTAAGTTACTCTCGATGCCACCTTAATGCATGCAGGCCTCCTGTGCTCCATAAAAATGGGACTAATCGCACTGATTTGACATAATCCACCCCATGGCATGTGGGGCCTGGTGATTCGTTTGCTTGGAGTCACAGAGTTACAGGAGGCCTCAGGGAATTGTGTCAGTACCATCCGTTAATTTCCAGCAAGAGTAATTTCTTACATCTTGGCATCTTATTATTTTGAAATAATTACAATCATTATGAAAATGTTAACTTGATAGAAAACAATGATTGATTTAGTATTACTTTAGGCTTTTGAACTTCTGTTATAAATTGTTCTATAACTAATGTTATTATTTTTCTTTACCAAAAATTAATTAAATAGAAATAAAAGATGCCCAACAATTATCTCTGTAACAGCTAGAAGTAACTGAGGGACCTGTAATGTAGTTCTTGAGATGTGACTACGTAATGGGACTTATTTAATCACAACTCATTAGAACTTTATCCAAATGATCACCCCCCTTTCAAAGAGGTTATGGGGAATTCTGCATTCGTTTGCAGAAAATTGTAAACCGCTTAAACTGGCCTTAGAGATCACTTAATCTGCTCCCTTTTTTCAAACAATTAAAAAGCTCAAACTAAACCCAAAGTTAAGGTATTCTAGTGTTGATGCCATGGCTTTAAGTGTTTTTGAAATGTTTTTTAAAAGTAAATGTCAAGCCACTGAAAGAAAAGCTGTTTTTTCATTTTAACACCTCATTTTTGACCCAATGAGTTTTTAGCCAATTCAGCCACTTTCTATTATTCAAAGTTAGATGTAAATGGCTCTTGACCAGCCAAATGAATTAAAGCCATCTACAAAAATAAAAGAAAATTATCATCACCAACAATTTTCGAAAGTTTCTGCAGAAAACTTTTAAAAAAACAGTGTTTCGTTCTATGGAGCATCATTGGGATGAGTGTACAGTCATCCAAAGCGACTAAGAAAAATTACTGCTTTTTCTGTTAAAAGATCAGGGGCTAGACTATGTGGACCAATAAAAAAGAAAATAGAAAATTCAGTATTTAGCTTTGGGAAAACTCTAAATTTGTCTCAGAAATAACTTCTAGAAGCAATGTTGGGATGAGAATTCAAAATGCAGATAAAAGGTTGGATGAGATAATTGTCCAGTTCTCTTTCAATATGACTACAGGTTCAAAAATTTCCCTTCCAGGCCAGTAATAAAATTCAAATTATCTGCTTCTCTAAGTTTTATTTTTTCCAGGCTTTGTATGCAAAGTGAAGGTTTACCTGTACGGCAAAAGCCAGCCCATTCTATACAGCTAGTATTGGAGCCTTGTCTTACTGTGTCTTAGTTTCTTGCATGAGTGTAAAACATTGCTATTGGAAAAATCCAAGAAAAATATATTAGAATCAGAAATGGCATACACTGGTTATTTCATTTTTTATAACACTGTAGTTTTCAGAGTGCTTTAATTCAATTATTCTGACACCGATAAGCTTCTTAGAGGATTAGTTTGGCCTCTGCCTTCCTGTTCCGGCTTTTACCTGTAGTGCTTGCTGTTCTGCAGGGGAGTCAAGATAGCAAAGAGAAGTCGGAAAATTCAAAAGAAATATTCTCACCAATTAAAGAGGCACTCGCAAACTTTCAGGGTGGAAATAAGTGAAGATATAGGTTAAAGTAAAGATTTGAGAGGAAGAGTAGGTTCCAGATTTTGTCACTCTCTCCTGGAATCTATACTTTAATAACTTTCTGGCATAACTCAGTTAAAGCCCCTGTGTGTGGCATCTCTCATCAGAATGCAATAAGGAGGATCATTACTGAACAGCCTGTAATAGTTCAGCTCAGCAAAATCTTCTGTTACTTTTTTTTCCTCAGTAAATGCAATAAAAGAACTCCCTGGAGAAAAGTATGAAGTGGTTTATCCCAGAAGACTTCATCCTCTTCACAAAAGGGACGTCAAGGAGCCGGATCAACGGGTACAGCTTTGGATTTAACAAAGAATTTTGAAAATATATATATGTATGATATACATATAAATACATAACTCTATTTTATGTAGAAATATTTATACATATTTATATTTATACATATATACACACATTTGTGGTTGTTTTTTGACCTATCTTATCTTTATTAATCTTCACAATAACCGAACATTCTACTATTACCCTCATTTTGACGATTAAGCTTCTGACAGTTGAAATAAACTGTCCAAGGTCACACAGACAGTAAACTTTAATATTTTTATGGTAATTCATAATTTATTCTGTGTACTTCCAAGGAAATTTGATATAACTTATTTTATCTATGTGTGTATCTATCTAATCTGTCTACGCATACACACATGCAAACAAAACCATTACCATTGAAACTGAAGGAGGAAATAAAATATTGTAGAGGAATGCATGCGTACCTGCATATTAAATCAGGGTGGATTACTGTAATTGAACATGAAATCTACCTCTCTCTTTTCTAAATAGGCAGCTATTAAAGTTTATATAATTCTTACTACTTAATGAAACAACACATTCTCAATCAAAAGAGGAAAGCTAAAACATGAGGATTCATTCAATGACAATTTATTAATTACCCTCACCCAGAAGTCTTCTGCTGGGAGCCAGAAAAATACAGATAAATGAGATATAAATAACAACTTACAGAAACCTTGTAAGAAGCAACTCACTGGGAGCACATATGTTCCTGCTGAATAAGGTTCCACATGGATTATTTCTTCTAACACAAACACATTTGTAACAGTAGAATCTGTAATGGACTCTGTTTCCCAAAATAATTACCATTCAACAAAACGTTTCTGCTAAATTTAAATGGGATCCAAACGCATTGGATTCCCCAACTATAGGCTTGCCTCAAATGCTTTAGTAGCTGGCAGTCTCTTGAAAATGCCAGTTACCTTTTTTCACTGAATATTTTCAGGAAAATTTGAATACAGTTCCAGTGTTTTTAATCACAATTATGCAGCGATTTCATCACAACTGTAAAAATAAATTTAAGCTTTTGAATAATTTATTTTTATGAAAATCCACACAGTAGTTACTAGTTCATACTAGATGATCAGCTTTAATTACTGGAATGATTGAGTAGCTGGATGCAGTTGATACAATGTGCTTGATATTATAGCAAATACATTATTTATCACTACTCGGTTAACTGGCTGGTATGATCCTTGTGTTTTTCTGATCCACAGTCAAAGTGTAAAGGATCTGAATTCAGGGAGCTTGTTTGTATTGACATCTTAGCTTTGTTAATTCTCCCTGTGTAAATTTAGATGCACATAAACTTCAAATTCTGTCTTAAAATTGAGATAATAGTTGTAATGCTTATCTTAATTGGCTGTTTTGAGATAACTTATGTGAAAAGCAATGCAGGATGCAATTACTAACTCACTGTTCAAATTTACGCTACAACACTATCCTATATAACCCATCATGTTCCTCTTCTCACAACTAACTTTCCAGGCTCTTTGTGCTTAACATGATGGTTTATTAAGCCGTTCTGTTTTCTTTCTGTTTCTCAGCATAACCTCCTTTTTAGTCAGCCTTAGTATTCTCAAATCCTTTCTTAATAATAAGCTTGTTTCTCCCTCGATGTCCTTTCTTCTGGATCTCTTGCTACTTAAAAAGTTCTCTTTATATGCAACACCCAGCCTGTCTTACATTCTTTGTGACACCAAGTCAGAATATTCGTATATGTACTGGTAGATCCTTTTCCTGAAGTCGTGCTTCAGTCACGGTCAGTGTTACACTGTTTGGCTCTTGATATATATGTATTTTTTAAATATTGATTTTACCATAGTGATGTTGTGTATACGTGGGTGTGTATGTGTGTGTGTGTCTATAGGAGTGAATATAATCTTCTCTTCTGGCTTGAAACTCCCAGGATGAATAAAGAAAGTGTTTTCTAAGTCTTAAACATGTCTCTGCCATTCTTTCACCCTCATCTCTCAACCCCTGTCCTGTGGAAGGTGTTCCATGAATTCTCATCGATTCAAAGGAATCCTTGCAAAACTCATCAATTTTATCTTTTAAAGGAAATGAAAACATTAAACCAAATCCCACAGAGGATTAAAGAAAAATTTGCCTAAATAATTTGATTATTTTAATGCTTTTTTATATGATGAATCTTATTCTTATTTTTGTGGTTTTATCTAGTGTATTTGCAAGTTTCCCATTGCTCCCTTTAGCTGTGGAGGGTAGACGATAACACGTTATTGGGCGTGATAAGTAATACGAGATGAGCACTGAATGCTTCCACATTGTCTCACAAGCACATATAGTTCAATCATGTTTACTTTTTTAGCATTCAAGTGACTTTGATGTCCTCTGGTGCTGGCTGTTTCCTTTGAAGTAGCCCATAGCAAATATGAGATTGAACCGTTAGAAGTAACTCCTGGCTAAAGAAACGTTCTGAAAGAATTCATCTGTTTTTCCCAGCTTGTGGTTCCCATGCTGTGCTATCTCAGAATCTCACCTCCTTTCTCGAGTCATTGATGCCTAGTTTCCATCCTTTCTTGTATCTCATGGACTCTACTGTATGTAGAATATCCAGATTTAGCAAATAAAAATACAAGGTACCCACTTAAATTTGAATGTCAGGTGAACGGTGAATGTTTTTTAGTATAGGTATTCTCAAATATTGTATGGGACATGCTTATATTTAAAAAATTGTTCCTTGTTTATAGGACTCCTAATTTAACTGGTGTTCTGTACTTTATCAGGCTATCCCACTATGTGGCTTTTTGTTGTCTCCCTGTGAGCATCTCAAATTCCAGCCCTTGGCCCATCTACACGTATAAGGCCCCATGCTGCTGCATATCTGATATTTCCGTCCTGCCCTGTCAGGGTTACTGAGTTCTGCCATATGACACTTGTCCTACAAGCATAGACTAGAAAAGCTAGTGACATGCTTGTCTGCCACGCAGCAGGCACATTCTTTCTCCTGATATGGAGTCTTCTCTTTGGGCTCAGGCACAGCTTATGACGAACAAGAACGCTGTCTTATAGGTATCAGCCAAGTTCTTAGAAGTTATCCTTGTGGTTTCTCTGTTGAGTCTATTGTTCTTCCTTGTGCTAATAACTGATTAGCAATTACTTGAAACACCAGAATTTATAATGTGGGTGACCAAGGGGATCTCTGTATCTCCATAGGCCTCAGTCTAGATTAATCATTTCTCAAGGTGAGGACCAGAAGGAGGACTCTTGTACTCATCATTATGCAACTGTGCCCTCTACTGGACCAGAGAACTGAGGCAATGGCATTACCTGGCAGCTGTGCCAGGAGCACGGCCACATCTTTTGACTTCATCGTGCCTAGCCACATTACATAAGATTTAAACTGGAGTAAAATAACTCTTTGAAAAATTTTCTGGAGGGGGCACTAAAAGCTAGGGTAGAACCTTGAATGTTTTATTCTTGATTGTATTCCTAATTGTATTTTATATGCATGGCATAAAGGGAACTGAATAAATGTTTGTTGAATAAGTGAGCAAATGAAGAAGTGAACAAATTGACAAATGCATGAATGAATATAATTGGAGTACATTACCCATATATCTGCATAAATATGTCTTCAGCTAATACTTAATCAAGGTCTCCATGTTGGGAGCTTATGTTCTAGAGGCAGTCACTATTCTTCCTAGGATTTGGCCTCAAGATCACTCACTTCCTTAGAGGCCAAAACTGTCCTGCTCTTGGCCCATGCCATAAGATACAACATCTGGCAGCACGATGCCTCCCCTACATTGGGAGCAATTTCAGGCCTTAGCTAGGTCCACCAGGATTTCTAGAGGCTTCAGATTACTCTATATTATGGTAACAGTTCTACTACTATAATCGAGAACCTCCCTGGGACTTCTAGGGTATCCTTTGCTATTTCCTGTGTGCCCATGAGCATCATCTTTACTTTACAGATCTGATCCCTTCATAAGACCATCTGGGACTGTGGCCTTCCCAATTCACCCACTAAACCTTTACCCGTGGTGCTTTTTTCTGGAGGAAAATTTTATTTATATATCCCTGTGACCAGACAATCTTATTCAATGGACTCCAAATCATTTCTTTCTAATGGATAGTCTCCAAAGCAAGGTGTATCTTTCCTCTGCTAACCCAGAGTTCAGAACACAAATAGAGTACAAATAGTGCACACTTCTTCTTAGTAGGCATTGCTCTCTTGAGCAGTACTTGAGCAGTACAGTTATAACATCACCCAGTGCACTATCTTTCATAGAGACTCTGGTTTTCTTCCTCGCTGTTTCCTTTCATCCGTAACCTCTATGCTAGGGTCAGCTAAATCTCCCCCTCCAAAAACAAAGATCTTTTCTAAAATAACCTCCAAACAATGTTTTAGGTGAAGATCCACTGAAAATCCATTGCTGACAGGAAACAGATGACTGGAAGTCTCTTCTGGTTAGAAGGTCCTATCTAGTATCCTCCTCACATTTCCATTCTGTCTGGCCTTTCTTAAATCTGAACAAGAAGTGGTTACAGTGATTCCCTGTGACTTTATTGTCAACCCTCAAGGTTTTTGCAGCTCTGTTATTCGTGACAATGAGCTGAATTGCAGCAGCCTCTCCTCATGTAAGCCATAGTATAGGATATTTAGAGCCTGGGATTTTTGACACCATAGAAAACTCCAATAACTGATAAGTTAAAGAGAAATGGACCAAAATAACTGATCTTGGAGATGGCAAGTCCCTGAACAATGCCTGTGACTCAGTGACTCAAACTTGCTGTCGTCCTTCAATGAGCTCAGGTACTGTTCTGGCCAGGGGAGGGAGGAGAGATGGAAAGTTTGGCCTTAGGTGCAACACAGCAGAGGAAAGAGCACTCAGTCCATGAGATGTGGGTCTCACTCACGTTTGTTTTGCTATCTTCAGATCTCTTTAGTAACAACATCTGGCACTTCCCAGTGAATTTCTGGATGTTGGGTATAATCATGGCTAACAACATTGTTTTCTAGAACAGGTCAGAACTCAGTCCCCAGTAACATCCTCTTTAAAGTACTTCTGTGTAGTCCTCTCTATCTCTTCCTGTATATGTAAATGTAAACTTTAAATGGTTGGTTCTCCTTTTCCACGTGGTTTACTTCAAGTGATACTTTCTCTTTCTGAACACCTGAGACTATGTTTTCTTCCTGATGACTGCTCCCTGCCTTAGGGTACATATTTCTGTTATTTTTCTCATATTCTGATCTCCTCTTAGACTTGAGAAGAACTCCAGACCAAAAACCATCAAGTGAGAGTTTCAGAGGCCTTTGAATTTGTGAGCATACTAATCCTTCTTCTCAAACAACTTCCCCACCCAGCTTCACCTGGCTATTCATACTTTAGCTTACACATTACTTCCTCAAGAAAGCCTTTCATGTCCTTAAGATGTCAGAAATCCTATATTGCTTCCATCTTTATATCCTTTATCATACAATATGACTAACTTTTACTGTCTTTCCGCAAGATTGTAAGCGTTCTGACAACAGGTACCAATTTTTCTTGCTTAGATTCAAATTTCTAGAACCAAGTGCTGTCTTGCATATAACCAGCACTCAGATAATACTAGTAGAATGTATGTGTGTATGGATGGCTAGAAAGGTCTCAGATAATTTGTCTATTCAGTTGGCAGAGTTGTCTAATTTGTTAAAAGTGGTGGAAACAGACATCTGGTATTGTGCAAACTATTGTTAAAGAAAAACAAGCATTACTTGCTAGTGATTAAACAGATCTACATAGCCAACTGAATATTTGTGTGTGTGTTTTTAATTATCAGTAAATGTGCATTTTTGCAGGGAAAATTTGAAACTGAATTGAAGTATGAAATGACAGTTAATGGAAAAATCGCAGTGCTTTATTTGAAAAAGAACAAGTAAGTGTCTTTACTTCTGATTTTATCCTCATCAACAGCTAGTTAGCATGTGGAAAGTGGGCTAACTGAGTATGTTACTACTTGTGGCTCTCACAAACCTTGGTTAATCAGCTTTTGCTCTCAAGTGACCCATGGGGTTGAGCTAAAATCTGTTTTCTACTGACGTAGTAGAAACACATGGGATAAAACAACAGTTTACTAGTGTTTGGATACTTCTAGGAATAAAACACAGTGATTGAGGTGCACGCAGATGTACATTTTATCAAATTCTATGAAATAGCAGGTAGATTTTTAAATCTTCCCCCACATTGTTGTATTTTATTATTCTAACACTGAAAGATTAGATTTTAAAACAATTTGCAACTATGCCCATCAGATAAAAACCAGACATATATAGGTTAAATAAACCCTAGAACCAAAGAACAGGGCAGTGGTAAAAGCAGAATTGGGTTCTCCTGATTCAACACCACTGCTTTTTACCCAGCTATCCACTAACCTGTCCGTTTTTCTCATACGTTACACTGTCCTCTTATTCCTTCATTCTCTTTGTTCAGCTCGTCTAAATTCAACATTTCTTTTCAGATTTCACTGCCTCAGCTCTCTCAGGTCTTGATCATCCCATATCTAGACTACTTCAAAAGCAGTTTGTCCTAAGTCCGTGCTTTCAAGCTCTTTCAATCCCTGAATCATTCTATACCGGACAGTAGGATTTGTTTCACTCAAATAGACTATCACCTTTGTGAAAATTCACAATTAGCTGGAGTGTGGAAACAGTGTGCCTTAGTGGAAATCGTAAAGGCTTTGGATTCAGGCAGACCAAGATATGATTCTTTACCACTTGAACTATTTAATCTCATGTGAAAAAATAAGGAGAGTAATATTTACCTTGTAGGACTGTTGAAAGGATTAAATTAAATGATTCATGTTACATGTCTAACCCAGGCCAAAATAGAGATGGCATTTAATACATATTAGCGATTTCCTTTCTCGTTGCCCTGCCTCTTTTAAAAGCATACTCAGATTCCTATATTTCTAGTAGGTAATTGAAAGAATTTTAAGAGCTCAGTGAAAATGCTGAAGGACCCTAACTACCAAATGCAAGTCAATTGCATTTGACTGCTATGGTTGTTAACAGTCACTGGTAACTGAAAAGTACTAGGTGCAAATGCAGTCACCCTAAACTGGTGAGGAGCATTGCTCTTTCAAGTCATTTTTATCAACTTTGACCTTCTCAGTTCCATTTCTTCCTCAAATCTCTCCTTAGACGAGTATGAAAGCCTGATGACAAAGCAGACATTGTTCCACGCTACTCAAGAATGTCCCTGCCCCTCCCAGTGTTTCCATTTTAAACATCCGTTTCACGCTTGGACTTGTCTTGAGAGGTTAGCAGGAGGCGCTCAGGAGTTAAAACTTTTCTGCATCCCCAGTGCAAGCTCTCCCTTTGATCACTGGACTTTGCCATTAGCATGAATAACCATGATATTTTTTTTCCCCAGGGATCTCCTTGCACCAGGCTACACTGAAACACATTATAATTCCACTGGAAAGGAGGTCACCACAAGCCCACAGATCATGGTAAAACAGAGTATCCTAGACTCGTTAATTAAGGGGTGACTCACGCACCCAAACGCCGTGTCATTGCCAGACAAATAGTGAAAGTAAAAGAGCATTTTTGGCATTGGCACTTTTTTCAGCCGGAGTAATTTCTTAATTGATCCTCCAACATTCTTGCAATTTGACGAGAACAAAGGCTTTTCTTGGCAACTGTGGTCACACTTTCCAGGCTTTAAGGGCTCCCTATAGGAGAGTGGTTAGAAAGAGCTTTTTATTTTCATAAGAAAAGTGAAGAATTAAATAGTCTTAGTCATTGCTTATCAATTCTTATGTAGTCTCTCAAACTCAAGACTATTTCATCAATGGTAGAATTGTAGAATGCGATGTTTTCCTTAAGTAATTTCCATTCAAGTTTTATTCGGAGAAGGTGACAGTGTGAAGTAGCACGAGAGGTATTTTCTCTTTGCCGTCTTTTATGAGCTCTATTTTCTATTGGAAGGCCTTCTTTCACGACACAGAGATTTACATGGGCCCATACCTCATCTGTCCCAAAGTAGAAAACTGCGCTTGACTGAAGTACATCCACATGGAAAAGCATTAGGATTGAGCATTTTGCTCCAAGTGGAGGCAGGGATGTTGTACTAATGCAGTTGGTCTGGTGGAACTCTTTGGATAAATCAAACAATAACAACACACTCTGAATAACCCATTCATTGGAAAGAGCTTGTAGATGGTAGAAAAAAATTAATAAGCAGTCAGTCAAGGGAAAGAATGCATGTCTGATGTTTTGGGGGTTCAAGTTTTAAACTTACACATGTAAGCATGTTTCTTCCACATTGTTTTCACCCCTGTTCTCCTTCTGCAACACCAACATTTGCACCAACATTTAGCTGACACTCTTTAAGCCTTTGGGATCATTAACCAGATATTGAAGATTTTAACCCTAAAAAGCTTCTTTAAAATTCTTTTTTTTACATCTCTAAGTTGACTGTTATTCAACATAAAATCATTTAAAAACATTATAGATCCTGTTTCAAGATTTCAAATTCAAATTTAGCAGTGAGTCCAAGAAACATACATACTTTCCTTTACAAAACCCCTTTACCCTTTTCTTTAGGATGACTGTTATTACCAAGGACGCATCATGAGTGAAAAAGTTTCTGATGCTAGCATCAGCACGTGTAGGGGTCTAAGGTAAGACTCGATGAATGGTTTGGATATACCTATAATGATGGGGTATGTGTGTGCGTTTTAATAAACCTGAAGAATCTCAAATATAATTAATTGTACTATAGTAGAATACGAATCCTAAGGGCTCAAAATTTTTGAAATTTGAAGGAAACATGGCTTCTCTTCATAGTGGTTGATAAATTGCACATGTGAATTCCTTGAAGAATTATTTTCTTTGGTTCGCTTACTTTCAAACTATAGGTTTTTGAGACCCAATTTTAGGGCAAGGATCTTTAGGGACTGGAAGCTCCCCTCCACCTTCTTTCTCCACTCTAAACTCCCTCTCTAGCTTGTCTTATCCTTGCCTATGACATCCCTTCCTTTCTGTTTGTTAATGACTACCCATGCATCTATCTACAGTAAAATATCTCTTCTGATGCCCAGACTTGATTGTCTAATTTTCTCTTGCATGTCTCCATATCTCTTCTGTATCTGGATATCTTAATGAAATCTCAGTCTTTATATGCCCCACATCAAACTAATGATATTCTCTCAAATTTATTGTTTTTCTGGCACTCCCTATCTTAATAAATGATATAATCAACCAACCACTTGCCAAATCCAGAAACCTAGATTCCTTCATGACTTCTTGTCTCTCAATTACTCATTTTCAATCCATGATCAAGTTCTATTGCTCTTATGTTCTACATAACATTTCCTGAGATTATTCACTACGTTCTCTCTCTTCTGCAACATCTTAGTCCAAACCATCCTAATACTTCATGCAGACCATTTCAATAAACCACCTATCTTCTCACATCCATCCTTGCTGTCTTCTAATTCTATGTATACTTAATCCAGCCTCCCTATTATATGCTCTTGTTTTTTTCTTCCTAGCAATTATCTGTTGTGATTGTTTATTATGAATATGTTATACAATTTTATATATTTGTGAATCAAATGTGTTTATTTGATCCAAATCCATCTTCCCCATTTTAATACAAGCTCCATGAGAGGAGAGATCATGATTCTTTTCTTTTTTACTGTCTGCCCTTAGTCCAAAGCCTAATGAATAATGGGTGCTCCCTAAATATTCATTTAATGAATCTCAGTTCAGAGCTGCAGCAGAGAGAATTGAGAAGAAATTGATAATATTCACTGATTATGTGCTTTACATATTATCTTCTTCAATCTTTACAACCATCCTATTAGATAGGTATTATTATTCCTATTTTATAGATGGAGAAACTGAGGCCAGGTTTATTTAATAATTTTAATAGTTTAATTATTTTAAATATTTTAAAATAATTTTCCCATGGTATTAGAGCTAATAGGTGAGAGACTCAGAATTTTAACCCTTATCTCTAAGACTCTGAAGTTTCTTTCATTTTCAGTCTACCTTCAGAGCATACCTGGCATGGAAATTGGAAGAACCCTGAATGGAGAGTCAGGAAACTTCCATTCTAGTGCCAACTCTGACATAGTTTAACTACATGATATTACAGTCCTCACTTCTCCCCAGTAGCTCCCATTTCCTCATAGAGAAAATAAATTCAGGTAATCCCTAAGAGTGTCTTCAGCTATAACGTTACACTATATTGCACCGCAGTGAGTGGCATGTTTCGGCATTGGTACTGTTTTGGAGTCTGTAGGTCTACAGAACTAAAATGCTGGAACATTTTTAAGCCTGAATCCTCATGTTTTTCAGGGGCTACTTCAGTCAGGGAGATCAAGGTTACTTCATTGAACCTTTAGGCCCCACAAATCAGGATGAACAGGAGCATGCACTCTTCAAGCATGATCCCCACGAAAAGAAAGCTAATAGTACCTGTGAGATGGATGACATATTGTGGGCACGTGGATCTCGGCAGAATATGGCCCCACCTGCACGCCGGCTGGTTGTATTCATATCTTTACTTTTTATTTGCAATGCTCTCATGTATCCTACTGTGGTTGCCCTGGATTCGTCTTAGCAGCTGCGGTTGACTGAAGCTTTATACTAACTGTTGAAATTAGTAGGCTATCAAGTCACTAAAACCTTGTTGTACATTGATGATTGTTTAATAAGTACTTATAGATCAACTATTATCAACAGCAATGTGTAAAGTTAAAAAAAGAAGTAGAAGATATAATACTTGCTCTCTAGGAGCTGGCAACTTTCACAGTACTATAACATATGACAAAGGTATTATTATTATTTTGAGATAAAATATTCTGCTGTCATGATGAATAAACTCATTCAAGAAATCTTTCTTAGGGGCCAGCCTGGTGGCGCAGCAGTAAAGTTCACATGTTCCACTTCGGTGGCCTGGTGTTGGTGGATTCAAATCCCAGGTGCGGACCTCTGCACCACTTGTCAAGCCATGCTGTTGCAGATGTCCCACATAAAATAGAGGAAGATGGGCATGGATCTTAGCTCAGGGCCAGTCTTCCTCAGAAAAAAGAGGAGGATTGGCCACAGATGTCAGCTCAGAGCTAATCTTTCTAGAAAAAAAAATCTTAAAATCTTAAAATCTTGCCAAAAGTACTGGAAATGTAGCAGTGAGCAAAAAATGTATAGGATATGCCCATGGAAACTTGGGATATTCTTTCATATATGGAATTTGACTTCCAGTCGCAGAAGAAAAACGAATATGGCTTGTGCTGAAACTGTAAAGTGTATATGAAAATATCTTTGTCATTATTATTCCCATTTCCTTCAGAATCCACTTCATATCAAATCATCTCTTCTAAATGTTCTCAGAATCCACAAGCACTGGGCAGAATTGATCTGAATGAAATCTCTGGTGTGTTCAATTTGTTGTGGGTTTAAATTCTACCAGTGCTATGTTTTCTAAGAACCCAGAAGAACCACTTAGCTATATGTCCCTGTGGGTGTTGACCTCTTGGTTTAGCTTGGTACAGGCCTCTTGTTCCTGTCTCAACTCCTTGGCAGCCATGTGTGAATAGCCTCGCTTTCATGACATCCCGTTGTTTTGGTTTTCCTCCTACCTCGCTAGTGCTCCTTCTCAGTTCCTCTCACTCTTATCCCTGCCCTGGTTGACCACTAAGTCTTAGAGGCCTTCATATAGCTCAATACTGGGTGCCATTATCTACACATTCTTCCTAGGCAACCTCACCCTGTGCCTTACGTAAATAGGAACCGTGCACTAATTACTATCCAATGTAATCTCCAGCCTTGGCCTCCCCACCAAAGGACAGACTGTTATGACAACTACCTACTTCATGAATCCATTCACTGTCTAATATCACAAAGTTAACGTGGCCAAAATAGAACCACTGATTTCCAGACCCCAAACAAAACCTGCTTCTCCCTCAGTCTCTCCCATCTGAGTTAACAGTACCACCATTCCTCATTTGCTCAGACCCAAATCTAGAAATTATCCTTGATTCCACTTTCCTGCATTCCTCCTCATATGGTACTGGTCAGCAAGTGCCTCCACACATGCCAGACCACACAGTACCATCCATCTCACAATAATTATCACAGCAGCCTCTACCTGACTTGACTTTTCCACTCTCATTCCTGTCCCTGCCTCAGTAGAATCTGCTCTCCATACAAAATGTGGAATGATTCTTTTATTGTAAATCACATCATATCATTTTTCTGTTTAATACTGTCTAATGCCTTCTCACTACGTTTAATACAAAATCTAAAATATTGACCATGGGTTACAAATCTCTGTATGATTGGCCCCCATCTACTTCTCTAATATCCTCCTATCTTCCACTCCTCACTAACTGATGACTTACGCTATTATGTTCTGACAAACAGAAACTTTTTTCTGTGCTTTAAACATGCCAATATCAATTCGCCTGAGAATCTTTTTGCTCATTTTTTTCTTTGCTAGAATTATCTTCCAATTTATCTCCCTTGCCTGGCTTCTCATTTTCATTAATATGTCTGCTTCAGGGCCAAACTCTTTAGCACTTTCCCTAACCATCTATTCTGAAATAACTACCTTGTCACTCAATATCACATCTCTCCATTTAACCCTCTGCATAGCACTAATTACCGCCTGATGTATCTATGTTTGGTTGTCTCTCGTGAGTTCCTTAAGCACATGGATCATGTCTATTTTACTGCTGTACCCAGGTACCCAGAGCACTGCTGGTATAGATTAAGTGCTGGTAAAGGTGTTGCTCTTGTGGAGGGTGAGAGGTAATTACACATCTCATTAGATGACATCTGAAAGTCCACCTTCAGTAATTTGCTCCTGTTAGTGGAAGCTTATTCACCTTTCAAAAGACAAGCACTTCCAAAAATACAACATCATAAACTCTGGTGGCTTATTATTTAGTACAAATAATGTGTCTGCTATTTTTCAATGGGACAATCCACGATGAAATGTGAAGTGTTTTTGATTTTGTTTGGAAACAAAGGAGCAGAAAATAGGAAGCTTGGAATGTGGGAAAGAGATCCAGCTCTGCCTGAGGAGAAGAGAGCAGACAAGGTGCCACGGTGGCTCTGGTTGTTGTGCCATTTGTAAAGGGGGATATTCGCTGGGATAGGAACAAAAGGTTACTTAAAAAACACTGGAACAGTGCTGAAGTGAGTTTCTCTGTTTCATGGCAGGCTAGTGAGGAAAGGCCACTGCTCCAGAAATGTGAAGACTTCAGTTTTAGTTGCAGCATTTCTGTTAATTAGTTGTGCAATTATTTAAACTCTTCAGTAATTTGAAGCAGTCACACTGGAATATTACAGATGACTCCTCCAGCTCTAACATTCTGAGTCTTGTCTACAGATAATCCTGGCTGATTAGTCGGAGTTAAAATGGTAATATTGTTTTCTTTTATTTCCAGATATCAACCAATCTCTTATAAAATCACAAGTTTCACATGAAGGATGCCTCTTGCAGAGAAAGATGCTGTCTTAGTAATTTTGCTTTTTATATTTGTTACAGAAATTGAAAGACCAGAAGGCTTGGGAACATAAGAAATATATAGAATATTATTTGGTCGTGGATAATGGTGAGGTAATTATATCAGACAAATGTGTCTTTTAAAATCCCTTCTACCTAAATTCATTAATTACGTAAGATATTAAAAATATGGTTCAGTTTTGAAAAATCATGAATACGAGAAATTTTTTTAAACAAGTTTTTCTGAACCTAGGAAATCTGACATATAATTAGACTGAGATGATTTCTCCTTTCCAGGAATGTGCACCTGATATGATATTCACAAACCAAATTTTTGGCACTATAACACTCCTTTCTTATTGTCTTAAGAGCTCTAAACCTAGTTTACAACTAAATTCCTTTGTCATTTTTCTTCTATTAAGTAGTTAAATCATTGGAAAATTAGAACTTGTGCTCATTGGGAAGTGGTAAATAAAAAAGTCTAATGAATGGAATCTTCTGAAAAAGGCAACTCTTTTTGGTAATATTCATTGTTTATCTTCTTTTATGAGAATGCATTTTTATATATTGGGTGTTCCAAGCCTGAGGTCCGTATATATAATCTCAAAAGGAAAACTTTTGCACTTTGATAATATGAGTAAATTAATTAGTTCAGGCCCTAAAGCTATGGCCTCCCTTATTATAATAAGTTCACTTATTGTTCATATATTTTTTTAATGAATAAGCTACCCCTTGCATTGATTCTGTACGGCTTAGGAAACCATGGTATTTAACTGAAAATACATGTGGAATGACTCCTTAGGGCTTTACATAGAGCAAGTACTTCAGGGGACAAAACCTCGTCTCTACTCCCACGTTGCTTTAATTCAGCTAAAGAAATAAGGAAGCAATTTTTTTCTAACTTTTAAGTGTTAACTTTTATAACCGATTCTTAATTATAACCACTGATACACAATATAAACTGAGGTTACCTTTTTTACCTTCCAGTTATACTCATTTCTGTTAATGCTTATATTTTGTCTCGGTTGTTTTTTAGTTTAAAAAGTACAATCAAGATCCAGAGGAAATAAGGAAGAGGGTGTTTGAGATGACCAACTACATCAACATGGTATGAGACATTTTGTTAAATGTAGTTTTAAGCACTTGCTATGGGGTGTCCTTGGGTGTTTCTATGAATGCTCACGAAGCAGGGAAGGGGGGTCAGTGCTCCTGAGACTAGTGTTGCTGACCGGTTCTTGAAAGGTGACCATGGCTTTTGCCATTTAATTGAATATTAACATTACATGATAAAGACTTTTCTCACTTACTTGCCACACTGTTTTCAGGTCTATGAAGATATAAAAAGTGGTTTTGTTTGAATGGTTTTTGTTTTTCTAAAGTCCAGCAAGGAAATACTGAAAAAAAAAATACCACTGGAAAGCCAATCGTGGAAGAAAACTGAAAAAAAAAAAGAACAAAATCCTCACACAAAATAAGCTAAGTTCCGGCACAATGACATCTTTCATATACATTATCTCATTTCATCTTCAAAACAGCCCTAAGATATTAGTAAGCCTAATTTGTAGTTAAGGAATTAGATTCTGAGAAGTGAGTTAACTTGCTTAAGATCACAAAGTTATCAAATGGTGAAGATAAGATTTAAACTTAGGTCTGTCAGATTTCAAAGTCCATTTTGATGGTACAACTGTTGGATTTATTCTTTGAACATGATTTTATCATCTAATTTCCAAAATCTTTTCTAAAAATGATTTCTTTATTCCTCCTAATTAAATCGTAATTGTTAGTGTCTTGGTACATAGTTAGCATACTTAGCTGAAATGGGTGAGTCACTTTGTGGTGTCCTGCAAATCCTACAGGATAGAAAGAAAATGAGGGTGGATTCCATGACCAAGATCATAGCTTGTCTTCTCATCACAAAAATCACACCACTCCTCTTCAGGAATCCCAAGAACTGGCCATATTTATTGAGCATCTACTTCGTGCCAAGTGCTTTTCTAGATTACAGAAATGAAGAGGGAAATCAAACTGGGAAATATTTCTTACTTTAAGAAGTTATCCTTTCCTTCGAGGAGTTTACATTCTTGTTCAGAGAGCCAAATGTAAACAAATCAAATAAATATGTAAGATGGTGATAAATGCTATAAAGAAAAATAAAGCAGGGTAAAAAAGTTTTAAAACAGAGAGAGAGAGAGGTTCATCTTGGATGCTATGATAAATAGGGAAGACCTCTCCAACAGGATGACATTTGAGCAGAGACTTGAAGGAAGGGAAAGAAGTGTCTGACTCTAGGGGAGGGTATGAAGGCAGAGCAAAGGACCTGAGGGCAGAACCTAGACTGTCATGTTTGAGGAACACTAAGGAGACCATCGTGCCTGGAATGTAGGAAGTCAGGGCAAGGATGGGAGGAGATGACATCTCACAGGGAGCAGTGGCTGGAACCTGAAGGCCCTCGTGGGCCTGTGTTAGGACTTTGTTATTCTTCCTGAGTGAGGAAGACAGTGGAGAACCTGAACTGAGGGGTGACGTGTTCAAATGTGTATTCTTAAGAGATTATCTTGGCCATTATGTTGAAAATAAACTGGAGGAAAGCACGGGCAGAAACAAGATGAGATAGGGAAATTGCACCATAAATCAGGGCAAGAAATGGTGATGGCTTGGAAAAGCAGTGATAGTAGATCTATTGAGAATAGCTGATCTTTGGAGAGAGTCAACAGTTTACGAGGTGAGTGGGAGAAGAAAAGTATAAGAAAACGAGAAGAGTAGGGTAACATCAAGAGTTTCGACCTGAGTAACTCCAAGAACGGGGAATAGGGGCTGGCCTGGTGGCATAGTGGTTAAGTTTGTGCACTCTGCTTCTGCTGCCCAGGGTTCACAGGTTTGGATCCCAGGCACAGACCTGCACACCGCTCATCAAGTCATGCTGAGGTGGCATCCCACATACAAAATAGAGAAAGATGGGCACAGACATTAGCCCAGTGACAATCTTCCTCAGGCAAAAAGAGGAGGACTGGCAATGGATGTTAGCTCAGGGCCAATCTTCCTTACCAAAAAGAAAAAAGAAGAAGAAGAATGGTGAACAATGATGGGGGATGGTGACTCAGAGGAAAGATCAGAATCTCCTGTTTTGATATATTAACTTTGACATATCTTTTTATATAAAGATTCCCAGGTAGAAATGCTAGATATACAAGATTGGAGTTCAGGAGCAAGGTCTATAAATCTAGGTCTTCGGTACATATAGATGGCAGAAGACATGACTCAGCAAACTGTAGCCTGTGGGCCAACTCTGGCTTGCTGCCTTTCTGTACAATAAAGTTTTATTGAAGCACAGGCCCTACCATTTGTTCACACATTGCCTATGACTGCTTTCCTGCCACAATGCCAGAGGTGGTGAGTAGTTGCAACCGAGACCACAGGGCTTCAAACCCTAAAATATTTTCTATCTGGATATTTACAGAAAAGTTTGCCAACCCTGGCCTAAGATCACAATGGGAGTGGGTGTAGATAAGCAGAGAAGAGATCCAAGAACAGATCCTTGAAGTACTTCTTTGAGGAGAGGTCAGACTGGAGGAGAAACTGACAAAGAGACCAAGAAGGAGTAGACAGTGAGGGAGGAAGAAAATCAGGAGAGACTCTTGTTCTAGAAGCTACTTGAAACAAAAATCTATCAAGGGAAAGAATGATCAATGATGTTAAATGCTTCTGAGCACTGGGAATTGGCCGCTGGATTTAACAAAGCAGAAGTTGTTGGACATGTGGATGAAGCCAGTTTCTGCGGAGTGTAGGAGTGAAAGCATGATTAGAGTGAGTCCAAGAGAAAATGAGAGAAGTGGAGTTGGAGACAGCTAATTCAGAAAATTCCTTCCAGACGTGTTTCTATAAATGGGAGCAGGGAAATGGGGTATAAGTTAGAGGGGGGAGGGCCATAAAGAGAAATTCATCCCTCACCGTGGTGGGTCATCCTTTTTATTCTCATGGGAACAATTCCATAGAAGAGTAAGCACTGACAATGCAAAGAATATGGAAGAATTGCTGGAATACTCTCCTCGATCTGGGGAGAGATGGGAGGTCCAGGACGTAAGTGGAGAAGTTGGCCTTCAGCCCACAGACCATTCATTCGTGTAGTAATGAAGGGGAGCTCAGGGTCTGAACAGGTGTAGCCCATTGGGTAGGCTGGTCGTGGGAGCTCATGGAAGTTCTCTTCTTATTGCCTCTATATTCCTGGCGAATTTGGAAGGAGGGGCAACTGCTCAAAGTGAGAATTTAAAAGAAAGTGTCAGAATTTCTAAGAAAGAAAAGTGAGTGTGAAAAAAATGTGCAGAAGGCTATGAGGGTGAATGGATCTTGGAAATGCAGCAGGTTTGCTGGAGAGTTGTTAAGACCACTTGAGGTTAGCAATCACGGCTTCAAAGTGCAAGCAGTCAGTATGGTGTGCTTTCCCCGTCAGTCTTCCAGGGAGTGGTGCAGGAGAGGCAGAGTGGGGCAGTTAGTATTACCAGGATTGGAGTTTTGTCAGGTGAGTAAAATAAAGCAAGAAAGCAGTAAGGAAGCTGAGGGAATTATCAAGGGGAGGATTTTAGTCTGGTTAGATTTTACTTTTCTTTTGATGATAACTGCATTCCTCAATGCTTTTATTATTTTCCAAACTACTTTCAAAAAAAAAATTTCTTCAGGTTTCTCAATAGACAGTTGCCCCATGAGAAAGCCTGTCACTGTGCAGTTTTTTCCCCAGGTTTATTGGGATATAATTAGCATATAACATTGTATAAGTTTACAGTGTTCAGTGTGTCGATTTGATACACTTATATATTGCAAAATGGTTACCACCATAGGTTAACTAACACTTTCGACCTGTCACATAATTACCATTTCTCTTTTGTGGTGAGGACACTTAAGATCTACTCTCTTAGCAATTTTCAAGTATATAATACAGTGTTATTAATTATAATCACCATGCTGTACATTAGGTCCCAGAACTTATTCATCTTATAGCTGGAAATGTGTACTCTTTGACCAATACTGTGCAGTTTTATAAACTATAGTAGCAACTTAACCTTTTATCTTTAAAGGAAGTGTATTGTCTCATAAACTTAACATGTTATTTCTAAAGGTGATCTTGTATGCATTGTAGATTATTTGGTTCAGTCCAGGTTTTAGAATTAGAGGAACACTTAGTTTATTGTGACTCCCAGGTGCAGAACTTGTTCATGTAGCAGGTTCCTTTCCTAGTGTCCAAACCAGCACTGAGTCAACCTGGTTAATTCTGAAATATTATGACTCTGAGAATGCTACAAAGCATTGAGTAAATACACTTGAAGTAAAGTTGTAGAAATGAACTACTAACAGACAATTAGATTTCTTGAGCTTGCAAGCAGAAAAAGTTTGTTTCAATAGGATCTTTCCTCCCAAAAGAGGAGTTCACAGACCTGAAATATCTGAAGCTGTCTGCCTTGCCTAAGAATGAAGATGCTGGCCTATGCAAAAAGGGATGGTAACTTCCATTTCACAAGTATGTTTGGAAAGAAGGTTTTTACAGTGCTATTATAAATAAGTGTGAAAATCTAAAGTATCTGAAAATGATAAAAGATAATATCACCATTATGAATTGTCACTTTGCCATTTATTCTCTTTGGGCAGCTTTATAGAAAGCTCAATACTCACGTGGCCTTAGTTGGGATAGAAATCTGGAATGATGAGGATAAGATAAAGATAACCCCAAATGCAAGCTCTACCTTGGAAAATTTTTCTAACTGGAGGGGGAGTGTCCTCCCAAGGAGAAAGCATCACGATGTTGCTCAGTTAATCACGTATGTACAGATTTTCTCCTTTGTATGTTGAGTGGTTTTTAACATAGAAACTTTTCAGAGTCTTGGCAAAGCAAGTGGTATTTTGGGGTATAGGGTAAGAGGAAGTGGTTTATACATAGGGGGATTAAAAGTTTAAAAAGTACTCATTTGGATCTTATGTTGAATATGCTCTTACTTTTGATTCAAGTTTTTCTTTTTTTTTTTTTTAAAGAGAAGCTGATAATTAGCAGTGAGGCATAAGAAGTTTGTCTGTTTTGATTGGGTATACAGGAAGGAAAGACAGGTTTAGGTAACGGCAAGAGGAATTTAGATTCAATATTTTAAAAGAACTAATTAGCTTTAAGGGCTAGTCGGGACAAAATTCAAGGATAGAAGGAAAATGGATTACTATATTCTAATCTCACACCTCTACCACGCTGCTGACATGACTAATTAAAAAGAAAAAACCATGGGAAATAAATCAAAGCACTGTACATTCCACAAGACTGCTGAGCGTATACCCCAAAGGAATCAGGAAAATTCTGCCAGATAGTTTGCAGCTGGAATCAGATGGAAGGAAGCAGCTACTTGAGTTTCACTCAATAAGTGGACTACGTCCTGCCAGAATTAATTAATACTCGGTGCTGGTTGTCCATTACTGCAGAACACATCAGCCAACAACTTACTGGCTTAAAATAAGTCTTCTTCACTTATATGTCTGGTGCCTTGCCTGGTTTGACTAGAGCAGGGGGTCTGGCTGGTCATCTCTCTGTATATACAGCTTTTCATGCAGCTAACATGAACTTCCTCCAACATGGCAGTCTCAGGGTTTTGGACATCTTACAAGATGACTAGCTTTCCCCAGAAAAGCATTCTAAAAAGCTCAGGAGAAAGCTTCAAGGCTTGTTATGACCCAACCTCCAAAATCACAGTGTCACTTCTGATATATTCTGTTGCTCAAGAGCAAGTCATAGATCTAACCAGATTCAAGGGAAGGCACTACACAGGATGTGAATACCGCAAGGCTCATTGGAGGTTATCTTTGAACAGTAGCAGCCAAGGTTCCTTAATTTGGAAAGGTGAGTTCCAGACTCAAGGGCCCACCACAGAACAGAGCTCATTTTTTGGAGAGATTTAGTGATTTTCCAAGGTCTCACAGCTAGCAAGAAGTAAGGGAATTCAACTCTTACCAAACTGGCTCCAGAGCCATGCGCAAATTGCAGTGTATTCCCATATTGTGAAGTAAGAGGGTAGAGGCATAACAATCATAGACAAGATGACAGATGTATAGATAAAAAATGGCAATCCAATATCAAGAGTAGAGTTCCTGAACAGATCAGAATAAGCGGGTACAAGCACTAAAAAGATCTGATGGAAGGAAATAATTGTGCTTTCACTTGTAAACTGAAAGTCTTACCATTTACCTGACAAACATGGACAAAAGATTCCTATACATAGACACACCAAGGTAGGAAACTTTGAGTCCAAATATTCTCTCTCTGCTAAGAAAAGGAACCAAAAAAGACAGCTCCACGGGGAGGGGGGAGATTGTATTCTTTATAAATGAGCTAGTATTCAGTATTGAACCCACGCAAATGTAGACTTGGGTATAAGTAATTTTACAATGCATGTTTAAAAGAGAATATAAATGCCATACATTTTTAAAATATCACATATGATGCAAAATGTCATTTCAAGGTAACAGGTATCTGAAAACTCCACAGGAAGTGGAAAGTAGAAGGAAGTTCTTTAATTTCCTGATTTTGCACGACAAAATCAACACTCTCCATTCTTGATGATGATAAGTGGGAAAAAGATAGGTTCAACTTTTTATGTCAAAGCATCTACTAAGGAAGTTTTAAAAATGATGCCTACTTTGCAAATTTCTAGAGACAAACCAGGGCCAGGATATTGAACAGATAGCAGAAGAATAATAAAGAAAGTACATGGAATCATTACAAATTGAAAGAATAACAAAATGAAACAGAACTCAAAAAAGGAAATTAAAATTGCTAAAGACCAAACATATCATCTATGTAAATAAATGCAAGTGGGTCGAATCCCTCTTCAAGTAGGACAACTCCTTCAATAATATAAATGCCTTAATAACACACATACTCTCAGAATGGGCCCAAACTCCAGATACTACAATAACTAAAGCCATGCTAAGGGAAAACAAAAGTAAATGGATATAAAAATATATGAGGAAAATATTAATTAAAACAAAGCCTATGTGACAATACTAATATCAAAATAAGTATATATATAACAAAAATATTTATTAGGACAAAAACATTCCCCTTTATTTTCTGACAAGAAATGAATTCCACAATAAAAAGTGTAATAACTACGAATGAGAGATAAAATATTACAAGTGATTACATCCAGGTGCTCAGATTTAGGTGATATGACAATCACTGTATAAAAAAACAATGGCTTTATGCAAATTCAAAAATTGAAGAAAATCTTTAAGAGTGATGATTCACACTGTGAGTTTCTCTGTTAATCATTTAGATTCTGGGTGAATTGTCTATAGAAGATGTAGGTTAGAATCGTAGTTGTTATGTCAATTTATTTCTTTCTTGCAGGGCAACAGAACTTTCTGGAACAACTGTGGGCCTTGCTTTCATGTCTACAATGTGCTCTCCATATCATTCTGTTGGCATTGTTCAGGTTTGTTTGAAGATAAACAATTCGTTCTATAGTTCGTCTGTCAAATGCTGTTTTTTCTCTATCTGTTGAGAAGATCATGTAGTTTTTCTCCTTTAGTCTGTCGGCATGGTAATAACATTGACTGAATTTCAAATGTTGAATCAGTCTTGTATATCCAGTAGAAACCCAGCATGGTCATAATGTATTACGTTTTTCATAGATTGCTGGATTCACCATGCTAGCGTGTCTTGAGGATTTTTGCATCTGTATTCATGAGGATTATTAGCCTGCAGTTGTTTTTCCTATAAGGCGTTTTTCAGATTTGGTTATTAGGGCAAATGTCAGGGTAAACTTGGCCACATAAAATGATGTGTGAGTGTATTGCAATAATTTCTATTATTGATATTTCAGTCGAATTCTGTTATGTGTGTGTGTGTTTGCTAGGGCAGCCATAACAAAATACCACAGGCTGTGTGGTTGAAACAAAAGAAATTTATTTTCTCACAGTTCTGGAGGCTGGAAACCCAAGATCAAAGTGTCTGTAGGTTTAGATTCTCCTGAGGCCTCTCTCCTTGGCTTGAAGATGACTACCTTTTAAAAATAATTTTATTGAGGTCACAATGGTTTATAACATTATATAAATTTCAGGTGTACGTCATTATGTTTCGACTTCTGTAGACTGCATCATGTTCACCAACGAAAGCCTAGTTTTGTCACCATACACATGTGCCCTTTTACTCCCTTTGCCCTCCCCCTGCCCCCTTCCCCTTTGGTAACCACCAGTCTGTTCTCTGAATCTATGTGTTTGTTTATCTTCCACAAATGAGTGAAGTCATATGGTAATTGTCTTTCTCTGTCTGACTTATTTTGCTTAGCATAGTACCCTCAAGGTCCATCCATGTTGTCACCAATTGCACGATTTCATCTTTTTTATGGCTGAGTAGTATTCCATTGTATTCCACATCTTTTTTATCCATTTATCCATTGATGGGCACTTAGGGTGTTTCCAAGTCTTGGCTATTGTGAATAATGCTGCAATGAACATAGGGATGCATATATCTTTTCGAATTAGTGTTTTCATGTCCTTTGGATAAACACGCAGAAGTAGAATAGCTGGATCCTATGATAGCTCTACTTTTAATTTTTTAAGAAATCTCCATACTGTTTTCCAGGGTGGCTGCACCAGTTTGCATTCACACCAGCAGTATATGAGGGTTTCCTTTTCTCCACATTCTCTCTAACACTTGCTATTTCTTGTCTTTTTAATCATAGCCATGCTAACAGATGTGAGGTGATATCTCACTGTAGTTTTGATGTACATTTCCCTAATAATTAGTGATGCTGATCATCTTTTTTGTGTGCCTGTTGGCCCTTTGTGTATCTTCTTTGGAAAAATGTCTGTTCATACCCTCTGCCCATTTTTTGATTGGGTTGTTTGTTTCTTTGTTGTTGAGTTATATGAGTTCTTTATGTATTCTGTACATTAACCTCTTATCAGATATATGATTTGCAAAAGTTTTCTCCCAGGTGGGTCGTCTTTTTGTTTTGTTTCCTTTGCCATGCAGAAGTTTTTTAGTCTGATGTAGCCCCATTTGTTTATTTTTTCTTTTGTTTCTCTTGCCTAAGGAGACATGGTATTCAGAAAGATACTCCTAAGAGCCCACTGTCTTTGTTTACTTCTAGGATTTTTATGATTTCAGGTCTTACATTGAACTCTTTAATACGTTTTAATTTTTGTGTATGATCTAAGATAATGGTCTACTTTCATTTTTTTGCACATAGCTGTCCAGTTTTCCCAGCGCTGTTTACTGAAGAGTTTTCCTGTCTCCATTGTATATTCTTGGCTCCTTTGTTGAAAATTAGCTGTCCACAAATGTGTGGATTTATTTCCTGGATCTCCAATCTGTTCCATTGATCTTTGTGTCTGTTTTTCTGTCAGTACCATGCTGTTTTAGTTACAATAGCTTTTGAGTATATTTTGAAATCAGGGAGTGTGATACTTCCAGCTTTGTTCTTTTTTTTCTCAGGATTCCTTTGGTTATTTGGGGTCTTTTGTGGTTCCATACAAATTTTAGGATACTTTGTTTTATTTCTGTGAAAAATATTGTTGAAATTCTGATTGGAATGGCACTGAATCTGTAGATTGCTTTAAATAATATGGACATTGTAACTATGTTTATTCTTCCAATCCAAGAGCATGAAATATCTTTCCATTTCTTTATATCTTCTTTAATTTCTTTCAAAAAATGTCTTATAATTTGGGGCCAGCCAGGTGGCACAGCAGTTAAGTTCGCACGTTCCACTTTGGCAGCCCAGGGTGCGTCAATTCAGATCCCATGTGTGGACGTAGCACGGCTCATCAAGCTGTGCTGTGGCAGGCGTCCCACATATAAAATACAGGAAGATGGGCACGGATGTTAGCTCAGGGCTAATCTTCCTCAAAAAGAAAAAGAGAAAAAAATGTCTTATAGTTTTCAGGTACAATGTACCTGTACACTGAATTAAATTTATTCCTAGATATTTTATTCTTTTTGTTGCTATTGTAAGTGGGATTGTATTCTTGATTTCTCTTTCTGCTTGCTTGCTGTTAGTGTATAGAAAAGCAACTGATTTTTGAATGTTGATGTTGTACCCTGCAACTTTTATGCATTCATTAATTATTTCTAATAGTTTTTTGGTGGATTCTTTAGGATTTTCTATATATGGAATTATGTCATCCACAAATAGTGACAATTTTACTTCTTCCTTTCCAGTTTGGATCCCTTTTATTTCTTTTTCTTACATGATTGCTCTGCTTGTGACTTCCAATACTATGTTGAATAAGAGTGGTGAGAGTGGGCATCCTAGTCTTGTTCCCATTCTTAGAGGGATAGCTTGCAATCTTTCACCATTGAGTATGATTTTGGCTGTGGATTTGTCATATGTAGCCTTTATTATATATAGGTACTTTTATTCTATATCCGTTTCATTCAGAGTTTTTATCATAAATCAGTGTTGAATCTTGTCAAATGCTTTCTCTGCATCTACTGAGGTGATCCTGTGATTTTTATTCTTCATTTTGTTAATGTAGTGTATCACATTGATGGATTTGCAGATGTTGAATCATCCCTGCATCCCTGGAATAAATCCCACTTGATTGTGATGTATGATCCTTATTGTTGTATTCGATTTGCTAATATTTTCTTGAAGACTTTTGCATCTATATTCACCAGCAATGTAGTAATTTTCCTTCTCTGTGTTGTCCTATTCCGGTTTTGGTATTAGGCTGATGCCGGTCTTGTAAAACGAGCTGGGAAGCATTCTGTCCTCTTCAGCGTTTTGGAAGAGTTTGAGAAGGATATGTATTAAATACTTGAATATTTGGCAGAACTTACCAGAGAAGCCGTCTGCTCCTGGACTTTTGTTTTTGGGAGTCTTTTTGATTACTGTTCTAATCTTGTTACTTGTGAATGGTCTATTCAGAGTCTCTATTTCTTCTTGATTCAGTTTTGGGAGGTTGTATAATTCTAAGAATTTATTGATTTCTTCTAGGTTATCCAGTTTGTTGGCATATAGCTTTCCATAACATTCTCTTACAATCCTTCATATTTCTGCAGTATCTTTTGTAATTTCTCCTCCTTTATTTCTGATTTTATTTGCGCTTTCTTTTTTTTCTTATTTAGTCTAGCTAAAGATTTGTCAATTTTGTTTACCTTTTCAAAGAACCAGCTCTTAGTTTCATCGATCCTTTCTATTCTCTTTTAATCTCTATTTCATTTATTTCCACTCTGATTTTTATTATTTCTTTCCTTTTATTGACTTTGGGCTTCACTTGGTCTTCTTTTTCTAGTTCTTTTAGGTATAGTGTTGTATTGTTCATTTTAGATTTTCTTGCTTTCTGAGGTAAGCATGTATTGCTATATACTTTCCTCTTAATACTGCTTTTGCTGCATCCTGTAAGTTTTCATATGTTGTGTTTTCATTTTCATTTGTCTGTAGGTAGTTTTCTATTTCTCCTTAGATTTTTTTCATTCTTCTAATAGTTTTTCAGTAGCATGTTGTTTAGTCTGCACATATTTGTGACTTTTCTAGCTTTCTGCTTGTGGTTTATTTCTAGTTTCATACCATTGTGGACAGAAAATATGCTTCTGAGGATTTCAGTCTTCTTAAATTTATTGAGACTTGTTTTGTTTCCCAGCATATGGTCTATCTTTGAGAAAGTCCCATGTGCACTTGAAAAGAATCCACATTCCAGTGCTTTTGGGTGGACTGTTCTATATATATATCTATTAAATCCATCAGGTCCAGTGTTTTATTTAAGGTCAATGTTTCCTTGTTGACTCTGTCTAAATGATCTATTCACTGATGTTAGTGGAGTAGTAAAGTTCCCTACTGTTATTTTATTTCTGTCAATTTCTCCCTTTAGGTCTATTAATAGTTGCTTTGGGCTTCTATGTTAGGTGCATATGTGTTATGCATAAGTGTTATGTCTTCTTTGTGGAATGTCCCTTTTATCATTATATAATCTCCATCTTTCTCTGTTATCTTTTTTGGTTTGAAGTCCATTTTGTCTAATATAAGTATAGCCACACCCACTTTCTTTTGATTGCAATTTGCTTGGAATATCATCTTCCATCCCTTCAGTCTGAGCCCACATTTGTCTTTAGAGCTGAGATGGGTCTCACAGTGGCTGCATATTGTTGGGTCTTATTTTTTAATCCCTATAGCCACTCTGTGTCTGTTGATTGGTGAATTCATTCCATTTACCTTCAGAGTGATTATTGATATTTGAAGGCTTAATACTTCCATTTTATCTTTTGTTTTCTGGTTGTTCTATGTTTCCATTGTTTCTTTTTCCTAGTATTTCTGTCTGCCATTTCAGTTTGATAGGTTCTGTGATGTTTTTCACAATTTCCTCTTTTTTGATGTTTCACAACTTTGCTCTGAATTTTTACTTTGTGGTTACCACAAGGTTTGTATAAAAGATTTCATGGATGTGATAGTCCTTTTTCTGCTGATAGTTTCTTATCTCCATTAGCCTATACAAGTTCCATCCTTTTCCTCTTCCCCTTCTCTGTTTTTGTTGTCACAGATTATCCTTTTTTGTATTGTGAGTTTGTTACCAATTTGATGAGTTTATAGTGATTTTTTATGCTTTCTTTCCCTTTAGCCTTTATGTTATAATTAAGCGTTTGCTAACCTATTCTGATCTAAAGCTGCAATTTTCTGATACTGTCTATTTATCACCTTGCTCAAACCTTTGTAAGCCTGTGCCTTTTTGTTTCAGGTACGAGGGCGCCTTTCAACGTTTCTTGTAAGACAGGGCTAGTGATGATGAACTCCCTCAGCTTTTGTTTGTCTGGGAAAGCCTTTATGTCTCCATCATATCTGAAGGATAACTTAACTGGATAGAGTATTCTTGTTTTTGTCTTTCAATACCTTGAATGTATCATTCTGCTCTCTCTTAGCCTGTAGAGTTTTTGCTGAGAAATCTTCGGACTGTCTCACGGGGTTCCTTTGTAAGTTATTTTCCTCTCTGTGGCTTCCCTTAATATTCTTTCTGTTATTGACTTTTGACAGTTTTAATATAATGTGCCTTGGAGGTGGTCATTTTGCATTGAGACAATTAGGAGTTCTGTTAGCTTCAGGTACTTGTATATCCAGTTCCTTACCCAGGTTTGGGAAGTTCCCAGTTATTATTTCCTTCACAAGCTCTCTGCTCCTTTCTCCCTTCTCTTTTCCTTCTGGGATATCCATTATCCTTAAGTTATTTTTCCTGATTGAGTCAGATATTTCTCATATAATTTATTTATTTTTTAAAAAATCTTAGTTCTCTCTCCTCTTCCACCTGAATCATTTCTAGATTTCTATCTTCAAGCTTGCTAATTCTCTCTTCCATATGGTCTTCTCTATTTCCAATGCTTTCTACTTTATTTTTTTTTGTCTCATTAATTTTGTTCTTCATTTCCAGAATTTCTGTTTGTTTTTTTTTCTTAGAGTTTCAGTCTCTTTGTTGAAGTGCTCCTTTACTCATTAATTTTATTCTTGAGCTCATTGAACTGTCTTTCTGAGTTTTCTTGTAACTCACTGAGTTTCTTCATGAGAGCTTTTTTGAATTCTCTGTTAGATCACAACCTTCTGTGACTTCAAGTTTGGTTTCTGGAGAGCTGTCACTTTTCTTTCTATTCTACCATGTTACCGTAGTTCTTCATGGTGCTTGATCAGTTATTCCTCTGGCAGCACATCTGTGGTAGCAAACACCTTTCTCCCTTGGGTAAGGCTTTCGTTACTTTGATTCTGAGCTATTTCTGGTTGTATTGGACAGCCTGCACTTTCCACCCTTCACTGCTTCTGTCAGAGGTGTCATTAGTGCCCTCCTTGTGCTAGTTGTGCCTCCAAGGTTGCTGGTGCCTTGCTACTTATGATGTCACTGCAGTCTCAGGTGTCACTACCAGGGCCACCAAGCTGTGAGCACTTCTGCTGCTTCCAGGGTTGTCTGGGTCTCATGTTCCCCCACTGGCTTTCCATGGCATCTAGTGATGCTACATTGCTGCTTTTGGGTTATCTGGGGGTGCTGGCAGCACTAATCCTGGGGGCATTAGGTTCATGAGTGTTGTGGCCACTGCTAGGGGCCAGGGGCTTGTATGCAGCCCCCACTGCTGTTAGGACAGATGTCAGGGGTGCCACCACTAGGGACTGGGTCATGGTACTGCTGTGGGTCCTAAAATCTCATGTCCCAAGTGCACTTGCCCCTGCTGGGGGAGGTGTAGGGACTGAGCTGTGAACACCATTGTTGCTCTTGTAGCCTCTGGTCTCCAGCTGCAATGCACTTTTTGAAACCTCAGGTGAGGGCACCACTACCACTGCCAGGGTATCTGCCTTTGGATCACCTCTACTGGAGGAGTGTGAGGGTGCTGCTCCACTGGTTCCACTGCCTCCTGGATGTCCTGTCTGCACATGTTCAGCTGTGTAGACGTATGAGTCTCTCAGGTGTTCTGGTGTGCTGCACAGGGAGTCCTTTGTTGGAGGATAACCACCTTTTTTGCCTCAAATGGCCTCTCATGACCTTTTTTCTGTGCATACCTATTCCTAGTGACACTTCCTCTTCTCATAAGGACACCAGTCTTATTGGATTAGGGCCTCACTTCTTGAACTCATTTAACCCCAAATACCCCTTTAGAGGCCCTGTCTCCAAATACAGTCACATTGGGGGTTAGGGCTTCAACATATGAAGGGAGGGTGGCACAATTCAGTTCACAACAGTCTGGGAACATACTTTGTAGAATTTTGATATTTTTAATTTCTTTGAGGTTTATTCTTGATCAGTACTCTATTTGAACTTGAAAAGGAATGTCTCCTGCTGTTGTTGAATGGAGTGTTCCGTAATGTCAATTATGTCAAGTTGACTTACAAAGTTGTTCAGTTCTTTTGAATCATTTATGGAGAGAGTTTAAGTATCAAGTGTAATGGCACATTTGTCTTTCTTCTTTCCATTCTATAAGTTTTCGCTTCACATGTTTTGAAACTCCGTTGCTGGGCAAATACACAAATAAAGTTGTTTTGTCTTCTTGGAGAATTGATCCATTTACCATCTCATGTTCCTTTTTCTCCTTGAAATGTTCCTGCTCTGAAGTCTAGTTAGTCTGATATCGATATAGTTACTCCAACATTTTGAGGCTAAAATTTGATTGATGCAACTTTTTCCTTATTTTCATTTCTAGCATATGTATCTCTTTACATTTAAAGAAGGTTTCTGGTAGACAGTATGTACTTGAGTTTTACTTTTTATCCAATATGACAGTCTCTGTCTTTTTTTGGTATATTTAAATCATGTGTATGTCATATAATTATTGATATTGTGGGACTAAAATATACCATCTTGCTGGAATTGTCTATTCCATCTATTTTATTTCTTTCTGCCTTCTTTAGGATTAATTATTTTAAAAAATAATTTCATTTATCTCCATTTTTAGCTTTTTATTGATATCTTTGTTTGTGGGTTTATTTTATTTTTTTGCTGAGGAAGATTAGCCCTTAGCTAAATCTGCCACGAATCTTCTTCTTTCTGTACATGAGTTGCTGCCACAGCATATCCACTGACAGACAAGTGGTATAGGTCTGCACCCAGGAATAGAACTCAGACTGCTGAAGCAGAGCACACCTAAAGATTGTTGCTAATTTTTCTTTAGACAGTCCTCTTTCAGTGCAATATAAATAAGAAAAAATTAGTTTTATGTTTATCTTATCCTTCCCTTTGCTTACTTTTACTGTGTTCCCAACATTCTCCATTTTTTTTCCTATAGATACAAGTTTCTGTTTGGTCTAATATTTTTTTCTTCCAGAGGAATTTTTTTTAACATTTCTTATAATACAGGTCTTCTGTCAATGAAATTCAGGTTTCTTTTTTTCAGAAAATGACTTGGTCTCTCTTTCACTTTTGTATATATTTTCACTGGGTTTATAATTCTGAGTTGACAGTGTGTTTCTTTCAACATTTTTAATAATTTCACTCCATTATCTGCTGGTTTGCCAAGTTCCCTGATGAGAAGTCAGCTGTAAACTTCATCTTTGTTCTTCTGTAATGAGCCTTTTTTTCCTACTTCAAGATTTTCCCTTTGTCTTTAATTTTTCTCGCTTTTATTATAATGGTATAATGATGTGATTTTTTAAGTGAGGGGTAATTTATCCTGCTTAGTGTTCCTTGAGCTTCTTGGGCTTGGACTTGTTATCTCTGATTAATTTTGGAAAATTCTGAGCCACTATTTTTGTTCCTATTTCTTCTATTCCATTCACAGTCTCTTCTCTTTCTGGGATTCCAGTTACACATATGTATGACCATTCTATACTGCCCTAAAAACTTGTATGCTCTGTTCTGTTTGTTTGAGCTTTTTTATTTTTATCTATTTTTCATTTATGTTTCCATTTGGATACTTTCTGTTGAACTATTAAGTCCACTGATTCTTCTCAGACATTCTGGATTTACTGTTAAGCCTGTTGAAGGCATTATTCATCTGTTACTGTCTTTTTCATTTCTAGCATTTCCATTTGATTGTCTATTATGATGTCCAGCTCTCTGCTGAAATTTCCCATCCAGCCTTGCATGCTAGTCATGTTTTCCACTGAAGCTTTTAATGTCTTAATAGTAGTTATTATACATCACCTGTCTGATAATTCTGACATCTGTGTCATATATGAGCCTGATTCTGTTGATTGGCAGGGCATTATTTTCCCTCTCCTTTTGGACGCCTCATTGTTTTTTGAAAGCCAGACATCTTGTGAAAGATAGAAGTCTGAGATAATTTTTTTTTCTTGCCTGGAAATGCTCACTTCTTTCCCTCTACTGGGCCTTTAGTGTGAAGGTTTGAGTCAATCTAGCAGGAGTTTATGGTTGGATTTAGGATATTTTTGTTGTTGCTATGGCTACCCTCAGTACATCACAGGTTTTAAATTTCTCTCCCATTATTTTGTGTTTAGGGTGAAGCTTGGTTTGCCAGAGAGTTCTCAATGTGTGCTCCACACTCATGTTTAGGTCTTTACTGCACCTCACAGAAAGTCTCTTTATACCCTTCTGCTTCTTCCACCAATAGGTTGTTACTTTTTACTGGATTATTGTTAGACTTTTGGGTGGAGGAGAGCATTCTCTTTTGTTCTCATTAAGCCTCAGTCTTAGGCAAGGCCAGTGTCCTTTAGTGTCTGGGGTCCTTCTGGTGATCCTGCTCCACTACCAGATGGTAGAGACCTCTAATGATGTGGCCCAGCATGGGTTCCTGTCCTTCCTGGAGGAGGTCCCTGGAGAAGGGCCTGTGAGTGTGTGCAAAGCACGCTTGTTTCTGAGGTCCTGTGGATTCCAGACTCTTGCACTGACCTATAAGAAGTTAACTGAATTACTCTTCCCCACCTGCAGGATTCCTGGCACCTCCTCCTCCACACTCTGCCATAGATAAGCCAGTGCTCATGTCCCACCTGGCCTTGGGAGGGCCTGTCTCTTCTGATTTTTCAGGTTCTTTTGATGTCCTGCAACCCCAACTGACTTATGAATTTAAAAAAAATTATAATTTTTCAAGTTAAACTGGCTTTTCCTTATTGTTAGTGCAAGAATAATGCTCTTTCCACCTTTCTACATCCTAGGTAAAAGTAGAATGATTTATATAATACATTTATATCTGATATGTCTTATGAGTCTGGGTTTGTGATAAGTTTCATGGGATGAACAAAAGAAGTAAAATGTATATTTTCTACCTTGAAAGAACTTACCATAAAATTGGAAGAACAACTTGCTTACTTAAAGCAATACTTAATATTAATAGCTAATAATATAAGAAAATCATAGTTAAAATATAAAAGAAGAGCGAATGGAGGTCATTCCAGGGGAAAAAAACATTTAAGTCAGGAAAATAGTTATTTAAAGGAAGATACCCTAAATTTGAAGGAATCTCAGATAAGGCAATCTGGAAAATCTCTATTTAAACACATTTCCATTTTTCTGAAATTTTTTGGTTTGTTTTTGTCCTCGTTTGAAGAACTCCATCTTACTAGGTAGCAAGATTTATGAGGTTCATCTTAAAAGGATGAAACAGTATCATGAATGGTAGGTACTGACTTCCCATCTTACACAGGTGTTTCTTGTTTGCCAGTCTTACACTATTCCTTATGGAACTCTTTATTTGGTTCTTTGAAATGAAGTGGATAAGGGAATCTAGCATCTGTGGATGGGTGTTATCGGCAGATTTCTGTTTCCCCAGTGGGAAATTACAACCAACACATATTCTCTTACATTGTTTCATTGCTCCTGGGACACTCGGAGCCCCCAGTCCAGCACCTCTAGTCAGAAACAGTCTGCTAATGAAGTTGGCTACTGGCTGGACCTCATGCAAGGGGGCAAGTCTAGAATTGACCAATGTTTAGTCTTAGCAGTAATGGAATTGAAAAAGATGCCAATGGTACTAAAGTTCTAGGTTAATAAGCACTTTAGATCTCTATTAGGTAAACACATCAAAGACCTCCAATTAAATTAGAAGGCATTGAAAAGCAAGCCATGGGGGAGGGAGGTAAATCAGTTTAAAAAAAATCTGATTCCTTATCATTGTTGAAGAAAGTTTGCCATTATCTCTAATGACAATAAACCACAAAAATTTTCCTCATTATAGGGATCCATTCACAATAACAAAGAGCAGGCAATATGCCCTGTGATGGTCATTCAATACCAAAAGGGGTGTGTATGTGTGTGTGTGAGAGAGAGAGAGAGAGACAAGACAGACAGACAGAGAAAGGCAGGGGAGAGGAAGGGGGAAAGGGTAGGATAAGAAGGCTGAAACTAAAATCAGTCTCTACTCCACTTGACTGAAGTAAAAATATTTAATTACACCCTGAGTGATAATTCAGTTTGCAAATCAGAGGCTCTGTTTCCCTATTCTCATCCTTAGGACCACAGTAACAACGTGCTTAGAGTTGCAGGCACAATGGCACATGAAATGGGCCATAACCTTGGAATGTTCCATGACTCCTACGTTTGCAAGTGCCCTTCTACAGTATGTGTGATGGACAAAGCACTAAGGTGAGGCTTCCTGAGAAGATGCTATTTATCCCTGTTTTTGGTTCACTCTGGGGTGTGCTACTCTACTTTATATCATTTTGTACTTATCTTTTCTACACAAGGCCTGGTTTCAGAAAATCATTAGCATTTATCAAATTTTCAATGAATTCAGATTGGCTCGTGGTAGGGAAAAAGTTCTAGGAGAAAAATCTAATTAAAGAAGAAAGTTCTCACAGAAGCATGAAGAGAGAGTCTGTGAAAAGAGATTATACATTCCCGCCTTGCCTTAGGCAAAATTGCCAGGGAATTTTATCTTTAAAAACTCCACAATCCTTTTTATAGATTCATTTCCTCTTTTCTATTTCTCTCTCCCAGCTCACTCAAGCTGGGGTTAGTCTCCCATGCCCTTCCACAAATAGCATATGGCTGCGCGCCAGTCACATATCTTACGTCACCTCTCCCTGGTATTACTGCAGTTTTAAACCTCATCGTTGTTTGTAGAATTAAGAAATTCTGTCAATAGGAATTCCTCTGCAGGAAAATTAATTCTTAGGCGTATGAATAAATATGATTTTATTGCCTTTAGGACATTACAATCAAAATGACCTAAGGCTGACAAAGATGATCTGGATAAATCAGGAACATTCTGTTTCATTAACAGCAGCCTGCACACTTCACTTTGAGATGCGACTGTATTTGCACGTTAAGCTGGAGGTGTTTGTGTCCGCTCACACAGGCTGATCCAAGCACACACTCGAGCTCAGAATTCAGCAGTTGCTCAGTGGAGTGGATTTGATCCTTGGGCTCAGGGTTTGGGTGTGTGCCTGATATCGCCCCTACGTGCTCAGCGTAACTGTGTTCCATTTTCTTTTTTCTTATCTTTCCAGTTTCCACATACCGACAGACTTTAGTTCCTGCAGCCGTGTCAGCTACGACAAGTTCTTCCAAGATAAATTATCCAAGTGCCTCTTTAACACTCCATTGCCCACAGATATCATATCCAGCCCGATCTGTGGGAACCAGTTGGTGGAGACGGGAGAGGACTGTGACTGTGGGAGCCCCGAGGTACTACATGTCCTTTCTAAAATGACCTAGTCTGTTTTTCAATTGCTAAGAAGATAAACCATTAAACTACACAGTGCGCTTTACTATAAAATTGCATGTTTGTTGTAACTTTGTATATGTTCATTTGTAGAGATTTGTCAGGCCAGCCTTTCTAACAACAAACACTACATTTTTTAACAGACGAGCCTGATTTCCTTCTTGGGGTTGCTTCCTCACTCCCTGTTTGTTGAGTGCCATTCACCAGCTTGGGCTTTCTTTCCTCATCTTCTCTTTCTGGCAGAAATACTTCAGGTTTCTTATGTGCCTATGACATTAAGCAGTCACTCAGGCACAGCGCTGTGATAGTGCTCAGGGCGTAAGTAGCTTGCCCAAGGTCACCACGCTGATATGGAGGAGACAAGCTGAGGGTTCAGTTGTGTTTGTTTCAGGGATCCCAGACCCATCCTGCACCATCTTTGCGACTCAGGAGTCGTTACCATCGGAAGTGTCTGCCCTGATCCCACCGGTTCACAGGGCAGCCAGGATTCTGAGTGAGACCTTTGCCTCCCTCCTAGTAACACTAAATATAAGTATTACCTCAAGCTCTCAGAGGGTCAGCTTTTCAGTAACTTCAAAATAGGATTATGAAGTTATTCATTCCCTGAGAAAGAGTAATCTTTCCCAAATGATGTTTATACTTGAGATAAGGGCAAGAGTTTTAACCATAAAAAGTTGTAACTTCAAATATATCATTCCTTTAGGAATCTAGCCAGCTGAGGGGGAAGCTTCTGAGGGAGGGAACTGTCCACGGCCTGGGCCAGTGGCTGATTTCTCAGAAAGAAGGCGGAGAGAGCAAGACAAAGTGTACTGCTTTACACGGAGCTGAATTAAATGTCAAAATTAGATAAATTATTATATTTTGAGATTTTCATTACATGTTCTAGAGATTAAAATTATTGCTGAATGGGTTCAAACCTGATGAGTTGAAGTAATTACATTCTTTAACTATTTAGATGAATTTTATTTCTTTAAAAAACTATTCTTTTGCTTTTTTTCTCTTCTATTTTTACCAAAAAGAGATAATTCTCCTTATTGCTATAAGTGACTGGGGAAATTAGAAAAGATATTTAAATTAAAAAAAAATGTAAGTAGAATTCAGATAACCAGTAAACCACCAGGTGCTCCAAAATCTTCATTTTTCTGGTGTTACGCTTTGTTATCATTTATTTTTTTGAAAGTTACTTTCAGACTGTACCAAAGCACAGTCTATGTGATGAATGAATTGTATTACGAATTGTGCTGAAATAGGATCAAAAGTCATCCAACCTCTGCATTTGTTTGTGCTGTTTCTTAGGAATGTGCCAACATTTGCTGCGATGCTAAAACGTGTAAAATCAAAGCAAGTTCTCAATGTGCATTAGGCGAATGCTGTGAAAAATGTCAGGTGAGATTGTTATTTTGTTCTATATTAATAATTATGATTACTCTTTATTTTTCCTATGTTAAAATATCTGGGATTACGTTAAATGAAATATGCAAAGTAATATTTTTCTGTCTATGAAATAATGTTACCTACCATTTAGGAAGGCCTCTTTACAAACATGGGTTATTTGATCCTCCAACAACCCTAAGAAGTAGATATTACTATCTCATTTTGCTTTTGAGGGAGCTCAGAAGAGACAATGTGCAAAATAACAGAGCCGCTGTAGGCAAACTGCAGACACGCCAGGCTCCAGAGCCGGTGCTGGTTGCTTCTGTCTGCTGCTGCTTCAGATGCCACACGGCGTTCTTGGACCAAATCTCATAGCTGTTTGCATACTTCTTTAACCATGGGTTTGGTGGAAAAGCTTTTATTTTAAATAATGTGAGGGCTTCCCTATCATCAACCTTTGAAGTCACTTAGGGTGAAATTCTTAGAAAAAAGACATAAAATGAGACTGCCGTGTCATTTCCTCTGTAGGGCTCTTTTGCGTTCCCCTTCAAGTTAGAATTCAGCATTTTACATTCTCTTGTTGCATAGAGTTCTACATTGTGATTGTTTATTTTTATGTCTGTCTCCTTAGATTGACATCTAAGGGCAGGGCACTGATTCATCCTCACCTAGCACAGAATTTCCTACATTTTAAATAGTCAATAACCATTTGTAGAATGAACTTGTGGATTATTTACCAGGTTAAAGGTAGTGTTTGGAATAGATTTTTTTTCTTAATGTCACAGGGAGAATAAAGAAATAAAGGAGGCCAAAAGGAAGAAAATTTGAGAACTTAGGTAGTATTCAATAAGTGTTGCAAGTGCTATTTGCTAGAGATTATGGGAGATAAAAAGAAAGGAGACTTGACATCAAAGAACTTTCGATTTCCTTAGGGCAGTGATATGCACACCTGAAACAGATGCAAATATAATGCATAATTAAAAGCCCAGGTAGATATTATAATGATATGTGCCCTTTGTGCAATACTTTCCACATATATTTTTACTTAATTTTCATAATGACCTTGTAAAGTAGATATTACATGGATAAATGGATTTTCAGAGAGATTAAATCTATTTTCTATGCTTACACATCCAGCCACAGGTAGAGCCAAGATGCAGACCCATATCTTCCAAATGTGAATTCGGAGATCTTTCCCCACCACAGGTGGAAAACAGGATCAGCGACTTGCACTGAAGAAGCCAGAGGAGGCTTTGCGGAAGTTGAGGCTCTCCCAGTCTAGAGAGTAATGTGTGGATTTTAGATAAGCAGACAGAAAGAGAAAGCTTTTCCCAATGAGGAGGCTGACAGAAAGAACAGACAGAACAGAAGGTATAATAAGCATGTTTCATGTGACAGCTGGAAAGAAAGCTAGTCTGGCTGGAGCAGTAGGGGTTGAATTTGGAGGGCCTCATATGCCCCAATTAAAATTAGGACTGTATTCTGTTGCCAGCATTAAGATAGTGAAAGTTTTTTGATGATATGAGAGCATACTTGCTCACTTCAACTAGGAAAATATATGCTTCCAGTGTCCACACAGGCCTCTTTAGATTCACGTGAATGGCAGAATTCGTTTTAGTAAGGTTTCTCTGAGGTAGTAAGAGCAAGATTTACAGTAAAAGATTGCAATGGAATTAATGCATCTAGTAAATATTTGGCTATTTCTCCCTCATAGATAGATCAATCCATAACAAGAAGTGAGTTGAAAAGAAATATCTGAAAGTACACTAAAAGGAATTAAGGATTAGGAAATGTGATGCCTGGGAAAGCCTCAGAGCATGCTGCTTTTGTGCTTGTGCACTTCTTCTTTATACACAAGACTCACTTCACCAGCAAATCTCCGAAGTAGAAGATTTAAATCTCCTTGAAAATCTTGACAAAGAAGCATTCAACAAAGGGCGAAATAACTTCCTTCTTTGCATTCTAAGACGTTGCTTGTTTTCTTCTGTAGTCTTCTTTTTGATATTTCTACAATGTTTGCACTACAAATTCAGAAATATTATTTACTTAAAGACTTAGGGCATTGGTCAAACTCAATAGCAGTAATATAATAGGAGATGGCTTTAGCTTATAAAATGCAAACGTAGACTAGAATAGAATGATGCCTGTAACTACCTTGCCAGAAGAAAGCCAAAGGGAAAATGAATTTTGCATTAATTTGAGATATTAGGATAAGTCAGGTGGAAAAAAAGCCTTCTCTCCATTTTTATTTTCCTACAGTTTAAAAAGGCTGGCGTAGTGTGCAGACCAGCAAAAGATGAGTGTGACCTGCCGGAAATGTGTGACAGCAAATCTGGTACTTGCCCTGATGATAGATTCCGAGTCAATGGCTTCCCTTGTCAAAATGGGAAGGGCTACTGCTTGATGGGCATGTGCCCCACACTGCAGGAGCAGTGCACCGATCTGTGGGGACCAGGTAGGAGACACACCCCAGTGTTGCTTGCCTTCCTGCCTCTCTATGCACTTGCACAGAAGAATCATATTATTCCATGTGACAGTTTAATAATGACCAAAGTAGCACTCTGTCCTATTCCTTTTTCTTAGAAACTGTGCTGCTGCTCAAAATCCTGGATAAGTACATTTTAGGACTTAAAATCAATTTGGTGGCTGCTAGATACAGCCAATAAAAATGAGGATGGCCTAGTTAAATTTTAATTTCAGATTGATAGCTTTTTTTAGTATCAGTATGTGTCATGCAATATTTGAGGTAGACTTGTACTAAACAACTTTTTGTTTATCTGAAATTCAAATGTGACTGGGTGTCCTGTACCTTATCTGGCAACTAACCAAGATCCTATTCAGATAAGTAAACCCTTGGAAGTCTGTGTGGTGTGTGTGTGTGTGTAGGGGTGGCAGGGGTGGCAGGGATGGCAGGGATGCTGGGAGTTAGGCAGAGAGCAAGGTACACCATAAAAAAAGAAATTAAAAATGAAATCATAACTTAAAAATCTCCAAAAACTTTAAGCCAAAATCTAAATTGTGCTAAATAGCTTAATCAGAAAGGTGATTTTAAAAATATCAAGTCTTTGCCTTCCTGGATATAATGTTTATTGTGTACATGTGATTAATTTTCATATTCTTTTCTGCCGCACTTCCAGATTCCTACTTAAAAGGCTGAAGGAATATTTTTTTTCAATAGGGAAAATACATATTCCTAGGAGTAGTTGAAGAGGGTTATCACATGCCAGAAACTTTTCATTATTCCTGAAAATACGCATAAAACAAGATTAGAGAAAGCCCCCAAAATCACTGATTCACAACACAGCCAGAGAAAAGAAACCTAGCAAACAAATGGACAAGAACCCAGAAAGATTCCTGAATAAAACCATTTGTGTCAGCCAAGGGTGGACCGAGACACAGTGTGAGGAGCTAGCTTGACGCATCAGAGCGTGAGGAAGTGCCCTGTCTCCCTGGGAGCGGTCTCAGCCTTCCTGCTGACTGTGGAAGTCTAGGGATGGACACACTGAGTTACAGTTGGAGACAAAGATGGCTCTGCCGGTAAAGAGCCCCTGCCTCCTTGGTCAACCTCAGAATAGGGCAGAGCCCTAGGAAAAGGAATCTTCAGCATAGGGGCGAAGCTCTGAGCATCCCCTCTATTATTTGGTAATAAATCACTGCAATAAATACTATTCCCTTCTCCTTGTGCCTGACCCTTCAATATCTGACTCCCTGACAAACCTGTAAATCTCCTAGCACCTAGAAACTGTCTGCTTTGTTCACAGTTGTATTCCCAGTGTGTCCTAGCACAGTGTCTGACTTTGGTAAAATTATCTATTGAATTAATGTTGAACATATCCATCTGATATTAAAATAGGGAAGCCCTTTTAAATCATACATTTAAAGGAAGCCCTTATAAAGGCCAAAGAAATAGGTTTGCCTAAAAAACTTCCAATTTTTACAATTCATAAGGGATCACATATTTAAATTAACCTTCAAAGCTTGAAAAGTCTTATATATAAGGGGGAAAAATCACTTTCTTTAACATCAAATCATTTCTTTAATCAATTGGAATTCCAAATATTGAAAAATGTGACCAAGGCATGAACAGGCAATTCATCATAAACAAAAAGAACAATGTCTAATAGACTTTGCAAGCATTGTAACTCAAGAGCAGGATGTGCGAAATACCATTAACGCATCAGGAGTGTGACATAGAGTAAGAAAGATGAATGAAAAGTTAATCTTCTATGCTTGTTAAATTGGCAAAGCTTTGTTACAATTCCTGCTCGGAGTCAGTGCAGATGTGAAGAAACACTTAGTTGCACACACGCTGGTAAGAATATAAATTAGCATGTTCTTTTCAGGGAGAATTTGGAAAAATGTATGTACAATCTAAAAAGAAAATGTACTGCTTTCCCTAGCAATTGTAGCCAGGAATATTTATTTATAAAGAATTTTCAGCCAACATTTTTTTAAATGGTAGTGGATAATTAGGAAACATCTCAAAGTCTAGGAATAAGAATTAGTCAAATAAATTATAGTGTATCTATCCAATGCAAGTATTACAGCTATGATATTGTAGAGTATTTAATGCCTGGGGAAAGGACAGGTATATTGTTAACAGAGAAAAATGTTCATGCTGTCTGAAGCAGCGTGATACCTGGCACATGAATGATACTTCAATATTACACGATATTAGCAGCAATAACTCTGAAGTTTGGGATTATGAATATGCTTTTTCTTAATTATTCAGCTAATTATTCAAGTTTTCGATGAAGATCTTTTATTATAATGATAAAGAAATTATAAATGTTAGTGAGATCAAATAATCAAGAAAATATGGTAATAAAACTCATTTTATCATCTTGGGCATTGAAACATGGAATTCATTTAAAATGGTTTGAGTTTATAAATCACCATTATAGGTTTAGTAATTTTTCTTGAAACCAGTGCAGTATCTTCATAGGTTTGTGATTATTTTTAACCAAGTTGTTGTTTTTTCAAAGACTGTATTCAAATTTTCCTGGTCTTGTTTATTGATCTTTAAGGGGACATCCCAGGACAGAGAAGGAGCATACGTCTTAGAGTCACATAGAACTGGGGGTGAAGTCTGGTTTTTCATCTCTTTCTGTGACTTTAATCGATGTGATCCTTCATTTCCTTGTTGATAAAATGAGAAGGATAACAAGAATAGCTAATATGTATTAACGATGTACTACTAACCAGGCACCATTCCCAGTGACTCACATCTTTTACCTCTTTTAATGCTCACCACAACCCTATGAGGTAGGTACTATTATACAGATCCTCATTTTACAGCAGAGCAAAAGGAGAGGTAAGTCACCTGCCCAAGGTCACACAGGTGCTCAGTCTTACTGAACGCCTGAGCTCTTCAACACTTTGTTCTGTTGCCCATCTGGTGGGGATCTGAGGAAACGTACATGAGAAATTAAATATATGATGCTTATCACTGTCCTGGTACAGAGTAGAAGTTTGACTAAGCATAGCCTGGAATTGCCTCCATAGCACATATCAGCAGAATAGCTTTCCGATATCTGCCCGTGGGCTGGTAACATGATGACTGTGGCTTTCCTGGCTAAGTCTTCATATTTAGATGAATTTTTTTAACCTTCAGCAAATCATCCACATGTTTCCAAATATTTAGATAGCCGTTATTCAAAAGTAGAATATTTAAAGACTATTTGTAATTCCAGCCAGCTCTCTTGATATCAAATTGTTGCAGTTTATATTTCTGAGAATGGTCAATGAGATTATGCTAAAATACTACTTCTCATGCTATGTATTTCATTAATTTTATATTTCATTAATCCTTTGTAGCATTGAACTTCTTCTCTCTTTTCAAATATGTCGCTGCTGATCGTGCCCGGTCCCAGAAACCAAGGTTGCAGATGAGTCGTGTTACAGCAGGAATGAAGGTGGCTCAAAGTACGGGTACTGTCACAAAGTGGACGACAAACACATTCCTTGTAAAGCAGAGTAAGTGGCATTGTGGTTTGAACCTTCCTGCTCCAAACCCTAGGGAAATTGCTCACTTCCAAGCACACCTTCTGACTTATTTCATGTAAAGAGGAAGTGAATTTGGACATCGTTCACTTGATAAACATTCATGGAGTGACTGTTATGTGACGTGTTTTAGGCTAGGCACTGAGTTAAAAGACAAATAAGAAATGAGCACTTTTTTCTAGTCCCTTATGGATGCTTCAGCTGACACCAAGTACAGTCATTGTTCAATAGAATAAATGTTTGAGATGGAACGTGCAACGGTGAATGGGCCTGGTTGGAAATTTGTTCACGGATTTTCTAGGATACTTTAGGTGCTTTTCCATCTAGTGTCTTTCATTACGATTCTAGGGGTAGAAATATTTATCTACTCAGAGGAATAATCAATACAATTTTTGTACAGTTTTCTTTAAACTTGCCATGGCATTACATAAAGAAAAAAATACAGTAGTAAGAGGAAAGATTGACAATTCACCTAAAGAATTTGTTTTATTTTTTGTATTGATATTTGGGAAAAAATTATAGACGATCATCAGTGAACTTGAGATTTTTCTATAAGGTTTTTGATTCTACAATTTTAAGATGACTTTTAAAATTCAAATTATAATGGATTAAACTTTGTACCTGCTTCAAATTTTACACATACAAAGTAATATATAAGAAGAGATTGAACAAGATCAGCATTTTCGAAGCTTTTTCAATGAATAATAATTTTTCAAGATGATAGATATTACCAAACAAACTATATTTTAGGCATAGGGTCATCTCTTGGGGAGTCTGGGCCTAAAAGACAATCATATCCTGTGGTCTCTCCATTACAGGAAATCAGGGCAGATTCAAAAGGGAAAAAACTATGTAAAAAGCAATGTGTGTGTGTTACGGGGAGGGGGTTTTGTAGTAGTTTGAGATAGAGTGAGCGGGGAAAGAGAGAAGAGTAGCTTCGGCCTTCCTCTGTAGCATGTGCACATACCGTTGTCCTGTATAACTGTTTGTATGAGTGCTGGATAATTTCTGTGACTGGAGGCACAAACATTTCATTCTTCTCACAGGCTGACTTCCCAGTCACTTCTCAATAGTCATTGGCTACAATAGAGAGAAAGCCTGTCATTTCCTGTGCCCTAGAGCCTTCCTTATAAAGCTCTACCTAATGATTTTAAGAAACGCCCTCAAGTTTAGAAGAATGCATGCCTTTCTCCACTCCTCCATCATATTTTCTAATAGCCACCAGAGACATCATAAGAATCTGATTCTATCGCTCCCAGAATAGTTTTTCACAGCCCTCCTCTGAATTCTGTATAAAGCTCCAATTTTATTGGCATTGGTTTTATTCACCTTGGCAGTAAATGAATGGCTTTATTGAGTCCTGAGCAGTTTGATCTGTGTTTGCAGGGAGATAGTCTTCTTTCCATAACCCTGCGTGTGTCTTGGAGTGTCAACCAGGGCTCACTCAGCCTTATATTAACAGAACTATGGTTGAATTATTCTCCTGCAATTCATGAAAATAAATAAGTAAGCTTAGCTAAAATAAGAAAGAAACTGATTTCCAAGGGGTTTTACAGGATGTGAGAATTCCATCTTCCTTATATCTTCTAGCTCCATCCTGCATATGACCCCATTCCCAGGTGTTTCTCTTGGTCTATGGTGGCTTCTCCAGCTCCAGCCATCACATTCCAACAAGCAAAAGGGGAAAAAAATTAAGGAGTAGGACATACTCCCTCCCATAAGGCCACCTTCAAGAATTTGCATTTAAGATTCTGCTTTCTTCCCATTGATCAGAACTTAGACAATTGACCAAAATTAGCTGCACAGGAATCTGGGAAATGTGGGTTTTTTTGAGCAAGGATGTGCCTTGTTACAGCTAATATTCAAGGGTTCTATTACTGAAGAATAAAGGGAAAATTGATATAAAGGAGAAGTAGCAGTCTCTTCTATAGGGAGAAATACCATTAGTTAAATATTGATAGGTAGCTGATTTACATTTGTATAAAACAGCAGTTTGGATCCTGGTATTTCAACTGCAGCAAATTCTGGCTTTTTCTCAGTGATGCCATGTGTGGGAAGTTGTTCTGTCAAGGTGGCTCAGATAATTTGCCCTGGAAAGGACGTATAATAACTTTCCTGACATGCAAAACATTTGAACCTGAAGACTTCAGTGAAGAAATAGGCATGGTAGCCAATGGAACTAAGTGTGGAAACAAGAAGGTAAGTTGAAATTGTAGTTTTTACTCAAATGTCCTTTTTTTTTAAATTTTGTTTGTTTGCTTCTCAAGGCCTCCTTGTGTTTCACGGAGCACACTTTTCAAAGCAATGCTTATGCCATTCATTTATGCATGCCTGCATTCACTCCTTCAATATTATTTAATATGTGCTTAGCACTAGTTTGTTAAACTTAGGTAGATTTTATTGACCCCAAATCAGTAGGTTCTCAATAAATGATAGCAACTCTGATAATTATAAAGAGAATAATATCAATACTATTTATTCTTAAATAAATGATTATTTTAATATTGCAGATGATGGGATAGTAGCGTGTTTTCCATAATATTTTTTGGAATGGGTAACTTGTCTCATGTGCAATGCTTAGTTCAGTGGTAAATGTCAGTCTTAAGAGTTGGACTGACGAGGAGGAGTAAGAGAATGACCCGGGAAGAATGAAGTGAAGTTAGAGAATCTTCTTTAAAAGAGGACTTTCTAAATATTTTATTATAAAAATTATCCAGAGCCCATCTTCCTATGTTCAAAAGAGTGCTGTGATTTCTCTAATAAAAAGGTAAGTTTGATAACAATCGTGATGACTAATAATGCAAGACTGAATTCCAAAGAGTCACCAATTTGCAGAGCTGAAGCCGCTGGGCACTGATGTCAGCCTGGTGTTTTTCACATCCCTTTCAGGTCTGCATCAATGCAGAATGTGTGCACATTGAAAGAGCCTACAAAGCCACCAATTGCTCCTCTAAGTGCAAAGGACACGCTGTAAGTTTTGAAAATGTTTTCCCAAGCTTGCTGAATCAATGTAATATTAGGTCAGTTTTGATGGTGTTAAAGTAATGTTTCAGCATTAAATGATTAAAATTAGTAATTTTGTCTAACCTCTCAGTAGTTTGGTTCCATGAGAACTTTCTTCTAAGAACCTGGGACTGAAATTCCAGTTGTGGACTCGTACATTCTGTAGCCAGGTGCCAGGCTGCAGAGCAGGTTGTTTCTTCTTCAGAACTGACTTCAGCACTGATGAATAGGCACTTGGGGTTGGTGGCCAGCCTGTGTGGAAACTAACAGGGTCACTGCTCCCCTAGGTGTGTGACCACGAGCTCCAGTGTCAGTGTAAAGAAGGATGGGCGCCCCCTGACTGCGATGACTCCTCGGTGGTCTTCCGTAGGTTACATTACATGTCTAACCTGATAAAATTGCTTTCCTCCTTCAAGCTTTTATTTCGTATTACACAACATTTCATTGCCTTTTTCCTCTCCTCTTGGAATTCCTGTTCTGTAGATATTGAATCCACAATATTAATCTTCGAAGTCTTTTTAACAACTTTTTAATCATGTTTTCCACATCCTTACGTTTTTACTCTACATAAAAAAGATTTCCTCAAATTTTATATTTGTAATCTTATTTTAATTTCCCAAATTTTCTCGCTTTATGATTGTTCCATTTTCATAGCAGCCTTTATTTAATGTGTAGCTATAAGATCCTCATAAAACTTTTTAAGAATATGACTTAGATTTTTAATTATTTTTTTAATCTTCAACTATTATTTTATTTTCTGTTCTTAATTGTGGTAACAGTTGTTTATAACATTTTACAAATTTCAGGTATGCATCATTATATGTTTCTATTTCTGTGTAGATTACATGTTCACCACCCAAAGACTGATTACAATCCATCACCACACACATGAGCCTAATCACCCCTTTTGCCCTCCTCCCTTCCCCCTTCCCCTCTGGTAACTACCAATCCACTTAGATTATTATTATTATTATTTTTTAAGATTTTATTTTTTCCTTTTTCTCCCCAAAGCCCCCCAGTACATAGTTGTATATTCTTCGTTGTGGGTCCTCCCAGTTGTGGCATGTAGGACGCTGCCTCAGTGTGGTTTGATGAGCAGTGCCATGTCCGCGCCCAGGACTCGAACCCACGAAACACTGGGCCGCCTGCAGCGGAGCGCGCAAACTTAACCACTCGGCCAAGGGGCCAGCCCCAATCCACTTAGATTATTTTTAAGTTCATTTCTGTTCCCTGAATCATCTCTACCTCTTTTGGGTTTGATTGTTTTTCTTTTTTCAGCCTGTCTCGTATTTCCTTGTGTTTTTTCCATCAGGATATGTGATGCTTAGTTCAACGTGGAATTAGATTGACTTGAATTAGCTCACATGGGTTTTCTTTACATGTTTCTGTGCTTGTTGTACCTACCGATACCTCTCCTGATGGAAGATCTAGCTATGAGCTGTATCAGTAGATAACAGATCTTCCTACAGGCCACCAAGGTGAGAAGTAGGAAGTGTGGGGATCCTCACCTCTAATCGCCATGGTGAGGAGTGCTTTGCTCTGAGGAGAGAGTTCATTCCATTTACCTACTGGGAGAGCTGCTTTTCTTCAGTGCTCTCTCCTTTATTCCCCCTTCTCTGTCTCTGATATAGTATGGGTATGTACAGTTAGCCTCTGTTCTGCTTCTCAGGCTCTTGCATCCCCCATTGCTTCTGGAGAGAGGTTCTCAGGGCGTTCTCCTGAAGCATGAACCACTCTTGCTCTATGTACACAAGGGATGTGGGTGGGGATACAGATGAGGATGGGTTTGAATGAACCATCTGTCCCAAATTCAGATTCTCTGTTGACTTTCCCCCTCAAAATAACATCTACTTCTGATGTTTGGGTTATTTTGTTAAATTTTTTTTCATTTTCTTTGTTAGACTTCCCAAGAAAGAATAACATTTAATTCTGATGTTTAGAGCTATAATTTATTATTTCTGCCCACCTAAATTCCTTTACTTCCGATCTTTCTGCAATTTCCAAAAATTCTTTACTATTTTTTCTACTGTTGTATGATTTTATTAAATAAACATATACATACACACATATGCATATACAACTACTATCAAGCATTTGTCATCTAGGATTTGGATAGGGTAGGGGGATAGATGGAGGAACATAATCAACTACTTTAATTAGAAAGCTCTTTGTTTCAATACTTACTAAAAATCCTTTTATAGTTTGACTTCCCTCTTCTTGAACTCTTAATTTTGACTCATCTATTGAAATCATCTCCATGAGTAATTTCTTCTTTCTTTCTACATTGAACTTTCTAAGTTGCATTTATGAGAATTTATTTCTGTGGCTAAATAGAAAACGTGAAGAGCAGGTAGGATTGGATTGGATTTTTTGAATCACAGCTTTAATTTCATGACTCTCTTGAAGCAGATACTGATGTGTAATGTTAAACAACTGAGGCTACACTGATTTTGTCGTTGTTAAATAACCACTTTAAAAATCATTAGCTTTATTTTTTTAATGCTTTTAGAATTGCTACTTAATGAAAACTAATCACCATGCTATGGCTGAGCGTTGCCCTCTTTCCATTATCTTGATTGTTAGCCAGCGAGGCCTCTCAAATTGAGGATGTGGTTCTTTCTTCAGTTCAAGGAATGTTTCTATTATTACAAGTTTTAAAATTGATTCTGTTCCACTTCTCTGGTTTCTAATTCAGAAACATAAATTATTTGTATGACATATCTCTACTGTGTGGCTTCATGTCATCTTTTTTCTCATTGTCCTTTTCTGCTTGTTCTGGAAAGTCTTTCAAGATCGTTCTCTATAACGCAGAGTGAATTTTTGAAAATGTTAACACCTCTATTTGTTATAGTGACATTTAATAATATTCAGTGGCATTTTTGTGTTTCCTTGAAATGTTTTCATTCCAGCCTATTGTTTTCTCTTATTTCATATCTTTTTAAAAAAAATAATGTTTTAATTTTATTGAGAGTACCAAGTAGATGCCATCATAAATTTACTTTGATTCTTTTATAATTTTTTCTAAAATATATATTTTAATATATGTTCTGTTTCTACTTATTATTTTACATCTAATCTTTTCATACTTTTTATGATTTTCTTCTCCATAATTACTTATCCAATAAAGTAGAATCAATTCTGACACACACTGTTAAAGTATTTCCTAAAAATGTTCACTTGGGAGGACTGGAGATGCATTCTATTACATTAAATTTATGTCCTTAGGGCTTCAGGGAGGCAGCTGGAGTGTTTCACAGAATAAGTGGGGGAGGTTTTTCTCTGAATAGTTCATTCTATTTGTTGAAACTATTGTTTCAACAGGATTCAACTTTATCCCTCAGGTTTTCTTTTTGTTTTGGGGCACTGTATTGCTGAATTTGGTTCCATTTCTGGTGCTACTTCTGATCTAAACACCAAGGAAAGCCTCCACCAACTGAGGAAAGTCCCTAGTTCATCAAACTGTCTTGTCACCAAAAGGACGGATCCCTGAGGCTAGTTTTCACAATAGCCTGGTTTCTAAATCTAAACTTGAATGAGAAAAATTACATCTCTATTTACATTCGATTCTAACTAAAATTTAGAATTTTCTGCAATTACAGGAATGTAAGGCAGCGAACCACAGAAGTAACAGCAATATTAGTAGTTCTCATGACTTTGTAATGATCATGACTTTCTCATGATTTGTAATAGGAATTACAAATATTTTTACATCATATTGCAGTTGCTACATATGTCTCCAAATATCATACATGCGTATCTCTGGTTTGAAATTATGGTAGTGATTAATTCATTAGTAGATTTGATAACTTAAGGGGTTAATAAAGAAGCACATATTTAACTATATCCCAAATTGTTTTATAGTATTTGACAACTGTATTCCAACGTAACTAGCTTTATTTTTAATCCTATGCATTTTATTAACAAATTTAAAAACATTCAGAGAAGGAATTTATAGGCTTTATCAGATTTCCAAAGTGATCTGTGCCACAAAAAATGGTCAAAATTCCTGCTCCACAGCATGGCCGTGCACAGCCATGGGCTTTCAAGCTTATTTATTTTAATTAAAACCAGTTTTTGTGAGATATAACATATACAGAAAAACATATAAATACACATAATATAGCATGTGTTATTATTTATACATATTTATAATATGTAGCATACATTCATTTATATGTAAATATAAATGAAATATAAATTTTATAAAATGAGCATTCATACAATACACCGTGGGCGGAGGAACAGAACATTGCCCGGCATCCTCTCCCGCAGCCTCGTCCCAGTGCTGGTGTCCTCTCTCCCTCTAAAGGGTAATCATTAACTTGTCTTTTATTATGAACATTTTCTTACTTTCTTCATAGTCTTCCTTCCTAAATACATATTCCTAAACAATGTATTCTGTTTTTTGCTGTTTCTCAAGTTCATATTTATGTCATTATTGGTACTCATGGTCTTCTTTCCTCTACATTATGTTTTCATAATCCATGTTCTTAACAGGTCGCCCGAGTGAATTCATTTTTGCCGTTGTGCATAATATGACAATATTGTCATGTTTTGGTGTAAATATCATATAGATATATGACAGTTTCTTTCCCTTTTTTACTGCTTTTATGGATATTTCAGGGCTGTGATGAAAAAAAGTTCCTACAAATGCTGTCATTCAAATCTATTTAACTTCACTAGATCACATCAAACTGTGTCCACAGTGGTTGCACAAATTCACACTCCTAGCAGCAGAGAATAAAAGTTCCTATTGTTCTACAGCCTTTAAACCATTTGGCATCAGCAGAATTATTAAATTTTAGCCATTCTGGTGGGTTAGTAGTAACAGCATATCGGGGTTTTAATTTGCTTTCTATAGTTATAATTTTCTTTCTATATAACTAACAATAAGAAAAAAAGGAACTTTTCTTATTTTTCGGGTATTTGTATTTCCTCTTTTGTGAAGTATTTCTTCAAACCTCTTGGTTCATTTTTCTTTTGGGTTGTCTCCTCTGGCTGCTTTATTAGCTTGTGTAAGTTTTAATGTATTCTTGATATAATCTATTTTTCAGTTATACATGTTGTAAATAACTTCCCTCATTCTGTGTTTTCTCACTCTTAGTGGTGTCATGTGATTAACAGAAGTTTTTAATTGTAATGTAGTCAATCTTTTAATTACTTCATTGATGGTTAGGTTTTTTTCTTTGTGTGTCCTTTTTAAGAAAATTTTCCCTATCCTGGAGATATGAATATATATCCATATATTACATTCTAAAAAAGATTATTGTATTGCCTTTTCAAATTTAACTCTATAATCTATCTGGAATTGTTTGTGTATGATGCATGTATTCAATTTCATTTTTATCTTGAATGGATGCCCAGTTGTCACTGCATCAGTCACATAATAGGTCATCTTTCATTAATGCTCTATAGGGCCACCTCTCTAATAAAGCACGTGTACATAGATGTGTGTCTTTCTGGGATATCTATTCTTTTCTGGTGGTCCTATTTGTGTGCCAGTATAACACTCTTTTATTATTGTATCTTTAAGATAATTTTGATATCTTTTAAGTGGTCCTTTATCTTTGTTCTTTAAGAATGTCTTGGGGGGTGAAGTGGTGCTGGCCCCATGGCCTAGTGGTCAAAATTTGGCATGCTCCACTTTGGTGTCTCGGGTTCGCAGGCCCAGACCCCAGGTGCAGACCTACACCACTCATCAAGCCATGCTATGGTGGCGACCCACATACAAAATAGAGGAAGACTGGTACAAATGTTAGCTCAGGGCAAATCTTCCTCAGCAAAAAAAAAAGAAAGAAAGAATGTCTTGGCTATTGGCTATTTGTACTTTCATATATGTTTTACAATCAGGTTCTCAAGTTACACACAATTCCCACTGGGATTTTCATTTAGTGTATACCACATCTATAGAACTACTTGGGGGAATGAATTTTCATCTTTTGATAAAAGCATTTTTCAATTATTAATACAATATAGAAATTCAACTAATTTTTGTGTATTTATTTATTTTATTTATTTTTTTTAAGATTTTATTTTTCCTTTTTCTCCCAAAGCCCCCTGGTACATAGTTGTGTATTTTTAGTTGTGGGTCCTTCTAGTTGTGGCATGTGGGACACCGCCTCAGCGTGGCTTGATGAGTGGTGCCATGTCCGTGCCCAGGATTCAAACTGGCAAAACCCTGAGCCACCGAAGTGCAGCTCGTGAACTTAACCACTCGGCCATGGGGCCAGCCCCAAATTTTTGTGTATTTATTTTTGTATTAAATACCTCTGGCAACCTATCTTAGTAATTCTAGTAATTTATCTGTAGATTCTTTTAGATTTTCTACATATTCAATCATATTGTTTCAGAAAAGTGAAAATTTTTTTTCTTCCTCTCTAATCTTCTTTACAATTTTAATTTCCTGTACTTGTTTTCCTTCACTGAGTGGTACCTCCTGTACTATGCAGAATAGAAATAGTGATAACCACCTCTTTGTTTCTTTCCCAATCTCAAAGGAAAGGCTTTGAGTTTTGCCTTGTTATCTGAAGGTATTGTGTACATATTTAGATCCTCTTCATAGGATTAAGGAAGTTCAATTCTATTCCTAGTTTGCTGAGAATTTTATCAAATGCTTTCTCTTTATTTATTGATTCAAATGTTTTGCCCCTTTACTTTACTCTGTTGGTATTGCAAAATAAATTGATTGATATTTGAACATTTATCTAACTCTGCATTCGTTTGATAAACTCAACATGGAAATAGCATCTTACGTAATTGATTGATGATGTCTGCTATTATTTTATCTTCATGAGTGATATTGGCCTGTAATTTTCTCATACTTTACTTGCTTATTTTGGGTATCAGAGTTATGCTAGTCATATAAAATGAAATGGGGAGTGTTCACTTATTTATATTCTCTGGAAGAATTTGTATAAGAATGGAAGGTCCTTCCCTAAATATCTGGTAGAACTCGTCAGTAAGCCATGTAAACCTAGAGTTCTGAGGACTATTCTAAATTAGCGATTCAATTTCTTTAGAAGTTATAAGACCCTTCAGATTTTTTATTTCTTCTTATGTAAGTTTTAATATGTTCTGTTTTTCTAGACATTTTCCTACTTCATCTAAATTTAAAATTTTGAGTTTAAAATCATTAATAATACTTAACTTTTTAATATCAATGGAATCTATGGGATTGTGTTTTCTCTTTTTTTAATATCATCTGAACAGAATTTTAAAATTTGTATTATTTTTTATGCTTTTATTTTTTCACATTTGTTTGCTATTTTAATTTCTGCTTTATACTATTCCATTCCCTATCCTTAAATTTTTTTCATCTTTTAAAAAATATCTTGAAATGGATGCTTGGCTCATTAATTTTCAGGCTTCTTTTTAAATACATCCTCTTCGGATTACAAATCTATAAATTTTCCTCTAAGAATTCCTTTGATTGTAGCCCACATGGTAAATGACATTTTCATTAGCATTTGGTTAAAATTATTCTCTATTTTCCATTTGCTTTCTTCTTAGACCCTTGAAATGTCTAGACATGTATTTCTCTAAATACATGCACATGCAGATTTTCTAGCTATTGTTAAAGTAGTGCTTAGAATAATTACACAGGGATCAGAGAACCTACTGTGTTGAGGATATGTTGAAATTTGTTGAGACTTGCTTTATGGCTCAGCATATGCCCATATTTGTAAGTATTCTGTTATGCATACAGAAATATGTATTCTGAAGTTATGTGCAGTGTGCAAACAAAAAAATGTACATGTTTTTCATACCACATTTGTTAGTTGTGTGTACATATATTAATCCCTACTGATAACTTGTTTGTTCTACCAATTATTGAGCCAGGAGTGTTAAAATCCCCCACTATAATTGTGAATTAGCTGTGATTTCTGATTCTATCAGTGCTTATATATATTTTGAGGTCATGCTACTATCTATGTAAAAGTTTAGAATTAATATGTCATCACAGTAAATTAACACTTTCATCATTATGAAATACTTCTGTGTATCTCTAGTCTTCTTGCCTTTTAAAGTCTATAGTTCCTGGAGACTAATAGAGCTGTTCCATCTTTCTTTTGGTCTCTTTTGCGATGGCATAACATTTTTATGTCCTTTTACTTCCATTCTTTCTGAATCCTCATGTTTTATATCTGTCTCTTATTTTTAAAAAGCATACTCATTTTTGCAGAGTTCTCGTCAAGAAGGTGCTGTGAGCAGACGTTGAAGTCGCCTCCTCCCACAAACACAACCAGGTTACAACAATTTTAGGAAGAATCACCCTGGATTGAAAACTGCAAACTGGATAAAAAGAACCCCCATGACAAGGGACAGTCCTGATGAAAGCAGAAGAGGCAGTAACTCTGGCCAGAGAGGAAAAAAGCCACCTTTGGGAGCAGCGGAGCTTCTCAGCTGGCCAGGCGGGAGCCAAACTAAGGATATCCAGATAGCATATCAAGACGCCTAAGAGTCTAGTACTACTATACATCGGAAGGTGGACGGACTTCCCCCTGGGAGGAGGTGGAAATAGGTGAAAACTCTCCGACTCCTGACCCCCGACCCCCGGCCAGCCTAGTTCCTGCAGGAGGCTCTCTTCCAGCAGACTCCCCCATAGCATCGCCACATACCAAGGGTAGGAGTGTGCACTCACCAGTGGAGCGACGGTGGAAACAGGTGACAACAGCCCTACCCAAGTCCCCGTGATCACACCTAAGCCCAGGGGGAGTTCCCCAGGGTACTGCACCCACCAGTAGGGAAGGCCTCTGCTTGCCATTAGCAGGGAGGCCCTTCCCAGAAGCCAGAACAAAGAGAAGCTCCTGGCGGGCCCGGCATGGCACCAGACCGCAAGCTGCCACTGGGCTCATGGTCTCCGGCACAGGGGGTGCCCGGACTTCCCATAGACGTGCTTGGGGACAGGGTTGGAGCTCCAGTGCCCTGCTCTGCGGCCTGGGGGGAGGCTCCAGGGTCCCACAACCCCCCGGCAGGGAAAGCCTCTGCTCGCCATTAGCTGGGAGGCCCTGCCCAGAATCCAGAGCAAAAGGAAGCTCCCGGCGGGCAGATTCCCTGGCACTGCACCAGACCACCAGCTGCTGCTGTGCCCACGGTCTCTGGCGCAGGGGGTGCCCGGACTTCCTGTGGACGTGCTTGGGGACTGGGTGGAGCTCCAACACCTGGCTCTGCCACCCGGGGGGATGCTCCAGCGTCCCGCACCCCCTCAGGAGGGAGGGCCTCTGCTCGCCATTGGCAGGGAGGCCCCGTCCAGCATTTGGAGCACCAGGAAGCTCCCTAGAGCAGAATTCCCCACAAGGCAGCAGCTTACAAGCCACCACCAGGCCCACGGACACTGGCCATGTCCCAGACAAGGCAAGGGGCTCCCAGAGATCCTGTGAGAGTGGAGTGGGGCAGAGTGGAGCTCCGGTGAAATGGCTACGTAGCCCAGAGGGGAACTCCAGGTTCCTACAGCAGCCTCAGCGAAAGCCTCTGCACTGCACTAGTGGAGAGGTCCCAACTGGCAACCGCAAGGAGGGAAGGCCCTGGGGCAAAAGTAGCACAGCTAGGTGAGCTAACGACAGACTGCAGAAGATACCCATAGCTCTGCTGGGACCTATAGTGGACAAGTGTGATCTTGTGGGCTCTGTTAGGGACAAAGCGGCGATTATAGGTGATCCTGCTCCTGGCTGCTGGGAAAGCCCACAACACCACTGCAGACCACAAGGAGGGAGCATGTCTAAGTGGGCTGCAACAGTAGGCACCAGCAGCCTGAGGCCCCCTTGAGATTGCCTCCACAACCAATGAGGGACCCCACAGGACCACTGTGACTACAAGGAGGGGTCCAGGTCCAGTAAGTAACAGCTGACAGGGTTCCTGGTTGGTGCAGTCTAAACAGCTGCCCCCCCCACACACACACCAGTCACAACAAGTGGAAGCAGCGACTAAACTCTATCTCTATGCAGAGGCACAAATCCACGCCATCAAGCAGCATGAAAAAATATATTAAATCTCCAGAACAGAAGGAAAATGATAAGCACTCAGAAAACAACCTCAAAGACAATGAAATCTATAACCTAAATGACAATGATTTCAAAACTGCCATTATTAAAAAACTCAACGAGTTAAAAGAGAATTCAGATAGACAACTCAATGAGTTCAGGAGCTATGTCACAAAAGAGCTTGACACTATAAAGAAGAAGCAATTAGAAATACTGGAGATGAAGAACACAATGGAGGAGATTAAGAAAAATCTGGACTCTCTGAACAGTAGGGTCGATAATATGGAGGACAGAATTAGCAATTTGGAGGATAGGAATATAGAAATGCTGCAGACAGAGGAGGAGAGAGAACTAAGACTAAAAAGAAATGAAGAAACTCTCCAAGAATTATCCAACTTAATTAGGAGATGCAACATAAGGATTACAGGTATACCAGAGGGAGAAGAGAAGGAGAAGGGGGCAGAAGGCCTGTTCAAAGAAATAATAGCTGAGAACTTTCCAAACTTGGGAAGAGAGATGGAACTTCATGTGACAGAAGCCATTAGATCTCCAAACTTTATTAACACAAGAAGACCAACCCCAAGGCATGTAGTAGTGAAACTAGCAAAAGTCAACGACAAAGAGAAAATACTAAGGGCAGCCAGGCAGAAGAAAATAACTTACAAAGGAAATCCCATAAGGCTATCAGCAGATTTCTCAGGAGAGACCTTACAGGCTAGAAGAGATTGGAATGAAATATTCAAAACTCTGAAGGACAAAAACCTGCAGCCAAGAATACTCTACCCAGAGAAAATATCCTTCACATACGATGGAGAAATAAAAACTTTCCCAGATAAACAAAAGTTAAGGGAGTTCATCACCACAAAACCTCCTCTTCAAGAAATGCTCGGGAAGAACCTCATTCCTGAAAAATCAAAAAAAGGAAAGGGGCTACTAAATGCAGAACAAAGGAGATAAGCAGAAGGACAATAACACAAAGTAACAGCTCTCCATCAGGACAAAATGCAAAAGAACCAGAAAACAAGTGATAAAATGGCAACAGTAGGCCCCCACGTTTCAATAATCACTCTAAACGTGAATGGATTGAACTCTCCAATCAAAAGGCACAGAGTGGCAGGATGGATCAAAGAATAAGATCCAACAGTATGCTGCCTTCAGGAAACACACCTCAGCCCCAAAGACAAACACAGACTCAAAGTGAAGGGGTGGAAGACAATACTCCAAGCTAATAATGAACAAAAGAAAGCAGGTGTTGCCATACTTATATCAGACAAAGTAGACTTCAAAGCAAAACAGATAAAGAAAGACAAAGAGGCTAAGTATATAATGATAAAAGGGACGCTCCACCAAGATGACAGAACACTTATAAATGTATACGCACCTAACACAGGAGCACCAAAATTCGTAAAGAAACTATTAACAAAACTAAAAGGAGACATCAACAGCAATACAATAATAGTAGGGGACCTCAACACCCCATTAACACCAATGAACAGATCATCCAGACAGAAAATCAACAAGGAAATTACAGAATTAAATGAAAAATTAGATCAGATGGACCTAACAGATATATATAGGACACTTCATCCAAAAACAGCAGGTTACACATTCTTCTCAAGCGCGCATGAAACATTCTCAAGGATAGACCATATCTTGGGAAACAAAGCAAGCATCAATAAGTTCAAGAGGGTTGAAATAATATCAAGCATCTTCTCTGATCACAATGCTATGAAACTAGAAATCAACTACAAAAGTAAAGCTGGGAAAGGGCCAAAAATGTGGAGACTAAACAACATGCTACTGAACAAACAATGGATTATTGAAGAAATTAAAGAAGAAATCAAATATTATCAGGAGACAAATGAAAATGAAAACACACTGTACCAAATGATTTGGGACGCAGCAAAGGCAGTCCTAACAGGGAAATTCATTGCAATTCAGGCTCACCTCAATAAGCAAGAAAAATCTTACATAAACAACCTCAAATGACACCTAACAGAATTAGAAAAAGAAGAACAAACAAAGCCCAAAGTCAGTAGAAGGAGGGAAATAATAAGAATTAGAGCAGAACTAAATGATATTGAAACAAAAAAGACAGTAGAAAGGATCAATGAAACAAAGAGTTGGTTCTTCAAAAGAATTAACAAAATCGACAAACCCTTAGCCAGACTCACTAAGAAAAAAAGAGAGAAGTCACAAATAAATAAAATTAGAAATGAGAGAGGAGAAATTACAACAGATACTGAAGAAATACAAAGGATCATAAGAGAATACTATGAAAAACTATATGCCAACAAATTGAACAACCTAGAAGAAATGGATAAATTCCTAGACTCATACAACCTCCCCAAACTGAATCAGGAAGAAATAGAGAATCTGAATAGACCAATCACAAGTAAAGAAATAGAAACAGTAATCAAAAACCTCCCCAAAAATAAGAGTCCAGGATCAGACGGCTTCTCTGGAGAATTCTACCAAACATTCAAAGAAGATTTAATACCTATCCTTCTCAAACTATTCCAGAAAATAGAGGAAGATGGAGCACTCCCTAATACATTCTATGAAGCCAACATCACCCTGATCCCCAAACCTGACAAGGACAACACAAAGAAGGAAAACTACAGGCCAATATCACTGATGAATATAGATGCAAAAATCCTCAACAAAATTTTGGCAAACCGAATACAGCAATATATCAAAAAGATTATACACCATGATCAAGTGGGATTTATACCAGGGACACAGGGATGGTTCAACATCCACAAGTCAATCAACGTGATTCACTACATTAACAAAATGAGAAACAAAAACCACATGATCATCTCAACAGATGCAGAGAAAGCATTCGACAAGATCCAACATCCATTTATGATAAAACCCTCAATAAAATAGGTATAGAAGGAAAGTACCTCAACATAATAAAGGCCATATATGACAAACCCACAGCCAACATCATACTCAACGGACAAAAACTGAAACCCGTCCCTCTCAGAACAGGAACAAGACAAGGGTGCCCACTTTCACCAGTCTTATTCAACATAGTACCGGAGGTGTTGGCCAGAGCAATTCAGCAGGAAAAAGAAATAAAAGTAATTCAAATAGGCAACGAAGAAGTAAAACTCTCGCTGTTTGCAGATGACATGATCTTATATATAGAAAACCTGAAAGAATCCATAGAAAAACTATTAGAAACAATCAACAACCACAGCAAAGTTGCAGGGTATAAAATCAACATACATAAATCAGTAGCATTTCTATATGCTAACAATGAACTAACAGAAAAACATCTCAAGAACTCAATCCCACTCACGATCACAACAAAAAGAATAAAATACCTTTGGATAAATTTAACCAAGGAAGTGAAAGATCTATACAACGAAAACTACGAGACCTTCTTGAAAGAAATCGACAACAACATAAAGAGATGGAAAGACATTCCATGCATGTGGATTGGAAGAATAAACATAGTTAAAATGTCCATACTACCTAAAGCAATCTACAGATTCAACGCTATCCCAATCAGAATTCCAATGTCATTCTTTATAGAAATCGAACAAAGAATCCTAAACTTCATATGGGGCAACAAAAGACCCCGAATTGCTAAAGCAATCCTGAGAAAGAAGAACAAAGCTGGAGGCATCACAATCCCTGACTTCAAAGCATACTACAAAGCTACAGTAATCAAAACAGCATGGTACTGGTACAAAAACAGGTCCACAGATCAATGGAACAGAATTGAAAGCCCAGAAATAAAACCACACATCTGTGGACAGCTAATCTTTGACAAAGGAGCTGAGGGCCTACAATGGAGGAAAGAAAGTCTCTTCAACAAATGGTGCTGGGAAAACTGGACAGCCACATGTAAAAGAATGAAAATCAACCATTCTTTTTCACCATTTACTAAAATAAACTCAAAATGGATCGAAGACCTAAAGATTAGGCCTGAAACAATAAGTCTTCTAGAAGAGAATATCGGCAGTACACTCTTTAACATCAGCTTCAAAAGAATCTTTTTGGACACCATAACCCCTCACATGAGGGAAACAATAGAAAGAATAAACAAATGGGACTTCATCAGACTAAAGAGCTTCTTCAAGGCAAGGGAAAACAGGATTGAAACTAAAAACAGCCTACTAATTTAGAAAAAATATTCCCAAGTTATTTATCCAACAAAGGGTTAATCTCCATAATTTACAAAGAACTCAAACAACTCAACAATAAAAAATCAAACAACCCAATTACAAAATGGGCAGGGGACATGAACTGACATTTCTCCAAAGAAGATATACGGATGGCCAACAGACACCTGAAAAGATGCTCATCATTACTAATCATCAGGGAAATGCAAATCAAAACTACACTAAGATATCACCTTACACATGTTAGAATGGCAAAAATATCCAAAACCAAGAGTGACAAATGTTGGAGAGGCTGTGGAGAAAAGGGAACACTCATACACTGTTTGGTGGGAATGCAAACTGGTGCAGCCACTATGGAAAACAGTATGGAGATTCCTCAAAAAGTTAAGAATAGAAATACCTTATGACCCAGCCATCCCACTACTGGATATCTATCCCAAGAACCTGAAATCAGCAATTCCAATAGTTCCATGCACCCCTATGTTCATCGCAGCATTATTCACAATAGCCAAGTCATGGAACCCACCTAAGTGCCCAGCAACTGATGATTGGATAAAGAAGATGTGGTGTATATATATACAATGGAATACTACTCAGCCATAAAAAAGGACAAAGTTGTCCCATTCACAACAACATGGATAGACCTTGAGGGTAGTATGTTGAGTGAAATAAGCCAGGCAGAGAAAGACGAACTCTGTATGACTCCACTCATAGGTGGTAGTTAACATACGGACAAAGAGAACTGATCGGTAGTTGCCAGGGGAAATGGGGTGGGGAGACGGCACTAGGGGTGAAGTGGTGTGCCTACAACAAGACTAATACTCATGTACAACTGTAATTTCACAAGGATGTTAACTTTCATAACCTTAATTAAAAAAAAGCATACACATTTTTAAAACATTTTAGTCTCATGATCTTTATGGTTTTTACTTCTCCTGCCTGTTCTATGATCTTTTTTCTCTTCTTTCTTGTTTTCTTAGGGACTTATTGAGGATTTTAATCAATCCATTTTTCTTTTTATTAATTTGGAGACTATGTATTTATTTTATATTCTTTTAGCGGCCATCATAAAAATTATTACTTTAGTTTTTTTTTATAGACTTTACTTTGTAGATCAGTTTTAGGTTCACAGCAAAATTGAGAAAAGAGTATAGAGATTTCCCATGTACCCCTGACCCCCACATACGCAGCCTCCCTCACAATCAACATCCTCCACCAGAATGGTACATTTGTTACAACTGACGAACCTACATGGACACATGATTTTTCCCCCTAAGTTCATAGTTTACATTAGGGTTCACTCTTGGTTTATTTACTTTTTATACCTTTCTGTATTTCTGAACTTTCATCTGGTATCATTTTCCTTTCTTTCTAGGTTCCTGCCCTCTCACTAATCTCTCCAAAGTAATTTTCTCCTATTTTTTTCTTAGTATTTCCATGCTTGTAGAAAGTTGGGGTTTTTTTCAGTAAAAATTTTAGTTGTTTTTAGTGGAAGACTTGGTTTCAATTTCCTCAACCACAATTACCAGAAACAAAAGAGGCTGTACTTTCTCTTCGCTTATTTCCACCTTCAGCTGCAAACCTGCTTCCTGTTATAATGCTCTCCATCTGTCTTATACCCCAGCTTCACCTCTAGGTCACATCCCTTCAGATGAGGGGTGTTTGTGAAGTACTGCCAAGTTCCCCCAGGTACCATGATGCTCTTCTGAAAGTCGTTACAATTCTGACGTTAGTGCAAGTACATTGTTTTCATTCTGAAAACATTCTATACTATATCTAACAGAAATGCCTCAGACTTCATTTCCTTTGACTTTTTGGATAGGAATTTTTATGGAGGGTGAGGAGTATTAGATATTTGAGCTGTTATTATCTTACCTAGAATTCTGCTTCTGCTGTATCTACCTCTGTCTGCATGTATGTGCACTTGTGAACTTTTCTTGCATTTATGAAAAATTAATCTTATTTTTTTTAAGATTTTATTTTTTTCCTTTTTCGCCCCAAAGCCCCCCAGTACATAGTTGTATATTCTTCGTTGTGGGTCCTTCTAGTTGTGGCATGTGGGATGCCGCCTCAACCTGGTTCGATGAGCAGTGCCATGTCCGCTCCCAGGATTCGAACCAACGAAACACTGGGCCGCCTGCAGCAGAGCGCACGAACTTAATCACTCCACCACGGGGCCAGCCCCTAGCCTTATTATTGATTTGCTGATCTCTGTAATAAGAGAGCAGTAGCTGTTTGCATGGCTCTTCAAACTTGTACCTCCTGGTGTCTGGGGTTTCAGATTATTATATGAGAAATGAGTATTTGAGATAGGAAATGATCAAAGTTATATTCATTACTTAGGTTAGTAGGTAAAAGAGAAAACACCATATAGACCCAGGAAATTTGTTCAAACTATTTCCAAATTCACAGGGCCACATAATTACTTTTCTTTCTACAATAATTCCAATATAGAGCAAATATCAGTAGGGCACTCACTAACGTCTCCATCATTTCTCTTATTCACATCTCAGCTCCTTATTTGCTGCTGACAGGAATATGATTTTAAGGCTTCAATTTCTTTTTCTCTGTTTTACTCTGAGGCTGAATTTTAAAAATGTTCCACTCCTTTTCTGCCATCTTCCTTACTTCATATTATCTCTGATCTCCCAGCCCTTCATTTTCCTATTATTACAAACATCAACCCTTCTAAGGATTCTCAGTTGTATGATGCTTTACCTAAATTATATGAAATGTTTTATATAGATTTCTCCTTTTTTTCCTCTAAGTAATATTGCAATGATCACGACCAAAATACATTTTTATTTTATTGGCTATGAAAGGTTTTCCAGGGAATGCATGTTCTTTGGGGAGAGGGTAAATGGAATTAGTAATAAATAAAGAAATAAGGACTAGTGTGATGTATATTTGTGAATTTCTCATCTCCTCTTTGTTGCAGACTTCTCCATTGTGGTTGGGGTGTTGTTCCCTGTGGCTGTCATATTTGTAGTGGTTGGTATAGTAATCTGGCATCAAAGCACCAGAGGAATGCAGAAGAAACTCCAGAGGTAGGTTTTTGTCTGGCTTTGGGGACTTTTTGGCCTTTAATTTACTTTAAATTTAAGGATTTGATCAAATTCTTAAGTTTCATTTTGATTTACTTCAAATATTTAGAAATAAGTCTAGATGCATTTTTCTTGGACCAGAGGCTGGGTATCCTTTTACTGAAAATCCTTCACAGCAAAGTGTATCTTTTTCTGTCATTAATCAGTGCAGTTATAATTAATAACAAGTAATCATAACTTTCATTATTAAAGATTTTTACACTCATTATAAGAATACGATGTCTAACATTATTGATCACTATCTTTACGACAAGCCCCAGGCTAAGTCCTTTTACATACGTTATTTCATTTACTCTTCACAAGAACTTCATGAGGTAGTAACTGTTACTTCCATTGTATAGATGAAAAGGTGCTGTATGCTAACCTTTACAACAATGCCGCCAGGTCGGGCACTTCATACTTTTAAAGACGTGGAAACACAAACTCAGAGAGGTTAACAAACATGTTCAAAGTCCTACAAAGTGAGTGATGGAGTCCTGCTTTGCACCTACATGGGTCAGTCTTTCAGACATGGTCCTGACACTACAGTATCTTTCTAGCATTTTTAAAAGACTGATTTATTCACTCATAGTGGACTTTTAATAAATATTGAATGAATAAAGTGAATCGCTAATTAAATGACGTAATTAGATAAAAGTTGGACTCGACACCATCTTGTTAGGAATCAGGGCCTCCGTGGAGAATCAGGAAGAAAATCAGTGGTGGTAATGAGGGAATACAGGACAAGGGAACCCGAGGAGCGTCCTAAGAGCAGAGGAAAACCAAGTCAATAACCAAGATGACACAGTGGGCAGAGGAAATTGGCTAACTCATGGTGGAGGAACTGCTGAGTCGATCTGTATGATATACTTTCACACACAGGCCACTGTCTACCGCTGGCACCAGGCCAGGCAAACAGAAGAGGAAACCACAGATGAGGAAGGCTGTTCGACCCCCAGAGGTGAACCACAGTCTGTACCATGTTTGCCGTGGGCCCCAGTTTGTGATTCTCTTGCTCTTTTTTCCTGACCACTCAGCTATCATTTCTACTCAGCACTGTGTTACAAATCTGCCTCACCAGTTAGTATGTAGCAAGGATTGTGGGCTGTGTAACTACACATTCAGAAAGTTCTCCTTTGCCTTTTGTTAAATGCAAAAGAGTCCCCTTAAAATGCAGCAGCTGCTTTGCTGCGGTTCACAAAATGCAAAGAGAATAAAAAGAACAAGGAGGGCAGATGCCAGCTGGCTCTTTCTCTCTCTCTTACTCTAGGATGATTCTTTATTCTTTTTGCAAATGTCCCAATAAAGACAATAATCTGTATATTTATTTGACAACATATGTAACACGTATAATCCTTAACAGCCTGATTGTGTCTTGCAAGTTTAGAAAGTTTAGCAGAAGCTGATTAATGATAATGACGCTTGTAATAATGTTCATGGAAAACTTATCCATCTCTAATAGCTCTGGAATGTAGCAGCTGGGCCACTGTGATTTCCCCTCCGATCTCTTGGTGTCATCTTAGTCCTGATCTCTCATGTCTTGAAAGGCCTGCTTATTTGGAAGATGAACTTAGGAAACTGATAATTTCATTTTAAAATATTATCTTTTCTTTTTAGATGAGTCAAATGAAACTTCATGCACCTGACCTGCCAGTAGAGGGCAATGATCCTCCAGCTTCTTTTGTGAGTTAGCAATTTCTCTTAAATATCATTTCCAAACTAACCTCTGGGAAATACTAGTGAAAGACATAACCCATAAAGCCCAGTTATTGCTTCAGAAGAATGTTGAAATCTGTGTGAATATTAAATATAGACTCTTTTGAAAAACTTTTTAAAAATACAAAATGTGAGGATGTGTGCCTCTCCATTATACTCCTAAGTTTAACACCTAAACCTGAGTTACCCAGTCTGAAAAGCTGAGAACTCATCATAGGAAGAGTCCCAATCTGCTTCATAGAGTGCTATCTTCGTCACACGTCTGTTGGCATTGGACTTATTTCTGAAGTGTACATGTACACTAAATGAAAGCAACTGAAGTTACAGGTTTGGACTGTTCTCATAGGTGGGGTCATAAGTTCTCCATTTCTGAAAATGATTTCAGCCTTTCCATTAAGCATGCCTATTTTCAAGGCCCCATTTGGAATTAAAATTTTTTACCTTCTTACCAGCTAATTACAAAACCAGATTTTCCACCACCACCGATTCCTACAGCTGTATCATCTTCCTCTTTCCTTGTAAGTATCAGATGGTCACTGGTGATTTTTTTCAATCTTTTGTGCCCAATGAGAATAGTGTCTCCGAAGGTGCTCCCTAGGCTAAGCTGAGATATCAGAACAGATAGGGATCTCTGAGGAAGAAAGCCCTACTTACTGTCTATAAATTAGTATGGGTATTAACTTTTTATTATTAGAAAATTGTTTTACTGTTATATAATTGTTAAGAAATGATAAATAGTTCTGTAGTAGGGGGTAAACTGTCCCTTTCAAGGAATAGGTTTTATATGCTTATTTTTGAGGTTATAAAATTCTATTATAAATGATATTTTATTTTCTTATTATAGATAGAATAAGGCCTATATTAGTCACAGTTTTCTACATATTTTCATGTAGGGTATGAAAAACAGATCACATCTAGGCAAACCTGGAATAGTAGTCAGGTGCTCATGAAGTAAAAGGAAGAATTCATTCACTCAAGTAGTTACTGAGCGTATCTCCTCAGAGTTGGTACTCTGTTGTGAGTAAATGAGAAAGAACTAAAGTTTAAGGTCTTTGTTTCAAGAATTTTTACACTTTTAGTGGGAAAACTAGTCATATACATATGGAACACTTAATTCCTCACCTATTATTTGTGCCAAAGCAGGTGACACTGATGAGAAGAATGTGGTGAGAGGAAAATGAATGGGGATGGAGTGGTTAAAGTAAGAGTAAGTTTCATTTGCTAAGTAGCTGGAACTTGAACTGAACCCTGAGAGTTAGATAGAATTTAAATGCGTGGCAAGGAGATAAGGAATGATTTAAATAAAGAAATGAGTGTAGCTAAGATGGAAAGTGAGTAGTGTTTCTAATGACCTATCATTATTTTTGTCCCTAATATAGTATAAAGACACAAAAGTACTTCCGTCTACCTTGTTCAAGGATAAGCCAGTGTCTACACCTCAGGTAAGAAATCTATAGCCCAACTGTGAATATCTGGTAGCACCCCTAGGATCAAGGAGAGAAGTTCTGAACATGTCTTCCTAGAAGATATTCCCTAAGAACAGTATCTGTATGATGGCAGGATGGGTGCTAACACATGTCTTTCTTCTGAGTTTGGCTAATAAGCAAGAGGAAGAAGATGGAAAGGTCTTAGTAAAAAGTGATGATGATCCCCGTATTCTTTATTTTCTCAGAAATATTCCCCAGGGTTAGTGAGGTGGAGGAAACTTCCCATAGAATAATCACTCAGTGTCTCATGACTCTTCTCTTGATCCCTTACCCTTTCCACAGCAAGCTAATTAGCCAGACGGATATTTGAATCCCAGCGTGGTATTTTCCTCACCTTCTTTTCGTATCCTCTCATGTTTCCACTCCTTCACTGTGATAGATCAAATAATCTATAAAATAGAAAATGTGACTACAGAGAATTGATTTAAATTTCTTAATAGTTCAAAGTTATAGAATATCTAACTTTTTAGGAAAAATTGATAATTTAAGACTTTTGTCTTTTTTAGGGCTCCAACCCAAAAGTCTGAAGCAACAGCTAAGCTAGGATTGGTGGGTAAATAATCAACTTGGAAGACTGGACAATCTGGCTAGAAGAAAAATGTACTTACTTTCTCACTATTATTTGTTCTTGAAACCCAAGGAGGTTAACATTTCTTGATTCATGTTATGCTTTGAAGAGATTAAGCAAAATTTTTCAAGAGAGATATACTCTTGAGGATGTTAGTATGAATTTAAAATTTCTATTCTTTATGCTAATGGAAAGGAAGATGACTAAAGAAACAGCTGGGAAACTGAGATCTCTAATTAGATTACTTTCTTAGTCATTCCTCCCCTCTTTTCTTTACTGTGATGTTAACTAATATTTTGAACACGATATTATCATTTGGTAGAAATTAATTCATCCTCTAATGAAAACAAAAAACAAGGAATCGCAGGAAACTGGAAGGGATAGAAAATTGTACGTTCATCATTAGATGACTAGTAACATCTTGAATCTTTTAACCATTATCTTGTCAAATTAGAACCTTCTGTTAAGAAGAACATTATATAAACATTCTCTGATTTATATAATATCTCTTTCCTACATGTCCTTCTGTAATCCTTATTAGCTATGTCATTTGAGGTTTAATACAATTGAATAAAGTTTATTAATTAAATTTTTTTCATAGAAATTTGTATAATTCAGTTAATGGCAAGGTTAAAGTAAACTTCATTTTCTAATTAGAGAAGTTTTTAGTTAAATAAATTAATAGCATAAACCAGAGGTTGGAAACTGGTGGCCTGCATGACATATCTAGACTGCAGATTTATTTTACTTGGCCTGAATGATTTTGGCTACAAAGCATTTTAAAATGTTTTGAATTTATTGCCAATATTTAAAAATTGGGAGATCTTGCATAAACACCCAGATTTCCAGCTTTTTGAAAGTAATCAGTATGTCAACAGTGGAATCACATTGCCCTTAGCAACCACCAGCTTAGTTGACTGGTGCGGGAACAAACATTCTTGGTTGTCTACCAAACAATTCCCTTTTTCCCTGCCTTCAGAACCGCAATTTTGTTCACCTTTCCATGTTTTAGAAAAGACAATCCTGACTCCATTTTGTGGATAAATCTCTATCACTCTGTCAGTCATCATACTCTTGTTTCCCCACCACTGGTTGATTTGGAAGTGAGTGTACAGCCCCAGGATCCACCATTTTTTTTTGCCAATGAGACAAGATAAGAAATATGCTGGGGAATTTCTAGGAAAGATAGCCTTGTCTCTTCTTCTGGATGTTGGCATCCGGATATTCTATCTGGTATTATTGCAGCCATGTTGTGATTATGAGGGCAGGGCTGATATTCTGAATGAGATGGAGCAGAAAGGCATGAAAGAATAAACCCTGGCCTTTTAATGATGTCATTGAACTGGTAGATTAATAACTGCTGGAGCCACCCCTCACTTTTTTGGAACTTCCTGTTGAGGATGAATAAAATTTCCTTGTTGTTTAAACTGTTTCGAGTTGGATTTTCTCTTGTTTGCAACAGAAATCATCCTATCTGATAAAGTAGTCGCTTCTATTATATCACATGCTTTCCACTCCATCCTTGCTGCTATGTATACTTTCAATACTTGGCCTGCTTTACCCATTTCCAGCACAGACCTAGCTCTTGTAAGCCTTCCTTTCCATGAGGGACTTTGCCCACAAGAAGCTGATTTGTCCTTGCAGTGTGGTTTTCTAGATAAGCTTGTTCTGGCCTCAGAAGGGGAGCTCAATCCCCAGCTAGCCCAGATTCCACCTATCAGATCAGTCGCATTATAACAGCCTTTCCGTCCATATGGGAGTTTACTCAAGAACACATTAAAAAGTATAGCTTTTCTGTAGTGTGAGGTTTCAGGAGACCCTACCCTAACCCAGAAATAAATCCTTGTTTCCCATAAAGCCATAATCTTACTTGTGATGGATCTATGAATTTGCTGTTTTTGTGTTTTGTTTTAATTCCTGTCCCTATCTCATTTTTTTAAATGCTGGTAAAATGGAAATCATGAACCTGTGAAGCCTCAACTAGCCACCTATATAACCCGAGCCAGAAATAAAACATATGCTCTCAAGAAGTGGAATCTGAACATTCCTGTAGATTCTGAAACAATGGTACTAGTTTCCTGATGCAGAGGTATCATAGGTCCCTTATGGAGATAGACAGTTGGAGGACAGTGACAGGAAAACCATTCTCTTAACCTAAGACTTTGCACCCAAGTTCTACAAAGTGTCCTGTTGAGCTGAATTGTAAAGCAATTTAGTTTAAAGAAAAGACTTTGATTTCACAATCCTGTTTCCAAACCAGACCTGTTACTTCCTAAACTTAAGGGAATTCCACTGATAAGGCATTAACCACCTCAGGTCTGCCACTAAGCCTGCTTTATTGTCTCTACTTTTTTTAAAAGAACAGATTAAATTATGGTCTTTCCCAGGTACTCTACAACTGGTATACCATAGGGTTTCTCTAAATATGTCTTAGCATCTCACCCAGTTACTGCTGTTTACGAGTTTGGGGAATGCTTTTAACTTTGTATGAAATGAGGAAGTATGCATGGAAAAGAAAGCAAGTTTTAGTTGCAATCAGAAATCATGGAAAGGGTGGAGCTATGTTATTATTTAAGTTGGTAATAATGACTTCTGTGTCGTAAGGAGTTGAGGGTGGCCTCTGGGCAACAGCCAGCAAGGAACTGAGCCATTAGTCCAACAACCCTCAAGGAGCTAATTCTGCCAACAACCATTGAATGAGCTTGGAAGCGGCTCCCATCTCAGCTGCATCTCGGCTGCCACCTTGTGAGAGAAACTGAAGACTCAGCTAAGTTTTGCCCAGATTCCACAAACACAGAAACTGTGACATAATAAATATGTATTCTTTTAAGCTGCTATAGTTTGAGGAAATTTGTTATGCAGCAATAGATAATTACTGTAAGGGGAGTAGAGACCAAATATTTTGGACAGCTTTAGAAAGAATTAACCACTGTATTTAACAGGACTTCCATCAGCTTAACACTTTTCTTTTTCTCTATATCCTCTTTCATTTATTCTTCTCTCTTTTATAGGAGTGCTGATTATCTGCTTGAGATCTCTGATAGCCAGTTTTCTCATATATCGTGTTCTCCCTCACTTTTCTTTGCCTATTTCCTCAGTGTTTTTGAAGAATTCCTTAACCGTATCTTCCAAATTTTTGACTTTATGTTCCATACTGTCAATCCTCCTTTTTAATTTTAAGACATTTTACAATTGTTTCTCATATTTGCTTAATAACATTCTCTTCTGTCTCACTTTAGTTTGATAAAAACCTACCAATTAACTGTTTTTGCCTTTTGTTTCCAGAATTTTACTTTTAAAATTAAATTAACAAAGCCAATTTTGTCTAAACATTATTAGTGTTTCTCAAGGTAAGTAGTTTTCAAAAGTACATCCTTCTTCAGCCACTTGAGAACTATGTTCCTGACCTTTCGCAAACACCATAATTTCCTAAGTGTTAGATGACCATTATATTACCCTTGTGTTTTTTAAAAGTCCCATCTGGACCTGTAATATTCTCAGCTTTTATATCTTTGATGATAGAATCCATCGCTTGAGCTGAAGAATTTTGGTACACTAGCATTCTGGGTGTGATATGGAAATAGATGGGGCCATGAGTAAATCTTGCATATTCCTCTCTGCCCAGATTCTTTTTTCTCCTTAGCTAAAGCTGTCTACCAGGGCCAGAGCAGGAGTGGCGCAGCCTCATTGGTGATACTGAGATCCACCTCACCAGAAAAGATCCTGACTCATTAGGGAAAAGCCTCTACCAACAAAATCTGCAGCCATCTTGGTACATCTGCTCTTGAATTTGTCTAGTCCTTGCTGCTGCTTCCAGAAAAAAGCCTTCCCTTGCCAATGGCAACTTTAGACATTACTTAGCAACTAGCCTTGGATGGTCTGCTTTGCTGCCCAACACTAATACAATACTACTATTATCATTATGCTAAGTAAGTAATAGTGTAATGGAAACTAAATCCCTAAGCAAAAGAAAATTGTGGTATGCAGTTTATTGTGAAGGCATCTCCTTGTTAAAATTTAATTCTTTTCTCTCTCATGCCTAATGTTGAAGTCCATACCTTTTTCTTTTTTAAATACATTTTTAAAAAATGTATTGTGATGAGAACATTTGACATGAGACCCACCCCCTCAACAGATTTTTAAGCATATGGTAAAATATTGTTACCTATAGGCACAATATTGTGTGACCGATCTCTAGATCTTATTCATCTAATTCAATTTCATCATAATTGAAATTTTACACCCATTAATTAGCAACTTGCCATTTCCCCCTCCTAGCCCCTAGCAATCACAATTCTATGCTTTGCTTCCGTGAGTTTAACTGTTTTAGATACCTCATATAAATGGAATCACGCAATATTTGTCCTTTTGTGACTGGCTTATTTCACTTACCATAATGTCCTTCAGGTTCACCCAAGTTATGGCATATGACAAGATTTCCTTTCTTTTGTAATACTGAATAATATTCTGCTATATGTATACACCACATTTTTTAAAATCCATTCATCTGTCATTGGACATTTACATTGTTTCCACATTTTGGGTATTGTGAATAGTGCTGCAATGATGATGGGACTGCAGATAACTCTTTCAGATTCTGATTTCAATTTGTTTGGATAAATATCCAGAAGTGGAATTGTTGGATCATATGGTAGTTCTGTTTTTAATTTTTTTGGAGAAATCTCCATACTGTTTTTCATAGTGGCTGTAGCAATTTACATTCCCACCAACAGTGCAGAAGGGTTTCCTTTTCTCCATACCCTTGCCAACTCTTCTTATCTCTGGTCTTTTTGATAATAGCCATCCTAACAGGCGTGAGGTGATATTTCGTTGTGGTTTTGATTTACATTTTCTTGATGCTTAGTGAAATTAAGCATCTTTTCACATACCTGTTAGTCATTTGTATGTCTTCTTTGAAAAAATGTCTATTCAGGTCCTTTGGCCATTTTTTAATTTGGTTATTTATTTTTTTTGAAAATTTACATAACAAAAAATTTACCGTTTTAATCAATTTCAAGTTTACAGTTCAATGGCATTAAGTACATCCACAATGCTGTGCAACCACATCACCATCCATTTTCAAAACTTGTTCCTCATCTCAAACAGAAACTCTGTACACATTAAATAACTTCCTGTTACTACTAACCCCAGCTATTCTACTTTCTGTCCATATAAATTTGCCTATTCTAGGTATTTGATATAAGTGGGATTATACAGTATTTTTTTTCTTTTATGTAACTGGTTTATTTCACTTAGCATAATGTTTTCAAGATTCATCCATGTTATAGAGTGTTTCAGAATTTCATTCCTTTTTAAGGCCAAATAGCCTACTATCATTTTAATACATTTATTTTCTGCTTGGAACAACTGGAGACAATTTCTGGATCTCTACATCCTCATTCACATTAACATTGTTTTGATTATTCCTCATTTTCTAGTGAAATAATGCTTTTTACACTTTGTTTTAATTTGTACTTCTTTGATGGTGTTTTTTAACACTGTTTTTGTAAACACTGTTACAAATAGTTGTAAACACTATTTACAACTATTTTTAAGTTGACAATTACTCACATTATTCCTAGTATTTTAGAACCATGTTTTAAGTCAGGGTTATTGCTATTCTCTTAGGAAGAACCATGTTTAAGGCTGCTCTCTTAGCCTTATCAAGCATCTGCATCAGTTCAGTGTTGAAATCCTTGGTGTGCAACCCTGATGGGAATAATAATTTAAGGAAGTTCAGAAATGTATCGAAATGGAAGTGAAGTGATGACAACATGACTATAGATAATAGTCTCCTCCGGACATCCTGTAACTTCTGATAAAGAGGGTCTCATCCTCAAAACTGCAAAAATTGTTGCATTTCTTGTTGAGAAAGCCCCTGATTCACAGGCCAAGTGTTAAAACTCAGCGCATAGCATTTTTCCCTTGTAAGTCAATGCATGTCACCAATTTGGCTTTCTAAATTCTTTAACTGCTGTGAAATAGCTCACTGAGATTTGTGTGTCTTTTGGCATATGTTGTGACTATAATTGGAACAGAGACGACAGGAGTCAATTCTAAGCAGAGACTCCTTTAGTCCTATTTGCCAATGGTGGGGCCCAGCAGATCCAGTGGAGAGCTGGAGTGTCAAATGGGAAACAAGGGAAAATCACGAGAAATTTTAATGGAAATGTACAAGAGACATTAAGAAAAAGTAAAAACAAAATGTTATGTTGGGTAGGTAGACAACACACAGGCATAAGAGCAGAGACAGTTACCCTGGTTCTGCCAACAACTAGCTTTTTAGACTTAGTAAATAATTTAAACTCTTTGGGCATCTTTAAATTTCCTCATCTATGAAATGGAATTAACAATTCATGACTTGCCAATTTCCAAGGAGGGTTTTCTAAGAAATGTGTAAAGGCAGTATGAAAATATAAAAAGACAAACAGAAAAGAAGAGAGATGTCCATGGTCTAGCAAAGTAGATAGTGTACACCTGTCAGTTATCTAACCATAGGACCACTCCATCCTGGGATTTGTCAGGGGTGAAGCCCCTCTCTGTACAGGCTACTATTTCACACATCTTTGGGCAGGATGTAAGGCAAAGTAACTTATTTTTGTACATATTTTATCGATGAGCCTCTATTTTTCCTGGTGTTTTATCTTGCCCCTGAAGTGCTTTTAGAATTTGTCTCCATATTCCTATTCAGATTCCTCCTCTTACATCAAGTCTAAATTTCAACTAGAACTTCTGGGTTAAATCAAACACTGTACTAGATTTGAGGCTGCCATGTGCAATGACCCTGAATTAAAATTTTGGAGAAATCAACAAGCAATGAATCCACAGAGCTATTAGAAAGAAAAGAAATCACAGCTGATTGTAAACTTGATGATTTTTTAAAAATATCAGAATATCATAGGTAATAGCAAAAGTCTCCATTTGTAGGGGGCCAGCCCAGTGGCACAGCAGTTAAGTTCGCATGCTCTGCTTTGGCAGCCTGGGGTTCACTGGTTTGGATCCCAGGCGTAGACCTATGCACTGCTTATCAAGCCATGCTGTGGCAGCGCCCCACATATAAAGTAGAGGAAGATGGGCGTGGATCTTAGCTCAGGACCAATCTTCCTCAGCAAAAAGAGGAGGATTGGCAGCGGATGTTAGCTCAGAGCTAATCTTCCTCAAAAAATAGTCTGCATTTGTAGGGTGTGATATGATTCATACAAACTTGTGTGTATGTGTGTACATGTATGATTTCACTTAATCTTTATAACAATCCTATGTGAAGACTCACTGTCCTTATTTTACAGATGAGAAATTCAAGATAAAAATGAGAATAGGTGATTTTTCTCAGGTCGCTCAGCTATTAAGTGTTAGAATAGGGACTCAAACCCAAGTGCTCCAAACCCAAGTTTTTATGTAGTTCGTTCTGCACAACTACACTACCTACAGCAAAACTATTTTGCACAAAAAGGCACATTTAATACTATGATACTAAGAAGGGAAATTCCGTTTTATCTTCGGCTACAATTTTTTTATACAGTGTTACTAGTGAAAATTTATCTAATGTTGCAGTCAAATTTTATGCCCCTTGACTGTCCACTCCTTCTGAAAATCACTTTTGATTTTCCTCTTCATTCTTATGACTAGTGATTAGCATAGAGCCTGGAAAATGGTAAGTACTCAAAAACTCTTTATTCAAGATTCTGAATTTATGCATTGTGCAACTTAAAATTACCTGGTTTTCTACTTTTGTTCTTTAATGCAAACATTTACAAAATTCCTATTTCCTATGTTGACACTGGGGAGAGAAACATTAACCTCTTCCCCTGCGTCCAGGTACTCACAGCCTTGTTCTAAAGACTGACACAAATAAATACAAAAATAAAATAATCTCTGAAATAGAGAGAAATCGCTAAAATACTTGCACAAGGGAACACAGAGGAAATGTTTACCTGGGGAGGGCCTGAGAAGTTTCATTAAATCTTAAATTATAGGTGGTTTAGGAGACCTACAAGGGAAAAAAGGAAAAGGGCATTCTAGAGAGATAATGAGGGTCAACAACAGCATATATGAAATCATGATTTGTTAGGTTTATCAAGGTTAGACTGAACCAAAGCATTTTATTTATGTTCAATGAGTCGCTTTATATACACCACCCTTCATTAAACATACACACACATTTGTGCATATACAAATTGAGGAGGTTTAGAAAAGTATAACAAAAGAAAAAGGAACAGTTAAGAGAGTTGGAAAGCAAGAAAGTTATAGAAATCAGGAAGCCGTGCGTCAGATGAGACCAGTGAAATACCAAACACACAGCCCTACATGTCCGAGAAGCATGAGCTCCAAGGTTCACTCCAAACTATGTAAATACAAACAAAAAAATAAACAAGAGAAGTAAACATGACTGATAGATTTATAGTGTCCATAAAGTAAAAGCAAACACTATCAACAAGGATAATGAAACTACATAAACAGCAAAATCAACCAATCAAATAAATAAAAATAATGGCTCAGAAGGAGCACAGCGTGTCCTGCTTCTGAGACCTGAAAGGAGTTCTCGCGATGGCTTTGCTGTCGGGTCAAACTGAGAACCTGACTTGGCCTCTTTTCTGGGCTCTCACCCTGGTATCCCTTAGATATTTCACACATGTGTACAGACTCTGGGCTGCTTGCCCTAATGTGTGCTCTGGTCGCACCCAGTAAGACAGGAACCGCAGCAGGGAGCAGTGCATAGGTTCCTGCTAGGGCATCCACCCAACCTTTTCCCCAGGACTTTTATCGCCTGTAGGGGACATGGAGTAACTATTTCCAAGCTGCATACCATGAACTGGGAAGCCAAGTAATAGCTCCTTCTCAAGCGAGGATCTCATATCATCACAGAACAAATAAAGCAGATATTTCCACCTGTTTTCCGAGTACTTAAAGGAATTTTAAAAAATGTATATTATAGCTTATCTAAATGTGCCACTGATGTAATTTAATATCTGAAAACACAGTAGCTTTACCCTAAGTGACATTGGTTATATTTTGTATCACTACGCAACCATTAGCTAGGAATGTTTCTATCTCCATTGATTATTTGAGATCCCAAATCTATTTTTTTGTATAGAGAGTCATTCCTAGGCTCATTGATCTTTTTTGGTCACTAAATTACGTGTAGAGTATTACAATATTTGCTCTCTTACCCCTATATTGATTTTGTTAGTAATCAATTCTGTTTGGAGTAAAATAAATAACAACAAAGTTCTATATAATTTTCATCATTTGTCAAAAATCAATATTGAAAGTGTTCTTCATGTTAATAATGATTCTTGACCAAAGGTGAGCATTGAAATCAGCCATTTGTTGTTAGTGCCATGGAGTCTATCCTGACTCATAGTGACCATGTGTACAGCAGAGCAGAACTCTGTCTGGTATTTTTGCGCCGGCCTCTCATCTTCCAGCACTCTATCAGACAATGCTCTCCTGTGATTCATAGGGGTTTCATGGCCAATTTTTTTCAAAGTCGGTGACCAGGTCCTTCTTCCTAGTCTGTCTTAGTCTGGAAGCTCCACTGTAACCAGTCCACCATGGGTGACCCTGCTGGTATTTGAAATACCGGTGGCATAGCTTTCAGCATCACAGCAACATGCAAACACCACAGTATAACAACCAACAGGCCAAGCAGGTGGTGTGGTTCCCTAACCGATAATGAATCCGGGCTGCAGTGGTGAGCATGCCGAATCTTAACCACTGGACCACCAGGGCTGCTGAAATCATCTATATTACTTAAAAATAAATAAATAAGTCCCCCTCTTTGTACCAACAGAATCTGAACATAGGAGGAAGGAATCAAGACATCAGCTTTTTAGTAAGTTCTAGAGATGATCCTAATGTGTATTCTCTATTAAGAACCAAAGATTTAATGGGAATATCTCAGCCATCATTTGCTACGTATGTCCTATTCCTATTATTGATCTCAATTATTCATGCAAATTACCATCAGGCAAAGGTAGTTTGATTATAAAAATATTTTAAAACATATATGTTTTTCAGTAATCTCAACTTCTTATAGAAAGCATTGTAATTAAATTTTAAACATAAGATATTTCATTGGTGCTACTGATAAAACTTTGGGGTTTTAACTGGAGTAAAAGAAAATCTAAGTTCAGTATTGGAAATAAAGGCTACAGACAATATTGAAAAATCAGCATGTAAATAGTCAAGAAGAAGCAATGGTTAGACTTGAGACTATCATTTTCTCTCTTGGTGGCTGCTGAACAAAAAATTTGTATAAGGACATCAAGCATAAACAAGAAAACATATGCGACTGCAGCAGAACCCAGAGCATTGGTGGGTAATCTGAGCAGCTGCAGAGCACGCTCCTGGTTCACTTCTTCCTTTGTGCTTCATTCCCATGATCAAACAGAAAAGACATAGCTTTTAAAAATGTTTTAATAGTCTTTATTTTCTAGAGCAGTTTCAGGTTCACAGCAAAATTGAGTGGAAGGTATAGAGATCTCCCATCTACTCCCTGCCCCCACACGTGCACAGCCTCCACCAGTATCAACATCTCCCACCAGAGTGGTACATTTGTTACAATTGATGACCCTGTATTGACATGTGATTATTGCTCCAAGTCCATATAGGTCACTTTAGGGCTCATTCTTGGTATTATACATTCTGTCATGGATCCACCATCACAGTACTGTACAGAGTATTTTCAATGCCCTAAAAATCGTTTTTGCTCTGTGGATTCATTCCTCCCTCCCCTCGCCCCTGGCAACCACTGATCCTTTTGCTGACTCCAAAGTTTTCCCTTTTCCAAAATGTTATGTAGTTGGAATCGTATAGTATGTAACCTTTTCAGATTGGCTTCTTTCACTTAGTAATATGCACTTAAAGTTCCTCCATATCTTTTCATGCTTAATAGCTCATTTCATTTTAGCACTGAATATAATTCCATTCTTTGAATATATCACAGTTTATCCATTCACCTACTAAAGGACACCTTTATTGCTTCCCAGTTTGGGCAATTATGAATAAAGCTGCTATAAACATCCATGTGCAGGTTTTTGTGTGAACATAAGGTTTCATTCATTAGGGTAAATACCAAGAAGTGTAATTATTGGATCATGTGGTAAGAGTATCTTACGCCAAACTTTGTTCCAAAGTGGCTGTGCCATTTTGCTTTCCTGCCAGCAATGAATGAGAGTTCCTGCTGCTCCACATCCTCATCAGCCTTTGGTGTTTTCCATGTTCTGGATTTTGGCTATTCTGATAGGTGCTCAGTGGTATCTCACTGTTGTTTTAATTTACAATTCCTAATGATATATGATATTGAGCTTTTTTTCGTGTGCTTATTTGCCAGATACAGCCTTTTAAACTGATCCAGAAAGCTTTCATTTTTTGCAATTGGAGATAATGCCACAATAGAACTTATATTTGAGTTCTCTATTTTCTCTTCAGATGGTGAATCTCCCTCTGAGCGACTCAGATGACCGCAAATAACCCCTAATCAGCAATTTGCCCGACCTCATGCAACACTGTTTCACAACTAAAGACACAGGCGCTGTTTGTTAGACTTCTGCTTTCTTCTTAAAACACAAAATGGAGAAGCAAAGAGGAAGAAAGGAAGCTAGGCTGATGCAAATAGACTTTATACTTAAAAGGGGTTTTGAAGGACCTATTCAACTGAATGATCTAATTCTAAGTAAATTTAATGAGAAAAGAAAACATGTACATCTTGTTTACATTAAAAAATAAATGCAATGGTTTCAAGCAAATTGCTGCTTTGGCACAGCTGTCCTTTTCTTTAGTTCCAGAAGAACTTAACTGGAAGAATCCTCTGGATTAGGTTCGTTTCCAGACTTCTGAGCACAGCTTCAGCTTGGAACAGGAGGCAGCTTGGTCAGTCTGTGAGAGGGTCAAAGAGGGGTAGACTGTTAGTGTGCTTCTCTGGCTGCTTGCCGCCTTTGCCTTGAACACACAGTGCTGTCTGTATCTGCAGCAACTGGAACTAGTCCTGGTGGGCTCAGGATAAAATCAGGGTAATAGAGAACCCCCAGGGAGTGTGAAGCCAGGAGAAATGAGACTAATTTCTGACAGTTGTCTTCTCAGGCCACCCCCTCTAGACCAACAAGAGGTAACATCTAAGAAGGAGTTTTTCTTCTTCTTCTTCTTCTTCTTTTTGTGAGGAAGATTGGCCCTGAGTTAATATCTGTTGCCAATCTTCCTCTTTTTTTTCTTGAGGAAGATTGTTGCTGAGCTAACATTTGTGCCAATTTTCCTCTATTTTATGTGGGATGCCGCCACAGCATGGCTTGATGAGAGGTGCTAGGTCCACGACGCCCAGGATCTGAACCTGTGAACCTCAGGCCACCAAAGGAGAATGCATGAACTTAACTACCATGCCATGGGCCACCCCCAGGAGTTTATCTTCTTAATGCTGTTTCTCTGGAGAAGGGTGAAGATCTGACTTAAGAGCTGTCTGTGATTGGTTTTCTGGTATCTGAAGTTTTCTGCCCTGTGGGAGATTCATCAACCCCCTGCTCCCTAAGCTTTTCCAGCTGACAGCACCTGAGGCTGCCCTTCTCCATATGCACTCCTTAACAGAGTAAGCAATAGTGTCATGTGTGGCAGACCAAAAGCCAGCACATGAGTTCCAAAGAATAACAATGTATTGGATTACAGATTCCAACCTAAGCAGAAGCATTAGCAGAGAGGAGACAAAAATAATAAACATAAGGGAAGATATTCCAAATATGAAACAAGACCAAGAAAACATAAAAAAGAGATGAAGGAAAAATATAAGGCATAAAAAACTTAATAGTCGAGGTACAGAATAAAATAGATATAATGAATAGTAGACTGGGTGAAAATGAGGAACAAATCATTAAACTGCAGAGATCAAATAGAGAAAACTTTCCAGAAAGATTTTTAAAAGTTCAATTTATATTCCAAGGAACATATATTCAATGTTACCATAAAGATAGAATTGTATGTAAAAAGACATACCATGCAAACACTTTATAAGAAAGCTAGTGTAGCCATATAAATATTGGAAAAAGTAGATTTTAAACAAGAAGTATAGCAGGAAATAAAAAGGGGCATTCATCACAAAAACATAATAATCTCAGATGTTATGCACCTAGTAATAAAGATTCAAAATACAGGAAAGACAAGCTGATGAACATTAAGGGAGAAATAGGTAAATCCACAATCAAAGTAGATGCTTTAACACGTCTGTCTCAGGAATTGATAGAATAGCCAGGAAAAATGTTAACAGTATATTTATAGAAGATTCGAACAACACTATCAACTAGGCAAGTATTATGAACTAGTTAATAAAGAGTATTATGCTCATAACCACAGAAAATACATAATTTTTGAGTTCATAAAAGTTTACATCATTGTGAAATTTCAGTTGTACATTATTTTTTGTCTGTTACCACATAAGTGCTCCCCTTCACCCCCTGTGCCCATCCCCCACCCTCCTTCCCCTGGTAACCACTGAACTGTTTTCTTTGTCTATGTGTTTGTTTATATTCCACATATGAGTGAAATCAAATGGTGTTTGTCTTTCTCAGTCTGGCTTATTTTGCTTAGCATAATTCCCTCCAGGTCTTTCCATGTTGTTGCAAATGGGATGATTTTGTCTTTTTATGGCTGAGTAGTATTCCATTGTATATATATATACCACATCTTCTTTATCCAATCATCGGTGGATGGGCACTTGGATTGTTTCCATGTCTTGGCTATTGTGAATAGTGCTGCAATGAACATAGGGGTGCATATGTTACTCTGGATTGTTGATTTCAAATTGTTTGGGTAGATACCCAGTAGTGGGACAGCTGAGTCATATGGTAGTTCTATTTTTAGTTTTTTGAGGAATCTCCATACTGTTTTCCACAGTGGCTGCACCAGTTTGCATTCCCACCAGCAGTGTATGAGGTTTCCCTTTTCTCCACACCCTCTCCAACATTTGCTATTTTTAGTCTTAGTGATTATAGCCATTTTAATGGGTGTTAGGTGGTATCTTAGTGTAGTTATGATTTGCATTTCCCTGATGATTACTGATGCTGAACATCTTTTCATGTGTTTATTGGCAATCTGTGTATCTTCTTTGAAAAAATCTCTGTTTATATCCTCTGCTCATCTTTTGATCAGGCCGTTTGGTTTTTTGTTGTTCAGTTGTGTGAATTCCTTATATCTTATGAAGATTAACGCCTTGTCAGATATACGATTTGCAAATATTTTCTCCCAATTGGTGGCTTGTCTTTTTGTTTTGATTCTAGTTTCTTTTGCCTTGCAGAAGCTCTTTAGTCTGATGAACTCCCGCTTGTTTATTTTTTCTTTTGTTTCCCTTGTCTGAGAAGACACGGTATTTGAAAAGATCCTTTTAAGTTTGATGTCAAAGAGTGTACTACCTATATTATCTTCCAGGAGTTTTATGGTTTCAGGACTTATCTTCGCGTCTTTGATCCATTTTGAGTTTATTTTTGTGTATGGCTTGAGATAATGGTCTACTTTCGTTCTTTTGCAAGTGGTTGTCCAGATTTCCCAACACTATTTATTGAAGAGACTATCTTTTCTCCATTGTATGTTCTTGGCTCCTTTGTCGAAGATTAGCTGTCTGTAGCTGTGCGGTTTTATTCCTGGGCTTTCAGTTCTATTCCATTGATCTGTGTGCTTGTTTCTGTACCAGTAGCACACTGTTTTGATCACTATGGCTTTGTAGTACATGTTGAAGTCAGGGATTGTGGTGTCTCCAGCTTTGTCCCTTTTTCTCACTATTGCTTTAGCAATTTGGGGTCTTTGGTTGCCCCATATGAATTTTAGGATTCTTTGTTCTATTTCCATGAAGAATGTCATTGGGATTCTGATTGGGATTGCATTGAATCTGTAGATTGCTTTGGGTAGTATGGACATTTTAACTATGTTTCTTCTTCCGATCCATGTGCATGGAATCTCTTTCTATCTCTTTATGTCATCATTTAGTTCTTTCAATAATGTCTTATAATTTTCATTGCATAAGTCCTTCACCTCCTGGGTTAAATTTATTCCTAGATATTTTATTCTTTTTGTTGCGATTGTAAATGGAATTATATTCTTGAGTTCTCTTTTATAAGTTCATTGTTAGGGTATAGAAATACAACTGATTTTTGTAAGTTGATTTTGTACCCTGAAATTTTACTGTAGTTGTTGATTATTTCTAATAGTTTTCCAGTGGATTCTTTAGGGTTTTCTGTATATAAGATCATGTCCTCTGCAAACAGCAAGAGTTTCACTTCTTCACTCTCTATTTGCATTCCTTTTAATCCTTTCTCTTGCCTAATTGCTCTGGCCAAAACCTCAAGTACTATATGGAAAAAAGTGGCGATAGTGGGTATCCTTGTCTTGTTCCTGTTCTCAGAGGGATGGCGTTCAGTTTTTGGCCTTTCAGTGTGATGTTGGCTGTGGGTTTCTCATATGTGACCTTTATTATGTTGTACTTTCCTTCTATCCCCATTTTGTTAAGAGTTTTTATCATAAATGACTGTTGGATCTTGTCAAATGCTTTCTCTGCATTTATTGAGATGATCATGTGGTTCTTTTACTCTTTTTTTAAAACTAGTCAAAGACAGTAGCAAAAAAGTAAACTACAGACCAGTATTTGTCACAAATGTAGACACAAAAATTCTTAACAAAATAGTAGCCAATAGAACTCAGCAATATACAAGAAGAATTATACACCATGACTAAGTGGGGTTTATTCTGAGAATCCAAGACTGACCCAATATTTGAAAATTAATGAACCACCGCATTAATAGACTAAAGAAGAAACATCACATGATCATATCAATCAATGGAGAAAAAATTTAACAGCAATTCATGATGAAAACTTTCAGAAAAAAAAAAAGAATAGAAGGGAACTTCCTTGACTTGATAAAGAGCTTCTACACACAACAAAAATTGTATTTAATTATATAACATATTTAATGATGAAAAACTCAAGGTTTCCTCCTAAAATTGGGAACAAGGCAAGGTTATCTGCTCCACTCATATTCAATAGTGTGCTAGAAGTTCTAGTCAGTACAACAAGGCTAGTACAGGAAAAAGAAAAAAAAAAAAGACCAGAAAAGATATAATAAAACTATTTCCAGATGATATGATGGTCTATATAGAAAATCTCGAGGAATCTACAAAACAATCCTAGAACAAATAAGTAAGGTCAACAGGGTTGCAGAATACAAGATAAACATAAAAAATAAGTTATATTGCTCTGTATTACCAATAAAAACAAGGAAACAAATTAAAAATACAATATCATTTACTTTTTTAAATATTCGTGTAAATCTAATAAATATAGATCCTATAACATGTATAGGACTTATCTACTGAAAATTAAAAGATACCGATAAAATAAATAAAAGAAGATTTAAGTAAATGAGGAGACCTACAACGTTCATGGTTTGCAAGACAACATAGTAATGACGTCAATTCTTTGGAAGCTGATATATAGGTTTAATATGATTCCTATCAAAATCTCATCAAGATTTTTCTATACACAGACAAGATTACTCTAAAATTTATAAAGAAAGGCACAGGAACTAGTATAGCTGAACAACCTTGAAAAGGAAGAATAAAGTGAGAGGAATCAATTTACTTGACTTCAAACGTATTATATAGCTACAGTAATCTAGATTGTGAAGACTGATGGATGGATAGACACAGATAAATGAATCAAATAGACAACTCAGAAATACCCCACACAAACATGCCCAGTTGATTTTGACAAAAGGGAAAAAGCATTTCAACAGAGGAATGGTAGCCTTTTCAATAAATGTTGCTAGAACAGGCGGACATCCATAAGCAAAAAAAATGAACTTCACTGTAAACTTCACAACTTATACAAAAATTAGCTCAAAATGGATCTCGTTCTTAAATATAAAATGCAAAACTATAAACACTGAGAAAAATACATGGAAGAAAACGTTTGGGATCTAGAGCCAGGCAGAGTTCTTAGACTCGACACCAAAAACAATCCACAAAAGGGAAAATTGATAAATTGGATTTTATTAAAGTTAAAAACTTCTTCTCTGCAAAAAACCTTGTTAAGGAGATGAAAAGACAAGCCACAGACTGGGAGAAAATATTTGCAAACCACATATCTGACAAAGGGCTAGTATCTAGAATATATAAAGACTCTCACATTGCAACAGTAAAAACAAACAATCTAATTAGAACATGGAAAGAAGACGTAAAGAGATATTTCAAGAAGAAATATATTTGAAAAATATATTAGAAGAAGATACACAGCAAATAACCACATGTTCAAAATCATAATCAAGTTTAAACTACAATAAAAAATCACTACACACCTGTCAGAATGGCTAAAATTTAAAATAGTGACAACGCCAAAAGCAGCAACGACACAAAGAAACTGGGTCATTCATACATTGCTGATGGGAGTGTAAAAATGGTACAGGCACTCTGGAAATGGTTTGACAGTTCCTTAAAAAACTGGAAATGTACCTAACATATGACTCAGCAGTTGCACTTCTGAGAATTTATCCCAGAGAAATGAAAAATTATGTCACACAAAAACATTACATGAATGCTTATATCAGCTTTATTTGTAGCAGCCAAAATTAGGAAAATGTAGCTGCCTTTCAGTGAGTGAGTTATTAAACAAATCATGATAAGTCCACACCACAGAACACTAATCAAGAATAAAACAGAAGTAACTATTAATACATACAGCATTGGATGAATCTCTGCAAAATGATGCTGAGTGAAAAAAATGTCCCCAAAGGTTTCATACTGTATGATTACACTTACAAAAAATTCTTGGAATGACAAACTTATAGAAATGAGTCCAGGTTTGTGGTTGTCAGGGGTCAAAGGGGAGTAGGAGTTGTGGGAAATGGATGTGGCTGTAAAAAGGCAACAGGAGGGATCCTTATGGTGATGAAAATGTTTCTGTATCTGGACTGTATCAGTGTCAAAATCCTGGTTGTGCTAGAGTTTTGCAAGATATTACCATCAGGGAAAAATGTGTAAATGTATATGAGATCCCTCTGTATTATTTCTTATAACTTCCTGTGAAACTACAATCACCTCAAAATGAAAAGATTAAATTAAAAACACGCACTGGAACTGTCTCACGAAATTCTGAATTTCCCTAGATCTATTTAAAAATTGAATTTTTAATTAAAAATCTTCTCACAAAGAAAATTCTCTCCCACATGGTTTTACTGGTAAATTCTATCCAAAATTAAGGAAGAAACTACACTTCACAGTAACAGTATTCTATAGAAATTCTTTTAGAATATGGAATAGGAACTTCTACACAGCTCATTTTACAAGGTAAGCATAATGTTCTTATATCACAATCTTAAAAAGACATGAAAAGAAAATTGTAGGAAAATATCTCTAATGAACATGGATGTAAAATTCCCTAACAAAATTGCAGCAGATTGAAAGTAGCACTACATAAAGTTAATATTCCATCATAACTTAGTGGGGCTTATCCCAAGAAGCAAGCTTGGTTTAATGTTCAAATATCAAGTAATGTGATTTACTTTATTGACAGAATAAAAAATAAAATCTATAGAAACATCTCAATACATTCCAAAAGAATATGTGACAAAATCAAACATTTTTCATGATAAAAACCCTTAACAAATTACAAATTGAAAGGAAACTTCTCAATCTGTAAATGAGCATCTAAGGAAAACTTATAACTAGTAACATATTTACTGGTGAAATTTTGGTCCTATAACATAAATATTTGTTCTACTGATCCTACCAGTCTAATAAGGCCAGAAAAAAGGGAGGGGTAGTAGAAATTTTGGAAAGGAGTAGTAAAAACGTTGTTTTTTATAGATGACATGATTGTTTATGTAGAAAATCTTAAAGAACCTACAAATCAACTTCTAGAATAAATGTGTGGAGATATATATATAAATATATATATAATGCACATACAAACATTAGTTGTATTTTCATGTGCTAGCAAAAAATAATGAGGAAATTTAAAAAACAAATTTCATTACAATACTATCAAAAAGCCAAAAATATTTAGAAATGTACCTCATGAAATTTATCCAAATCTCCCTTTTGAGAGCTGCAAAACATTAATGAGAGAAATTTTTGAAAAGACCTGAGAAATATGTGTGTTTATGTGTTAAAATACTCAATAGAGTTAGCATATCAGTTATCACCAATCTGATCCATTCATTCCATGCAATTCCAACGAAAATTTCACTAAGCTTGTTTTATAGAATTTGACAGATTGACTCCAAAATTGGTGTAGAAATGTAAAGTCTCTAGAAGAGCTGAAATAAACTTGTAAAAGAAGAAAGTTGGAAATACCGTATTACTTGATTTGAAGTTTTTTTTAAACAAAGCTACAGCTGTCACCACAGTGAAGCATTGTGAAGAAAAAGGCAAATAGACCTACCCATAGGTCACTTGATTTCTAACAAAGTCACTAAGATAATTCAATGAGTTAATTATAGTCTTTATAAAAAATGTTGCTGAAACAGTTGCATAAAATATGGAAAAACAAAGCAAGAAATATCAACAAAAGTATCTAAAGTAATTAAAAGAATATTTTTACAATAGTGCCAAGCAACTAGCAATAAATCTGAAGGATATTAAAAACTTCTACAGAGAAAATTATAATTTTTTAGCTGTAATGAAATAGTTACTAGACAAATGGAGAGACATACCATGATCTTAGATTGGAAAACAATATTTTTAATTTATCAATATCCAATAAGTGATCTATATCTTCAGTAAAATTTCAATAAAATTTCCAGAAGTTTTTTTTTTAATTTCAGAATAATTCTAAAATGTATATGGAAAAGTATGACAGAGGAAGGGTGATACAAAAACTTTTACATGCTTCTGATCAAGAGGTGGGCCTGTTTCCCTTCCTCTTGCATTTTGGTGACCTGGCCAAGGAAGCATGGCTGAAGTGATGCTGAACAATTTGTAGGCCAAAGCTTTAGGAGAACTCACAGCTTTTGCTTTGATCCCCTGGAGTTCTGAGCCACTGTGGTAAGCGTCTGACTACTCTAAGTCTCCCATGCTGTGAAGAAGGCAAAACTAACCTCAGACAGAGAGACAGAGAGACAGAGAGACAGAGCCAGAGAGAGACTGACTGTTTCTGGCCAGCCCCTAACCATTTGAGTCAGTTCAGGTGAAACTCCGGATGTCAGGACATAGAGATAAGTTGTATCCTGTCTAAATTCCTGATCTACAGAATCATGAGATATAATAATAATAATAAACCACTAAGGTTTTAGGGTAGTTTGTTCTACAGCAATAGATAAGTAGAACCATATATAGATTCAGTAAGATTATTGAAGAAAGGAAAGGAAAGAAATGATGAACACAGAATTCAAGACAATGCTAAATTTAGATTGGGAAGGAAGGCAGATTTGTCAATTAAATGGATACTGGTTTGCTGTAGGCTATTGTCAAAGGTTGTAGCTTCTCTTATTCTCAGGTACTTACCAATGATTTAAATGAATCATTAACAAATTAAATCTTAATCTTAATTTATTTAAAATTGGGCTTAACATTTAAAATGTGGACTGATAAGAATGTTATAAACCAAGTATGTACTGTAATTAATCCAATTCTCTTTACATGATATTCAATAAGAAAAATTGATCACTGTGTATGGTAATAGTATAGTAGATTCTATAAAAGTTCAAATCGCAAATACGATTAGGACCTAGTAGTTTTTTATAGTCTTTCTTTTTTCTTGTCTTTCATTGTGTTGCTTCAGGATCTTTTTATTAGTTACAAATACTTTCATAAGGAAAATGAAATACACATTTAGCCATCTTATATTGCAATTGTAGAATGGTTTATAGGACCATTCAACTGGTGAAACATGTTGGCAAGGCTTAATATATCTCTTTCTTGTAATTAATATTTGTTTTATCAGAGATGCTAGTCTTAGGGATGAGTTAAGTCGTTATGTTTCTTCCAGGAATAAATCTTGATAAAATATACAAATTTGAAATGATATATACTTATAATAATTTGCTGTAGTAAAAACCCTTATAATAACAGCTTAAACTGTGTAGTGGTTCCCAGAAATGTTTTTCTAAAGACCAGAAATTTCATAAGAGAGTATTTTTTAAATGTAGCCTTTTTTTGTTGCTCAAATAAGAGTGTAGCAATGACAATTTAAAAATATAAAAACAAGCTTCCAACAAACTAAATATTTTAAATTGTTGATGTTCTATTCAAAGTAAATATATATATGTATATACACATATATAGGAGCTTTTAAAAATTTGTAGCGATATAATATACGTATACATATTCAGAAAGTATACGAAGTTTATAATGATGTACTCAATGAATTTTCTCAAGGCATATGCCCCATGTAGCTACCACCTCCATCAAGAACGTAACATTAACAGTGCCCTGACAGTCTCAGTCAGATCTCTTCCCAAAGGAAACCACTACATGATGCTAAAATCATAGGTGAGTTTCTTTGGTTTGAAAACACATTTCAGTAGAATTAAAGAGCCTCTCTTCTTTCAAAATATGTATGTGATAGTTATCTATGATTTTGCACGTAGCAAATGATACACTTTCATTGCTGTCCAGTATTTCACTGTGTATATCTATCAAAATGCACCTTTTCTTCTGGCAGGCAGTTCAAGATAGATCACCTTAACACAGTCTGGTATATTGTGATCAGAAGCTCATTTTCAATCTTTGTAAAGGCTGGAGTGTTTTTCGTTTGCCTTTACTAATAGAGTGCCGTCTTTCATAGATCCTATCTTGGGTTATTTATGAGACTCATCTCCTTCCTGGAGGACTCCAGTTCCAATTTTTGTCTTTGTAACGTTGTGAGACTACAGAGAACTCTGCTCAGTGTCGTAACCTCAGGAACCTAAGAACTGCAAAATGCCTGAAGGGAAGTGTTGAGGGGAATGCCAAGCTCACCTCTGTGTACTTCCTTTCTCTCTGGAATCCTGGACCTTCCAGTCCTTGTTGCCTTAGCTATTCTCAAATTACTTCTAATAGATTTTGTGTATTTTTTTCCCTAGCTCATTAAGATATCACCAGTGGAGAAGTGGTTGATACAAGGTAGTCCACTATAGTTCAAGGTATTCCTTGCTTGATACCCAAGATGCCCCCATCTTACCCTACTCTACATTCCCTTTCCCTTATGCATTGTTCCACTTACTGTTCAGTGTCATTTTCTTCACAATTCTGCTGTTTAATCTCACATCCCCAAAACCTCATACAAAGCCTGAAACATAAACAACTCTAAATACTGGTGGAATGAAGGGGCAAATCCTACTGAACCCTCTCTTACTCCCTTCACTGCAACATCTATTCACCTACAAGCGAACTATCTATCTATCATTACTGAAATCTCACTGTCCATTTAATGACCTAGTTAGCTTGCATACATTTTAGGGATATTTCTCACCTACTCCACATATTTCCCACGTAAGAGGGAAAACTACTAGTTCACCAAAGATGGTTTTAAAACTATTGCTTTCCCACTTATACTTCCTTTGAGTTTTATATTACTCAGCTATCGCCTTCTATTCTTACTCATCATTGATAACTAAAAACTTTATGGTATCTAACAAACACACATTAAAACTGTGTGACACAGCTGTTCACCAAACCCATTTCCCTTTCCTCTGGGTCATATATCTAGACTATTGTCCTAGCCTCTCTTACGCTTAAACATAACCGTGTGGCTGAGTTCTGGCCAATGGAGGTCCAAGGATGTGATGTCATCATTTCCAGGCCTAGCCCCATAAATGCTCCACTCTTTCTCTTTTTCCGCTTTCCAAGTGGATGTTGACTTTCATGGTAACATTGCAAGCTACATGTAGACAATGGCAGAGCCTCTGTCATTCTGAGTCTCTGAATGACTATGTGGAACAGAGCCCCCTGCTGCTGATTGGATATCAAATAAACTATATTATGTGGATAGCCACTGAGATTTGGAATTTACATGTTACTACACTTAGAATTGCCTTCAATAATGTTCCATGTTACTTCTTTGTAGTGATAAATTTTGCTATACTTCTACAACTTTTCAGTTTTAAAGATCAAAAAGTATACTATCATTATAGTTCTTGGACCTCACAACAGGAAAACTTTAACTCCAGTCCTAACAAACCATACTATCATTTCAGAAAACTTAGATACCTAACCCATTCTCTAATATGAAACTTTTGTACATTTAATTCTTTCTGTGATTTATAATCTTAGTTATTTCATCAATGCTACTAACTAAATAGTCTTTCTACCTCTCATAGTAGCTCCCCTTCCATTGTTCTCAATAATTATTCTAAACCCTCTCTTCTTGTATCAAACTTCTCACCAATCCACTAATTTCTATTCTCTCATATTCTGAGAATAAGCTTCTTCCTTAAGGCAGTTGAAGCCATCATGGCTCTCTTGCAATAGAATACTGGACATACTGCAGTTCTCACACTAAGCACCTCTTTTCCTACCTCAGTGACTTGGGAGACATGGTTTACAGACCCTCTAGATGATTTGAAGTAATTCACTTAACCTCTTTGAGTTATCTATAAAATGGGAATCATAATCTTTGAACTGACTATGTAGATCTATTATGATGACCAAAGAAAGTAACGTATATGAAAATCTTTACATTTTCAGGGATTATTGTAATTTTTGTCCATGTCGCTATTCTATTTTAATTTCTAGTTAGAAAATATTTAAACATCTGCCCTCAATCATCAAATACATTTTGTTACCAAACATTCCAGAACGTTAAGTTGTAAGTTTTATGGGGACAAAATTCTCTGTGGTCAGGATGTTTGTCATAATTTCTTAGTTTTATGACCGTAAATTAAGTTCTATGTTTAGTGAATTCTTGGATATTGTGTTTATAATGGTCCACATACATATCCTTCCTCAATCCCTCCAGATGCATCAAATAAACAATCTCTTCACTGTTATTTCCACAGTTTTAATTTGTAGCCTCATATTCAACTATCTAGTAAACAGCATCAGTATCCCAGGCAGGAAATTTCAGTTTACATACTTCTTTCCTGGTATGTAGGTCCAATGAACATTTTTGAACATCTATTGTCTTCAAGGTGCTATGCTCCTGAAGATACACCAGGAGACATGTCTCCTTCCTTTAAGGGGTGTAAATAAAGTGCCACTCCCATCAACTGACCAAACTGGAAGATATCATTTATAAGATTCATACAGTTGCTCAAACTGCACCTTAGAACTCATTTTAGATTTCTCGATCTCCCTCAGCCGCTACATCCAATCAATTGGAAAGTCTGACAATTTTATGAGCCAAATATTTCTCAGATATATACCTTCTTCTTTAAGGCCTTTAGCATTTATCTCTCCATAACTTGACCCCTGCATATCTCACAAGTCTTATGTCATATACTTATTGCATTTTATGCTATATTCAGGACATGGAGAACATATTGTAGTTTTTCAAACATATTATGATTTTCTGCATAGCTTTGCTCATATAGTTTTCTCTCACAGAATACCCATGCCCCTATTTCTTTTCCAGCTAATATTATCTGACTCTCTCTACCCACCAAATGATGTACTTTTAAAATCTATTTGAATACAACGCACAAACCTCAACCATAATGTTTACCATTTGTATAACTATATCTGTTTCTAGATATATCTCCATTATTGGACTAAGGTATTGCAGGAATATCTCAATAGTAAAGATAGAATGAAGGTCATCTTGGAATGCCCAGAAATGTAGTATTAATTTAGCATAAACTAAAATTTAGCATGAGCTCAATAAATATTTAACTTATCTTGCAATACTAGGTGTGTAATTAATAAAATTAATTTCCACTTAATAGAATAAAAGCAAACTTTTCAACAGCAACAATAGTTGCCAAAAAGTCATAAAATTGATTCTAAATGCTAAGAAACATTAATTGTTATCCTAAAACTGTATTCCCAGTCAAACTACCGTAGAAGAATAGGGTGAAATAAATAAACCCTTAAAGAAGAAAAAATAAAAAACACTTTTTAAATTTTTTTTCTTGGAATAAGAAAACTTTAATGAAGAATTTATCAAAGAATATGTTTAACAAAGGAGATTTTTTTTTTTAAAGGACTGATGCTAAAAGGACCTGTGGGCAAAGAATGTAGTAGACATGTGATTAATTTCAAATAGCATCATCTGTATAAAACACAAGACTAACATCATCTGTAATGACACACTTGGGGGCGAACATCATGGTAGAACTAAAATACTTGACAACAACATGTAAGGTGGCAAGGAGTGAGATGCTGATAAATTAAACCATTCAGGGTCTTATATTATTTGATGGTAGAAATGTTAAGATTGTATTTTGTTAAATTTTAACGGAACCACTATAAGATATATGTAGAATGTTGGTCTTCTGGGCCAGCAAAAGAAACATAAAATTAGAGAAAACTTAAATGACTCAAAAGAATGTTGAAGAACAAAAAGAAGTGCAGACATAGAGAGGTAACCGTAAAACTTACAGTCAGATGCGGGCAAACTCCCAAATGTATCAGTAAAAAGTAAGCTCAGCAGTTAAAGAGCATAGGTTTCTACATTGGGAGAACTTTATCAATGGAAATGTAACTGGGTGCTAGCTCTCCAAGAAGTCCCAGGTCAATGTATACCAAGAATCTCAAATTGATTTACCTTTTTAAACTAAGTAATATCATTTCTAATAATTTATTCAAAAGGAGTAATCAGAAATGCAACCAAAGAAATATACATGTACACAGGCAAACATGACATATACATGCAAGGCAATATTCTAAAATTTTTAAAATAACGCCTTATTATTCAGTAGCAGGAAAACATATTATAGTGGGATGCAAAAAATAATGGGTTTCCCAAACCCTTTATACAATAAGAACTAAAGTTTATGATATTTAATTTTCTCTTATTTCTTTTCTTTTCTTTTATTAGTACATAGAAAAGAGATGAAAATAAATAGTCAAAATGTTAACAGAAGTCATTTCTTGATGTTGGGCCACTGGGTGATCAACTTGTTTTTCTCAATATACTCTTCTGATAATTATGACCGTTAAAAAGTATTTTTTTTTGTAATCAGAAAAAATACCTTTATTTCCTGTAGTGGAACTCACAGTGCACTTCAAACCTACTTCATATGCAGTATAATTTGGTTGAGGCTAACACTCTCAAGAGAATATACATCTTCACATTTCTTTACAGTTTTACGTGTGTGTGTGTTACGTTAGATGAATTTTTATGGGGAGCTTGAGGTAGGTATTGTTATCATCATGCCCTTTTCACAGATAAGGAGACTGAAGGTCACAGAGATTATAATATGTTTGCTTGAAAGACGTTGCCTGGTACTTGTTTTGAAGATTCCGTATTCTCTGTGCCAATTTCTCAAAATATGTACAGACTACTGATATATTTTCCAAATTTTTACACCAATTTCCATAAGGATACTGAGCAGCAATAGTGATAGTTCAGTTGGTGAGTATGTAAATATGTGCACGGGCATCTCAGCCTCAGTTGGCACCTTCCCACCACCACAGGAGCACCAGGCCAAGCAGCTGTCCAGATGTGATTTCTCAACAAACTGTAACCACAGATATAAACACCTCTCATAGATGAGGAACATTCTCATGATCTCGACACTGCAATTTCTTGGAAATTTCCTAACTTCGTTAAGAAACATTCCCTAATCTCACAAAGAAGGTTTGAGGTTTTTAGCTTCTTTCTTGATTTGTAAAAAGAAGTAGTGGAAGATAAAACTGGACAGCTGGGGAGACCATGCTCAGTGGGACTTCTCAGATACCTGCAGTAGCCAACATGTCTTTGGTCCTGCTTTCCCTCCTCTGGCTCATCATTCAAACTCAAGGTAAGCACTAATATACTGACATTTTATACAAAAGTCAAATTATTTAATGCATGTTTAAAGTACCCTTGAGAAAAATGTCATGCTCATATGACCCAAAGATCATTAATGTTTGCATTGTGGCATGTTTACTTAGTTTATATAAATTTCATCCTCATAGTCAAGACGGTGTGATTAACATAATTTAATTAGGATGTCTCTGAAATTTTATCTCTCATTCAATAATCCTACTAGTTCTATCATTTTATTTTCTAAAACACACAGCCCCAAATGACACCAGAGTGTTAACTTCCAGACCAGAAATCAAGAATTTCCTAACCATCTCCAACGTTATATTGAATAACATTCATATTTTCTACCCCATAAGGAGAGAATCACTTATCCAAAGATACAATTTGTTCAAAGCTTGTGCTAAGGTGAATGACAAGGAAGATTCTTGAGTTAAATTAGACATAATTGTGTTATTAAGCAAAATTAAAAATTAATTGACCAACTGAACAGTTAGTTCTAAAGTTGGGACTAGAATTTATTAAACTGCACGCTAACTTCAATCTGACAACTCTTTCCACTAGTAGGATCCATATTCTCTTTTGAAGGAGAACTTTTCATGTGTAGTGACTCCTTCTTAGGACAGCATCACAGCAGCACTTTGCGGGGCTGGCTAGGAGAGAATATTTCTTTATTATTTCCCTCCAGGTTCTCCACATCAGCCGGTGTAGAATCACTTTGTGTTCCTAAGATCAACCTGACTGTGACATTGTGTGGGAAACTGTCTCTAAGCACAGACATGTGTCTGGGAAAATGGGAGCATTTAAAAATAAGACTGACCTTATATGGATGATGGAACAGTTGAAAGAAAAAATAGATAAGGTGTGCCTGCCATCTTCCTAGACTGGTGCTAAATAATTTTACATATTTTATGTTATTCAATTTTTACACCAACCTCGATTTTAAATAAGTAAACTGATAGAAAGGCAAAGTGACTTTTACAAAATCATTTAGCTGGGACTTAAGACCACATCTTTTGGCTCCAATGTCAGTTCTTTTCCTACTATATGTAAGCAAAATAGGAAATTGTCCATGTAATCTAATTCCAAGTGCATCAAGAAGGACACTTAGTCTATAGACAATTTTCCTAGTTGCTCTCTGATGCTTTAAAATTTCTCCAGCAAAAGATAGCAAAAACTTTAGATTTTCTGTGACATCTAAAATCTTGAGGGCAAATGCTGAGAGAAAGAACATAATTGTTTATTGTTGCACTGAGAAATAAAATAACTGTTAGTAGAGTCTTTCCTAAGAATGAAGTATTATCTGTATATGAAAAACTTGATTTTTGGACTGGGTATTCAGGGGTTGTACTACAGAGGGAAAAAGATATAAAAAGAAAAAACAGAGATCTCTGAGAACATTGAAAGAAAAATTCACAATTTTGAAGAGGACTGCAGAGCAAGAAGGAACTGGATTACTACAGGCAAAATCCCTGGCTCTTGTAATCTCTGTTCTAATCTAAGACTTTCCCTTTCTGGGCATGGCAGCCCAGAGTTTGCATATGTTGAGAGATCATCCAAAGAATTGTTTCATCATTGTCATGTCTTTCCAGAATGAGGGGAGAGAGCAAAAAAAAAAAAACTTTTTTCTTATCAAAGCTAAAGTAGAAGGAGGAACTTGTTCTTCTCATCATTTACCTTCTCAAAGGGCATCCGGTCTTCCATGCCATTTCAACCAACCAACCAACAAAAGCAAAAATCAAAACAAAAACCTTTAAATATTTTGTATCAATATTCTCTCTCTTTATCTAGCAATAGCCATGAAGCAAACACCTGAATTAGAACTCTATGAAGTAGTTCGTCCTAAAAGACTACACATTTTACACAAAAGAGAGATACAGAACAACCAGACAGAAAAGCTTGGTGAAGAGGTAAGCAGTGTGAATGACCGTGGGATTTCACAATCATCTGAAGAGACAATAAAGAGCCTTTTTACTAAGAGAAGAGATGTCACATGTCACATCTAATAGTTGAATCTTGAAACCCACCTATACAGCTCCCCTTTGTCCAGGAGAGAGCAGAGGGTTTCTCAGAATGCTTTTCCAATTAAGCAGCAGGAAGAGAGCTAACTGCTTCACTTGATCAGAAAGAATAAAGCTGCTTGGACATTTCTCAAAGTTTGTTAAAAAAAAAAAAAAAGGCAACCCTTTCCAGAAGGAGATGTTCCTTGTCAACTCACCAAACCCATGTCTCCTCCCCCTGACCCCACTGGATTGCCTTTTCCTTGGCCATTTTGTCTATAATGGAGAATTCAACATTATCTCAACAATTAACAAGATTTTAAAAAATTTAATTAATTAAGGATATTAACTCTTTGACTATTACATGGTTGTGAATATTTCCCTCATTTTACAATTTTTTAAATTAAATTAAAATGTTTATTGAATGCCTATTGTCTATTTATTTTTATTTAAGCTTTTTATTCAGGTAACATTGGTTTATAACACTATATAAATTTCAGGTGTACATCATTATATTTCGATTTTTGTATAGGCTACATCATGCTCACCACCCAAGTCTAGTCGCCATCTGTCACTGCGCCCATGTGTCCTTTTACCTTCTCACCTTCCCCTCCGCTAACCACCAATCTATTCTCTATCTATGTGTTTGTTTGCTGTTGTAGTTTTAATCTTCCACATATGAGTGAGATCATATGGTGTTTGTCTTTCTCTTTCTGACTTATTTCGCTTAGCACAATGCCCTCGAGGTCCACCCATGTTGTTGCAAATGGCAAGATTTCATCTTTTTTTAGGGATGAATAGTATTTTTTGTACTTTATTTAATTCTTAGTAGGTTTTTATTGGCTTTCTTTAGTATATTTGGCTTGATTTTAAAGTAATAAAAATATATGCCTTCTTATCCTGTTGGTGACCCATTAGGATACACAGGACTGTATATTGTACATAAGAACAAGTGATAAATCTCTCTCTCACACATTAGAGTTAGTTTAATCTGTAAGCATTATTACACTTACAGTAGAGTGTTATTGTACTTTTTGGAAACCCATCTTAACGTACAATTTGTGTTTCGTTTTACATAGTTTAAGGGCATAAGGGAACTGTTTTTATTCTATATGCATTTGTAATTATTCTTTTATATATACTACATATATCATTATATTATAATTATTTTAGACTCAGAAATTAATATCATTACATCATTAAATATTTTTAGGAAAGGCATGAGCCTGAACTTCAGTATCAGATTGTATTAAATGGAGAAGAAGTCATTCTTCACCTAGAAAAGACCAAGTAAGTCGTACTAATCACTGGATTGTATTAAGAGAATGTGAAAAAATGAATCTTCTTGTGACTCTACGTAGTGTGATTTGAAACAGAAGACATGAAGTATATTGAGCTTTAGGTGTTGTTGGTTTATGCTAATATTATCTAAAAAGGCTGATGCCCTCCTAGAAAATCACGTGCAAAGTATAAAACAAAGAGAGATGCAATGCAAATGACTGTCTTCCTTGACACTTCTTAAAATTTACTGAAAATATTTTCTCCCCCGACAAACTCAGACCTTTGGTGCAACTGTCCATTTCTTTTATAAGAACACATATCCAAGGCTTATGCGGGGCCCACAGGCTTGAGACAGATCCCAGGGGATGGGGCTCCACCAAGTTCTATAGCAGTCAGTAAACTTGTCCCTGAACACAATGGTCCTTTATGCATATTTGTGACCCAGCACCCTTCAGAGACCTGGTGGAGGCTGTGCCCTTGGTACAAAGAATCCCAAAAGAACCCATTTGAAGATAGAGAATCTGCAGCTGAAAAGTAGCTGAGGGCATTTCTTCCCTCAGATCTAGTAGGTATAGCTAATGTCTTGATTTGCTTCAGCAGCAGAGTTCCAATGTTGGAAAAGGATAACGGATCAGAATGTCAACTCTTTCTCATTGTAGACATTATCATTCCTTTAGTGCTGAAGATCATGGCAGGAATATCAGCCTTCATTACACCTTGAGTGTATGTTGCAACCTTTTGCTCTCTACAGGGGTCTCCTGGGGCCAGACTACACTGAAACATATTACTCACCCAGGGGAGAGGAAATCACCACAAGGCCTCAGAATGTGGTAAGTTCCCAGTGCTTTCTGGGATTCTTTCTGGAATCTGCCACTTAAGTTAGAAGATTCATAAGTCCAAGGACAACTTTCAAAAAATTGAAGGACTTGAAAGCAAGATGCTCATCGATGAACAATGAGACAAGAGATGAAAAAGATCAAAGCTATTTTAAAAGGTCAGAGTAGTAGGAGGTTTCCAAGTGTTGCATTTTTAGAAGCAACCAAAAGTCATTCTCCTGGATAATCTTACCAATGGGTTAGAAATACTCTCCCTTATAGGTACTTGAAATGCCACACCACTATTTGCTGTTTCTGATGATATATGCATTTATCCTGAGCTCAGCAATGGAATATCAATTATTTAATTAGCATAACTTTGTATCTAGTTAAAACATCATTCTATAGACGATGTCAAGGCCTAGAAGTCAGACACAGAGAATCGTGGCCAAGGGAAGAACAGGAAGACAATAGAAAATGGCTCAATAATGGGGTATTGCTAAACTAAGTGAGTTTCTCAGAGCTACCCTCCCTAGCACCTCAATCATGTATGTCTGTATAAAAAAAGCAGACAAGACTTCTGCCACAAAATGGCTATTTGTTCCCTTCTCGCATTAAAACTCTTACCTCATGGATATCTGGAGTTTTGCTAACATTGACCTCCAAGGAAAGTATCTGATAAATTAATTCATGCTCAAGTGGGAATGCCTGACAGTACCTGAATACAGTACCTTTTCCAAGTCTTCTATAAGAAAATGTTTTTAATGACAAGATTTCTTCAAAAAAAAAAAGAAAAACACGACTAGAATCTCAGACCTTGAGACAAGTCAGTTTATTTTGAACAGGAGGTTATTCGTTAGCTTTCTTAGATCATTCTACACAAGTGACCCCCTACTTTGCTTATATAGAATGCCATCCATGTCTGAATCTCTAGCTGTAGACAAATTCTCTGGATTTTTCATGCCGTTAAAGGAATTCCACTAACACACCAATTAAAATAGTGTTGAACAAGTTACTGTGAGGAGCTCAAGAGTGATAGTGTGGCCTCTTGAGGACTCTAGAATCTAAAAAAATGTGTACTTTGTCTTATTGATATGTGATACACGGTGTCTTAGGGACTCAGAACAAGAGTGTTGTTGTGAAGTTGGACCCTTAAATTCGGGAGCTCTCTGAGAGTCCTGGAGATCAGAGGGGGCTAGCTACTTCTCAGATGCAGTGTCCACTTTTCACCATGAGCCCACTCAGGTTCAACCTCCCTGGTCTTTAGTGAAAATTAGCATCAGAAAGGCAACTCCAGACATCCACCACGGAGTGTTGCCAGGGGCAGTGGTGGGGAAGTCCATAACATCTCTGAGGTTCTCATTGTTTTTGTTTCTGGGAACTCGTCTGGCCACAGCCACCACTCGAAGAAATTCCCTGCATATTCAATTTAACACCTTTCACCACAACTGTGATACATTTATTCTTGTAGTTAAAAAAATTATTCTTGTTTCCAACTTTAGGAACACTGCTACCATAAAGGACACATCCTAAATGAGAAGGACTCTGTTGCCAGTATTAGTGCTTGTGATGGGTTGAGGTGAGAGCCACTTACAAAAATATTAAACATCAAGCAGCGTTTTTTTACACAGAACTGAGTCTTTACAGACATGTCTTCTCACTATCTTGGTAAAATTTTCTCCATCATTCAAATGCTAAATACATGTGCTTAAAGTGAAGAATAAAGTGTCAGCCTTGCATCATTTCATTATCTGCTTCTCTGGCAGAAGTCAGCCCTTGCAATGTACGAACCAGGTGCTTCACTCGGGACCTTGATGATGTCTGGATCCATTTCCATGTTTTTCCACCCCAATCCCTGAAACCGTTCTGCTTCATTTTCTTAAAGATTCTACCCTGCAATTGTCATGGTTGAACATAATTTTTAAGTGTGTGTGTGTGTGTGTGTGTGTGTGTGTGTGGTACTTCTATTTACAAAGGTAATTCTTGCCAATTGGGGAAATTTGGAAAGTAAGACAAAGTACAAAGAAGAAAATAACCACCATAAAATTTTACCTCTGAGTGATCACTATTATTAATGTTTTGCCATGTTTACATTCTTTTATGCATATAGACAAATGTTTCTTTTACATGGCTAAAATAGGCAACATATCGTTGTTCTTCCAATATGGTTCACACCATATGACATCATAAGCCTTTTACCATATCACAAAATATCTTCCTGGATATAATTTTTAACACCTTTGTTGGCTTTGTAATATTCCATCATAAGTATTTACTTCATATTTCTGAACTAATTTTATTCCTAATAAGAGGGATTCTTTCAACTACTATTATTTCCAATCAGTCCCTCTGGCTTATCTGCTAATCATTCGTTCTCTCCTCTGGGGTTCGTGATATCTAAACAATTCTTTATTCCATTCTCCATTATATTCCTAGGATAAGCCAAGAAGTGTTTGCTATGTGAATAAATAAACTGTGAAAAATATTTATTGAGCTCATGATGTAAATTTCAAATTCATTGAGATAACTTCATCTTGGTAATTCTTGTTCAGAATACTCTGATAAATAATAGAGGCTTCACTTTAATATTGACAAATAATGATTACAACTTAAATTAGTAACAATTAGCTGAAAGGCCCATGAATGAAAACTGTGTGTGAGCTTGAGCTTGAGGGAGTGGTCTCACCACATGACGGTCGGCGTATAGCACTCCGTGTGGCAGAGAATGCTGAAACATGAGTCTCTGGATCTCACAGGGGCTACTTCACACATCACAATCAAACATACATGATAAAGCCTCTGAAAAGCACAGACCGGGAAGAACACGCTGTCCTCACATTCAACCAAGAGGAGCCAGACCTAGCTCGTCAGACCTGTGGCGTGAGGAGTGTGGGCAGGAAACAAGGCCTCCCTCGCACCTCCAGGTCCCTCAATAGCCCACAGGTAAGTGTAGTTTTGCCGTCATCATTGATTTCAGTTGTCTCCGCAGTGGTATATGGTGTACTGCTGTGCTCAGCAACGACTGGTGTATGTGAAGCCTGTCATTTATTTACTTATCCTTTGATTTAATTTCCCACTGGAGAAAAGAAAGAAATCTCTCTGTAAGCTTTTGAATCTTTTAGGATAAAGATAATTACTCACAACTTTTTTTTTTACTCTTTGTAAAGCAAGACGAGTTTCTTCAGGCTGAGAAATACATTGACCTCTTTTTGGTGATGGATAATGCCTTTGTGAGTATGAAATATGTGTGCTTCTTGGCCAGTTAAGTTAACTTTTAAGTTTTCTTATCAGGCAAACACAAGCAATAAACTATTCTAGCTGAAAATACAGAGCCTGTCCACTTGGTTGTCTTGTCTGTTCTACCTGCCTTGGTAGCAATAGTTTTACTCACACACTAGCTTAATATCCATCTGCTGCCAAAATATTCAGATATTGGAAATATACCGAATACCAGATAGCTACAGCAAATCAACCACAATAATGGAAAACAGCAAAAAATGGGTTATTAAAATATATTTTAAAATTCTCACTCTATTATATAAATATAAAGTAGATACAAAACTCTATGTACTTTTCAAATTATAAATATATACAAAAATACTAGAATCTGTACTTCTAACTAGCAAATATTGCTTTATATCAAATTTTAATAATATTGAATTGTTTAAAAACTTTGAAATTAATTTGATTTATTTAACTTAAAAATGAAAAACACTGAAATTTTGTATGAATGCCTGATTTTTCTCTTACCAAAATTTCTTATATTTGAAATAGAATTTGTTGAGACACAGTCTTATAAAGGTAGACACAGAATGAATAGATGTTTATTTACATTGAAATGTATAAATTTTCTTAAAATGTGAAATCCTGTATCCCATCAGCCTTCTCACTTTAATTTGTGATTCTAACTCTACTTTGCATTTTTTATTTTACAGTATAATATGTACAAGAAGAATCTAACTTTGATAAGAAGCTTTGTGTTTGATGTGATGAATCTACTCAATGTGGTAAGATATTTGTCCTATAAACATGTGTGTCCACATAGGACCCTGGGGCTTCCCCTCTGGTTTCACCAAATAAGAAGTTGGGAGGGTCACAATGGCTTAAGGTCAGCAGTTTTGGGAAATTTGGCAGAACCGGGGTCAATATCAAGGTAAAACCACATATACTACAGCAAAGGCAACTTCTAGGGTTTCTATTTTCAAAGTGGGATACAATTATACATTGCTTGTGGCCAGCAAAAGATCTAAAACACTAAAGAAATCTCAAACATTTTCATGAAGAAAAATGCTCTTCCCACAGATTTATAAAACCATAGATGTTCAAGTAGCCTTGGTAGGTATGGAAATCTGGTCTGACGGTGATAAGATAAAGGTGGACTCCCACATAGGCGTCACCTTTAACAACTTTCTGAAGTGGCATCGTTCTAACCTGGGGAAAAAGAAGATCCACGACCATGCTCAGCTACTCAGGTGAGCACCCACTGGCCAGGCCCAGGTGTATATAGGCGGAGGAGAGAGTTATTCCAAAGGTTTCTTGGCAGGGATTTCTGTTCAATTTTATCTCCTCGATCAGTTTTCAGAGAGCCTAAGTTCTACCATTAGCAATTCATCTGTGAGATTATTGGAGAGCCACGTCAGATCACTAAAATGGCCTCTTGGACGTGGGATAACTATCTGTGGTCACTATAACGCTATGGAATAGCAGAAGCTTTTCTGGGGCCTAGAGAATACAAAAAGGGTAGGGCAACAAGGGAAATCTAAAACATAATTGACAAAAGTTAATAGCTCCAAAGACTCACATCGTGACAACGTATCTGTAACTTTCACACAGTGGAGTTGCCGCCAGCAATCGACGTGCAGGAATGGCAGCCGCGAATTCCTTATGTTCCCCATCATCGGTTGCTGTTATTGAGGTTTGTAAACTTATAGTAAGGCTCCTTGTGGTTCTACCTCCTTTGAAGACCAGCAATAATGCCTTATACACAGTTAACACAATGAATATCTGCTGAATCAATAAGTAAAAGTAGAAATGAACCTACTGCTAGATCATTACACTGAAGATTCCCTGTATTATGAAAAAGAGTATCTCCTTACATTGGCCTTCCCAGAAGCCTTCCCTCTTAGATGGTGTTAGGGAATAAGAACAGGGAGATTGGGACAGAAAGGAAATCTAGATGCCCTCTGTGGCCTGAGCCAGCTTCAAGTTAAGCACTCCCAGTATCGATGGCCAGAGAGATCAGAGAAGGTGCATGTTGGTGTATACAGCCAACCACTACTAATGGGCAGCATGGCAATAGTTTTTGGAGGCCTATGACTATACAGTAGGGTACCTTTCAGTACTTTCTATGAAGACTATAAGTACCTAATTTAACCATGTTTTACCAAAAATTTATTATTAGTTCAACAAGTATTTATTGAATCAATGGCTAGATCACAGGAGCCAATCATTTCAAATATTTACTCAACATTTTGTAATAACCAATGACAAGGGAAGGAGCTTAATGACTCATTATTTTTCATCTGTCAAACTGCTATTTTTAGTACTGAACATTGGCAATAATTAAGAAATAACTGAATAAAATAAGTAATAGAAGTTTTTATTTTTTCTAGGCTAAGAACAAGAATAGTGTGTCACTTGTAGCAGTGATGTCACATGAGTTGGGTCATGTCCTTGGAATGCCTGATGTTCCCTATGACACCAAGTGTCCCTCTGGGAGTTGTGTGATGAATCAATATCTGAGGTGAGACCTCGCCACCCTAGGGAAAAAAATATTTCTTAAGTCAAAGAATTCAGATGCAGTCTACATAGTGGACGGATATTTTCACCAAGATCTGTGTATCTCATTGATTCACCCCCAAGACTAGGTTCGACCAGATATTGGGGCTCATTATTTAAGATTTCCAAATATGCCAAGACAGAGCTTATAAGTATGGTGATCATGTTATCTTAACTTAAAATAATTTTAACTTTAAATAATATAGTTTCTAAAAGTATGTATCTAATTAAGATGATGACAATATTCTTATATATCTCCATCCCCAATCAGTCAATCCATTTTTGTGAATAATTACTAATTACCTTCTAATGCTAGGCACCTTACAAGGACTTAGGAAAGAAAAATGAATAAAACGTACCTTGCTCTTGAAGTGCTCATGAATAGAAAGAGAAATTTGTCCACAGAACCTCTAAGTTTGCGATTATTTCCTTTCACTAGTTCGTTATTGTTATCGCTTCCCTCTCAGCCCTCAATGGTGAGATGAGCGAATGGTAACAAATGGTGAGATTCATCACTGCGGCCATGAGGACAGTACGGAATCCAGAGGGGGAGTTAAAGTCCTTCCAGCTTCAGAACTGGGGCTCTAGGAAAAGAATTTTCCAACTAGCATGGAATGCATACTCTGTCGCCCTCCACATAGAACACAGTGCAGTGCTAAACAGATACTAAGTTTGAAAAATCCTTTGAACTAGGTAATAAATATAGTTAGACAAGTCAGATTCTCATGTTCATTTATCACTGCATATCATGGTATTTCTGGTTTTTCTTCTGGTTACAGTTCAAAATTCCCGAAGGATTTCAGTACCTCGTCCCGTGCACATTTTGAAAAATACATGTTATCTAGTAAACCAAGGTGCCTGCTGCAAGCTCCAATTCCTGAAAATATAATAACACAACCGGTGTGTGGGAACCAACTTCTGGAAGTGGGAGAAGATTGTGATTGTGGGTCTCCTAAGGTATGAAAATATCCATGGTTAAAATATTTCTTAGAGAGTTATTGCAGCACAAGAATTACATTGTTTTCTTTTCTCTTTAAAACCTGTTGTTTTGGAGCTAGCTCAGTCGTGCAGTGGTTAAGGTCACATGCTCTGCTTTGGCGGCCTGGGGTCCACGGGTTTAGATCCCAGGTGCAGACCTACACACAGCCCTCAAGCCATGCTGTGGTGGCGTCCCACATACAAAATAGAGGAAGATTGGCAACAGATGTTAGCTCAGGGCCAATCTTCCTCACCAAAAAAAAAAGCTGTTTTGGAAATTCTTTCTAAAGACAAGCTTGGCATCAGAGCAAAAAGAAACTGCACCCGTGTTTTTAGTACTAATTTTAGTCATCTTTTGGAAGGCATTGTAAAAGCCAGGATATGCTTATGACATGATTGTATGAAGTTCAATGTTAAGAAGCAAATCGTTAACTATGATCTTCCCTGGACATGTTAGTCAGAAATTCCTAAATCACATAAAGTCACAGCTGATCATTCATTGAGCAGTAACAACTTCAGATCTAGAAGCAAATTCTCTCCTAGAGAGAGCTGGCATCCTCTCATCAAGACAGTGTGTAAACCAGAGAGAAAATAAAACTGAGAAGGAGAAAAAATAAAAATCACAAAAACCCATAGAAAATGGGTAGTAAACATAGAACGTCTAAGATAACTACTATAATTCTGCTAATCTTTATAAAAATCTGACTCCTTCAAGGCATCGGTGTTCTCTAAAGAACGTCTCTGATAGAATGTTTGCTAGCAGTTCTACATGGGGTTTCTAAAAGAGAGCCTTCTGTTTCCTTAGGAATCTTCTTTTAAGACTAAAAAAATAAATTAATATTAGGAGAGAATTTCTATGTGTCAGACAATCTGCAAAATGCTTTCATATACACCATCTCCTTTATCACTCACAGCAAACAAAAAAAATAGGTTTTCTTATTATCCCAATTTAGAGAATTGAGACTCATAAAAGTTAAGTAACTAGTTCCAAGAATACAAAACTAGTAACTGGTGAAGCCTGTTGTAACCCAAGATTCATCCATTACTTTAAGCGGCTCTATGACCAGGGGGAAGGCTACAATCTCTCTATGCTTCAGTTTATTTATTCAGAAATTTTAAGCAGTTGAATTATATTAGAAGATTGCATGTTGTAACTTATTCACTTGTAAAGAATATTGCAAATGATCTGTTAATTATAAACAGATATGGAATTTTAGAAATGATTTGATACTTTCTAATAAGCTAGGCGTAAGTTTATCTCATTCTTACTTGCTTACATTCCCATATCGTTTCTTGGGTGGGAGACAATTGAAGGTTCTCATAATCGTGGATATTTCTAATTTCAGCAGGCAAATGGCATGTGTTCAGAGCAAAGTGACAAAAGAGAGAGAGAGAGAATTACTCTCTGTATGATACGTAAAATATAAGATTCTTTAAGTATATCAGCCAGCTCCTATGTTATTTCCATATCCTATTGATTTTCTTCTTATGTAGTTTGAATAAACTAGAGAGTTGAATAAAACTAGAGAGTTCAGGCTAATGAACAACTGAATTGTTAAATAACTGTTTTCTTATCCATAAAGTAGTATATATACTTTATATAGTATCCTTTAGTTAGTAATCCAGTTTTCCATGATCTGATATGCTGTTTTATTATTTTTCTGTACATATTTAGGTCTTCTCCTAGATTTTAAAAATAATCATTCTACCTATATGTCTAGATATTACCACACTAGCATCATGCTATTATAATAATTGTAACAATACAATGCATTTTACTTTTTATTTAAATTTTTTTAAAAAAAATTGGCCCTGAGCTAAAATCTGTTGCCGATCTTTTTTCTTCTTCTTCTTCTTCCCAAAGTCCCCTAGGACATAGCTGTAGATTCTAGTTGTGAGTGCCTCCAGTTGTACTGTGTGGGACGGCCGCCTCAGCGTGGCCTGATGAGCGGTGCCATGTCCGTGTCCCGGATCCAAACCGGTGAAACCCCAGGCCGCTGAAGGGCAGCGTGCAGTCTTAACCAGTTGCCAGGCCGGTCCCTACAATGTATTTTAGTAACTTTGATGGCAAGTCTCTTCATTGGTATTTTTTTGGGCAGAATTTGCATGGCACTTCTTCAGTGTTCATTCTTCCATTTAAAAACTCTTGGTATTTTTTGTTGGTTTGCCCACAAATACAATTGAGACTCTGAAATGCAGTGAATTCGTATGTCACTCTAACGGCCATGGGTGTTGTCATTCTCTCAAGCCTTGTGGTAAAAGACAAATCACCTTTCAAGTTTCTCAGGAAAGTTGTATACAAAGTCCTGTAGTTCTTGCATATTTTGAATGTTTATTCTGAAGTATTTTCAGTTTTGCTTTTTGCTATTAGTATGTGTAATGTTTTCTCTTTTATTTTAGGTTCTAGTTTATTACTCTTTTTGACCTTATTTTATTATCTTCAGTTGCTATCTCAGTGACTTATCCAAGAGTTGATTCTCTATTTTATCCGGGTCAAGAATTTTATCACATACAAATAATGAAAATGTGATTTATACTTTCCAATTATTAGACTTTTATATGTTTTCCTTGTCTCATGGCATTTATCAGAATTTCCATAAAAATATAAACTATAAATAATCCTTGTATTATCCTTCATTTTATCAGATATATTTTTGCTATTCGTCAGATAGATTTTCCTTATAATGATGATGCATAATTCTGTTCATAGTTTACTTAAATATGCTTAAATAATTCAAATAAAGGCTACTAAATTTTTACCAACTAATTTTTGCCATCTATCACAATATTAGTTGTTTTCTTCCCTCAATCTCTTAATATGATGGATTATATTACTTTATTCTGTACAATTGAGACACGCTTGCATTTTTGGTGAAAAAAAACGCAGCATAGTTGTAATGGAGAGCTGTGATATTAATGAACTGGTGTTTTACTAACATTTTACTCATGTTTTTGGCTTTATATTAATCAAGGCGAACAGTATGTGTGTGTGTGTGTGTGTGTGTGTGTGTGTGTGTGTGTGTGTGTATTCATTACCAGTTCTCATTATCAGAATTATGAAGGCTTGGTAAAATGAATTGAGGATTTAAAATTTTTTTCTCTATCTTCAAGGAGTTCAAATACTATAGAAATATCCTCCCTTGAAGTTGTAAATTAATTTACACATAATACCATCTAAGTCAAATTTATTTGGGGTTAATTCTTGGGCAATCCTATTTTTGTCCTTTTAAGAAGTAGTTTCGCTTACTCTCTACGATTTGTTCTACTATTAAATTTCCTTGGTCATTTCCACTGCTAGCAGAGTAATTTAGTTTAAAAAGTGAAATTTCATTGCCATCTTGTACCAGAACTCAGTCTATAGGAAAAAAATGCTGAGCCCACTTTCCTATTGTGTGTGTGCCTTAAAGGAATGTACCAATCCTTGCTGTGAGGCCACGACCTGTAAGTTAAAGTCTGAAGCAGATTGTAGAGAAGAGACTCTGAACCATATCACGTAAGACCTTTTTTTTTCTTTCTTTGTTCCCAAATAGTTTCTCACTTTTATTTCAGATTTGAAAAAGATGTGCCACTGAGTTCTATAATACACTGAAACACAATTTATTTCACATTTTTGAGATGGCTGAATTTCTGAAAAGAAATAAAAGCCACTACTATGAATATAACTCAGTGTTATGTCTATTCTAATATACTAATGAGAAAAAATGGCTACTTCGTTATTTGTGAGACTAGGAATGCTGAAACCTGTGCTTAAAATTGTATAAATTCTATTAGGTAGTAAAGACTTTAATACAAACCAGGATGAGAGAAAGAAAAGTTTATTTTTAAAAAAGCCTCGGTTGATGAGCAAATTTTATTCTTGGTTAAGAGCTGATAGTTTTAATTTGCAAGGTAGTCAGAAAATCAATAATGTTTAAGAACACACTACCAGATTCGTCAATTTTATTCCTTTTTCAGTGTCTCAATAAGCCATAATTTATGTATTATTTTTGTGTTTTATACAGTCCAACATAAGTTGGGCTAGGGAACCCAGTTGATCTGTATATGGTATTTGTTTCAGTGAAAAATAGTCTCTGAAACTAAAAATGTCATTAATAATAAAAAATCCTAAGTTGGGGGAAGACTCAGGATAAATTATATTTATTGTGCCCCTCTTCCTGAATCTTTTATGGAGTTGAACCCAAAGAGAGACTATAAAGGGAATAATCGACTCAAACACCATTGACTATCACTTCCTTAGGAAAGGACCAGCAATGTCATAAGATAAGGAGCATTGTTCATTCCTTTACCAGCCACCATTTAACATGGCCTGCTGAATCCCTGGTGTGACCCACTCTGCAAGAAATTCTGGAAATTGTGCCCATCTTCTTATTCCGTCACAGAGCCCAGAAGCATAGCATCTCAAAAAGTATCCGTTCCACTCTTTAGAGGCTTGGAACGAAAGATAAGCATGCCCATTACTGGGCAAGATTGCAATTTAGTAGCATAGAAAGAAAATTGGATCTGGACTCAGGAAACTTCAATTCTTTTCTTAGTTCTGCCCAAAGCCAACTGTGGGACTTTGAGTCAAGTTATTTAATTAGTTTTGTCACCTGTAAAATGGAGCTAATAATATTGTCTCTCAGTAGGGTTGTTAGTGTTATTTTAATTCTATAAATGTTCATTGTCATTATTACATAATCATGTATAATAACCATGGCTTCCAAACTTTTTTTCTTTTAAGCAGAGACTGAATCAAAAAATCTACTTCAGCGAGATGCTGCTTGCCAGGACAAGAGTCAAGAAATCTAAACACCCCGGGAATCGTGTATTTTCACCTTTGCACTTAGATATATTTTGCTTTGCACTTCTCAATATCCTTGCCGTGTTTTTGCCAGTCCAGCAAACAGAGGGACAGATGGGCTTAGAGAAGGTGCCAGTTTTCTGAGACCTGATCTTTAATGTATTTTTAAGGATCGTGAAGCTATTGTTTAGCTCTGCTCTTTGGAGAACACAAGAAATTAGCCTTTGACCAAAACACCTCACAATGCACCGCTGAATCGTGCAGAGTCAATCCGGGATTGCAAAAGTACAGTGACTTATATTTCAACCCCGCTTTCATTTTGCTAAGATAGCCCATGAGAAAACCCGACCACTTGAGGAGGGAGGCCTTCAGCGGAAGAAGGGAGAGCCGAGGTCATGTGCCATTTATTCCTCCACAGTGTCCCAGGGCCTTGCTCTGAGGAGTGCGGCATTTTTCTACACTATGTCAAAATTAATTAACTATAAAAAATTTTATTTTACCATGCATAATCCTTTACACATCTTTTACTATTACATATAAGGATTTTGAAAAGTCTGCATTGCTTACATTTCAACTGAGTCATCAAGGAATGCTTCATTCATCTACTGATTTAATGAACCATAATGCAATGAATAAAAACACAACTTTTTGAGGATTTTCTGTGTGGTTGTTTTCAAAAATGAATATTTCTTAGCTTCGTTGTAGGTTTGTGTTAGGTATTAAAGCCTCACATAATTAGACTGTTTTCCTTCTGGTCATTGAATGGTTTTGGCACCAACAGCCAGGCATCACTAAATGGAGACGAGGAAAGAAGGCCATTTTTTTTATTAAGGTTATAAAAGTTAACATCCTTGTGAAACTACAGTTGTACATTATTATTAGTCATGTTGTAGGTACACCACTTCACCCCTAGTGCCCTCCCCTCACCCTCTTTCCCCTGGCAACCACCGATCAGTTCTCTTTGTCTATATGTTAACTACCACCTGTGAGTGGAGTCATACAGAGTTCCTCTTTCTTTGTCTGGCTTATTTCACTCAACATAATACTCTCAAGGTCTATCCATGTTGTTGTGAATGGGACAACTTTGTCCTTTTTTATGGCTGAGTAGTATTCCATTGTATATATATACCACAACTTCTTTATCCAATCATCAGTTGCTGGGCACTTAGGTTGGTTCCATGACTTGGCTATTGTGAATAATGCTGCAATGAAGATAGGGGTGCATGGAGCTTCTGAAATTGCTGATTTCAGGATCTTAGGATATATACCCAGTAGTGGGATGGCTGGGTCATAAGGTATTTCTATTCTTTACTTTTTGAGGAATCTCCATACTGTTTTCCATAGTGGCTGCACCAGTTTGCATTCCCACCAACAGTGTATGAGGGTTCCCTTTTCTCCACAGCCTCTCCAACATTTGTCACTCTTGGTTTTGGATATTTTTGCCATTCTAACAGGTGTAAGGTGATATCTTAGTGTAGTTTTGATTTGCATTTCCCTGATGATTAGTGATGATGAGCACCTTTTCATGTGTCTATTGGCCATCCGTATATCTTCTTTGGAGAAATGTTTGTTCATGTCCCCTGCCCATTTTGTAATTGGGTTATTTGATTTTTTATTGTTGAGTCCTGTGAGTTCTTTGTATATTATGGAGATTAACCCTTTGTCGGATAAATAACTTGTGAATATTTTTTCCCAACTAGTGGGCTGTTTTTTAGTTTCAATCGTTTTCCCTTGCCTTGAAGAAGCTCTTTAGCCTGATGAAGTCCCATTTGTTTATTCTTTCTATTGTTTCCCTCATGTGAGGGGTTATGGTGTCCGAAAAGATTCTTTTGAAGCTGATGTCAAAGAGTGTACTGCCGATATTCTCTTCTAGAAGACTTTTTGTTTCAGGCCTAATCTTTAGGTCTTTGATCCATTTTGAGTTTATTTTAGTAAATGGTGAAAAAGAATGGTTGATTTTCATTCTTTTACATGTGGCTGTCCAGTTTTCCCAGCACCATTTGTTGAAGAGACTTTCTTTCCTCCATTGTAGGCCCTCAGCTCCTTTGTCAAAGATTAGCTGTCCATAGATGTGTGGTTTTATTTCTGGGCTTTCAATTCTGTTCCATTGATCTGTGCACCTGTTTTTGTACCAGTACCATGCTGTTTTGATTACTGTAGCTTTGTAGTATGTTTTGAAGTCAGGGATTGTGATGCCTCCAGCTTTGTTCTTCTTTCTCAGGATTGCTTTAGCAATTCGGGGTCTTTTGTTGCCCCATGTGAATTTTAGGATTCTCTGTTCGATTTCTGTAAAGAATGACATTGGAATTCTGATTGGGATAGCATTGAATCTGTAGATTGCTTTAGGTAGTATGGACATTTTAACTATGTTTATTCTTCCAATCCATGTGCATGGAATGTCTTTCCATCTCTTTATGTCGTCGTCGATTTCTTTCAAGAAGGGCTTGTAGTTTTCGTTGTATAGATCTTTCACTTCCTTGGTTAAATTTATCCCAAGGTATTTTATTCTTTTTGTTGCGATCATGAATGGGATTGAGTTCTTGAGATCTTTTTCTGTTAGTTCATTGTTAACATATAGAAATGCTACTGATTTATGTATGTTGATTTTATACCTTGCAACTTTGCTGTAGTTGTTGATTGTTTCTAATAGTTTTTCTATGGATTGTTTGGGGTTTTCTGTATATAAGATCATGTCGTCTGCAAACAGCAAGAGTTTTACTTCTTCGTTGCCTATTTGAATTACTTTTATTTCTTTTTCCTGCCGAATTGCTCTGGCCAACACGTCCAGTACTGTGTTGAATAAGACTGGTGAAAGTGGGCACCCTTGTCTTGTTCCTGTTCTGAGAGGGACGGGTTTCAGTTTTTGTCCATTGAGTATGATGTTGGCTGTGGGTTTGTCATATATGGCCTTTATTATGTTGAGGTACTTTCCTTCTATACCTATTTTATTGAGGGTTTTATCATAAATGGATGTTGGATCTTGTCGAATGCTTTCTCTGCATCTGTTGAGATGATCATGTGGTTTTTGTTTCTCATTTTGTTAATGTAGTGAATCACGTTGATTGACTTGTGGATGTTGAACCATCCCTGTGTCCCTGGTATAAATCCCACTTAATCACCCTGTATAATCTTTTTGATATATTGCTGTATTCGGTTTGCCAAAATTTTGTTGAGGATTTTTGCATCTATGTTCATCACTGATATTGGCCTGTAGTTTTCCTTCTTTGTGTTGTCCTTGTCAGGTTTGGGGATCAGGGTGATGTTGGCTTCATAGAATGTATTAGGGATTGCTCCATCTTCCTCTATTTTCTGGAATAGTTTGAGAAGGATAGGTATTAAATCTTCTTTGAATGTTTGGTAGAATTCTCCAGAGAAGCCATCTGGTCCTGGACTCTTATTTTTGGGGAGGTTTTTGATTATTGTTTCTATTTCTTTACTTGTGATTGGTCTATTCAGAGTCTCTATTTCTTCCTGATTCAGTTTGGGTAGGTTGAATGAGTCTAGGAATTTATCCATTTCTTCTAGGTTGTTCAATTTGTTGGCATATAGTTTTTCATAGTATTCACTTATGATCCTTTGTATTTCTTTGGTATCTGTTGTGATTTCTCCTCTCTCGTTTCTAATTTTATTTATTTGAGACTTCTTTCTTTTTTTTTAAGTGAGTCTGGCTAAGGGTTTGTCGATTTTGTTAATTCTTTTGAAGAACCAACTCTTTGTTTCATTGATCCTTTCTACTGTCTTTTTTGTTTCAATATCATTTAGTTCTGCTCTAATTCTTATTATTTCCCTCCTTCTACTGACTTTGGGCTTTGTTTGTTCTTCTTTTTCTAATTCCGTTAGGTGTCATTTGAGGTTGTTTATGTAAGATTTTTCTTGCTTATTGAGGTGAGCCTGTATTGCAATGAATTTTCCTCTTAGGACTGCCTTTGCTGCGTCCCAAATAATTTGGTACGGTGTGTTTTCATTTTCATTTGTCTCCCGATAATATTTGATCTCTTCTTTAATTTCTTCAATAATCCATTGTTTGTTCAGTAGCATGTTGTTTAGTCTCCACATTTTTGGCCCTTTCCCAGCTTTATTCTTGTAGTTGATTTCTAGTTTCATAGCATTGTGATCAGAAAAGATGCTTGATATTATTTCAACCCTCTTGAACTTATTGATGCTTGCTTTGTTTCCCAAGATATTGTCTATCCTTGAGAATGTTCCATGAGCACTTGAGAAGAAGGTGTAACCTGCTGTTTTTGGATGAAGTGTCCTATATATATCTATTAGGTCCATCTGATCTGATTTTTCATTTAATTCTATAATTTCCTTGTTGATTTTCTGTCTGGATGATCTGTCCATTGGTGTTAATGGGGTGTTGAGGTCCCCTACTATTATTGTATTACTGTTGATGTCTCAGGAAGGCCATTTTTAATGCCCAAAATGAAATGACTTGAGGCCAGTCACACAAGAGGATCAGACTTCCTCCTGAGCTTTCTTTCCCTAAATACTTTTTAACAATTACTCAAAAAAATTACTCAAATTTCCATTGATGCCTATGCTGGGAGAATAGGAGCTTATAATTCTAAACACACAGCCTTCCAGAGAGCCCTGCTTTCTGCTGTTGGCTGTCCCCACCCCTTGCCTTACCCGTATTCGTGTGTTTGGCACCAGCAGTATTGCAGGTGAAGCTGCATATCGGATGTTGCTGATAGCCGTGCTACAGCCCAAAGCACGGCTTGTCGATACCACCACTGTCCACTGGTCTGATACAAACTTCCAGCCAATTTCTCTGAGAAAGAAAAGGTTTCTGTAGGCATGTTTCTCCCTTACTGCATGCTCGGGTAGAGGCTTCTTATAGCACAACTGCCTGAGTTGCAAGGATGATAGGCAGTGGTAGCTGGAGACAGCTAGTACTGGCTCGTCAGTATCAATTGTTAAATTTTCAGGAAAACTATGAGTGGGTTGTAAAACACAGCCATTACTAAAAACCAACCCACATAAGTTTATAATTAAACAAATTATATTAAAATCTATATTAGTCAGAGTCTTCCAGAGAAACAGAACATATATCTATTATACATATGAGAGAGAGACGGAGAGAGAGAGGTTATAAGGTGTTAGCTTATATGGTTGTGAAGCTTAAGAAGTCCCACATTCTGCTATCTGCCAATGGAGACCCTGGAGAGCTGACGGTGTAATTCAGTCCAAGGGCAGGAGAAGATGAGATGAGATATCCCAGCTCAAGGAGGCAGGCAGGAAGAAAAAATGAGGTGAATTTCTCTTTCCTCTGCCTTTTGTTCTACTTAGGCCCTCACCAGATTGGATGATGCCCACCCACACCGAGGAGGGCAACATCCCTTACCATCCACTGATTCAAATGCTGATCTCATCCAGAAACACCCTCACAGACACAATCATAAATATTATTTAATCTGGGCACCATGTGGTGCAGTTAAGTAGACATATACAACTAACCGTCACAAAAGCAAAGGACAGACTCAAAACATATCACTTCCTATTATCCATTTTACTAACCTGTGCTCTTCTGGGTGTTTAGGTCTACCATAACTGTGAGGGACATCCTAGATAACTGTGATACTGTCACCTCTTCTTACTCTGTGTTCAGTGATGTCACATTGGTAGCTTGAAATGGACTGTGGTGGGAGAATTTTACTACAGAAATAGGTAAATGCTACATGAAAATGAACTATTTTATTTTCCTCCTGAAGTGTGCATTCCAGCCTGTAAGGGGGCAGCTGTGGAAAGCAAGTACATAGCCAGTGAACAGGCCTAGGCAAGCAACCAGACTTGAGGACTCAATATGGCGTACTGTGGTAATAGTCTGTTGAAGACTCAATTGTTCCTGAGACATGAGAAAAAATTGAAATAAAGGAGAGAGAAAGAGAGAGAGAGAAAACAGGAGGAGGAGAGAACCCGAAGGCGCCTAGATTGGCTTGTTACCATCAACTCTGGCACAAGAGTGTGGCACAAGGCCAGGTCTTCTCTGCTCAGGAGGTTTTTCTGCAGAATATCAGATCTGCAGTCCATTAAAGCCTCAGCATCCAAATCTTCTTCTCCATCACACATCACAGCATGTAAGAAACCTCGGGAAATGGCCAAGCGAGGGTCTGGCTCCACCTCATCTCTCGCAGCCTTCTTCAAAGAAGGCCTCACTTTTCCTGTCATGATCTACCAAAAGGAGGAAGAGGAGAGTGACTTTCTCCTGGCCCTTCTTTATGATTTCTAGATCTAACCCTCTTCTACCCCTTTCCTTCTTTTGTGGTGTTCACAGAGTCACTCACTGTAACTCTCAGTGCTCTCTAGACACTTCTAACACCCTTCCATCTAAGGCAGAGAATTAAGAAACTGCCTTGTGTTTCCCTAACGTTTTACATTCTAATGTTTCTTAAGAGCAACACAATAACCGTTCAGACATGTTTAACTTCACACATTTCATACTTCCCTAAAAACCAGGGAGATCCACCTTCATCCCACCCCTTTGAGCACCTCTTCAGCATGCCTTGAATGCCATCAATTAAAAAGGACTTCCTTCTAAGATTTTGAAGCTGGAGTTTGCCTTCTACAACTGTTTCTGCCTTACTTTCTCACACGCTCCTGTTTCTGTCCATTCCTGTGATATGACCTGCTTCTATGTGCTGACCTTCTTATTCTTTCTGCCTTTTCCCTCTCTGGATTTTGCTACCCTGCTGGAATCCCACAATTCACCTTTCAGTGCCGCCCTCCTCATTCTACCCCATCTCTTCCAGTTAGGCTTTTGCCATGTTAGTCATGCCTGACCTGGGTGTCATCACCTTCCGTTTCTCTGATTGCCTGCAAGGTCCTGTTCAACGGGGCTAACACAAAGTCATGCTAAGTACAGCAGGGCTCTTAGTGCTTTCAACATTTCTCTAATCATTCTCATGTTGAACTTCAGACATCTTCCGCCATATTGGCTGTGTTAACTCCTCCTCCCTCCTTTTCTCCTTTAAGGACTGCTCCTCCTAAGGAGCTGAACTGAAGCATCAGGGGGGAATTCCATTCCTCAAATCTTCCTTCACCGGCATTTCAGGCCACCTCTGGGTCCGCATCCTCCCAGCCAGGACCAAATCTTCCCAACACCTGGGCCATCCGCTGTTCCACCAGTGCTGCCTCCGAGAGCATGACTCCTCTTCTTTTCCATCATAAACTCTTCCACCTGTGTTCTGTTTTTCTGTCCACTTCTTTCTTGATTGTTTCCATGCAGATTTCTTCAGAGAATTCCCCTCTTCATTGACTCCTTCTGCTTGAAAGGCTTCAGCGGTCAGCAATCTTCTTTCACCATTCTTGGCCCTCCCTTCAACTGCTCCTCCCTCCCTGCCCCATTCCTGCCCCTGCCCCCATTCCTAACACCTTCACCACAATCCTCCCAAATACTCCTCTGTTTTCAGTTGCCCCTTGCCTCTCCCTTCCTCTGCTCTTCCCCCAACGAAAAGAAAAGAAAAGAAAGGCTTAACAGAGAACTAGTGTGAGGGTCACTCTTAGCAGGCAACATGCTGAAGGGGAGGAATTAGGCAGAGAGCAGAGCCTTCCTGTCAGGTTTGACTGATGCTAAGGAAAGAAATGAAACTGCTATCAAGTCTAAACCTCTGCCCAGAGAGGCGCTTCCCCGAGAGTGGTCCTGAAAATTACATGGAGAGGAGCTAGTGGGCGGCAAGGACCCAGAGCCTTCCTTGACCAGCTACACCCAAGGGCAATCTGCAGGAGTCCCTGCAGCTGGAGGAAGCAGAGAACCAGTAGCGGCCAAAAGAACATTCTGCACTGTAAACACTTATGGGAGTGTTTGAAATATATTAAATGTTTAGTTTCACTGATTTATATTTTATGAATTTCTAATAATAATTTTAAATAAAATATTTATATAATACTGGTGTGTTTGTATAAAAAACACAAATCACTAGTTTGTCATTTTGCTTCCCTCCTGCAATGACCATTTATGTACATTGTGTCAAGCTCTCTTTGACCTAAAAGAAATTTGCTCTCCATCCTGAACCTCCCTTGACCATCTTCTACATTTCCAGGGACTTCTGCAAAGAACAGTCTGCAGTCATCGCCTCATTTCTTGACCGCCTGGTCCTTCCTTAGCTCCTGGGCACCACGTTTCTGACCCCACTGCACTGCTGAATCTCCTCTTTCCAAAACCACCCACAGCTCCTCACTACCAGAAGCTGCTGGCTTTCTCTGAGCTTTGTCTTACTTTCTGCAGCTGAGGACACTGTTAATCTTGCTTGGAAACTCTTCTCCTTTATATCCCATGATGCTGTAACCATGGCTCTTCTCTCTTTCCTACTTTCACTCTGAAAAGTGAATTTTTCAGCCCTTTGTTCTTCCTGCCACCCTTCCAAATCAGAAGGCATCAACTATCAACTTGACTCAGTGGAGCCCCAGTTAAACCTAGTTACTTAGGGTTTCTAATAGCCTGGCTTTCATCTCAAATGCAACATTTGAGACTGGATTTTACTACTGTTTCCCCGCAAAGAGCCTCCTTTCAAATGTGTGTCTCAGGAAGCCTTGAAACACTGGAATCAGTCCTTACATTTCCTTTTCCTCTCTTCCTTGTGATCACGCACTTAGTCAACAAACAAATGGAAGCAGAGCAACAGAGGGTCAGAAAACGCTCGCCAGAAGAGAGGAGGAAAGAGAGAAGGGGGAATTTAAGAAATCCATCTTCCTCAAGAGATGGATCAGAAAAGACTCTTTCTAGGCGGACACCACTCTGTTCCAGGTGACTATAAAATCATTCCCCACTTTGGCCATCAAATATCAAAATATCAGACTATTACAGCTTTTCAGCTTTGCCCATCCCTAAAACCACCAGCACCTAGTGACAGCCCCGAATTGACAGACCCTTGTTGTTTCTGAAATCAGATTAACCTGGATTTTGGTATCTTTATAGATAAATGACAATAATCAGGAAACAAACCTGTAAGAGGAAGAGAGTCCCCTTGCCCATCTTGGAGGTAAAAGGAGAAGTGCTTTTTCTCAGGTATAATAAGGCCCGTGGGATGTAAGAAGTCAGTGAGAAATCGGGGAGAAGGGGAAAAAGCCATAACTCTTCAAGTATTGTGAAGAGAGCGCCTGGCTGTCCTGGCCACTCTCTCTCCTGTGGAGCCACCACGGCAATTCCTGGTCCCGTTATTCCTCTCCTATTACAAACGGTTCTTAAATAATGAAAAACAAAAGCTGCTTTCTTGGGTTTCCCTTAGCAGGGCTAAATAAGTGCTTTTCCTAAAAACTAACTTTACAGCATACTTAACAACAGCAAGAAATAACCCGCAGTGTAAAACGCAGACATAAATACAGCCAGCTTCCCCACGGGCCGCTCTCTGCTCTTCGGACGAACTCCAGCCCAAAGGGCTGCTGCGTCTCGAGGTGCCCGGCCCAGCTGCCTCCTGCCTCCTCTTTACTTCCACGCAGGGATTGCATTTTACTACCTAGTGAGCTTCCTTTCTCAGTTTCTGATCCCTGTTCATCACCCAAAATCCCACTTATGAACCATCTGCAAGGCCCTCCCCGTAAACTGGCAGGAAAGGCTCTTCCTTCCCTGCAGGAGACCCTCTCAGGAATGCTTCTGACTCAGAGCCCAGGCCACGGGCACGGGGACGCGTCACCGCCGACGTCCTCAGCCCAGCGGCCTCGGGCCGGTACTGCCAGAGGGGCCCCGCAAGGTCTGCTGAGCCCGGGGCCTCCTGGAGCAGGGACGTCTCGCCTTTCCCTGTCTTTGCATCTCAGGCTCCTCCGCTTCTCTCCCGCTTCGGAGGGGCAGTGACCAGTGAGCTGTTGTCGATCCGAGCTGAGGACTCCAGGAAGGGCGGGTGGGCTGTAGTCTGAAGTCTGGAAGCGTAGAGGGGCATGGTCTGTAGGCTCAAAGCGGACTTCGGCCTTTGTGGGCAGTTTCTAGTGCCTTCGCGCCCCCGTGTGGCCGTGATGCGTACAGCAGCAGAGCCCGTGTCCAAATCCTCTGTGGCCTTAGAGGGCCTCAGCGCTGACACAGCCCTCAGAGAACGCCTTTACTGCAGGCCTCGGGGTGTGTTGGGTTAATAGAATACGACCGTGGCAGAAAGGAGAAACCCAGGTCCCCAGAGAAATTGCTTAGGACCCGTCCCTGGACCAAGTCCTCTCTGTGGCCTCTATTACCAGCCCAATCTGTTTCCTTCAAGCCGTCTTAACAAAGTAGATCTTCTGGGGCTGAAAGCCGCATCCTGGCTGAGCTTTATCCTTTCAGCTCAGTAGAACCAACTGCTCTTTTGTCAAGTGTTGAATGAGCAAGTAGTTGACTTCGCCTTCATCCAAATCACTTGCTTCTATCTTTCATTTGAAACTAAATTTGGGACTCAGACTTTGTGAGGACCCTCTTCCTTATTCATTTCGGGTTTGACCAGTTTTCTACCTAAGAAGAGTCTCTGAAAGAGGACAGGCGATGGAGGGGCACGCATGCTCTGGGAACAGCTTCCTCCGGCATAGCCGATGTACCTCCCAGCTCCACATGCTCATGCACCAGGCCCGGTGGCCCTGAGTCACCCGGAGAGTGACCCACAGCTTTCTCAGATTGCACACAGCTGTCCCTGGAGCCTGTGCAGGGGGTACTGACCACAGTCAGGAACACGAGGAAAGGGCAAATACTGTGGAGATTCTGGTTTATTTTCCAGAGATATGAAAAAAAAGTGGATTAGAAGACAGAGTTTGCGTTGCGGATTATTTGGGCTGACCCCCTGCTCCAGAGTGACATGTGTCAGAGCCTTCCAACATTCAGGCCTCGTCCCCAGACTAGCAGGCCCAGAGGTGACATAGCTCTCTCGGCCAGAGGGAACTCTGCTCAGCCCGTTCAGGTGGACGCTCCACTTAATGGGCTTCCAGGAAGTGTAGCGCCAAGAGTAACCGCTGAATCTCTAGGACACTTCCTGTGCTCCGTCTGAAGATTAAAGTTAGTCCAACCATGGTGTCTCCTGTCCTAGGGTTCATCAAACTTTTTCTTTCCCATCTACTCAAAGGGAAAGCTATCGTCTCATTATATATATAGATAGATATGTATCTATATATCCATATATATCTGCCAACTAAATGTTTACATATATATTTTTTTCTTTCTCCCAGGCTGGAACTTGCCTTTTTATTTCCTTAATGTTATCTTCCAAAGTTAGAAGCTTTTAATTTTAATGAAGTTTAATTTATGCTATTTTTTTCTTTTATACTTGTTTGCTTTGTATTAACAAATCTTTTTCCCCTATGGTTGCTAAAAATTTCTCTTATGTTTTCTTCCAGAACTTTTATTATTTTAGCTTTTTCATTTAGGCCTATAATGCATTGCAAGATAATCTTCATGTGTGATGTTAGGTAAGATACAAAGTTCACTTTTTCTGTATATACATAGACAGTTGTTCTAGGATCACTGGTTGAAAGAAATTCTCCTTTCCCCATTGAGTTTCCTTGATGGATTTGTAAGAACCAAAAAAATCGTGGAGTATATATGTGAGAGTCAATTTCTTGACTCTCTATTCTGTTCCATTGGTCTATGTATCTATCCATGACCTTGCTAAACTACCTCATTAATTCTAGGAGCTCTTTCCTGCTAATCTGATACTGCTTGCTTTTTCTTGTTGTACGTTGTCTACAGGACTGCAAACCCCAATGCTTTTCATTGACTTGTCATGTATTTAGACACCAGTGGCTGTTCCTAAATCAGTTTGTGCAGCCGCTTCAGTCACCCCCAATCCTTGTTCCGTCTGGGTGGGCCCTGGTCCATATCCTGATGCCTCCCTCTTCCCTAATCCTACTAGGTCATGACCCTCCTGTCCCATTCCAAGACCCTTTCACCCAGAACCAGGCTGATATGACCATTGCTCTCTCTGCCCCATCCTCCAAGTCAATGGCCTCATCTCTCTTTTGCTTTGGGAACAGCATTGGCCCAGTAATTCAATGTAGAGAAGGGGTCTTCCAGCCTGTACCCTGGAGGGGACAGTCTCCATGGGAAAATCCCATAGCCATTGGTAATTGATCATTTATGGAATTTGTACTTTCTGTTTTGCCCTATTATTGTTTATGTATTTGTTTGATTGTATAGGCTAGTATTTCTTCCCTATGTGGAATAAATAGAAGTACAGGAGAAATAGTAAATTTGAGGAAGAAGTACTCCTATCTAGAATGTGCCAGGACGTTTTTCACTGCTCAGACACCCGGACGACATCTTTCTTTGCCACAGTATGTATAGACCTCTTGTCTTACAGAGGAATATTCAACAAAAAGAATATGATGGTCTAGCCAAAATGAGAGGCCCAGAATTAAGTGCAGAGATGTATGATAAACTGAGGACTAATTTACTTTTTTAAAAAAGAAAAATACATTCAAGAGATATTTGATAGTAAGGGACTGTCTAAGAATTTGAGCAAAGGAAGATAAAAGCTCCCATGGACCCCTGGGAGATGAAGTTTCTCATGATCTGTCCCCAGGTTTGGGATGGTCCTTGCCCAGAGATTGTCGGCTGGTGCACTTTCCCTGCATTTATTGAGCTCCTACTATGGACCAACTATCAGGACAGTAGGCACTTGCTGCAGGCTCCTATTATAGGCAGCAGAGAGAGTTCCTTATTTCCCTTGTAACCACCCAAGAATGCAAATGAAAAGAAGGGTACTGCCCCCTGTCCATCAGCAAATACCCAGTCCCCACTACCATCCTTCACTACCGCAGGCCCTGCTCTGGCCTCAAAATTCTCCAGTCTTCTTGACACATTGACTAGCAGGGGTACTGGTACTTGGTTGGCAGCCTACAGAATTACACTCTGCACAAGGGAAACTGAACTAGTCAGATGTCTGGGAAACCGGGAAGCGGGGGGGGGGGGGGGCTACTCACCTGCAAATAGCGTGTGGCTAGTTACCATATTTCCTAGATGCTGAGGGTAACATCCTTTCACAGTTTTACACTTATATATAAAGCTGGGATACTGCTTGTAATATATTTAGATATACACTTTTACACACACACACACGCATGCACACACTTGATAAGGCAGTGTTCCCTTTTTCCCCTCAGTAATTATTATTAAATCAATGCTGTAGCTTATCAGCATGTTCCTTGTCAATGGAGAAAATGCACTCACTATTACGTCAATTCTAACAACGTGTTAATTATACTGAGTGCATTTTAAAGCCATATTTTAAGGTGATTAGTGCTTTTTCTCTTTTGTATTAAGAAAATGTTAACAGTATTCTTCTCTTTTCTTAGGCAATTGTGACACCTGCTGTCAGACATCAAGAACTTACTCTCTGGTCACTAGCCGGCCTTTCCTATGGAAAAGAAATAAATATGGTTAGAACACAAAAACTTCTAGGAGAAAATGAGCAAATAACAGCCAATTTTTCCTGACTGTTGAAATTCCAGTATGAAGGAAGTAGCATTTTGTGTTGAAATATTATAAGCAGCCCAAGGCCTGTCTCTGGCCCTCCCAGATCTTTCCCTGAAGATGTGGTGGTGAGTGATTCAGTGACCCCTGGATGGACGATGTTTACAGAAATCCACTGTCCTTTGGGCATGTTGATAGCACCCTTCTCTAGCTTCTAGTTCCCTCTGTGTGTCAGTCCCTGTTTGTAAAATGCAAATTTATCAAGGTATACTTTACATACAATAAAATGTACTTACCTTAAGGGTACACTTCAATAAATTTTGACAAATGTCACTACTACCACAATCGAAATACAGAGCATTTCCATTACCCATTCGTTTATGCCCTTTTGCAGTCAGCCCTGGAGCCACCCAAGGTTCCAGGCAATCACGGATCTGGTTTCCATAACTATAAATTGCATGTGTTTTCTAGTTTCAAGTAAAAGGAATCATACAGTAGGTATTCTTTGTGCCCAGAATCTTTCGTTCCATCTATTGTTCCAGTTACTATTGCAGTATAACTACTCACTTCAAAACCTAGTGGCAGGAAACATTTTAGTCAGCTCATTGACTGTGTGGGTCAGGATTTCAACAGGGCACAATGGAGACAGCCCTAGATGTTTAGGGCCTCAGCTGGAAATACTGGGGGTGACTAAATGCCCAGGGCCAGGGCAGGGAGACGATGTCACTCGCATGTCTGATAGTTGATGCTGGTTATTGGCAGAGACCTCAAATACAACTATAGGCTGGGACACTTCTATGTGGCTTCCCCACAGCATGCTGGCCTCAGAGTAATGAGATTTAGTACATGGCAGGTCAGGGGTCCAAAGGCAAGTGTCAGAGAACCAGGCCGAAGCTGTGGGGGCTTTTCTGATCTAGTCATGGAGTTACACGGCCTCGCCTTGGTTCTATTGTGTTGCCTGCAAGTGCACCGCCAGGGTCAGTCCGGATTCAAGAGGAGGTCCAACAAAACATTGGTCAGAGAACCTGTGAACATATTTTAAAACTGCCCATCTGTTTAATCGTGTGCCCTGATAGTTATTGTTTTAAATTACTTAGTAGTGTACCATTGTATGGCTATACCATAATTTGTTTAATCCGTTTTTGTTTTGTTTTGTTTGTTTTACTCATTCCTGGATATTTAGGTGGCTTTTAGTTTGTGGCTGTTACGAATATGAATGCAGTGAACCTATGTGTACAAGTCTTTGTGTGGACATACATTTTCATTTCTCAGGATAAATACTGAGTGAAATTACTAGGTCATACGGCAGTATATATTTAACTTTATAAGACACTGACAAAATGTTTTCCAAAATATTATCACTTTACATCCCATCAGACATATGTGAGGATTCGAGTTTTCAACGTCTTTACCAGTAGTTAGTATTGTCAATCTATTTAAATTTTAGCCTTTCTACTGTGTATGTAGTATTATTATCATCATTGTTTTAATTTGAATATCCTTAATGACTAATGTTGTTAAGCCCATTTTTGTATGCTTTCTGGCTATGTCTATTTTCTGGTGCAATGTGTGCTCAAATTACTTAGACTTTTTTATTGGGTTGTTTGTCCTATTATTGACTGATATTCTTCATGTATTCACACCTGCTCTTTGTCAGATGCATATTAAAAATAGTTCCTCCTAGGCTATCACTTGCCTTTTCATTTTCTTAATGATTTCTTTCTAAGGTTAAAAGAGGGGGTTTTGTTGTGGTGGTTGTTTTAAGAATTGATTTTTTTGGAGCAGTTTTAGGTTCGCAGCAAAATTAAGAGGAAGCTGCCGAGATTTCCCATAGACCCCTGGCCCCACAGGTGCACAGCCTTTTCCACTATCAACATCCTTGACCAGAGTGGTACATTTGTTACAGTTGATTAACCTACTTTGACGTGTCCTTATCGCCCAAAGTATACAGTTTACACTAGTATTCACTCTTGGTGTTGTAGATTCTATGGGTTTGCACAAATGTATAGTGACATGTATTTATCATTATAGTATTATATGGAATATTTTCACTGCCTTAAAAATCGTCTATGATCTTCAGATTTGTTTCTCCCTCACCGCAACCCTTGAAAACCACTGATCTTTTTACCGTCTCCATAGTTTTGCCTTGTTCAGAATGTAATATACAGTCATGCACTGCATAGTGATGTTTTAGTCAAGGGCAGACTGCATATACGATGATGGTCCCACAATATTAGTATCATAGAGCCTAGGTGTGTATGGCTATGCCATCTAGGTTTGTGTAAGTACACTCTATAATGTTTGCACAATGATGAAACTGCCTGATGACTCTTCTCTCAGAATATATCCCTGTTAAGTGACGCATGACTGAATATACTGGAATCATACAGTATGTAACTTTTTCAGATCGGCTTGCTTCACTTAGTAATGTGCAGTTAAGGTTTCACGTCTTTTCATGCTTGATAGCTCAACTCTTTAGCAATGAATAAATATTCCATTGTCTGGATTTGCCACCGTGTATTTATCCATTCATCTACTGAAGGCAAATTTGGTTGCTTCCAAGTTTTGGCAATTATGAATAAAACAACTATAAACACTCATGTGCAGGTTTCTGTGTAGAAATAGGTTTTCAACAACTTTGGGTAAATACCACAGAGCACAAATGCTGAACTGTATAGAAAGAGTATGTTTAGTTTGGTAAGAATGCACCAAATTATCTTCCAAAGTGGCTGTACCATTTTGCATTCCCCCCAGCAAAGGATGAGAGTTTCTGTTGCTCCACATCCTCACCAGCAGTTGGGATTCTGGCCATTCTGATAGATGTGCAGCTCATTGTTGTTTTAATATAAATGCAATATTTATTTTTTTTATTGAGGTAACATTGTTTTATAACATTATTAATTGCAGGTGTACATCATTGTATTTCAATTTTTGTGTAGAATACATCATGTTCACTACCCAAAGACTAATTACCCGTCCTCATTGTACACATACGCCCTTTTATTCCTTTCACCTCCCCCCCTTCCTCTCTGGTAACCACCAATCTAATCTCTATATCCATGTGTTTGTTCATTGTTGCTGGTGTTGCTGTTTCTTATCTTCCACATATGAGTGAAATCATACTGGTATCTGCCTTTTTCCATGTGACTTATTTCACTTAGCATAATACCCTTAAAGACCAACCACGTTGCCACAAATTGCACAATTTTATCTTTTCTATGGCTGAGTAGTATGCCATTGTGTGTATAAGCCACATCTTCTTTATCCTTTCATCCATTAATAGACACTTAGATTGTTTCCAAGTCTGGCTATTGTAACTAATGCTTCAATGAACATAGAGATGCAAACATCTTTTCAAATTAGTGTTTTCATGTTCTTTGGATAAATACCCAGAAATGGAATAGCTGGATTATATGGTAGTTCTAGTCTTAATTTTTTGAGAAATTTCCATATCGTTTTCCATAGTGTCTGCATGGTTTACGTTCCCACCAGCAGTATATGAGGGCTCCCTTTTCTCTCCAACCTCTCCAACACTTGTTATTTCTTGTCTTTTTAATAGCTATTCTGACAGATGTGAGGTGATATTGTGGTTTTGATTTGCATTTCTCTAATAATTAGTGATGTTGAACATCTTTTCCTGTGTCTCTTGGCCTTTTGTATATCTCCTTTAGACAAATGTCTGTTCAGATCCTTTGCCCAATTTTTAGATGAGTTGTTTTTTTGTTGTTGTGATATATGAGTTCTTTCTATATTTTGGATATTAATCCCTTACAGATATATGATTTGCAAGTATCTTCTCCCAATTATTAGGTTGTCTTTTTGCTTTGTTGATGGTTTCCTTTGCTGTGCAGAAGCTTTTTAGTTTGATGTAGTCCCATTTGTTTATTTTTTCTTTTGTTTCCCTTGCCTGGAGAGATGTGATATTCAAAGAGATACTGCTAAGACCAACGTCAAAGAACATACTCCCTATCTTTTATTCTAGGAGTTTTATGGTTTCAGGTCTTACATTCAAGTCTTTAATCCATTTTGAGTTAATTTTTGTGTATGGTGTAAGATAATGGTTACTTTCATACTTTTGCATGTGGCTGTCCAGTTTTCCCAGCACCATTTATTGGAGAGACTTTCTTTTCTCCATTTTATGGTCTTGGGTCCTTTGTCAAAAATTAGCTGTCCATAGATGTGTGGGTTTATTTCTGGGCTCTTCATTCTGTTCCATTGGTCTGTGGCATTGTTGTCTTAATTTTCACTCCTGTGACGACATATGATTTGGAGCACCTTTTCATATGTTTTTGCCATCCACATATCTTCCCTGCTGAGGTGTCCCTTAAGGTTTGGCCAACTTTTTAATTGAGTTGTTGTTTCCTTACTGTTGAATTTTAAGACTTCTTTGTATTTTTCTTTTTTGAGGAAGATTAGCCCTGAGCTAACATCTGTGCCCATCTTCCTCTACTTTCTATGCGGGATGCCTACCACAGCAGTGGCTTGTCAAGCAGTGCCACGTCCGCACCCAGGATCCAAAACGCAGAACGTCAGGCCCCTGAAGTGGAACGTGCACACTTAAGCACTGCGCCACTGGGCTGGCCCCTCTTTGTATATTTTAAGACTTCTTTGTTCAGATGTGTCCTTTGCAAATATTTTTTCCCAGTCTGGGGCTTGTTTTCTCATTTTCTTGATATTATCTTTTGCAAAATAGAAGTTTTTAATTTTAATAAAGTCTAGCTTATCAATTTTTTCCTTTCATGGATTATGCCTTTTGTATTGTGTCTCAAAAACATCATCACCATTCCCAAGGTCATCTAGATTTTTTCCTATGTTATCTTCCAGGAGCTTCATAGATTTGCATTTTACATTTAGGTCTGTGATCCATTTTGAGTTAGTTTTGTAAAGGGTGTAGGGTCTGCATCTAGATTCATTTTTCTGCTTGTGGATGTCCAGTTGTTCCAGCACTGTTTTGTTGAAAAGACTGTCTTTGCTCCATTGTATTGTCTTTGATCTCTTTTAAAATATCAGTTGACTGTATTTCTGTGAGTTTACTTTTGACCTCTCTATTTTGCTCTATTGATCTTATTCTATTTTACTTTGCCACTACTACACTGTCTTGATTACTGTAGCTTTATAGTAACTCTTGATGTTGTGTAGTGTCAATTCTTGAACTTTGTTCTTCTTTTTCAATATTTTGTTGGCTATCCTGGGACTTTTGCTTCTCTATCTAAAATTTAGAATCAGTTTGTTGATATGCACAAAATAACTTCATGGGATTTTGAATGTGGTTGCATTGAATCTTTAAATCCAGTTGGGAAGAACTAACGTCTTGACAATATTTAATCTTCCTATCCATGAATATGAAATATCTGTCCATTTATTCAGTTCTTCTTTGATTATTATTTGTCAGAGTTTTGTTTAGTTTTCCTTATGTAGATCATATACATATTTTGTTAGATTTATATCTACGTATTTCATTTTTGGGGGTGCTAATGTAAATGGTATCGTGTTTTTAATTTCAAATTTCATTTGCTTGTTCCTGGTATGTATGAAAGAAATTGACCTTTGTTTAGTAACCTTTATCTTGCAACCTTACTAAAATCACTTACTAGTTCCAGGTTGTGTTGGCTGTTAGGTGTTCTACATAGATGATCATATTATTTGTGAACATTTCTTCCTTCCCAACCTGTGTACCTTTTATTTCCTTTTCTTATCTTATTGTATTAGCTAAAACTGCCTGTAAAATGTTGAAAAGGAGTAGTGAGAAAGAACATCCTTGCCTTATACCTGATCTTAGTGGAGAAGCTTCAAGTTTCTCACCATTAAGTATAATATTAGCTGTCGATGTTTTTGTAGATAGTCTTTATCAAATTAAGGAAGTTCTCTTCTATTCCTAGGTTACTGAGAAGTTTTTATCATGAATGGATGTTGAATTTTGTCAAATATTTTTTCTGCATCTATTGATATGATCATATGATTTTTTTTTCCAGTTCTTGATATGATGACTTACATTAATTGATTTTTGAGTGATGAACCTGCTTTTATATCTGGGGTAAATCTCATTCAGTTATGGTGTATAATTCTTTTTATGTAATGTTGGATTGGACTCACTAATATTTTGTTGAAGATTTTTGCATCTGTGCTTACGAGAGATATTAATCTGTAGTTTTGTTTTCTTGTAACGTCTTTGTCTGATTTAGGTATTAGGGTAATGCTGGCCTCAAGGAATGAGTCAGGAATTATTCTCTCTGCTTCTATTCTCTGGAAGAGATTGTAGATAATTGGTATAACTTCTTCCTTAAATGTTTGGTAGAATTCACTAGTGAACCCATGTAAACCTTAATTATTGATTCAGTTTCCTTGTCGGATATAGGCCTATTCAGATCACCTATTTCTTCTTGTGTGAGTTTTTGTAACTTGTGTCTTTCAAGAAATTGGTCTATCTCATTGAGGTTATCAAATAGGTGGGCATAGAGTTGTTCATAGTTTTCCTTTATTATCCTTTTAATGTTCATGAGATCTGTCGTGATGTCCCCTTTTTCATTTATGATATTAGTAATTTGTGTCCTCTCTCTTCTTTTTTTTTGTTAGCTTGGCTAGACTCTTAGTGATTTTATTGTTTTTTTTTTCAGAGAACCAGCTTTTGGTTTCATTGATTTTCTTTATTGATTCCCTGTGATTTACAGTAACCAAGACAGTATGGTATAGGTACTTTCAATTTCATTGATTTCTGCTCTAATTATTATTATTTTTTTCTCTTGCTTACTTTAGTTTAATTTGCTCTTCTTTGTCTAGTTTCTTAAGGCAGAAACTTAGATTACTGATTTCAGAGATTTCTTCTTTTCTTATATATGCATTCAATGCTATAAATTTCTCTCTAAGCACTGCTTTTGATGTATCCCACAAATTTTGATAAGTTGTATTTTTATTTTCATTTAGTCAAAATGTTTCTTAATTTTTCTTGAGTTTTCTTCTTTGACTCACATATTATTTGGAAATGGGTTTTTTAATCTCCATATATTTGGGGATTTTCTAGTTATCTATTTGCTACTGGTTTCTAGTTTCATTCCACTGTGGTCTGAAAGCAGACATTGTATGTTTTTCATTCTGTTAAATTTGTTAAGGTACGTTTTATGGCCCAGAATGTGGTCTATCTTGGTGAATGTTCTTAAGCTTGGTGAGCTTAAGAAGAATATATATTCTGCTGTTGTTGGATGAAGTAGTCTATAGACGTCAACTTTATCCAGTTTACTGATAGTATTGTTGAGTTTGACTATGTCTTGGGATTTTCTGCCACCTGGACCTGTCCATTTCTCAGAGAGATTGTTACGTCTCCAACTATCAACTATCGAGTGGATTCATCTATTTCTTCTTGCAGTTCTATGAGGTTTTGTAGCACTCTGTTGTCAGGTGCATACACGTTAGGGATCACTTTATCTTCTTGAAGAATTGATCCTTTTATCAGAATGTAATGCCCTTCTTTATCCATGACAGCTTTCCTTGCTTTGAAGTTTATTCTTTCTGAAATTAATGTAGCTATTCCTGTTTTCTTTTGATTAGTGCTAGCAAGGTGTATTTTTCTCCATCCAATTACTTTTAGTCTATACTCATCTTTATATTTAAAGTGAACTTTTTGTAGACAACATATAGTTGGGTGTTGTTTTTTGATTGACTCTGACAGTCTCTGTCTTTTAATTTAATTGGTAAATTTAGAACATTAAGTTTTTTTCCAGCTTTATTGAGGTATAAATTACAAATAAAATTGTTCTATATTTAAAGTGCACAATGTGATGATTTGATATACACGTACATTGTGAAATGATTCCCACAATCAAGTTAATTAGTACGTCCATCACCTCACATATTTACCTTTTTATTTGGTGAGAATGCTTAAGATCTACTCTCTTAGCAACTATCAACTATATGATACAATATTACTAACTATATTCACCATACTCTACATTAGATCCTCAGAACTTATTCATCTTATAACTGAAACATTTAAGGTTATTATTGATATAGTTGTTAACAGCTGTGTTTGTTACTCTTTTCTATTTGTTTTCATTGTTCTTTGTTCCTGTTTTTGTCTTCCACTCTCTTTGTGATTTTAATAGAACTTTTCAGGTGATTCTATTTTGTCTCTTTTCTTAGCGCATCAGATATACTTCATTTTTTTACTTTTTTTAAGAGGTTACCCTAGAATTTGCAATATACATTTACAACTAATCCAAGTCCACTTTCAAATAACGTTTTATCACTTTGTAGGTAGTGTATCTTATAATAGTAAAATAATGCTAATTCCTCTCTCTCATCCCTCGTATCATGCTGCTGTTCATTTTACTTCTACATGTAAGCAACAATATTATATATATATATATATGTATATACACAAGCATATGTAATTGAATACACTTTTGCTAATATTATTTTGAACAAATTATCTGTTAGATCAATTAAGAATAAGAAAAAATGAAAGTTTTTATTTTACTTTTACTTATTCCTTCTTCAATATTCCTCCTTTCTTTATGTAGATCTGAGGTTCTGATCTGTATTATTTTTCTTCTCTCTGAAGAATTTCTTTTAACATTTCTTGCAAGGCAGGTCTACTGCCAACAAAGTCCCTCAATTTTTTTTTGTCTGAGAAAGTCTTTATTTCTTCTTCACTTTGGAAGAGTAATTTCACTGAGTATGGAATTCTGGGTTAGTGGGGTTTTTTCTCTGAACACTTTAAATATTTTGCTCTACTCTCTTCTTGCTTGCATGGTTCTTAGTGAAAAGTCAGGTGTAATTTTATTTTTCTCTTCTATAGGTAAACTTTTATTCCTCTGGCTTTGTGGAGATTTTTTCTTTATTATTCTCATTTGCCTCAAGGTATTTTCCAATTTCCTTCATGATTTCTTATTTGACCATTGGTTGTTTAAGAGTGTGTTGTTTAATTTCTGCTTAATTGTGGATTTTCAGTTTTTCTTTAGCTATCATTTCTAGTATCATTCCATTGTGATTAGAAAAGATTCTTGGTATGATTTCAATCTTTTTATATTTATTAAGACATTTTATGGCCTAATATCTGCTCTATCCTGGAGAATATTCCATGTGCACTTGTGGAAAATGCGTATTATGCCATGGTTGGGTTGAGTGTTCTGTATGTGTCTGTTAGGTCCAATTAGTCTATAGTGTTTTTCAAGTCCTCTGTATCCTTATTGATATTCTGTGTGGTTGTTTATCCATTATTAAAAGTGAATTATTGAAGTCTTCTACTATTGTGGTTGAGATATTTGTCCCTCTAATTCTGTCAATGTTTGCTTTATATATTGAGAAGCTCTAATGTTTGCTGCATATATGTTTATAATTATTACATCTTCTTGGCAAATTGACTCTTTTATCTTTATATAATATCTTTGGCTCTGGTAACAGTTTTTAACTTGAAGTATATTTTGTCTAATACTAGTATAGTCACTCCTGCTCTCTTTTGGTGTCTGTTTGCATGAAGTATCTTTTTCATCCTGTCACATTCAACCTGTGTGTGTCTTTAGATCTAAAATAAGTTTCTTGTAGATAGTATATAGTTGGATCTTGTTTTATTTATTTATCATTTCTGCCAATCTATGCCTTTTAATTGGGGAATTTACTCCATTTACATCTAAAGTAATTATTACGTTGAATACTAGAAAACATTCATGAAAGATATTTAAAAACACAAACATGGAAAGACATCTTATGTTCATGGATTGGGAGAATTAATATTGTTAAAATGTCCATAATACCCAAAGCAGACTACAGATTCAGTGCCATCCTTATCAAAATCCCAATGATATTTTTTATAGAAATAGAAAAAATAATCCTAAAATTCATATAAAACTTCAAAAGACCCCAAATAGCCAAAGAAATTTTGAGTAAGAAGAACAAAGCCAGAGGCATTACACTTCCTGATTTCAACATACATTACAAAGCTACAGTAATCAAAAGAGTAGGGCACTGGCATAAAAACAGCCATATAGATCAATGGAACAGGATAGAGAGCCCAGAAATAAACCCATGCATATATTGTGAACTGACCTTCCACAGGGTGCCAAAAATACACAGTGGGGAAAGGATAGTTTCTTTAATAAATGGTGTTGGGAAAACTGGATATTTGCATGCAAAAGAATGAAATAGAACCCTTATCTTACATTATACACAAAAATCAACTCAAAATGGATTAAAGACTTACATGTAAGAGTTTAAACTGAGAAACCCCTAGAAGAAAACGTAAGAAAACCTTATTGATGTTGGCCTTGGCAATGATTTCTTGGCTATGAAACCAAAAGCACAGGCAACAAAAGCAAAAATAGACCACTGGGATTACTTCAAATGAAAAAGCCCCAAAAAACAAAAAACTTTTGCACAGCAAACAATCACCGAAACAAAAATCAACATAGGAAATAGGGAAAAAAATATTTGCAAATTATATATCTGATGAACGGTTAATATTGAGAATATTATCTTATGATCTTTTGTTGAAAATTGGTCATTTGACAAAACAACTACCTTGTCCAGTCTTTGCAGACTGGCTCCATCTAGGGGAAGACCTTCATTAATCAGCTTGGTGTGAAGACTTCAGATCTTCTTAAGTCTTTACTGGGGTTGTGTCTTCCCTGTACCTGCATGTGTACTTTTTTCATAGTTTCCCTCCATATATAGTGGCTATTTTAAATGTGTTAATTTCCCTAAGAATATCACTGTCTTACTTCTGCTTCTTCTTAGGGCCTTAGATCTTGTGTTTTATTCTTCTGCCCATAATCTCTTGCCTCCAGGTCACCTACAGGTCTACAGTCCCCCTGCAGCTCTCAGGTGCCGTGACATCCACCACTTGATATCCAAATGGTGCCTCCACTCTCATCTGAGCTCCAAGTCAAGAAGACAGAAACCAGTTCCTTGGGCAGTGCCTAGACAGGTCAGAACATTGCAAACAAAGTCTGCTCTTTTGCTTTTGTCCTAAATGAAGAACTGGGGATTGAGTGGCTTCCTACCCCCAACACTGCCCTGTACTGAGGAGAGAGTGGATCAAGGGAAAGCAAAAGCACCACAAAATTTCCTACTGTTTTGAATGTGGTTTTTTATTCATTTGGAATTCACTTAATTTCTGCACATTCTTGACTGTTTTATAGAGCATCCACAAATCTGTTTCAATCAACCTGTTGTTTACATGGGGTGATGAGGGCCTGGAGCTTCCTAGTCTGCCTTCTGGCTGATGGCACCTTTTGTATAATTTTGATTCTTTAAAACTATTGGAATTTGTTTTACAACTCATAATAATATTATTTCTTGGTGAATATATTATGAGCACATGCAAACAATGAGTATCTGAAGTTGTGAGTGCAGTGCTCTGTAAATATTAATTGAATCAATTTGGTTCATATTTTTATTCAAGTTTTCTATATATCTACTGGTGTTCAATTGACTTAGTTTAATAGTTACTGAGAAAGCAGTATTTAAATCTTTGACTCTAATTGAGAAATTTTCTATTTTTCTTTCCAATTCTATGAATTGTTACTGACTGTATTTTGAAGCTCTATTGTTAGGTGCTTACAAATATAGAACTGTGTCTTCTTGATTATCTTTATGAAATACCCTTCTTTAGCCCTTATGATATTTCTTGTCTTGAAGTTTACTTTATCTACTGTTAATATAGACACTCCAACGTTCTTTTAATTAATTTTTTGTATATGTTACTTTCTGTCCTTTTACTTTTAACCTATTTGTGTCTTTATTTTCAAAGTGAGTTTCTGGTTGACGTAGTATGTTGAATTTTTCTTTTTTATTTAGACTGACAATATCTGACTTTTATGTGGAATGCTTACATCATTTATAGTTATTGACATTATTGAGATGTTAAAGCTAACATTTTGCTATCTTTTTTATTTTTCCAACATATTCTTTCTTCTTCTTTTCCTTATTTCCTGACTTCTAATGGATTGAATAAGTAATTTTAGGATTCAATTTTATTTGTCTATTGGCTTATTACCTATATATCTTCTATTATTTTTTTTTACTCTTTATAAGTTACAATGCACATTTTTAATTTATCACTGCCTACCTTCAAATAATATTTGACTGTGTTATTAGTGCCATCAAATTGCTTTTGACTCCTACTGACTCTGTGTACAGCAGAGCAGAACACTGTCAGGTCCTTTTGCACCATCCTCTTATCTTCTGTTGCTATGTCAGACAACACTCTGTCTGCTATTCACAGGGTTTTCACAGCTAGGTTTTTCAGAAGTGGGTGGCCACATGCCTCTTCCTAATTTGCCTTAGTCTGGAAGCTCCACTGAAGATTGTCCACCATGGGTGACCCTGCTATACTGATGGCATAGCTTTCAGCATCACAGCAACATATAAACACCATGCCTTGATGACCAACAGATGGGTGGTGTGGTTCTCTGACCAGGAAACAAACCCAGGCCACAATGGCGAGAGCAGCATATCTTAACCAAAAGACCGGCAGTGCTGGCTAATATTTGACTAAATAATGCAAAATGAAAGGACCTTATAGCAGCACACTTCTGTTTTACTGTTTTCATCATTGTATTATTGTTGTCACATGTTAAATTCTATGTATTTAACATACTCTAAAACACATTGCTATTATTTTTACTGTAAACAGACAATTGTCTTTTGAAGAAATTGAGACTCGAGAAAATAATCTATTTATCTTTACTCACATATTAAATATTTTGAGCACTTTCAATTACTTTGAGAAATCCAAGTTTGTATCTGGTATCACTTTTCTTCATCCTGAAGAAATTTCTTTTACACTTCTTGTCATGCAAGTCACTGTTAATAAATGCTCTCAGTTTTTGTTCATCTGAACAAATCTATGCTTTATCTTTATTTTTTGATGGTAGGTATTAAGGTTTTTTCTGAGGAATTCATATTGTTTACCTCTTTAATCTGGAAAATTTCAAACATAGACAAACCAGTCTGATAATACCCAATGTTCTATTTGCCCAAATTCAACAAATCCACTTCAACAAAGGTCACAATTCACTTTTGACCTTGAAGGTAAAGAATTCTAGATTAGCTTTTGTTTCTCTTTCTTCACTTTAAAACACTGATCCATTACCTTCTATCTTGCATAGTTTCTAGAGAGAAGTCTCTGATAATTCTTGTTTTTATTAATCTGTATATGCTATAAATTTTCTCTGGCTGTTTAAAAAATATTCATTTATTTTAGCAATTTAATTATGATTCTTAGAGTAGTGCTTCGTGTGTGTTTATCCTGCTTGAGATTCATTGAGATTCTTGGATCTGTGCACTTATAATTTTCTTCAAGTTAGGAAAAAAATTTGCCATTATTGCTTCTTTTTTTTCACTTTTCCTCTCGTTATGGGACAAAAATTACATATATATTAGAAATCTTGACCTTTTTCCATAAGACATTGAAGCATTGCTTATGTTCTATTTGCTAATTTTTAGTATATTTATACTCTGTGCCCCATTATTGATATTTTCAATTGTTATGTCTTCAGGTTCACTGATCTTTCCTTTTGTAAGGTCTAATCTACTGTGAATCACAGGCAGAGATTTTAAATGTTGAGATCTTCTATTTTTTATCTAATAATTCCTTTTTTATACTCTTTTGTCATCCATTTATCTCTTCATTAACTTCATATTTTCTTTTAAGTTCTTGAACATATTTCAAATAGCTGTTTTACTGTTCTAGTATGCTAATTCCATTATTTCTGTGATTAATTGTTCTCTTTTTATTGGTTGATATTCTCCTGGTCATGAATAATATTTTCATGCTTCTATCATGTCTAGTAATTTTTATTAGATTCCAGGTATTGTAGATTTATATTGTTGAATATTGGGCTTTGTTGTGTTAGACTTCCCTTTGATAGTCAGTTAGGTCACTAGCACATCAAGCTGACCTGTCTTTTAGCCTGAATCTCGAGAAGCCTTTATTCTAGTACTAGTGTAGCCTTACTACTAAGATGTGATCCTTGGAGTCTCTACTGAATGCTCTGAGTGATGGGCAAAGTCTCTCCATTCTAGCTCTGAGTGAGCCTTTGGAATTACTGTCTCTGAGTGAGCTTTTGGAATTCTTTGCTTTAATACTCCTCAGTGATTCTGAGTAGATTCTTTCTGCAGAAATTGATATTTTCCTGATTCATGAAGCTTCACCTTATGCACACACAAACTGTTGTTTACTCCTATACTCATTGGGCCCAATGTGCTCATGTCTGGAATACTTGCTCTGCCATTCTGACCTGCAAATCCTATCTTCCTAAAGATTCCCCCCCACCCAAGTCTAATCTCTCTCCTCAACTCAGCAGGATCACCAAGCCATGTTTGTATTTCTTCTTCTTGTGCTGTTTTCTGGAAGTTTCCTCCAGGTTAAAATCAGAGTTACTATGGGGCTCATCTTGTTTGCTTTTCTTATTTCAGGGATGCCTGTTGTGTAATTTCTAAAAAAAAATTTTACAAATAATTTTCCCAGTTCCTGGTTGTCTGCAGTATAAGCCCAAATTCTGATACCCCTTAATGCAGAAATTGGAAATGTTTGGCCCAATTTTTTATTCCATTCATTAGTTATCTGTGAATTTTGGAAAAAGGAACACCTAAGTTTAATTTATGCTCTATTGACACCTACAGTTTCAAAACAGTGAGGAAAGTCATTTTAACCATAACATGGTATTAAGACGCAATTATCTTTACAAAACCCTCTGTTCTTATTGCAAAATCTCAGAAAGACCTAATCTCTTTAAACAAACTCTAAATTCAAAGATAAAACCTACCATGAACTTATAAAAATAAGTGTTTATTCCACTCACAGAAACAATTCCATGCACTCCATTCCTTATCACTAGATAAAGAGCAGGAAGAGACTTACTCCAGAGTGCTGTGCGTGAACCTTATGACTGATATGCAATTGTTTCCAACTCCTTGCAGATCTCATTCAAACTGGAACTACATGTCTCTTTATTCGTATTGTGTTCCCATTCAATAGATATCTTTTGTTTGTTTTATGGGAATTCTACATTTTAGATACATCTTGGCCTGGTCACTTATTCTTTCTAAACTTCATTACTTATAGCTTATGACATAAGGATAATACCTATTTTGCTAATTCACAGAGTATCACCAGGATCACATGAGATAATCTATGAGGCATGTATTTTATAGATGTATAGAGCTGTCCATAGGTCATACATACTTTTTTGAAGTTTCAGTGTCCTTGACATAAGCCATTATAATGTATGTGAGAATACTTTGTTTTACTAAGAAATTGCTTTGGTAATATATGCCATGAGTTCTTTCTCCTGAAAAGCATCTGATTTTAACTCTATGGAGAATTGGAACATTTGCATCCATGTCATTAAGAAAATTAATGAGATCTCCAATTAGTATATCCAAATATTTAATTTATTACCCTCAGATTTAAATTAGCTTTATTTATCATATAGCTTTTTTAAATGATAACCCTCAGTAAAAAAACTAGTAAATATGAATACCAAAGCTTGTTTCTTAGCCTCTTTCTTATTTAATCTATTTATCTTTTCTATGACAACTTACTTATTCCTACACTGTGTAATTAAAATTCTTTTTCAGGTATCACATAATGATACATAATATACAAGATAAAAACATAAATTTGAAGTAGATAAAGAACACAAAGTAAACCTTTGAGTTTTTTAATATTCATCTTATTAATTTTATCCTCAATGTGATTTTATCCTCTGTAAGAGGTGCTCTGGATCAGAGATGAATAGTTATCAGTATTTCCGTAACAATAACGTTGTTTCATTTGTCCCACTCCTACCCTGAGACAACAGAATGAGAGTCAAATGGGAGAACTTTTTTGAGTGGCCAGACACTCCCTAAGCAAGGGATGGAAAAAAATGGATTTTTTTCTGCTTATGTATAGGAGAAAGATATAGCTGTCTTCCTCCTCCCTTTAAAAAGAAGGGAGAAAATCCTTCTTCTTGGAGCCAAGATGGCAAAGATTCTGGGATGTAAATACATCACTCCAAAGGCCAGCTATGCCCAAGACTTTCAGGCTTTGATGACTATAGAAGTATCTCCAAGGTCCTAGACCTCATTTTCTCTTGAAATGTAAACTCATACCTATGGAGTTAGGTAAATTTCCCTGGTGTTCTCTCACTCTCTATACTGGTTTAATTGACTTCTCAAAGCTTGCTCTTAAGCCAGGGTATAAAATTGCTACAAAATGTATTCAGAAAACCCTGGATGTGTAGAAACACAAAAGCATATTTTCTACATTCCTCAGAAATATAATAAGATCATAAATTTGTATTAACAGAAAAAGTAAGAGAAAGAAGCTCTGGGTAAAGTCCTTGAAGTTGCTCTTTTTAGTAAATCCCAGAGATCAACTAGTTCTCTAGTTAATTGACTCTTTCTTTAGAGTAAAATATATACACCACAGTCCTATGCATATACATACAGAAAACGAATAAGCAGAACAAATCCATTATTTTTACTCCAAAAAAATGTGACAATATTTTGTTTTTTTATTTCCTCTTGGGAAATTTAAATAAGCTTCAAAGAATTAGGAAACCAAAATATTTTGTTGTAAAATAGGAGGGAAAACTCATTAGGTTGACTTAAATGTTCTTTTAGTGATGTCACTCTGTCAGACAAAGTGCTTTTGCCCAGGGTGTGTGGTTGAAGTCAGATTTCCTCATTAGGAAAAGAGTATTTTCGAGCTTGAGGAGACCTTCAATATCTAACAACCCTAATGCATTCAGAGCTAATTTTAGAAAATGTTACATCTAGGACAGATTTTCATTGGTAATATGATAGAGTTTCTGTTTCTTCAGAAATATATATTTCCAGTTACCTTTGCATTTTCCTATCATCCAAATTAGATTTCTAACTGACTTGAATCATAAATCTTGATAGGAGATCAATGCTTAGGATTAAAAAAAGGTTATCCACCTTTATCAGAGTCAGTGTGGTGTCCTGAAAAGCACTGGCTTTGTAGAGGACAGACGTGGGTTGGAGTTCTTTCTCTGCCACTTACTATCTGTATGAAACTGGTGTAGTCACCTATGAAATTACCTCCCGTTTTGTGGATGAGGACACTGGATGTACAAGCACTGGAGAAAGTGTGGTTGTTGGTTTGATGGAGATATACAAATTGCCTAGCAGTGTGTGTGAGACACAGTAAGCACTCAACAAAGGAAAGATAATATTAGCAAATAACATTGTTTTTTGAATAGTAGAAATTGTTTTTCTCTTTGTCCAATCTCAGATGGGTTATCTAGCCATTGCTGATTTTCCATAACACCACTATCTTCCTCACTAAGGGGAAGGTAACTCAGGACACACTCGGAAAGTTTCTTTAAGGGCATCTTTTAAGGACTACATTCTTCTGTGTCACTTATACTGAAACAATCCTTTATACACTTTCAAAAAAGAGTGACACCCCCATGTCCAGGTAAAGAATGCCTAGGAACTTGTTAGATATTCTAAGAGATAAGCTGCACTTTCTTCTAACAAAAAGATATAGCATACATAACACTGTGGGCAAAATAAATTGTTCGATCTTTGTTGCCTGCTGCTTTTGTTTTCTTTTCTTGTCTACATTTTTCTATGTGTGTGTGCGCATGTCTGTATGCATATGCACAGTACTCTGTAACTTCGGCTCTTTGAGAGGGCTTCTATTCAGCTTTTTCTTCAGATTCCCATTTCAGCTCTTCTTAAGAGTTCTGATCAGTAAACTGTAATGCAGGGAACTTCTAAAGACAAAAATACTTTGAGGCAAAAATATATCCTTAGAAAATGATTCCTTCTTCTCTCCACTCTGCCTTCCATGTAATAAAATAATGAGTTATAGCTGTACCTGCATAATTAGTCAAAAATCTGTTTTAGAAGGAGTAACCTGAAGTAAAGAATTTCATAGCTATATATTTATGTTAGATATTTATTTCTTTGGAGTTTAATCTTCTTGGCATTACTTTTTTCCTGTGGGTGGACTATCATTCTCAGAAATAACTAAGAGCAGAAGTCTTGATAAATCTTCTCAAAAACACACTTAGGATAAAATCCTTTGTAAGTCTGCCCTTCCTGGAGTTAGGAGCTGTAAGTACTGAAAAGTTACACTCTTCTCTGACAGTCAAACATGCATCTTGCTTTTGCCTCTAGACCAAGTCCAGACAGCATACAGCATCTGCCCTACGGTTGGAATACATGCCCAGAGTCCCTAATTTCAATTGCTTTGCTCTATCTGGTCTTCTCTGATTTTCATTTTTTCAACAAATACAGTGACTACTGTATGTCAGACAACTTGCCAGCACAGGAAATAGAACAGTAATTGAGCAGACAGCATTATTTGTAGGTGCTGAAGTCAGGGAAGTAAGCAGGGGTCAGATAGGCAGGACCCTTTGAATCAGGATAAGGCAATCGGAATTTCTTTTCAGTTTGATAAAATACCATTAGAAAGTTTTATGCAAGCATAAACATTGATGTGGCTTATGTTTTAAGAAGATCACTTTGGTTGCTGAATGCAAAATGACATCTTGGGAAGGGTTGGGAGAAGCAAGAAGACCCAGTGCCTTTCTAGGCCTCCCATTAATGCAAGCATTGCTAACTGACAAGGATCCAGGATCATGCCATGTTTCCAAGTGTGGGTTCTCAAAACTGGTTACAGGAACAAACACTGGCTCATTGCTCACTAGCTATGTGAACTTGACAGGGTTTCTTAAATATCTTATGTTACATAAACATCTCAATCTCATCTGAAAAATAAGGATAACGATCTTACCTTCCACCAAGTGTTGATATGAGGATTACGTGCTGAAGTATATAAAGCACCTGGAGAAGCCCTTAGCACACAGAAAGCCTCAGTAAACATTAGCCTTAAAAAAAAAACTTTATCCATAAAATCCACTGACTCCTGTGTGTTTTTGTTGTGCAGACTTTTGACTACCTTACCACTGAGACTCTAATTCCTCCCAGCTTGATCATTCTCTTAAAATAGTGAGCTCCTCACTTGCTCTTGCCTAGTTTGGGAGATCTCTCTTGGAGAGATGGCCTGACTATATCGTTAGTATACACCAATTCTTCACCAAAGTCAGAGTTGTAGACTTCTTGATCCAACTAGGTCCTTACTACCCAAACTCCAGTAGAAAATCTACACTTATACTATATGCGTGGTGTTTAACATCAAGAATGTAAAACCAGAGACATCTCTTGCAACTTTGGCTAATCTAGTATCTTCAGTATCTGAGGTTCACGTTCTCATTTTAACCACAGTATTTTATCATGTCCATTTTATGGTGATGGATAGTTTCTATCATCAGTTTAGTTGCTGAATCTTACCATTTGTAACACTGCCTTTCCCCTCTAAACGCAAAAAAAAAAAAAAAAAAAATTCTAACTACCTCCTTGTGTTTGGGGTGTTTTAAAGTCTTTTTCTGGAAATATGTTAATATATAAGTCTTTGATTTCATTAGAGGGGGCTGTACATAGAAGTGACCCAACCCAGAGGGCTCTGAAGGAATGGCCTGAACTGCATCAGAATCTAAGAATGGGCCTCCTGGATGAATTAACCATAAGTTCCCCTGGTCTCCTAACTTCACATTTTGTGACCCTCCAGTATAGCCTGTCTCTCTGCTGAATATAGTTTATACCTATTCAAAAATTATTATACTTTGTTCTTTCCTCACATCCTGAGAGTTTGGAGAAAAGAATGCCTTTTGTGATGATGCTTGTCATGTATATTTTAATTTGTAAGAGGTTAGCTAGAGATTTTCTGATTAAATAAGGAAATTCACATTTTTTCAAAACCAAGTAATTGGTTATGATTTAAAATGCAATAGATGTTATGAAAAGAACAATTATTGGGGCTGGCCTGGTGGTGCAGCAGTTAAGTTTGCACGTTCTGCTTTGGTGGCCTTGGGTTTGCCGGTTCAGATCCTGGGTACGGACCTACTCACTGCTTGACAAGCCATGCTGTGGCAGGTGTCTCACAGAAACTAGAGGAAGATGGGCACGGTTGTTAGCTCAGGGCCAGTCTTCCTCAGCAAAAAAGAGGAGGATTGACGGCAGATGTTAGGTCAGAGCTAATCTTCCTCAAAAAAAAGAACAATTATTAACCTCTTCTTCTTACATCCCAAGCACTCTAGTATGCATTTTATATGCATAGTGCCATTCGATTCTCACAAAATCCTATGATTTTGTGTACTACTATTGTTTCAATTTCATATATAAAGTTGGTAAAAATTGAGAAGCAAATTGAATTATTTCCATTGAGGATCCAGTGTCAGATGACATACTTGCATTATGTCTATATTTCCCTGGCTTAAAATGCATTTGCAAAAGCTGGCCCAGGATCTCAGTAACACAAATATTATCGAATGTTTATCTCTTCAGTGGTTCAAAACTCTTCAAACTTTAAAAGAAATACAGAAAGAAAATAACACTAACCCATAAAGACAATATTGCTTAAGACAGGTGTTGGTACAGTGTATGTTTTCTGCAAAGGGCTTGATAGTATGTAAGTGTAGGCTTTATGGGTTATACTGTCCCTGATCTAACAACTACCTCTCTGCCACTGAAAGCATGAAAGCAGCCATAGACAACGCATAAACAAATGGCCATGGCTATGTTCCAATAAAACTTTATTTATAAAACTGACTGTAGCCCATAGACCAGAATGTCCCAACCCCTGGCTTAAAAAATGTGATGGATATAATTTTATTTCTTAATTTTGTAGAAAATTGAAGAGCAATCTTCCAAATAGTGAGTTAGAAGTCATTGCATTTAACATCTCATACTACGTGCAGCTGGGATATCCTTTTTGTAGCAAGAAAAAAATCTCAGGAATGAAATCCCTCAATCTGAGGAATAAGAATAAAACTTATCAATTGAATAAAAACTAAGTTAAAATAAAATCATTCTTTCTTGTCAGAAGATCTGGCACTCAGAACCATCTTCTCCTTTCTCCGCTTGAATTCATCATCCTATGTGTCCTTATTATTTAAAGAATAGGTCTAACAAAATTATTTGTGTGTTTAAAATTTTCTCAGTCTTGCCTCCAGCATAAATTATCCCCTTACTCTGGCAAACAGACCTCTTTACTACCCATCTCCAACCTATCTGGGTAGCCTCATCTCATGGCATGACCCCATCTCCCCAATCCCATTTAACCTGTTCCACTGTTAAACACATCTTCATTGGGCACCTAGTTCCAGGAATCTGTCAGAGTTTTAGATGTGAGTTGACTTCATCTAAATTCTTTTTAAACAATTTCATTTCAATTCATAGCAATACTCTACCAGGGAGTTCATACCTGTGAGGCAAATCTCATCATTCCATGAATACGTAACTAATATATATATTTTTGTCCTGCTTAAATGAGTCTTACATTTGCTACAAGTATGTGTTACTAAGTTGAAGCAACTGAGGAAGTTCAGCAAAGGAAATGGTAGAAGCGAAGACTGGAGGAGCTCAAACCACAACAACAAACAAAAGAGAACAACACAACACAGCACAAAAGCATGCTTTCCGACTTCATAGGGAGAGAGTGAGAATAGTTTTCTTGTGGATTCTCCTTAATAATTAGGGATAAACGAGTATGAGTCTTAAAAGAAGAAACTTTGATGAAAGCAAAATTTAAAACTCTTGAATTTTTATGTCTGTTTCTAACCATGGGCACGAGCAGGAAGCAGGACCACCACCCACAAAGCACAGTGGAAGTCAAAGGCTCCAAATGCTCGCTTCACCTCTGCATGACTTGTGGCTGGAATTTGAAATGGGAAGGGAATACATTCCTTGTTTTCAAATCTTGTGCAGGTGCTGGTTTCTTTGACAGATTAAAACAATTTTTTGAGACTATTACTATTATAGGATTTCTCTGGAATCTCAGAAACGAGAAGTAGAATACGATAGTGGGAACTTCACAAATTCAGTGTCTAAGAGTGTTGGACTTGTGCGAAGCTTCACCGTTTGCTGGTCAGCCTTGAGCAGGTGAATTTTTCCTTTGCGACTCAGTTTTTTCATCTGTACAATGGCTAAAGAATAACTACTGCATATTGTTAAAACTGAATGAGCAGGGTATGTTTTATTTCATCAGGAGGTAGTAGGGTTAATGTCAAGCCTGAGTCAAGACTGTACATTCTGAGTTAAGGAATAGCTCAATGCTAATATCCCTTCTCTTAACTTTGTGAAGAGACAACTTTGGCTGTGGGGAGTTTTTGGCATATATTTGAGAGCCATATCCAGCCTCTTCCTCCTAATTAATGGAGTGCTGCTGGTACAGGCACACAGAGATCAAACTGTGCCTGAAGGTACAATTGTGGGTGAAAGCAATCTTTAGCGTTTGAATGGGCAGACTGTAGAGATGCTATCACATTTATTTCTCTTTTCAGAAGAAAGGCTTGATGGACTTCGAAGCCATTAGAAATATTGATATGACCTCATGGTCCATGAATAGCTCTTGGTCACAGGTGACTCTGGGTCTTTTAAGCAGCCTTGCATCAGCTCTACAGAGACCTAGAGAAGCTCAAATTTTCTGGAAAATGAGAGTTATAGTAAATTTTTTTCAGTCACAGTAAAGCTATGTTTACCATCTATTCTGTAAACTGAGTGCAGCAATAATTGCGGTAAATTAATCAACTTCTTAAAACTACTATTTATTGAGTCCCAATAACATGCAAAGTCTGGGGTTGTTAGACTCTGCAGGGGACGTGTGACTGCTGATCATTGTCTCTGTCTCCAAAGGGCTTAGACATACTTCGGAAGATAAAGTGAAAATTTCGCTAATGATTTCTAGCATTGCAAATGTTTGAGAGCAGTAATAGACAGAAGATACGGCACTCGGGATATATCACTTTATTAAGATCTAAACAAATTTACTAAATATCTCAGACTTTGCTACACCAAGTCTACAAAAAAACAAGCAGAGAAAAAAAGACAACACTCACTTAAAGGTACTGATACATCAACATACAGACTAGTGGAGAAGAAGTTAGCAGAGTTTTAGAAGTCAGAGAAAGAAAGGAGAAGCATGTGCTACAGCGGGTAATGGAAGAATCACAAAGAATGTGATACTAGATGTGTGGGTTCAGGAAAGGTGGACAGGGGATGGTCCCTCCCCTTAGAGAGTGTTTTATAATATTTGTTGAATTGGAGGAGAAGGGTGGCATGGAATGAAGAATGTGATTAAGCCACAAAAGACTGACAAGTATACTCTGAGTTCCGTTCAATCAACCCTGAAAAAGATATTTCAGCTGAAACTGTAGGAAGATGAAAAGAGAGCCGACTACGTAGGAGAACTCATATAGGCGTGCTGATAAAAGGAGCAGGGGCACCAAGAGCTGAGCAGGCCAACCAACTGGATGATCAGTTGGCTAAAAGTGAAGTCCCTACTCTTTTTTAGTTGATGATCTTAAAATATTTTGCAAAAAGTGTTTGGACGTGATAACTTCTGTCTCCTGTCATTTGGCCATCCATACTACTAGGAATATTCTTTACAAAGACAGATGAGGGTGGAGGTTCAGTCATTCATTACTAATATTCCGTTTCAAAGGAAATATAAATTTTAAGGGCAATATCCTTAAATAAATGGTTAATTTATACCAAAAATATTTATTGTGAGTCTACTATGTGTGAAGTACTATTCTGGACACTGAGGATATAGTACTGAACAACAGAAAATTTTCCAAATTAAATTCTAGTACAAACAGATGAAAAAAAAATACCTAAGTGAAAGTCTTCACTGACCAGCTGCTTAGTCTTCATTGACCAAGTGGGAAGGAGGATAAGGAGAGCTTAGATGTATGGTATGAAGGGATGTGAAATCTAAAATAGAGGGAGCAGAGAAGGTCTTGCTGAAAAAGTAATATTTGAGGAAAGAACTAAAAGAGATGAGGGATGGAGCCCTGAAGTGATAACATGCTGGCATGTTTGTTCTGGATACAACAAAAAGGACAGAGTAGCTGAAGAGAGCTGAGGAGAAGAGTAAGTGATGAGGTCCAGGAGTAACAGGCACCAGATTATGTAGGGACCTGTAGATCATTACAAGGAATTTAGCTTCTACTCAGTTAAATGGCAAGTCATTGGAGGATTTTAAACAGAGGAATGACATGGCATTGCTTTCACTTTAAAAGGATAACTGAATACTTTTGAAAAACAGACTGTGAAGGAGAGGCAAGGATAGGAACAGTGAAACCACCGACCAGGAGGTTATTGTGGTAATCCAGGTGAGAGATGATTGCGGATTTCTCAGAGGGGTAGCAGTGGAGGAGATGAGAAGAGGTTAGATTTTCAGTACATTCTGAAGAAAGAGTCAATAGGATTTCCTCACAGATTGTGTATGGAGTGTGAGAAAGAGAGAAGCACCCAGGACAACACCAAGGTCTTTGACTTGAGTAGCTATATTGCTTGACAGCATTGCCATTTCCTAAGATGAACAAGGCATTTGGAGGAACAGTTTTGGGGATGAGTATCAGGAGTTCTGTTTTTGTTTATATTAAATTTGCAATGCCCACTACACATGAAAATGGAGATTCCAAAATGGAGAGATGCCAAGACAACTGAAGTTGAGGAAATATTTCTTGGACATATGAATTTGGCAATCAAACAGTATAGCAATTGTTTATAAGATGTGGTTTGTTGAGATCTGCAAGGGAACAAGCATAGACAAAAAAGAGGACAAGTTCAAAGAGTGAGATCTGAGATGCTCTAATATTTAAAGGTCTGGGCTCTGAGGAGAAATGAGTGAAGAAAAGTAAGAAGGAGCCACTAATGAGGAAGAAGAAACAGAACTGGAAGTAAAGTAAGGAAAGTGTAGCACAAAAAAGGAAGTGTCCAGTAACAAACCAAATGTGACCGAGAAGTGGAATCAGAACTCAGAATTGACCACTGAATTTAAAATCTGGAGATGCTTGGTGACCTTGATAAGTCATTTTAGTGGATTAGTGGGGACAAAAGAGATTGTCTCTTGTCCCCGATTGGAGTGGATTAAAGAGAGGATGAAGAACCAGGGACAGTGATTATAGATAACTCTTTGAGAGGATTTTGTTACAAGGGATCAGAAAAATATTAGTGCTTCTGGAAAAGCGTGTGAGATCAAGACAGTTACTATACTTTGTGTAAAGATGAGGAAAATGACAGCTTGTTGAAGAGTGAGAAGGTGTGCTGTAGTTCTGTAGGGACACAGGACTTCTGAATAGAGTCATGAATGCTATCACCTTGGGCCTACTTATCCAACAGGAGAAAATCTGATGGTATTGCATTGCATTTCATACCTTGTCATCATTTGGCATTAAGTCTATGTTGTTTAAACCTTTTGACCTTACCGAATCTAGTGTATTTCTTAAAGCTCTTGTGAAATAGAGTTAAATTGAAGGTGAGAAATAATGTCAACCCTTCAACGTAATTGAGAGTTACATATGTATTATGCACTATACATTAATTATCGTACTTAATCTACACAGTGATCCTGTGTAGAATATTGTTATTCCTGGTTTACCATTAGGAAACCCAAACTCTAGGAATATTAAATAACTTGCTCAAAGGTCACTAGCTAAGTAACGTGGTTATCAGAATTAAGAGGAGAAATTACTACTCACTTTATTTACTCTACCTCTGCTGTTTCCCCAGGAATAAACTTGCCCTGTTGGGTGGCAGAGAGAGTCAGTTTTTTATGCCTCTTGTTACATTTATTACATGACATTTGCTATGCATATTATTATAAATCTGTGCTTAGAAATGGAAAATATGATAGCTATTAAAAGTTCCAAATTTGTCATTACTCTAGCAAGTCGAAATTTCTGCTTACAATAAAAGCTTTAGAAAAGGGGAAAAAAATCAATGAAAACATGGCAACATGGCATCTCTACATTTAAAAAAAAGATCTTAGAGATGAAACAGTTTAACATTCCCAATTTATAAAAAAGGCACTGGGACCCAGAAAATAAGTGATTTGCCAAAGATAGTGGATTTAGTAACACGAGAACATGGAGTTCCTGATTTAGAATCTAGTGTTCTTTTCAATGCACTTAAAACACAGTTAATGGGCTGAAATTAGCTTCTACAAAGAGAACTACAAATTCCCCTTGATTAGTATGGTTTCAGAATACTACTTTATAATGATATTTCTTTTAAAGTCAGACAGAAAATGCTACTTTAATTCCAGTATTTCTATGCGAAGCTTTTGTCATTAATATTATAATTTGAATAAGATATTTTTCTTTATTCACTTCATTCTCTTCATTCACTTGGATTTACTGCCTTTTTTCTTCACGCTTCTCTTTACAAAGGTGGTACAAGAATAAGCAGTGGGGTCTGCAGTTCAGGCTGCTCCTTGTTTCTGACTTAGAATATATTCTTTATCATCTGTCATCCTTCCTGGGCCTCCATTAATATGAATTACTGCCTTTAAGTCCTTAAGGCCTGAAGGATTGCTCTCCAAGTTGCTAACTAGCAGGAGAGAGGGAGCAGGACTGAGGAAAAGAGGGAGAGAAGAAAGCTCAGGAGGGCAAGCTGGCAGGGGCATCTGGATTGTGAGGGAGGTCAAGAGGAGAAAGCAGCAAGTTCTGCACAAAGGTGGAGGCCTCCAAGACAAATACTCAAGGTTGACTGTTTTGTAAAGAAGTGATTCTAGTGTTGGTAAAGAATGAACACAAGAATCTACAACCTCAAAACCCATCATGGAAACCAAGATGGGATTAGACTAGAGAACTTCCTATGAAAGTTTGCTTCACTAATTTGCGGCAGAGAAATAAGAAGGGAACAGAACATTCTCGTACTTGTCTAATCTTCTTTAAAATCTGCTTTTGTCTGACATTTAGATTCCACAGAGCCACTTTGACATCGTAATCTGTTTTAGGGTTCATTGTTTTTCTACAAAGCTTTATATACGTTAGTGATCGTGTTAATTTAAACACAGAGAGCCTCTCCCGAGAGTGAGAATAAGTTGTAGACTAGTTATATTATAATATTGCACTATTCCATACTAGTCACTTGGTAAAGTTTGGAATTGAGGTATAATATTCTCCAAGTCTGAAAGATTGATTATAGAGCAATGATGAGAAAAAATAAAGTTTGTTTCCCCTTCAAAAAAAGAGGTACCAGTATATAATAAAAATAACACAGAGCCAGACAGAAATTTTCCTTTAATCTCTGCTCTCCACTTATTGATTATGTAGTTTGAGTAAGTTATAAAAATTTTTCTTCTTTGAAAGTTCTTGGTTGTTTCACCTGCATCACCCAGAGATAGTGCTCTATCTCTAATATTTTAGCTATGCTAGAAAGTTAGCCTAACCATAACTTACCCAAAGACAGCAGACAAAAGTCTTAGAGACTTATCATTTAACATGACACTATAAATAATTGAGATTACACGATTGATATTTTCAAAATTGCCTATTCTATTTTCCACAATTTTAACTGTAACAGAGGCAAGCTCAGTGTAGCTCCTATCATCCAATTTAAAAGGAATAAGCATGGAGGAGACACATGGTATAATATAAGCTAAACTCTTCAAAAGGTGGAAGTGATCAGCTGCATCAAATGCTGCTAAAAGGTCAAGTTAGTGAGGATTGAGAATCAACCTCTGGATTTAGCAAGGTACAGGTCATTGATAACATTGAAAAGAAGTGTTTTGTTGAGTGAAGGATAAAAAGTCTGAGTGGAGTAATTCAAGAGAAAATGGGGAGAGAGGAAGTGGAGACAACCTATACAACTCATTTTTCAAGAACTTGTGCTACTGAAAGAAGTCAAGAATGGGTGGAGGTGAAAGTGGTGTAAAAGGAGAAACACTTTTTTAAAAGATAGAAAAAATGGCAGCATGTTTGTATATATAGTAATAGAGTTAATACAGTAGAGAAAGAGAACTATTGTCAGAGTGCTGACATTGGGGGTCAAGAAGGAATGGAATCCAATACATTAACGGTGAGTAGACCTTAGAGGCGTGGGCAGCACATCCATAGAAACAGGAGAGAACTAGTCTGTATTGGTACACATCTTGATAGTAAGGTAGATGTGTTAGTGGGAGAAGGTGAGATTGTTTTTCTTCTGATGACTTTTTTTTTCTCAGGAAAATAGAAAGCATGGTGATCAGCTGAGAGTAAGAAGGAGAGATTTAGAGATTTGAGGAGAGAAGAGAGACTAAAATAGTCAATGAAGAGAATTGGGGAGTGAATGAACCAGGAAATGTAAGATTGCCTGTCAGCACAGATTCATTTAATATTACACCATCCCTATGAGGTTTTTGTTATTATTATACCCATTTTATAGATGAGAAAACAGAAGTACAGAAATGTTTCCTGCTTTCTCAATTAAAAGTAAAAACATTCAGTTAAAATGTCCATACTTCATAAAGCAATCTACAGATTCAGTGCAGTCCCTATCAAAATACCAATGACGTTTTTCACAGAAATAGAACAAAGAGTCCTAAAATTTATCCTTGAATATCATATCTCCTCAAGCAAGGGAAACAAAAGAAAAATAAATAAATGGGACTACATCAAACTGAAAAGCTTCTGCCTAGCAAAGGAAACCATGAACAAAATGAAGTGACAACCTAACAATTTGGAGAGGATATTTGCAAATCATATCTCTGATAAGAGGTTACTATCCAAAATATATAAAGAACTTGTACAACTCAACAACAAAAAAAGAAATATCCAATTCAAAAATGGGCAGAGGATCTGAACAGACATTTTCCAAAGAAGATATATGAATGGCCAACAGGCACATGAAAAGATGCCCAACATGACTAATTATTAGGGAAATGCAAATCAAAACCACAATGAGATTTCACTTCACACCCATCAGAATAGCTATTACTAAAAATACAAGAGGGCGGACCCAGTTGCTTAGTGGTTAAGTCCACATGCTTGGCTTCAGCAGCTTGGGGTTCACAGGTTCAAATCCCAGGCATGGACCTATACACGCTCATCAAGCCATGCTGTGGTGGTGTCCCACGTACAAAATAGGAGAGGATTGGCATAGATGTTAGCTCAGCAACAATTTTCCTCAAGTAAAAAGAGGAAGATTGCCAACAGATGTTAGCTCAGGGCCAATCTTCCTCACATACACACACACAAAAAAGACAAGAAATAACAAGTGTTGGAGAGGATATAAAGAAAAGGGAACACTCATACACTGCTGGTGGGAACATAAACTTGTGCAGCTACCATGGAAAACAGTATGGAGATCCTTCAAAAAATTAAGAATAAAGCTACTATATGATCCAGCTATTTCACTTCTGGGTATTTATCAAAACACATGAAAACACTAATTCAAAAAGATTTATGCATCCCTATGTTCATTGCAGCATTATTCACAATAGCCAAGACTTGGAAACAACCTAAGTGTCCATCAATAGATGAATGGATAAAGAAGATGTGGTATATATATATATATATATATATATATATATATATATATATATATATATATATGATGGAATACCACTCAGCCATAAAATAAAGGTAAAATCTTACCATTTGCAACAACATGGATAGAGCTTGAAGGCATTATTCTAAGCAAAATAAGTCAGAAGGAGAAAGCCAAGTACCATATGATTTCATGTGTGGAGGATAAAAACAACAGCAAACAAACACATAGCTGTAGAGGATAGACTGGTGGTCACCAGAGGGGAAAGGGAGAGGAAGGAGGACGAAAGGAGTAAAAGGGCGCATGTGCACAGTGGTGGCTGGCAATAGACTTTGAGTGGGGAACATGATATAGTCTACACCAAAATCAAAATATTATGGTGTACACCTGAAATTTATATAGTGTTATAAACCAACATCACCTCAATAAAAATAAATAAGTAAAATGTGAGGTATATCATAGAGATGATAATTAAACCATAATTGAAGATGAGATGGCTTTGGAATAAGTATACAGTTAGAGGAAAAGGGAGGGTAAGGTAATATCTTGAGGAGCTCCAAAATTTAAAGGTCAAGTAAAAATAAACACACCCACAAGTTGCCAGAGAGCTGGAAAGAAGTTAAGAAGACTGAGTGCCAAGGGAGCTAAATAGGATATTTCAAGGAGGAAGATATGGTCAAAAGTGCCAAATATTATTGAGAGGGCAAGACGAAGAGCCAAAATACCCTTGGATATAGAAATTGTGAAACCACTGGAGATACTGCACAGCTATATCTGTAAAATAATAGAGCTAGATGTCAGAGTAGAATGTGTGAGGATGAGCTGGGAATGAGAAAATTGCCACAAGAAATATAGATAAACCTGGTGAGAAGTTTAGCTGAAAAAAGAATGACAAAGAAGGTAATCGTGGAGGCCTGTGGAATATAGGATTGAGGGTAGGACTTTTTGAAAGAGAGACTTGAGCTTATTTAAATGTCAAAAGAAACCTTCCCAGTATCACAGATTGGTTCCGTTTATGGGAATATTAGAGAGATAATCAATAATGTGAGATAGGGGAGGGGATAGAATCCCAAATCCAGAAAAGAGATTGTACTGGCAAAAGGATATGCCTTCTAATCTAACAAGGGAACACAAACATACAAATAAGTTCGTACAGGTCCTTTTCACATATCTTATTTTTGTATTGATTTGAAAGAGTTCCATATTATAAGAATTTTTACCTTCACCTTTTATTATATATGTTGCATGCATTTCTAGAGTCTTTGTCTTTAAATTTAAATTAATTTGTGATTTATGACATAAATAAGTTTTTATAAGTAAGTTTGCAGGAAAGTGGTCAAAAGGGGCAAACTTCCATTTATAAGATAAATAAGTATAGAGATTTAATGAACAACATGATGACTATAGTGAACACTGCTGTATGGTATTTTTGAAAGCCGTTAAGAGAGTGGATCCTAAGTGTTCTCATCTCAAGGAAAAAAGCATTCTTTTTCTTTTTCTATTTTTTGTATGTATAGGGGATGATAAATGTTATCTAAACTTACTGTGATAATTATTTCACAATAAATGTAAATCAAATCATTATGCTGTACACCTTACACTTATACCGTGCTGTATGTCAATTACATCTCAATAAAACTGGGAAGAACAAAAAGATGGTTATTTTCCCTCATTTTCCCCTCTTGTCCCAATGACTCTCCTTCTATTGGGGTGGAGTGGAGTAATATCTCATGTTTCATACAGCACTCTAAAGGCCATTGTCCCTGGGCCTCACATGGCCTAGGTCTTTATTTAGCTAGAAAACAAAAATTCCAATATTTCTATCTCGTTTGTTTTATCAAATTTTCCTTACAGTTTCTACATGTGACATTCTGCATAGAAGGAACTTCTTCAAACACAGTTTATGTAAACATCATCCAATAATTTTTTTCTGAGACATACATGATTTTTTTCACTTTTGAATTTTTAACACATCTAGAAACTTATTTATATTAAGCTTGAACTAGGGATCTCTGCCCAGCCCACCTCCACGACCAGCACCTCAGTGGGTGCCTTTAATTGGTACGTGATGCCCACTCTTCAGGTTTTAGCCTCAAGCGCCTCACAAATTGTGTAACAGGATCAAGGAAAACTTCCTTGTGCTGGATCAAAACTGCTTGTCCATGTGTTGTTTTCCTCCTTGCTGAGGAAACAAGGATGAAGAACCGTGCACATCTTTTCTCAAGCATGTCTGTCCCTCTTCTGCCAGAAGCATGCAGAATGTTTCCCGGAAATTTATTTTTCATGATTTTACTCATTTCTCAGATTAAAGGTATGTCTTAATGTTTTTATCAGGGTTTTCTTATTATGCTATGAGGTAATGTCTCTTTAGTCGCAAAGTTTAAATCGTAAATGATAAAAACATTAATATCCATTGGTGATTTTACTGAGAACATAGCAAAGGACTTTGACTAGATTATGGCTAATCTTGAGATTCTATGATTCTATGAAATGTCATATCATTTGTAAATACTCTAATTTACAGTGAAAGGGAAGAAGGAGTGGACATTACTGAATATCTGCAATGTAGCAGACACTGTGATAGCCATTAGCATGTTTAAAATTCTATATTATTTTCTCCATTTACAGATAAGGAAATTGAGACTAATATCTACAGATCAGAGAGATTAGATATGCTACTCATGGTCATACTACTAATAAACTGGTAAATGCCTGATTCAAGTAAGAGCCGATTCCAAAATCCTATGCTCTTTCCTCTATATCAATCTTTAGTGAGGTGTGCAGGGCTGACCTCACAGATGACTACCAGTTGGGGTTTTTTAAAATATAATTGACACACAGTATCTTATTAGTTTCAGGTGTACATCATAGTGATTCAATATTTCTATATATTGGAAATAATTTTGATAGGAAACTTGTAGAAGATTATGTTTAGCACTGATCCAAGAGTATCTAGAATCCCTTTAACAACTGAAAGCCATATATTAAGACTTCAAGCGCAAATACCCCTGGGAGATAAAATGGGTAATTTACATTGGACAGTCCATTCCAGTGCAGGCTTTGACAGGTGGCAGAATCCAGAGACAGTTATGGGGAGAATAAGATTACAAGGGTAGCAACTACAGAACAAGGTGAAAAAAGGGAAGAAGCCAAAGGACTCTGATTTCTTTGCCAATTTTCCAATTTTGCTCATATTTTTCTACTCTGGAAATCTTGGTCTCAATTCCTTGCCTGTAAAGTGGGGATGCTATTTCATAGTGGTGTTGTACGTGGCTGCTAATCTGGAGGAAGTGAACTCTCTGAAAATAATTCTGTTACCCAATCACTTTGAGTGAGTGTTAATACCAGATGTATTTTCCCCCTTTTGTTTCCTTTTAGAAAAGGTAATCCTTGGAGTAGAGGGTCAAGAACTGGTTTATCCTAAAAGGCTTCCCGTGATACAGAAGCGAGATGTTTGGCACAGCCATGATTATGACATACAGGTACAGGTTTTGATTTAATAAATAAGATTTATTGGTTTCACAAGCATGTAGAAAGCAACCTCTGGCTCCAATCAGAAGCAAACAAGAGAGATGTCTCAATTTTTCTGAGGTCTCCCAATCAACTCACAGCATGTGCTTGGGTGGATGAGGAGTAGAAGTTGCAGAGGAAAACAACCCCTTGACAGATTAGGAAACAAAAAGGAGTAAAGTTCAGGTTTTAGAGGATGCCATGTAAAATTTTTCAGTTTATGTGAGGAGTTCCACTAACAGCTTTCCAGGCTCATTTAAAGCTATCTCATTTGTTCTAAGCTGCCAGTGGAACATAATCTCTGAGCATTTTGCTTTCCCAGTGATCTGATATACAGGCTTCTTTGTCTTACAGATTCTGTAGTAAAGTTGGATAACATTCATAGGAACAAAAAGGCTTACTTGGTCTATTTCTTAGAAGAATTTTGATTCAGATGTTAAAATTTAGAAACATTCAAAATTTTATTTTCAAAAGTAATAAATATTTATGTAGAAAATATATAATATACTTAATGGGGAGTAAGCTTCAAAATTAGGTTATTTTCAGTTCCCACTATTATAAAACACATTCAATGACTGTCAGACATTTGTTATCACACACTTGCATTTTGAGCCTTAGGTTTTTAATTTGGCTCATGAAGAATACTGACTGTCACTTTGCCCCAACACTCCTTGAGAGGGCAAATCTTTCCCGATGCAAAGACTTTTCTTCCCTCCACCAATAGAAGAGCCAGCCTTCCAGGTTCTCACTTGCTAGGTTTCTCAGTCATAAATAAGACACATTTCAGCTTTCCAAATGGCCCCATCAAGGCCTCTTTCTCATGGTTTGAGATGATGAAAAAGCAGCTCTCCATCCGCTGTCATTCGGAAATAATGTCCAACCATTTTTCTCTAACAATCTCCTTACAAATAATTTTTCTCTTGATTTCCAGTTCTTTTCTCACCTTCTCAAACCTTTTATTGGTTGAAGGTTGGTACTTAGCTAAGAGGGCAAAATCAGCTTTCTACCACCCATTGTGCAAAAGCTGGTGGGCTCTTCTGGCATCTATTGTCTTAAGACTTAATCAGGACTGATATTAAAAGTGCCACTATGAATATACAAGATGATACTACACTAGGGCAGGAAATATACAAGATGAGTTTGGAGCATCTTGTTGTACCAGAAAGTAAAGAAGTTCTCAAACAAACAAACTCCAAACATTGATGGAAGTCAAAAGAACACAGGAGCCAACTGAAAGAGCTCCAATGAACAAAGAAGGGACACCGTGAGCAACAAAATTAACGACACAGTTTTGGACCATAACATAAAGTATAAATTAATATCCATGAGCCTATATTGATATGAGTAAATGATTGAATAAGTAAATAAATGAGGGAGAATAGACAAATCTCTCATACAGAAGAACCAAAAAATTGTTGTAGATACTCCCCTCCCAAGGAGGTGGAGCATAGCTTCTCATCCCTTAAGCATAGTGACTTCCTTCCCAAGATTAGGGTCTGGAAGGGGAAAGTGTAGCTTTACAGTGGAGAAAACTGACAAATGCTACCTCAGCTAGGTGATCAAGGTTAACATCATGTTGATATTGACGTCATGTTAAGGTCATGTGGATGATATGTATTCTTGGTATGATGTGATGAATATGGCGCTTGTTGTTGTTTTCTCCCAAATCTCTATAACCCCAGTCTAAGCAAGAGAAAAACATCAGAAAAACCTAAATTGAGAGAAAGCCTACAAAAAACCTGACCAGTACTCCTCAAACTGTCAAGGTCATCAAAAATAAGAAAAGTCTGAGAAACTATCACAGTCTAGAGGAGCCTACAGAGACATTGCAAGTATAAGTGATGTGGTCTCCTGGATGAACTAAAAATACATAAACAGAAGATCCGGGGAGCGGTGGAATGCAGCAAGGAACGTAGCAAATTGCACATCTCTAGACAAGGAGAGAATGTGCATTTGTTCATTTCCTTTTTATTTTATGACTAGAAAAAAAGCCCATCAAAAATTTTAATTAGAAAATAACTTGAAAGAAAAATGCTCCATATATTAGCTCTCTTATAAATTCAGCTTTATCAGTATTTATCGTTTTGCCCGAAAGGACTGCTGAATGCTGGGCTGCTGGGTAGACCGTGAAAGATCCACAATTTCCCCTCCACCCACCCCACTACCAACTCCCAACACACACTAAATGGCCACACATTTAAGTCACATGATGGGTATTGTTTTTCAGGAAACTTATGAAGAAGAATTGTTGTATGAAATAAGCCTAAATAGGAAAAGCTTAATACTTCATCTTTTAAAATCAAGGTAAGTTCTATTTGGCTTCAATACCTTATAGATTGTTTAGTCTATAGTATCCCAGTTTTTGTGAAAACTGCCAGTGAAGTGAATTCCTCAAGTCATTGTTATCTATATGTAATCTGAATTCTTACTCTTCTAGTATAAGTCCATCTCATCTCAACAGCTCACCAACTATTATAGATGCTGTTCTCCAATTCCTAAATTAGTCCCTATTTTGGGTACCTGGAGATCTTTGAGCTCCGTGTACTCACTGTAAGAAGAGAGTTAATACGTTACCTCTTTGTGAATAGGTGGAACGAAAGATATTTGAAAGCCATGGTTTTTAAAATGCCTTCTAAGTTATTTAAAATAGATGCCAAACTAAGTTCTGTTGGGGAGTAAGCTAAGAACTGGGAAGAATTTACTTCATCAAGTTATCTTCTGTAAGTTAAATAATTCTAATGCCCCTATCTGTCTTCAGTAGCTCTCTTCACAACTTTTGTTGTTGTTGTTGAATTTCCGTTGTTTTCCTTTGGGCCATTCCTACACACAACAGCTTGGCCTCCCGGTCCCAAACATTAAAATCATGAAGAATTGTCAAATGCTAAGTTAAATGGAAGGATAACTCTCTTGAAGAAATGAGACTCTGGCCTATTAGCTAAAAACAACAACAAAAATATAAAACAAACAAATAAACGAAAAGTCCTCCTTTCACTCAGAGTCCTCCACTGGACAAATGTACAGAAGTATAATAAATCTAATAGCATAACTATATTGATAATTTATTCAGACTGTACATATTCTAACACTCCCAGGATGGAAGGAAGCTAACATTTATTGAGCAATTGCTATGTGCCTTTCCTCAAACTTCTCTCTTAATCCCCACAATACCCATATGAAGCAGATATTGTTTTATTCCCATTTTACTGAGGAAGAATCATAGGTTCACTGAGATAATAAGTTGTCCAGGATCACATGTAGGTAATGATGCTGGTTGTCTAACTCAGATCTGCCTGCTTTTAAAATTACCCCATGCTGCCTCTGCCTCAAATAGCCAACGTCATTATTTTAGTCATTGTTTAATTCTGCTAATCAGCCTGAAGTGGTATATTATAGAATTATAGACATGCAAAGCAGTTTAATCTAATGTTGATATTGCTGATCAATGAGAAGGCAACATTACCTGGTTCCCTCAGTTTCAAGAAGTAAGCGAATTTCACACATACCAAAAAGCATCCCAGATCTGTGAATATTATTTATTCACGTTTTCATATAATATGGTAACAAACACTCAATCGTTTTTGTTGAGGAAGATTAGCCCTGAGCTAACTACTGCCAATCCTCCTCTTTTTGCTGAGGAAGACTGGCCCTGAGCTAACATCCATGCCCATCTTCCTGTACTTTATATGTGGGACTCCTTCCACAGCACGGCTTGCCAAGCAGTGCCATGTCCGCACCCAAGATCCAAACCGGCAAACCCCAGCCTGCGGAAGTGGAAAGTGCGAAGTAACCACTGCGCCACTGGGCTGGCCCCTCAATCTTTTTAATTTAGATTTTTATCCGTCTTTTTTCTGTAACCACTTTTTTTTTCCGTATTTCCCCTATGAGTTTCCTTTAGTTTGATTTTAACCATACTGAATACCTCTTTTATAAGTTGATGTTGAGAAATAGAGGTGAACCTTCATAGGCCAACCATGTCAAATCAGATTGTTTATTCATCCAGTGGAAACACTGATTGGGTCAACTTTGTTTTCACTATAATAAATCAATTAATAGGTGTAAAGTTACATTCGTATGTGTAAATGAGGCAAAAGAAACATTAATTTGGAATATGCTATACAACCAAGCACTTTACTAAAAGTTTTATATATTCTATTTCAAAATAACCACAAAATGATTTTGTTCTATTTACCTGTTATATCTCTTTCATTTTTACCAATAGTTTATTATAAAAAAGATCTTACACACAAAGTTGAAAGAATTTTATAGTGAACGTTCATATACCCATTAATATATACATATATTCATAATCCCATCAAGATATACATATTTACATATCCCCATCAACATTTTACCATGCTTGTTTCATATCATATTTCCTTGTCTATCCCTTATTCTATCCATCCACCCATCCATCCATCTTATTTTCATGCATTTCAAACTATATTGTAGACATCAGTATACTTCCCTCTAAATACTTCAATGAGCCTATCTTTAGTGTTTAATATTGGTTCACAGTTTTTTCTTTTGATGTAAAATTTTCATGCAACAAAATGCAAACCTTAAGTGTACATTCATTGAATTTTGACAAATGCACAAACTTGTTACCCAAATTCCTGTAGAAATGAATTACAAAAGAACTGTCACTCAGCGAACTTACTCTTTCTCCTTCCTAGTCAACTTCCCTCAAAACGTGCTAACAGAGGTTTTACTCATTATAGATTACTTTTGTCCATTCTAGAAGCTCTTATAAATAGATTTATACTGGGTGTACTCTTTTGTATAAGGCTTCCTTAATTCAGCATGCCATTAATGAGATTCATGAACGTAGCTCCAGGTATCAGAAGTTTGGGTCTTCTACTTTCTGAGTACTATTCCGTGTATAAGTATACTACAGTTTGTTTACCCATTCTTCTACTGATGGACACGTAGGCTGCTTCCAGTGCTTGGCTGTCGTGAATAAAGCTTGAATGAGCAGTCTTGTACAGTCTTTTTGTAAATACGTGTCTTCATTTCTCCTTGGTGAACACCCAGGCATCAGATTCCTGGGTCACAGGGTATGTGTATGTTTAGCTTTATTTAAAAAAAAGAACAACTGCCATTTTCCAAACTGGTTGTACAATTTTATGTAACTACCAACAGTGTATGAAAATTCTAGTTTCTCCATCTCCTCTTCACCGTTTGGTGTCCTCCCCCTTTTTAATTTTAGTTATGCTAGTGAGTTTGCGGTAACACTTCATTCTAGGTAAATTTTCAGTTCCCTGTTGAAAGGTTTTTTAATGTGATTATTGACCTTTTGTATATCTTTTGTAAAGTATCTGTTTAAATATTTACCCATTTATTTGTGCTTTATTGAGTTAGAGGAGCTCTTTATATAGCGTACAGACTATCCTTTTGTCAAATATATTTCTTAAATGGTTTCTTTTAGCCTGTGACTTTTTTCATTCATTTTCTTAACTATGTCTTTTAAAGAGTAAAAATTTATAATACTAAACAAATTTTGATTTATCAAATTTTTCCTTTATGATAATTGCTTTCTGTGACCTCTTCTAAAGTCTTCATGGTTTTAGCTTTTAATTTTTGTGTATTATCATCTTGAATTTATGTGTGTGTGTGTGTGTGTCCACATGATTTGTGGGAGGGGCCACGTTCTTGTTGTTCCATATGCCTAGCTAGTTATTCCAGCCCATTTTGTTGAATTGCCTTTCTTTGGATTAAATTGCTTTTGTACCTTTGACCGAAATCAAATTACTATTTCTTGGCTCTCTGTTCTATCCTGTTTATCCACCTTTCAGTCCTTAAGCCATGACCATATTGTCTTGATTACTGCAGCTAGATAGTAAGTCTAAAAGCCAGTTTGGGTAACTTCTCCAATTTTGTTCTTCTTTCTCAGAATTTTTAAAAATTGCAGAGCCCTTGCATTTCTCTGTAAAATTTAGAATATGCTTATTAATTTCTATTTTTAAAAAAGCCCGCTAGAACTTTGGTTAAGATTTTATTGGATCTGTACATCAATTGGAGAGAATTGATATCAATAATATTGAGTCTTCGTGTTGTATCTCTATATTTATTTAAATCTTCTTTAATTTTCATCAGTTTTGTAATTTATAATGTAGAGCTCTCTCATGTCTTTTGTTAGACTTATTTCTGCATGTTTAATATTTGTGATGTTTATTATTTCATTTTTCTATTGGGAGGCCTTAATCTATGAATTTATTGACTGTTTTATTGATTACTTAGAGATTTTCATCAGCAAATACTGGCGATTTTATTTATTTATTTCTAATCTTATTCCTTTTATTCCTATACTTTATTGCAATGGCTAAGAACTCCAGTACAATTTGAGAAGTAGTGAGAGTTGGCAAGCTAACATTATTCCTGACCTTAAAAGGAAAGTCTTCAATATTGAATGATTAATATGATATTGCCAGTGGATTTGTCATTGGCATACTTTATTTATTAGATTAAGACAATTCCCTGAGAAGTTTGAGGAAAGTGTTTTGTCTCCATCCATTGAAATGTCCATATGGTAATTTATGCTGATTGATTTTTGAATGTTAAACCAAGCTTGGATCCCTGGGATAAAACTCTGTTTGCTGTATTCAGTTTACTAACGTTTTATGAAGGGTTTTTGAAACCATTTTAATGATGGATGTTATTCTGTATTTTTAGGGTCTTTTAATGCCTATGTCAGATTTTTATATTAGGATCATGTTGGCCTCATAAAATGAGTTGGGAAGCGTTCTTCCTTCCTATATTTTCTAAAGGATGTCCACTTTAGAATGTTTGATAGAATTTGCAAGTGAATTTATCTGTGCTTTGAGGATTTTTTGTGTGTATGTGTGGCGAGGAGGTCTTCTGATTCCAAATTCAATTTTATTCAGATTTTCTATTTCATTTTGTGTCAGTTTTAAATTGTAATTTACAAGGAAAATGTATATTTCTTCTAAGTTGTCAATTTTGGGGCATAAAGTGTTTCATAATATTCTCTTATAATTCTTTTAATGTCTGTATTATCTTTAGTATAACCCCTCCATAATTTCTAATATTGGTGATTTGAGTTCTCCCTCTTTTTTTCTTGACCACTTTAAAGAGGTTTATCAATTTGTTGATCTTTTCAAATAACAAATTTGGCTTTCTTAATTATTGCTATTGTTTGTATATTGATTTCACCGATTATATTATATTTATTAATTTATTATTTCTACTTGCTTAGTGCTTACTGTTCTCTTTTTATGCAAACATTTCATCTTTCTGTCATTAGTATTTAAAATATTTAAAGCTATGATGTTCCCTCCAAGCACTAATTTAGATGCATCTTGAAAATCATGATATGTTGTATTTTTATTATCATTCATTTCAAAATATTTTCTAATTTCTTTTGAGATTTCTCCTTTGATTTGTGGATTATTTAAGAGTGTGTTATTTAACTTCCAATATTTGATGGGGTTTTTATTTACATATCTTTGTGTGAAACTTTTTAGATTTAATTTTATTTTTGATAAAGAATATACTTTGCATGAGATCAATTTTTTTTAAATGTATTGCAATTTGTTTTATGGACAAACATATGTCCTAACTTGTTAAACACACCACGTGCACTTGAAAAGAATATGTATTTTGCGGTTGTTGTGTGAAATGTTCTATAAACAACAATTAGGAGAAGATGGTTGGTAGGATTATTTAGATCTATTTTTACTCATTTACTTTGTTGTGACACTTGTTGAGAGAGAAATGCCAAAATATTCATCTACAATTTTGGAATTGTTTATTTCTTTTTTCAATTCTTTTAATATTTTCTTCATGTATTCTGAAGCTTAGTTAGCTATTAGATTCATACACATTTATAATTGTTTTTTTCATATGGTGAATTGACTTTTATCATTAGCTCATTGTAGAATGCTCCTCTTGTTGGGAAGTATATTTCACCTCATATTAATCTAGCTTATCCCAGCCTTCATATGTTTACTGTTTGCATAGTGTACTATTTTTTATCCATTTTTTCAACCTATCTGTCTTTACATTTAAAATGTGTCTCTTGTAATACAGCAAGTAATTAGGTCTTGATTTTTAATGAATTCTGACAATCTGATTTCTAATTGGAATGTTTAATCCATTAACTTTTAATGTTATGAATGATATGATTATATTTAATATTTAATTTCTGTTTATCTCTGTATTTTGTTTCTCTGGTCTTCTTTTCCTGCCTTCTTTGGGTCTTTGGATTATTTGATTTTTCTTTTGAACTTTGCATACTGACTTTTATCTATGGGCTTTTTAGCAATATTTCTCTGCTTTAGTTATAAGCTTTGTTTTAGAGATTACAAAATATGTTTACAGTTACTATTGTATCATTTTATGTAAAATGTAAAAACTTTGCAATCATATAAGTCCATTTGCAACCATTACTCCTTTATGCTAACCTGTCATATGTATACACCTATATACATTATTAACCCCATGATGCATGGCTATAATTTTGGCTTTAAACAGTCATATGTGTCTTAAAGAAGTTAAATGAAAATATGTTTTTATCTACTCACTTGTTTACCATTATCTGTCTCTCTATTCTTAGAGATTTAATTTTTCATCTGCTTTCACTCACTACAGCCTGAAGAACTTCCATTACCCATTTTTGTAGTACAGGTTTGTGGGCAAAAATCTACCTTAGTTTTTCAAATTTTTTAATCTGAAATAATCTTTGCTTTTCTTTCATTCTTCATTCCTTCATTTATATCCAGCTATTTTTGGCTGGATGTAAAATTATGCTTTGACAACATTTTTATTTCTTTTGGCAAAAGATGCTGACATTGTTTTACTATCTTCTGGCCTCCATAATCTCTAATGAGATGTTGGTGGTAATTGGAATTTCTGTTCTCCTGTACATGTTACGTTGTTTTTCTCTTGCTGCTTTCCAGGTTTGTCTCAGTTTTTGTTACTCTGCAATTTGACAATAACATGCACCGCTGTGATTTTCTTCATATTTATCATGCTTGTTTTTTATTGAACTTCATGAAACTATAATTTGTCCTCTTCAAACTGGATAAAATTTCAGTCGCTATTTTTCCAATTTTATTTGCCACAGTCTTTCTAGCACTGTGTCAGTATTTTAGTCCTTTTGATATTATCCTACATGTCCCTGAAGCTTTGCTTTTTTTTCTTTCTTTTCTTCAGGTTGGATAATTTCTAATGATCTATCATCAAGTTTATTAACTCTTTCTTATATCAATTCCATTCTTTTTTTTTTAAGATTTTATTTTTTTTCTTTTTCTCCCCAAAGCCCCCTGGTACATAGTTGTATATTCTTCATTGTGGGTCCTTCTAGTCGTGGCATGTGGGATGCTGCCTCAGCATGGTTTGATGAGCAGTGCCACGTCCACACCCAGGATTCGAACCAACGAAACACTGGGTCACCTGCAGCGGAGCACGCAAACTTAACCACTTGGCCACGGGGCCAGCCCCATCAATTCCATTCTTATTTTAAACCCATACAATGAACCTTTTTATGTAGAATATTTTTCAATTATATAATTTTCAATTTGTTTTAAAAAATAATTTTCCTTTTTCTGCTGATTTTTCATGCATTTCAAGCCTATTTTCTTTTACCTTGTTGAGCATAGTTATAATATCTGCTTTAAAATCTTTATCTATAATTTCAACCTCTGGATGATCTTGAGGTAGATCTCTGTTTTTTGACTTACCTCTTGACAATAGTTCAAATTTTCCTGTTTCTTCACGTGTTGAGTAAATTTAGAGTTGAGTAAATTGTGTGCTGAGCAATTTAAACAAAACGTGGTAGGGACTTTTGATTCTGTTATGTTTCTCTGAAGGGGTTTGATACTTTTGTTTCATCAGGAAACTAACTTTGTTGAACTCAAACTGCAAACTCTGTCTTTTGAGGGGCAGCTCAAATTTCAGTCAATTATTTTATTCTTAACAGCATTTATTTACTGAACATTGTTAATATTCCATATATTGTCTTAGGAGCTAGAGAGACATGAATAAAAAATAATAAGTCCCTTCTTTAAAGTAATTCACAGGTAACCTTGAAGATAGAAATGATAACATAGTAAGGGCAGGCAAATAACAACTGGTGGACCAAATTGGGCTGCGTTTCAATTTATGCAAGCTGAGAATAATTTTTAAATTTTAAAATATTTAGAGTGAAAATAAACAAAAAAAATAAAACTAAGCTAGACAAAGAACATGTAACAAAGACTGTATGTGGCCCACCTAACCTAAAATGTTTATCATCTTGGTGTTTACAGAAAAGTTTGCTGATCTCTATAACATATGATAAAAATGTAGTAAACATGAAAAGGAGATTTTGGAAGTGTAAAATACACATAGAGGAAGGAATCTCAAGGTCTACCTGGAGAGAGGAAGCATGTTTTGAGTTGGTTTTTGAAGCAGTTCTGGAAGTTTATCATGTTGGGAGTGGGAGTGGCCAGGTGTAGCTCGAAGTAAGTTCAAGGACTTTACAAATAGTTTGCTTTTTCTTTATTCTATATTTATATTTCTATATTCTATATTCTATATTTATTTCTGAGATATCTTGAACTCTGTGGCTTATAACAACTATTTCCCTCTAACTTGTTAAAATCCATTAGCATGCTTACTCCTCCAACATCCAAGTAGTCACTGAAATGTTAAATCACTCTTAGATCAGGAACACATGACCATAAAGCATTTTTGAAACTGTAGAATCTTCATGATTTGCCATTTCTAAATCATTTATTATGGCTATTTGAGCATTATCATTTTTTCCTCATGTATTACATGTTTCAATATTCACACAAAATATTTAATTTGAGAGAAACGCTGATGTCCAGTTGCCATCTTGGTTAGTCCCTAGATTTAATAGATTCTACCATGGCAAAAATACTATGTGATGATAAATGTATTGTGATTATGTAATGTGTGTATATTTTTAGATTTAAAATAACAGTAAGCATAACTTGTGCTTTTCTGCAGCCCAAACATCATGATCATATTTAATATTAAATCATATTAAAGAATGGAATGCCAAATGGTACAAAATTCTATAAAATTTCTTAAAATGATATATTTTGATTTATTTTAAAAAATGAGACTATAGGTTTTCACTTCCAGAAAAATGGAGCAGACATACTTTTCCTCATTCTTTCCACTAACTACAACTAAAACCTCTGGACATTACATATATAAAACAAATGTAAGACGACTGACGGATGGGGACTTTTGTACCCAAGGAAAGACAGACACAGTGTGAGTTTCTTGAATTTTCTTTTTGCTTCATATATACCAGACTGGATACTGGAGAAATAAACAACGTGGAAATGCCAAGAAACACAGACAAAAAAAAGTCCCCAAAAATCCTGCTCTATTTAGCCAAAAGGTTAAGAAAGAGGTAGGCTAGAAAGACAAAAAAAGTTTAGGTAATAAATGTTCTACTCTAGCAAACATCACAGAAAAAACTGTGGCTCCATTCCCATCCCAACCAGAAAATGCAGAATGGAAAGACTAAACTTCTATCCTTGTCAGGCTATAAAAAGGTACCCCAACCATTCCCTCTTCTGTGTAGTGATGTCAGACCTAGCTAAATGGGGAGCCAGGACTTTCATCTTGGTCCAGTGGTAGGGAGCCCCATTTTTCCCACAGTAGTGTGAGCAGAAACAATGTGTAAAGCCTAGACACCACGCCCACCCAGCAAAATGAGGTACCTCTCACCCTCCCTGCTGGGTTAATGTCAGAGGAGGCCTAGAGAAGGGTAAATAAGGCCACTCCTCACAGTATCAGTGGAAGCCACATGGGGAGCATAGATGAGCATCCCTGTCTTTTCTAGCTGGGGTAGTTCCAGCAGAGGCCTAGTGGAAAGACAGAATTTTGACCCTCACCAAGCAACAACAAGGAGCTCATGTAGGCCAAGTGCCAGACCTGGATGTCCAGCCCCACTTGACAGTAATGAGGTGCCCTGCATTACAGTGGTATCAGAGGAGACCTGCTAAAACACAATGTTTAAATAAGATCCAGAGCCTTGTAATATAATACCAAAATACCCAAGTTTTAATTGAAAATCATGTATCATACCAAAATCCAAAAATATTTAAATATAAAAAAGAAAAGACAATTGATAGTTGCCAACACCAAAGTGAAATAGACGTTAGAATTGTCTGACAAGATTTTAAAATAGCTACCATAAAAACGTTCCAATGAGCAATGACAAACGTACTTGAAATAAATGAAAAAAGAGAATGCCTCAGGAAATGAATAGGAAATATCAACAAAGAAATAGAAGATATAAAGAAAAGCCAAACAGAAATTTTAGAACTGAAAAGTAAAATACTTGGGAAAAAATAAAACCTTCAATAGATGGGCTCCCCACTAGAATGGAGAGGACAGTAAAAATAATCAGTTAACATAGAATAATAGGAATTACACAATCTGAATAACAGGGAGAAAATTGACTGGAAATAAAACAGACTATCAGAGTCCAGCATGGTGGCATAATGGTTAAGTTTGTGCACTTCACTGTGGCCTGGGGTTCGTGGGGTCGGATCCCAACTGTGGACCTACACACCGTTCATCAAACCATGCTGTGGCAGAGTCCCACATGCAAAATGGAGGAAGATTCACACAGAGGTTAGCTCAGCGACAGTCTTCATTAAGCAAAAGGAGTAAGATTGGAAATAGATGTTAGCTGAGAGTCAATCTTCCTCACCAAAAACAAAACCAAAAAAAAAAAAACCCAAAAATCAAAAAAAAAAAGAGTATCAGAAATACATGAAACTAAAATAAAAGATGTAAAATTGATGTTATCAGATTATGGAACTAAAAAGTTATTCAAGGAAAACTTTGATACTGAAAATCTCCAAATTTGCCAAAGAAAACCCCCAAAACTTACTAGTTCAAGAAGATGAACAAACACAAAATGGGATAAACTAAAAAAAAAACCCATTCCAAGACACAGTATAGTTGCTTTTACATATATATATAAATATATATATATATTTTTTAATCAACTAAGAAACTATACAAAGAGATACATCGAAAAGTACTATGGTATGGTAGCAGAAATAAATCAAAATGAAATTTGAAAATATATTCAAGTGACCCACAAGAAGGAAGGAAAAGGAAAATAGAGCATGAAAAAAAACAAGAAGACGCCAGCCTGGTGGCACAGCAGTTGGGTTTGCACACTCTGCTTTGGCAGTCCGGGGTTTGCTGGTTCAGATCCCATACACAGACCCACGCATTGCTTATGCGGCAGGCATCCCACATATAAAGTAGAGGAAGATGGGCATGGATGTTAGCTCAGGGCCAATCTTCCTCAGTAAAATGAGGAGGATTGACAGCAGACATTAGCTCAGGGCTGATCTTCCTAAAAGAAAAAAAATGGAGAGTGAGAAGAAGTAGAAACAAAAAATAAAATGGCAGATTTAAGCCTTAAAAAACAATAATTGCTTTAAATCTAAATGGTCTAACTATTCCGATTAAAAGACAGAGAATGGCAGCAGGGATGAAAAAATATCACTGAACTATATGTTGTTTATATAATGTCTTCCAGAAAATAGAAGAGGGGATACTTTCCTTCTCATTCTATGAAGCCAGTATTACCCTGATGCCTAAACCAGGTATAAATATAAACAAAATTAAAGTACAGATAAATATCCCTCATGAATGTAGATGCAGAACTTCTTAACAATATATTAGCAAATAGAATTCAACAATGTATAATGAATCATACACCATGAACAAATGGTTTTTTTTTTCCCCATGGTTACAGGCTTATCTAATATTCTAAAATCAATCAATATAGTCTACCATATTAACAATCTAAAGAAGAAAAATCACATGATCATGTCAACTGTTGCAGAAAATGATTTTGACAAAATTCAACACTCATTTAAGATTAAAGATTCTTAGAAACTAGGAATACAGGGGAATGTCCTCAACTTTGTAAAGAATATTTATAAAACCCTACAGCTAACATCATTCTTAATGGTGAAAGACTGAAGACTTTCCTCCTAAAGTCAGGAGCCAGGCGAGTATGTCCACTCTCACCACTACTATTTAACATATTCCCACATGTTCTAGTCAGTGCAACCAGGCAAGAAAAAGAAAGAAAAGACATAGGTTGGGAAGGTAGAAAAAAAGTCCCTATTTGCAGATAATTTGATAACTGTTTGCATAGAAAATCCCAAAGAATCTGCCAAAGGAGCAAACAAAAAATATCTCCTAATGTTCAGCAAGGTCACAGAGGATATCCTCATTCAGAAATCAATTGTGTTTCTGTATATTACTGATAAACACGTGGAAACTGAAATTTAAAATATAGCACCATTTGAATCACTTGAAATAAAGGAATAAAACACTCAGTTATAAGTCTGAGAAATATATACAAGACTTGTACACTGAAAACCACAAAATGCTGATGAAAATATCAAAAAGATGTAAATAGATGAAGTCATATTGTGTTAACGGATTGGAAGACTCAATATAGTAAAAATGTTAATTTTCCTCCAATTGATATATAGGACTATCACAATTCCTATCAAAATCACTGTGAAAGTTTTTGTAAATATCGACAAGATTATTCTAAAATTTCTGGGGAAAGACAAGGGAACTAGAGTAGCTCAAACAAGTCTGAAAAAAGAAGAAAACAGGAAGAATCACTTCGCCAAATCTCAAGAAATATTACATAGATACAATGTCGTATTGTCAGAGAAATAGACACATAGATTAATGGAATCAAACAGAGAACTCAGAAATAGTTCTACACAAGTAAAACCAAATGATTTTGGGCAGTTTTTACAGCAAATCAATAGAGAAAATGTAATTTCTTCCCCAAATGGTTCTGAAATAATTGGATATCCATAGCAAAAAATAAAAAAAGAACCTCAATCTAAATTCTAAAACTTATATGAAAATTAACTCAAAATGAATTAGGGACATCAATGTAAAATGCAAAACTACAAAACATTTAGATAAAGTAAGAGAATATCTACAGGATCTAGGGCTAGGCGGAGAATTCTTAGACTTCACACCAGAAGCGTGATCAGTAAAAGATAAAACTGATAAATCGGACTTCATCAAAATGAAAAGTGCTTGCTCTGAAAAAGCCCCTGTTATGAGGATGAAAAGACAAGCTGCAGGTTGGGAGGAAACATTTGCAAACCACAACCAATGAAGGACCACTGCCCGGAAGGTAAAAAGAATGCTCAAAACTCAACAAAAATAAATCAAGGCATCCAACTGAAAAATGAGCAAAAGACATGAAGAGATATTTCACCAAAGAGGATATACAGGTGACAAATAAGTATGTGAAAGGATATTCAACACCATTAGCCATTCAGGAAATGCATATTAACCTACAATGAAATATCATTACACACTCATCAGAATGGCTAAAATTAAAAAATAGTTACAACACCAAATGCTGGCAAAGGACAGAGAGAAACTGGATCATTAATACATTGCTGATGGGAATATAAAATGATACAGCACTCTGGAAAAAAAATTGGTGATTTCTTTAAAAACTGAATATGCAACTTCTATGAGATGTATCGGTTGTACTCTTGGGTATTTATTTCAGAGAAACAAAAACTTATGTTCACACAAAGAGCTGTACACTAATGAGTACAACTTTACCCACAAAAGCCCCAAATTGGAAACAGCTCAGATCTCTTCAACAAGTGAATGGTTAAACAAACTGTGGTACACCCATATTGTGGAATACTACTCTACGATAAAATGGAACAACTTGGATGGATTATGAGGGCATTATACTGAATGAAAAAAAAAGCCAGTCTCAAAGGATCACATACTATATTATTCCATTGGTATAACATTCTCAAAATGACAAAATTTTAGAGGCAGAAAATGGGTTAGTCATTTCTATTGTTGTCGGGGAGTATGGAAGATGTATGGAGGGGAGATAAGTGATTATAAAGGAATAACATGAGAGAGATCTTTCTGGTGATGGAATAGTTCTGTATTTTGCTTGAGGTGGCGCAATACAAATCTACATATAAGATAAAATGATACATAACCACACATACACATTATACTAGCGTATATTTTGGGTTTTGATATTGTACTATAATGATTTAGGATGTAACCATTAGGGAAACTAAGTGAAGGGTACACAGACACCAGACTCTGCTACGCTATCTCTGGAACTACTTATGAATCTATAATTATTTCAAAAGAAAAATTTAAAAATTAGATACTAGTACTTTGTCTTCATAAATTGAAAAATGCAGGATCCTTTGTTTTACAAGAAATAAAATTTTACAATATAATTTTGGAGGAATAAAAGAAAGGACACCCACTATGATTCAGTGCCTGAGCTGAAATATACATTCTGGTCACATGTTGAATATATAACCCTTGCTATTTGGAGTTACAGTGAATGAAGGCAAGGTATGTTCACGAAACACAGGCATAAAGGGAAATCTGCTGATCCTGCTCTAATTCGAATTGTTTTGCCAGCTCTTTGAGGAAAAATGAGTAAGAGTGCACAGGCAGATATTTTCAATTCATGTTAAATATTTCCCTGATTTTGTTTTGTAAAAATATGTTTTTGAATAAATGATTATTATATAGTAAGAGAAGACCATTAGATAAACAATTATGTAAAGTGGATGATGTCAACTTTAATCGTGAACATGTTTATGTGTTTACAAGTATATAAATGTATTCTCATGTTCATATGACATAGTATATGTTCCACCTCTCAGGACTGATTCTGAGCTTGTTCCATTCAGTCAAACTCAAGTAATGGTACTGATGCTAGAGCTTTCTCTACTCCGTCATCATTGCATCTCTAATATAGTCAATGTTCCACTTTTCTTCTTGAGGACTTTTGAACGTTAAAATGGCTATATCCACATGGGGTAATTCAGAGAGAGAGAGAGCTGAGTAAATTTCAGAGCACAGAAGAATGTTGTTTTTGCTGAACAAGAAACAGGCAACCTGCTGGCTGCTATCAGAGACCTCACCAGATAGCATGGATAGAAACGATTAATTAAGCTTCTCTTCCCTAGCTACTTACAATGTACTGTTGAACAAAAGTTGACAGCCTTAGGGGAAATGAGTCAGTCCCCCACCCCCCCGCCCCGCTTCTCCTGGTTCTAGGGACAGTACTCTCCTGGGCACATCAGGAAGTCTTTGCTGCTGATCTAACTGTTTGTATGATACCTCCATGTGTATCCACATTTGCTCAGGTAACGCAATCTCCTCCCCTCATCATATTTCCTCTACCCATTCCCTTCCACCAGGCTTCTTTTCCTGGTCTATCCTGGTGATGGGGTAGCCTGGCATCTCTTTTATTTTTGTCTGTCTCTCATTGATAGAAAACTTTCTGGAGCTCTTCATTATTAAACTTTGGAAACACATATTGCTCAGCTCTTACATTTTAAAAGCCTTGCCTTTCAAGACTAGTGTTTCTGTCCTGAGTCTCAAAAGTCTATTTTTCAGGGTAAAATAAAAGCCAATAATTTCCTCCCTTGTTCTTTTCTGCTGTAGCATTCATCTCCTGAGGCAGCTGAGATAGACGATCCTAGTGCTTGGTCTGAGGATACCTATGGGATTCGATACAGGAGATGTGGGAAAGCAGAGTAACTCTTGATTACTCAAATGTTATCCCTTTACTCCTGCAGAGAAAAGACTATGAAGAATCACGTGAAAATATTAGCAGTTGTTATCTCTCGGTGGGATTTCAAGACAATTTTTTTGTACTTTTCTATGTTTTCTAAATTTACTATAATTGATACATACTGCTTTTATCTAAATATATAGCTGTCGGGTTAATATGTGTTAAAATATAGGTATCATATGTATATAAATATATTTGATACATATAAATATATTTTATGTATATGTCATATTTACATATGATACCTATATTTTAACACATATTAACCCAGCAGCTATATATTCACATAAAATAAATATATTTTTATATAACATATATATTTGTTATATATATCATATTTCTACATATGATATATATTTTTATATACATATGATGTATATTTCACAAGTTTTTTGCATTAATTTTGACTCTTAAGACAAGAGATTTTTACTTAGATAATATTTTCTCTAGGTTCTTCTCAAGATGCTGCCTTGATAAAACTGCCAGAATCTTTTTCTATCTCTTCTACAGTCTTAACCAAATCATGAAATCTGGGTAGGAAACTTTTCCTGTGAGTGAGATTGACTTGCTCACCTGTTTTTGGCATTAGAGGACCTCGCTGAGATTCGAAAGCAGCCTGGAGGCTTCTCTCTCACGTAACTGGTTTTATCTGATAACTTTTCACAGTGACTCTCACTACCTCTCTGCCCTCTTTTCCAGGAAGTTCCTAGCCTCAAATTACAGTGAAACATACTACTCCACAAAAGGAGAGGAGATCACCAGACATCCTCAAATCATGGTATTTTATGGAAACTTCCTATGTCTCTTCTCGGGAAATATTATTTTCTTGTGTGATTTTGAAATCCGATTCTAGCTTTACAAGAGCTTCAGAAAGTATTTCATCAGAAATGGGTCCTACATTGACTACCGTCACTGAACGATCCTGGAACGGAAAATCTGACCCTCTGAGCTCTCGAGGAGGCTGATCACTGCCTAACAAGCAAACCAATGACTGCTAACGTGTTTTTCTTTACAAACTGGTTTCTATGTGCCCCAAATTGTGTTAAGTCTGGAGGGAGGGTACAGCAGGACCCCAAAGAAGTATAAGGTCCCTGATCAGATTGTAATCAAGCTAAATGGCTAAAATCTAAAGACGTGAAACATTTTTAAAAACGCCATCTGATTGACCCTATGTGAGTCACATCCTCTAGTCTTCTCATGCACCAACATTGAGGTCTCTCCTTCATTCTCCAAGTGAATCTCTGTTCGTTTATTGTTAATATTATTCAAGCATATACAGTTTCTATTTTTATAACCTATTCCTCTTTCTAGAACCTGCCCTCTGCAGCATTCTAACCAAGGATGACCTTATTCTCTCTTACCAAAGTATCCTTTTTAAAACCTATTTCCTCTATTTAGGGCAGCTGTCAACTATGAAATCTAAGTCATCATACAATCTTTGTAAAATAGAACATGAAGAAAACTGAGTAACATTCTTTTATGAAGGGAGTGGTTGTTGGCCTGTGAGGGTCTGAGGTCCCTGAGGGGCCATGGAAAGTGTCACACATAGGCAGGAGTTGAACAGACAGAAATGATGGAAAGAGTAAATACCTGCTAGAATCCCCAGGGGCAAAACACCAAGTAGGAAGTGATAAAGATGCCAACCCGAGAGAAGTAGAGAGACAGGAGGGAGAGGCATGCCAGGAGCTGGTTGGAGAGTGAGACCTAACTTTAACAATCATCAAAAACTTTGGCTTGATTTCATATGCAACTGGGGACAAATTATAATAATAGCACAAGAGGGGTAGTTTGGCAGAGATTTTAGGATGGATTAAAGGAGTAATATTTCTGTGGAAAAGGGTCACATTTCTGAGGCTGGTGTCATCAACTAATAGACTGCTAAATTTGGGAGGAAAGAATCCATATACTGCTTTATACAAAGTAACCATGTGATTAAAATAAAAGGATTCTAAAGTAGTTTCAAAATTTTCCAAATGAAAGAAAGCAATGAATGAATGCATGAATGAATATGTGTAATTTATGAGAATGAAGTACTGATACATTCTGAGTAGAAAATATGTAGATATTAACATTTATATAATATCAATGTATGTATTTATATCAATAGCCTCTTCATCTGTTTTAGGATCACTGTTTTTACCAAGGATCTGTCATACATGAATTAGACTCTGCTGCCAGCATCAGCACGTGTAATGGTCTGAGGTAATGCACAGTTTATCTTTCTGTTTCCTTTATGAGTTTTCCTATGGATTTTCAAAGACATTCACTTCTCTTCTTTCTTTTCAACAACCCTGGTAAATAGAAAAATAATGAAAAAAAGCTATTGCATATTATGAGTGTGAGTACCCACTCCAGCACATTGATTATGTTCATTTTTGACAAGAAGATATCTAACCCACAGCCCTAAGCAAGACAAGTTCTTCAGTATATGATCAAGGAATTCAGAGTTGGGAGACTGCTGGAAATCATCTAGCCCGTCCTTTCATGTTATAGGTCAGAATACTGAAATCAGAAACTTGCTCCTGAATGTTCAATTTGATAGTGTTAGAACTCAGTCCAAACACCAGGCCTCCTAACTTTGAGTCTAAGGAATTCCCACCACACCACAATGCTTCACAGCTTTTTTCTAAATCAGGTGGTGTTTCCAGTCTCTAGCAAGTAAAACGTCAGAAGGAGAGCCTGTATAAGCTCTCTGTCGATTTTGGGATCAAAGACAAAGGAGGAAGATGCGGGGAGGGAACGGGGAGAAGAACAAGAAACTTTTGTCTTCATTTATGAGGGCTTTACTTGAGCAGTTCCTAGTGTTTTCAAGAATGAGAACCCCTTGAATGATAAAATTACCACATAATAGTATTTGTGCTTTTATATATTTACTCTACAATTAGGGCATGATGGACATAAAAATTCACAAAATTTTTGGAAGAACTGGGATGCTTACCAGGTGTCCACAGCCCCATGCGGGAATTGCTACTCCACCTATCTTTCAAACTAGAGATTGGGCTATCAAACTTCTGAAAATCCAGATAAGTTAACTCTCACAAAAGTTGTTAATTCAATCAAAGGACACATATAATCTCATCTCTTTATCACCCAGAACACCTGGCTATATGCTCATGAGGACTTTATAGTTTCCCTTTTTTAAAAAAGCAGAGTCAATAAAATGGAACAGAATAGTATTATGTAGTAATATAGTAGTAAAATGGAATGCATCTTAAATATACGTTGTTTCCAATTTCCACAGGGGGTTCTTCAGGGTAAATGACCAAAGGTACCTCATTGAACCAATAAAATACTCAGATGAGGGAGAACATTTGGTGTTCAAATATAACCCGAAGGTGCAGTACGCTGCCAACTATTCTTGTACACAGCTCAATTTTACCAGGACAGCTGTTCCAAAGGATAATGCTAAATCCATGGAAGACTCCAAAATGGAAGTGAGTGCTTTATTTTTAAATCATTTTTACCCCAGGTAAAATGTCTCTTATTTTCTTTATGACCTTGAGAGAGAGATTATGAGCCCAAATAAGTGTACATGCTACCTGAGTCTGACTCTTCATTGTTTGAAATATGAAATGGCAAACTTTCATTTTTATTATCTATATAGAAAGTGTTCATTCCCTACAGTAAATCTCAGTTTGTCTTTTGGATTTCAAGGGAGGGGGATATCTATAACTCTACACACAGATTTATAACATTAGGGCTATAAGTGGTTGGAAAGAATGAAATTTACAATGTCTTGAAACCTCTCCTAGGTATTGTCTTTCCTTGTCTTCCCTGCCAGATTTTGGTGAGAACTGTTGATGATAAGCCAGGTTCTCCCCCTTTCATCAGGTCAAATGTTCTAGTTGTTAAGGATAATTAAGAGTAATAACAAGGCCAATTTCTGGTGGGATGATTGCACAATGAAAGTCCTATGTATTTTAGGCTTTTCTATGCTGCTAGTTCATATCACCTTAAATCCTCAGTAAGTGTTAGCCTTTAAGCTCCATGGGTGTTCATCTTCTTCATATATCCATGGTACAGACTATGCCTGAAACTTACTAGATGCCTAACATATGGTCTTTGATTGAATCAATCAATCAATAAATGATTAATTAGCCCACAAAAGAATGACTTAGTCAAATCTTTGAACAATATGCCTCTGATTTAAACTCAGAGAATAAGCATGTACCTCAGTGTATGACACTGAAAACAGAATTTTCTGGTATTGATGTTTCAAATAAAAGATCTATAATTAGCAACTTTTATACATGGTCCCTTGGAATTAAGACTGCTGAAGGGAGAGATTGACAGACGGGGGAGTAGAAGGAATACAGTTGGTCCTTCTGGCCAGTGCTGTGCTTTAGCTGTCAACTATAGATGGATCCTTTTTAACATGATCTTATTTAGTAAGCGTTACTTTGTAAATGAAAAAAACTAAATGTTAAAAATTGGATTCATGATTCTTTATTTTAAATTCTTATTTTACATGAAAAACTAAACAAAGAAAGGAAGCATAATCAAATGCAGAATGTTGTTGCAGATTTATTAAAATCTGATATACAGGGCCAAATGTTTTAATAATATAGTGGGTCTCAATTAGATAAATTCCTAGAATTATTGGATATACTTTTGTATCTCATCTTCTGTATCAATAATATTGACATTTCTTACCATTTTAAGTGTTAACATGAGAAATATTAACCATACTTCATTAAATTTTTCATAAATTTCCAGAGCACCCATAAAGAAAAGTATGTGGAACTGTTCATTGTTGCTGATGATAATGTGGTAAGTTTTCACATGAACATTATCTCTTCATTCATCTTTATAAAACTATAGTTGTAATTCTAACAAACAGAAAAAAATATTTTAATCAGAATTCCATTCTGGGATAAATCTTCTGTTTTTAGCTTCCCCGAATAGACTTCTATAAGAGATGATAAGGTTCTTTGGCATTACAGCAGACTAAGCCAAAAGAGAACCCTCTTCCCTGTTACGAACATATGGAAATAATGAACAATGTATAAAAAATTGAAGATACATTCACAATCTATAGTTGAGTTCAAAAGAAAACACAGGAAATCTCCAAGTGCTAAACATGAGGAAGAAAATCTCTGTCAGAATAGTAAGTAAAATCAAAGACCTGGTGATCTACAATACATGGGATATACCGCGTAAAGCCCAGAGCCATAAAGGGCTGCCCCACCCCTGAAAAGGGAACTAGGAAAGTTCTCTCCACTGAAATTGCAAAGAGAAGGGAAAAGTTCTGTTTGCTGCAGTGATGGACAGAGAAAATCTAATGCATAGGAAAGCAAAAGTCCTAAGCCTGTGTCATGCACTGATGTGGGGCATGGTATTATATTTTTCTTCAGATAGACAAATGCTAAACAAAGCTTTCAACATAGAAACTGATTAGAAATGTGGTAAACTACTAGAGCCCAAGTCAAAAATGCCCTATAAAGACACTTTCATAATCCAAGATAAAACTGGTCACATGAGAAAGAGTCAACCAACATAATGAAAAGGAGAGTAAGCTCTCCAAGAACTGTAAATTGTCTGCTGATATTTCAGATTACACACCCAACAACAGAGTATAAAAAGATACGCAACAAAAAATAACAGGGTCACAGGGAAGGCAAGGGTTTTTTAGCTCCTCTCTATTAGAAAATTCTAAGTAAAGCAGAACAAAAATTCAACAAAAATAGAAAATACTTGAACCACATGTAGGTTTGATCTAATCAATTGATAGACTATCCTACACCCACAAAATAGAAAATACATATTCTTTTCATTGGTGAGAACATTCTTTTAACTAACTTTTTAAAAAATGCTAAGATAAGCCTTGTTCTTAATAACAATTTATTAGTAAAGACTAAGAATAATTTATTAAATTTAAATTTAAGTACATTAAATTGAACTTTACCTGCATAGCTCTCACACATGCTGCCTTAATGTGGTCTTAAAATATTTAAGGGTTTCTGTTTTTTAGAGAAGTTCCTATAGTAAATTATCCATTTTCATTTGACGAATAGTTAATGAATATCCAATATGCCAGGTTCTGACTATTAAATATATATATTTAACATATATATACGTGTTAGTCAGCAGAACAAGAGTTAAGTAGAGTGAGGGTATCTGGTAAGACAGAATAGGAAAAACGAAGGCAGCTTTTGGCAAAACATGTTGAGGAGTCTACATCTCTTGAAGGCAATGTGAGTTTTAAGCAGCTGAGTAGAGTGAGGATATGGATCTGTACACCCAGAGTTAGCAAGTTGAAAGGGAAAGAAGAACACAAATGTCTGAATCCTGGGGACACTAACCATTTACTAAAGATTTGGAAATAAGAGTATCTCTATCCTTCTCCCTTACCTCCATAGGTGGAAATCACTGATTGATGAAGTACCCTATTCTTTTGATCCCTAAGACAGCCTCAGAATCTTTCCCAATTGTGTGTTTTAGGCAAGCCCTATCAATTGATCATGGGAATCCCAGTGTGAAAACGTATTTGCCATCCGGAATTTAAGGAGATGGTGGAAAAGAGAAACTTGTGCACAGTAAAACTCTAGGAGTGTATAGGGTAACAGAAACCAAGGTGATAAAAAATTTCTTGAAAGAGAAAATAGTCAGTATTAAACAAGAATAAGATGACCAGGAAGACGAGGAAAAAGTGGTCAATGGATTTGATAACTAAAAGGACATTCATGGGCCTATCAACAATACTTTCAACAGAATAGCGGCAGTTAAACCAATGAGTAGTGGGTGAAGGAGGGCGTGGGAGATGAGAATTGAAGAGATTCTAATATTATATCTTTGAGGTATTTAGATATTTAAGACAACAGGAGACCAATGGAATGATGACTAGAGGTTACTTGCAAGATTCAGAAAAGCCATGCTTCTTTTTATTTTTATTATGAAAGAAGCTCAACCATGTGCATTTATCCCTACAGAACATCTTATGTTATTATCAAGTATATTTTATCAGGTCTAAATTGATAATGCTGAGAGTAAGGTCTTGACAGCACAGATAGGGAATCCATTTGTAACAAGAGAACAAAATACAGAATAGGCTGGAGCAGGAAAGTCTGCTTTGTCTTCTTAACCATTTCCTGGAGAGAAGGGGGAGCCACAATTTCTTGCCCATCTCCATCACATCTCTGACTCCAGGGTGATCCTTGATATATGTTACTTAGTTTGTGACCACCATGGACAGAGGAGGGCTGATCAAATTGCTGTTTTTTGCCATATAATGGCTGCTATGGAGTTTAATAAGTTTTGTTTCACATAAAGAACACTGATCAGTTGGTTTAATAAAGCAATGTAATGTGAAAAGGGGACAAAGTTATAAAGACAACCATAAAGTAGTGCTAAGCTGAAGCATGTCTTTAGAAACTGCTGTTATCTAGTCATTTTATATAAAAAATGTATTTCTGCATAAGTTGCGCGGATTTTTAGCTGACTAGGAGGAAAGCTAATAATTGTTTTCTTTGAAATATGTCATAATGGGTAAAGTATTTTGAGTTTTTATTCAACTCCTACTATTAATGAATGTTGATCTGATGTTTATATTTCCAGTATCGCAGGAATAACCATCCTCCCGTTAAACTGAGGAACCGAATTTGGGGAATGGTCAATTTTGTCAACATGGTAAGATTTGATACACTTTGAATCAAGCTAAAACTACAAATGGAAAGAACATTTTAGGATAGCTATCTGCTGGATTTTTGTGGTAATCCTGATGCTGAGATCACCCCAAACACATTTGTCAAGTAGTTCAGTTAGCAAATGTGCATTGAAAAATTCACAGCAACAAATGAACCACAGCTGAGTTTTTTATTTCCTCAGTAAATGACATTTAATATTTAAATAAATTTCAAATATTGATCACTAATCACAAAATTTATAAAGCAATGTACAAAGATTTGAATACCCATTAAGCATAAATCAAATCCACTATTTTAAATCACTATTCCATGACCTTGCATAGCAAAATGAGTTTCAAGCTATACTTTATTGTCCATATTTTGACACAAAAATTAGGGGAAACATTTCAGTAAAATGCACTAAAATGATTAATTTTTCCAAAATAGAATTAACTATAAACTTTTTCTAAAAAGTAGTACTGTGAATTGTACACATCCCTCTCATGTTGACTTCTTCTCAGTCATACATCCGTTCCTAGGATAAAGAGGGCCCAAAGAAAGATGATGTAAGGAATAACTCCACTAGGTCAGTGGTTGTTCATTAACTAGTTGAAGGACATTTGATCTGTTTCTAGTTTTTTACTGTAATGAATATAATTTTTTAAACATTTGCATACAGGCGTATGTGCAAACATGAATTTTCACTTATTTTTTGTAAATGACTAGGAATTAGACATACTGGGTCTTATGGTACGTGTATGCTTCTTTAGCTGGTTCTAACAAATTTTGATATATTTTATTTTTAATTTTCATTCTAATTGAATGAATAATTTTTAATTAAAATATCTCTAGTATCTCTTGTGACTTCATCTTTGAGTCAGTGTTTATATATATGTATTATTTAACTTCCAAGAACTTGGTATTTTTTTAATATATCTTTATGTTACTTGTTTATATTCTATTAGAATTACAGAATACGTTTTGTATGATTTAAATTCTTTTAAATTTGTCAAAGTTTGTTTTATGGCCAGAATCTGGTCTGGCAGATAATGTTTGTGTGTACTTGAAGAAAAAAAAGAATATTCTGCTATTGCTGGTCAGAGTTTTCCATAAATATCAATTATGTCAAGTTGGTTGATAGTGCTTTTCAGGTCTTCTGTTCTTTAATGATTATCCGTCTACTTTTTCTAACAAATACAAAGATGAGGGTTGCAGTCTCCAACTGTGATGGTGAATTTGTCTCTCCTTTCAGTGCTATCAGCTATTACTTCATGTATTTTGAAGCTTTGTTGTAGATGAAAACTCATTTAGCATCGTCTTCTTGGTGACTTGACCCTTTTTATCATCATGTCATGATTTTTTTTAACCCTGAAAATATTCTTTGTCCCTAAGCCTATTTTGTCTGAAATTAATATATCTACTCCAACTATCTTTTCATTAGAGTTTGCAAGATATATCTTTTGCTATCCTTTTACTTTTAATTTATCTATATCATTATATTTAAAGTAGGTTTCTTGTAGATAGTATTATTTTCTTTATTAAATCTGACAATCTTTGTCTTTTAATTAGTGTGTTTAGACTATTTACATTTAATATAATTATTGATATGGCTGGATCAAAATCTATCATTTTGTTAGTTATTTTCTCTTATTCCAAATGTCCTTCTTAAAAATTCTTTGCACTGCTGCTTTGTGATTGTTTTTTGTAATTCCATTTTATTTCCACCATTGGCTTTTTAAGAATACTTTAGTCCTTAAACATGGATTTATAATATAAATGCTTAATAGAACAGACAACCTTCAAATAATATCATATCCTTATTCATATAGTAGAAGTACCTTAAACAGCGTACTCCAATTTGTTCCATCCACCTTTGGTGTTAATATTTTCATCAATTTTTTAAAATAGACCTTGTTCATTAGAACAGTTTAGTATTTACAGAAAAACTGAGAAGAAAGCATAGAAAACTCTCATTTATCACAAATCCAGTTTCCCCTATAACCAATATTTTTGATTTGTATGGTACATTTGTAACAACTAGTATTGATATATTATTATCAACTAAATTTAAATAATTATTAAGATCTCCTTAGTTTTTAAAAAATCTCCTTTTTCTGTTTCAGAATCTCATCCAAGATACCACGTTATATCTAGCTTTCATGTTTCCAAGGGCTCCTCTTGACTCTGACAGTTTCTTAGACTCTCATTATTCTTGGTGACCTTGAGAGTTTTTAAGAGTACTAGTCAGACATTTTGTAGGATGTCCTTGTGTTGGATTTCATCTAATTGCCATTTTCATCACACCATGTCAATGGTACATATTATCAACCTGTTTTATTACTGTTGATGTTGATATTGATCATCTGGATGAGGTAGTGTTTTTAGGTTTCTCCCTGGCAAAGTCACTCATTTCTCATCCCTTTTCACACTTTATTATTAGGAATAAAGTCTCTATACATAGTTCACACTTATGTGTGGAGTGGGGAGTTAGTTCTCCTGCTCCTTGAAAGTAGAGTACCTACAAAAATTAGTTGATATTCTTTTACATAGGAAATTTATCTCTTTTCTCTCTATTTATTTGTGCAATCATTTACATCAGTATGAACTCATGGGCATTTCTTTTGTATTTTGAATTACAATTTAATATTACTTCATTTTATTGCTCAAATGGTTTTAGTATTGGCCATCAAGCAATGTTTTAGTTATTTGGTGTGTCCCTTTGACATACTTCATCAATGTGTGTGTGTGTTGGCACATGTGTTTCTTGGCACTTCCTTACTTTCTGGCACTATAAGATGCTCCAGGCTCATCTAGTATATTTCCTGCCCCAGTGCTAGAATAGGCCATTTCTCTAAGGAGCCCAGGTTCTTTTGTTGGAAAATGGTATTAGGAAGCAAGATCCAGGCACTAGGTATCCTAGATGCTATTCGGGGTTATCATACATTTTACTTTTATGTATCCTATGAATCAATAATACATTGCTGTTATTTTTGCTTTAAACAATAAATTGTCTTTCAGAGCAATTAAACATCAGAAAAAACCGTGTATTTAATATTTACCATTATTTTATCTATTTCCAGAGATCTTTATTGTTTTGTGTGTGTAGCTTGCACTTCCTTGTGGTATCATGTTACTTCTGTCTGAAAACTCCTTTAACGTTTCTTGTAGTGCATATCTACTACATATGAATTCTCTCAGTTTTTGTTTGTGTAAAGAAATTTTTATTTCTCCTTCATTTCTGAAAGGTATAAAATTCTGAGTTGACAGTTTTTTGGTTTTGTTTTTGTTTTTCCTACAGCATTTTGGGGATGTTACTCCATTTTCTCCTGTCTTGAACTGGAATATTTTCTGACCCCCCTTTCTTCAGTCCCCTGTGTGTGATACCTATGTGTGTGTATGTGTGTGCATACATGCATGTGTGTTTGGTGTTTATACTGCTTAGGATTTTCTGAGCTTCCTGGATATGTGATTTAATGATTTTTATTAGTTTTGAAAATTCTTGGCCATGATCCCTTCGAATATTTCTTCTCCCTTGTTATCTCTCTCTCTTTTCCTTCTGGGATTCTAATTCCACATATGTTAGACCCTGTGATTTTCCCACAGCTTTGGATTCTCTCTTTTGTGTTTCATTCTTTTAATTTTTTGTGTTTCAGTGTGGATAATTTCTATAAAACCAACTTTAGTTTCACTGATTCTTTCTTTGCTTGTGTCTTGCTTACTGATATGCTCATCAAATCCATTCTGTTATCTCTGGAACTATATATTCTTCTATCATTTCCATTCACACTCTCTCTCTTTTTTTTTTTTTTTTTTTTGCTGAGGAAGATTTTCCACGAGCTAACATAACTTGCCAATCTTCCTCTTTTTGCTTGAGGAAGATTCCCCCTAAGCTCACATCTATGTCAAGCTTCCACTATTTTGCATGTTGGTTGCCGCCATAGCACAGCTGCCAACAAGTGGTATGGTCTGTGCCAAGGAACCAAACCCACCCACCAAAATGGAGTGTGCTGAACTTAACCACTAGGCAACAGGGCCGGCCCCCATCCACTCCCTCTTATAGTTTATACCTCTGCTGAAATTCCTCATCTCTTCAAGCATGTTTTTCACTATATTAGATTTTTATTGCCACGTAGCAAATTACCACAAACCTAAGAGCTTAAAACAGCACCCATTTATTATCTCGCAATTTTTGTAGGCCAGAAATCTGGATACAGCAAACTGGGATCTCTGCTCAGGATCTCACACTACTGAAATCAGAGCTGGGGTCTCAGCTTATTTATGTTGTTGGAAGAATTCAGTTCTATGCAGTTGTAATGCTGAGGTCCCCAAACTCTTGCTAGCCATTAGCTGAGGACCATCGCAGTTTCTGGAAGTGCTGACAATTCCTTGCCATGTAATCCTCTTATGGGCCCTCTCACAACACGCCAGCCTAGTTCTTTGGGCTCACAGGAGAATCTCTGCTGCTTCAAATTTCTGATTTTAAAGGATTTAATTTAAAGAATTACAATTTCTCATTTTAAAGGATTAAGTTTGACCTACCCACAATAATCTCCCTTTAGATTAATTCAAAATCTGCTGACTTAAGTGCCTTAATTATATTTGCAACATCTCTTTGCCTTTGTCATATAGAAAACCTAACTATATTAATAAAATCTATCATATTCACAGTCCTGACCAATTGAAAGTGAGGGGAATTTTACAGGGTGTATGTACCAGGGGGCAGGAATCCTTGGAGACCATCTTAGAATTCTGCCTACCACATCCATATTTTGCACTGAAGCTTTAACATATTAATAATTATCATTTTAAATTTCCTGTCAGATAATTTCAACATTTGGGTTATCTCTGAGTCTACTTTTGTTGGCTCATCTCTCAAACAGTGGATTGTTTTTCCTTGTTCTTTTGTATGTTCTTTAATATTTTATTGGATACTGGACATTATGTGTAGGATAGTAGAGACTAAGGAAATTGTATTTGTGCCTGGGAATGTACACTTCTTCTCTTTCTAGGCCATTAACATGTGAGATTGAATCAATCTTGTCAGAAATTGAGCTGGTTTTGGGTTTTGCTGCTGTTGTTACCTGCAGTGCACCACCAGCTTCACATTCTCTTTAGTGTTACCTTGTTTAGAGTGGGTCCTGAATTATTGGAAAGATTGTTATTGCTTCACCCTCAACTTCAGACCTACATCAAGGGCTAATATACAAAGAAGTTCTCCCTTCACATTCTTATCTCTTCTTCAGTAGTAATCTATTCTTGTTTGCTTTTCAGGGATTGCTAGCCTGGTTATGGGATTCAGAGCATTTTCTCTTGTCCTAATTAACTTCAGTCTTAAGAAAGCCCTGACCATGGGTGTTGGGGTAGATATTTCTCAATGTTCATGCTTCTTCTCTGTTGGTAGGAGACCTCAGATGGTCTCATCTCAGGACAGTTTCTTTCTATCCCTGTCTCTCCTCCAGAGATAAAAGCTTTTTACTTTTCTCTTCTTTCAACCAGGATAGGTCTTCACTTGAGCTCTGGGGGTGTAAAAAAAAGTCTGCTGAAGTTCATACAGCAGCTTAAGGCTTTTGTTCCTCAGGAGAGAAGAGTCTGGTAGGTTTTAAGATGTTCCCAAAGCAGTAGTTGCTTCCATCCTTCAGGCCCGTACCACCAAGGGAGGATATCTCCAGTCTCCCACTCTGTCCTCCATCATTCTCATGGGTATCTAGAAGAAACCCATGGAGAGGAGTCTGTGTGTGGATGTGTCTGTGTCCCCTGGAGGTTCCTATACCCACATTCCTTTGCCCTTTAGCAATTTCTTAAAAATTTTTGGTGAATTCCTCTTACCTGCTTGTGTGGTGCTCAGCATCTCTTTTCCTCATACTCTGCAACTGGGAGATGCCTTAGTACCATCTCTCCTTGAAGGAGGCTATCTTTCCTTAGATTTCAGGCTACTTGTTTGCCCTATTACCTCAGCTCTCTTGTGGTTTCAAGAAAATAAATGATTTTGTAGATTCTCTAGCTTTTTGTTTTTGTCAGGGTAAAAGCAACATTCTTTCCAACTTTGTACATCTCAGCCAGAAGCAGAACTCCTTCCAACTTTAAATCTAAATTATGGAAACTAAAAATTCTCCCCATGACTTTTTCTAAAAGGTAGGAAAAATTCGAAGTAGAACGGTCATATCTACTATAGTAGTCACCTATATAGATAGTCACCTCTGCTTTCTCCTGTTTCTTATATCTTGCAATTGTCTTTATCACCAGCCTAACATTGCTCCAACTATAAGACTCAGTCTCCCTCCTTGGGTTCCCATCTCCAAAGTAAGCGTTAAATACAAAATGATTGCATATTGTTGAACTTTTACTAAATATTTTCAGTTTATATTGAGAAGTCACATCAAAAATAATTTAAAGTAACATAGTCTAAAATTCTTGACCCTTCCCATCTTATCACTTCTTATTGGCCCTTTATCTCCCACAGAGCCTATATTCATTATTTCACTGCATCCTCTCTCATTTTATTTTTATTATGTCTTCACCTCTTTTATCTCAGAAATTCCAAAGTTCTTTCTCTACTATGAAGAGCAAATCAACTCCCTGCAACCTTCCAACTATGTATATCCAAACCCATTGAAGCATTCCACAGATAAAACATGGCTTTATTTTATAGGACATTTTCTCACTAGAAGAGAATACATTCATAGAATGACAAATATTATTTCCATTTGCACTTGCATCTAGTTTATGAACCCAAAGCCCACCATGAATGTAGAGAGTACAAAGAGACCAGGTTAAAACTATTTTTGCTCTATGGGACCTGACTCATAAGGTTTATTCCATGATACGATCAGGGCCAAAAGGAATGGATATCACAAGCTCCGGTATAGATTTGAGATCATGATTTGACTAAAGGTCTAACTTCATGAGAGTTTAAAGAAGCCTACTTCTCTTGGGTATGACATGATCTTGTTGAGTTATCATGTTGACACGTGAAATTCAACATATTCATATTATTCAGGTTAATAAAAACAGAAAATTAACACAAGGTGGTTGTTATAGCAGAAACATTAAACTTCTTAATAACCAGTTACATTCTCTATTAATACTGTATGAGTTGTCTCTCCATTTCTGTTCTTAACTCAGTGTTCATAGTTTATCATTCATTCTTTCTTTCAATCTACCTTGTACTGGCTATTATGGAATATAAAATTGATAGAATACATAGTTCTTTGTCTCAAAATCCTCATATTTGCTTAAATTCTGCCTTCTTTTGCTCTGGCATCAAAGTATCTAACAACTAAGTATTTAGAAAAGAATGGAAATGGGGGTAAGAAGGCTTATGGGCTATGACTATTTCTGCCTGCTTTGAGCAATCCCCAATAAGATTTCATAGAGAACAAGATAGTTCCAAAAATCCAACATGGAGAACAAACATGGCAGCTAAGTTATTGATATTTGAAAACCAACATCAGTTTTTATTCTGTCACAGAACTAACTCATAACCTAAAGCAGAGAGAGAAGTAAAGACCATTTATTCCACTGTGTGCCACTGCTAGTAAATTCACATTTTTCAAGTCAGTTATAATTTCAGAACCTTAGTAAATTATTTATTCTAGACATATCCTGAGCCCAGTGCCTGTAAGGCTTATGATTGTTCAAGGGTAATCATACGTTTGTAGTCAAGTTCCTTTGTTAGCCATGGCAATTCACCCAGTATTCTGCATGATTCATCCTACATTCTGTTTCTATACAACTGTTTGTAAAATGAAACCTGCACTTTTTGCTTATGTACCTCACACATTAAAATCATTATTTTTTAGATCTAAGGGCATATGGCAATGATGAAGGATCTTTCTCCAACTTGACTTTGTGAAAATTATTTCTCCTTTAAACAGATTTATAAAACCTTGGACGTTCATGTGACGTTGGTTGGTCTTGAGACGTGGACAAATGGAGATAAAATAGAAATAGATTCAAATATAAAAACTACCTTATTGCGTTTTTCAGCTTGGCAGGAAATAATCCTTAAAAAAAGGAAGAATTTTGATCATGTTGTATTACTCAGGTATGTAACTGTTCTTTTTTCCCGCCTGCCTTAGGTGGATCATTAAAAAGAAAACAAAACAAATGAACAACCAAAATACTTTTAAAGCATTTGACTTTTGGATGGAACACAGGGACTAAATGTTATGTCTAGCTGTACAGAAAATTTCCAAATGAACTTTTTAATAATCAGTCTTTCTAATAGTGGTTACTATTAAAAAGGAAAAATGTGATAGATTCATATTCCTGGACAGGGTTGAAAATGTCATTAGGTAAGCAAAGCACTTTTAGATTCCATTTACTTTACTTGTCAGCACTCAACACTAGCTCCCTTCAGCCTGCCATGCCATGTCATTCTAATGCTCCACCAGAACCCACCTTTCCTTGGAAGCACCTCATTCTCCAGACACTTCTACTCAACAAAGTGTGCTCATCCAATGACCAGTGCTTCAAGAGCCTCTTCTCTGCTATTCAAGATGACAGACAACTAATCTGATAAATTAAGCCTGCCAAGTCTTTACTATTCTTAAGTAAAGGTTTGTATTTATCTAGAATACTAGGTCATTAATTCCTAAAAGGAGAGGGGGCATTCTTTTCATTCTTATGATTCAAAATACCTAGCACACTACTCAGCCTGTGGGGAAATGACAAATAATTGTGGAGCTGAACTAACTTTAATCTTGTGTCTCACATAGTCCTATTATCGTAAGGAATGTTAAGTTATGGAAGAACAACTTTGAAGCAATGAAGTCTTAGCATCTCTTCTGATGCCCTTAAATTCACTACATAAGAGTGGTACCCACTTTACCTACTTCATCTACCTACAATACCAGTGCTTTTCCTAATATCTGCAAACACAGTCTGCAAATGTACTTTCCAGTGTCATCTAAATGTTAACTTTCAGTCTGAATTCAGAACTGTGGACCTTCCAAAGTCTGAAGTCAAAGGTCAGGTCCAGTTCTTTGGCAGATTGATGAGAGTAAACCAGACCTCCAAAGTAATATAGTTTCTGGTTTTCATATCTGGGATGACCCATAGCACGGACCTCCAGGGGGACAGTTATACCTGGCTTGGGCTTTGATTTTCATACACTAGCATGCTACAAAATTATGGGGGACAAAATAAAGTATCACCATAACCTTCACAGTGGGCAAGATTAGCCCATTTGCCTATTCCTTGGACATGTATTTTAAAATAACAAATTAGTCTAAAAATATTTAAGTGAGTGTAAGGGAAAAATCTTTTGTTTCCACAAATGTCTCTTATTCTGAGCAATACTTCTCACACCAATAGTATGTCTGCAAATAGAGAAATGAGCGGAAAGTGCTAGCAAATGTCTAACTGGGCATTATATTTGGGACTTCTTATGTGTTTAGTTTCTTGGATGTCTTCCCTTCTGTATTTACATAAATCCAGAAGTGATGAGATGGAATATATGGCATTATCATGATGTGACTTTGGTTTTAAGTGACCACTAGCAAAGTCAGAATCAAGATTGTGCTTCCTCTGGTGCTTCATCTCCTTGGTGGTATTCTCCCAAGATCTCAAGTCTGGGAAGACCAGAATTCCTCCTCCAATATGCATAGTCAAATACTGAGAGTTTAAAATGTACGGACTGGAACATCTCAACAGCAAAGAAAGAAATAGAACATGTCTTTTAGCAAAAGAGCTAAAGACTGAAAAGAGTTGTCTAACCTGACCAACTTCTTATATTTGAATCCTCTCTCGTATACTTAAGTGTGGTCCTGCAGCTGATGATAGCTCTCTTTAAAGTGGTCTAACTCTAAATGTTCTTGAAAGCACACCAAATCTGGATGTCTTTAACATGCACATCTACATCTGTCTTTTTAGGTAATCTGGATATAGTCTTATTTTTGCATGACAACTCTTAACTGTTTGACTATAGCTATCAAATCTTCCGTGAGTTTCTATGGTTGATTAATTTTCAACCACAGCTAATTAATCATGGTGTTGAGTCCATTCACTATGTTGCATTTTCTCCTCTGGACACTTTTTAATTTAATTTAATTTAATTTTTTAAATCTTTTAAGTGGTTTTCTCCAAAATTGAGTGTAAGGTAAACTAAAGTCAAGTAAAATGAGACTCTGACATTAGTTTTTAGTTTTTTTAAGAAAGTACATTTTACGATTTCAAGTTAAGATTGCACTGACTTTTTCAATGACTCCAATATACCACAGGTTTAAAATGAGTTTAATATCAGTCCATTCCAGAACTCCAGAAAAAAGAAAAGATACTTTCAGGTGCAAAGGCACTAGCTGTGTGGGCGTTCGCTGCAATTCAACCTTTGTGTTAATTAAACAACTACCTCAGATTAAAGAATGCATTTGCATCTTGTTATAGTGGGAAGTGGATCTACACACATGGGCAAGGAACTTCTTATCCAGGGGGCATGTGCCTGCCCTATTATTCCTCCAGTATCGTTAAGGTGGGATGTGTTTTATTTATGTTATATTACTTAATCAAAAAGTTTGCACTAAATTTCTGTAGTTTTTTTGTGTCCTATTGAAAGGGACCATGTATGCATTCTGTCATCTATTCCTACCAAGATATGTCATGATGTAACTGTCACGTTTCCTTTATTAAATGAGAAGTGTTTTATAAAAACTATAGATGAATAACGAAGGTAAACTAGAGTTTAAAAGAACATCATATGGGGTTGGGCCCGTGGCTGAGTGGTTCAAGTTCCGTGACCTCCACTTTGGTAACCCCAGTTCGTGGGTTCAGATCCCAGGCATAGACCTACTCCGCTCATCAGCCATGCTATGGAGGCACCCCACATACAAAAAAGAGGAAGATTAGCAATGGATGTTAGCTCAGGGTGAATTTTCCTCACCAAAAGAAAGAACATCATATAAAATTAACATACAAGGATTAGGAAAACTCTTTTGTATATTAAATATAGTTATTTACGAAGACATGTAAAATACACAAAACTTCACGGCCAACTTAGCAAGTGAGGATTATTGTTCTTCTGCTGGAAACAAAGTACATAGACCATTTAAAATATCGTATCAGCACAGCCTTGCAGTTCATTTTCAGAACTCATAAGATCTTCAAACTGCTGATGCCACTTATTTATCTGATCCTTCCCAAGTCACTAAGATTTTAGTAAATGCTGTCCAAGTAATCCTATCTAAGAAATTCTTGAAAATATTAGGATTTGGATTTATTTCATTTAATATCTCTGCCTAGTTGTTGATATGCTCAGCCCAGTATAGTCAGACCTTAAAATTAAAAGCTAGTACTTATTAAAATGACCACATGACCTATTTATTATATGATTCTTTTTGTGGTTTTGTCTTTGTCTATGGTATTTTAATAATATAACTTTTGCATAATAGTCATCCTAATCTAATATAGGTGGTCACTATGGCAATTATGATATTATAACCCATCCAGGATACATTTTTAACTTCAACTGAGTAAAATGAAATTACCAAATTAGGGCTATTTCACCTTTGCAGTAACCTGATATCCCATTTCTCTTTGAAAGTTAATTTTTTTCATTAATATTGAGATTAAAGCATGAAATGAGGCTACAATCAGAGGCGACAATCAGCTCTGCCTTGGATGTTACACCACTGACCTGGTTTTCTTCGCAGTGGAAACTCCCTCCTCATGATTGCTTAGCTTTATTGTGCAGTGTGAGGTTATACACTGCAAACATGAACCGTGCATATTTTAATTTTTACCACTCTTGAATGTCTGGTATATATAAGACACTCAATAAGGTTTATTCTATTGAATAGTATGTTAGGTAATAATTTTTAGCTACTTGTAAGAATGAGTCTATATAAATGCACCAATAACTAGTTCTGTGCCACAAAAAAGAATTTTTCAAAATATTAGAGTTAGAGCCACTCAAAAGGTCATTTATCCAACCTCATTATATAATTAAGGAAACTCAAGGGCAGGATGGGGAGGTGATTAAGTCCATGGCCTCTCGAATAAGTACTAGTTAACCAGAAAGTAGAAACCAGGTCTCAACCACTAGTTCAAAGCACTATGTACTACACTGTGCTATCTTACAGAAATTTCTAATGCACTTCTTTTTTTTTGGCATCAGGATCTTTTACCTGACCTAAATGTAGTTGCAAGCAGAATGGCACATCAGCTGGGGCATAATCTTGGGATGCAGCATGATGATTACCCGTGTACCTGTACTTTGGGAAGATGCGTGATGGATAGTAGTATAAGGTGAGGCTCAAATGATATAGAGAATACGTTTAAATATTTGGGAGTGGCTGTTGATTAAAACACCATATTGTAGGGATATATTGTTATATATATTTTTCCTAATATACTCCAGGAGGTCTATTACAAAACCAGGCATGGTGGGGAGTTGCCCTTTTGGAACCAAGTCTTATCAGTTGATAGTGTCTCTCCTACTGATGTGGTGAGAGAAATTCTAAAACTCCATCTCACCATATTGCAAAAGTGCACAACGATCAATTAGTGATTATACTAGGGCTCTCAGAAGAGGAGTACACTCTACATGCCTTGTTCTGTCGTCTTTGCTATAAACTATAATTTTCTCCTTTAAATCTTTACTCAAATATCATTCTCAGCAAAGCTTTCTCCAGCTACCTCATCCAATTTTTCAATCCTGTCCGCTTACACACATACCTGGGCATTATCCATCACTTCCCCCTTTGCCTTCTTTCCCCTCCTTAGCACTAATCACTATCTAATATAGTCTATGTTTTACACATTCAGCTTATTTATTCTTTTACTCCTCTACTAGAATATAAGCCTCATGAAGTCAGAGGGTTTTGTCTGTTTTGTTGACTGTTACATCACCATTGTCTAGAAGAGTCCCAGACACATACTAGGTACTCCATAAATAGTTACAGAATGAATGTCCAGCACCGCCCCACCCCCACCATACTGTGAATTACCTGCAAGCAAGGCCTTAGCCTTGCGCATCCTTGAATTCCTTCATGTACGTGTGTGTGAAGTGGGAACACATAGTACACTGTATATAGTAAGAAAAGTGTTTGCTGATGATGATCAGGGCTTCTATATATTAATTAAATGACGTAAAGTAGCTGAAGCACCCAAGCCTAGTGCCTGGCACAGAGTAAGAAATCAGTAATTGATATCTAATTTTACATCATTATCCACATAATTAGTAATATTTCCTCAGGGTCCCATGATCCCCATGCAACATATTCAGGTCTCTAAAATCCATCTGTATCCAATCATTGTGTTAATAATAATGGCGAGGGAGTCAAAGACAAAAGGAAGATAGAAGGGAGGTGAATTTCAGGTTTTTTTTAACATTTAACTTCCTTTTAGAAGTATATCACATTCCTAGGATGTGTAAGATATTATTAAATAAATAGTTTGTTTCAACAAATGTTTATAGAGAGCTACTCTGTGCCAGGCATTGTGTTAACTAGGGCTTATTTTTTTAAAAAATTGAACATGACACAGTTCCTGCCTTGAGAAGCTTGTTGTCTTGCATGATGATAAACAAATACATAGACTATTTCAAGAGGGACAAATAGGAAGTGATACGGAAGCAACAAGCACAACCAGTCTAAACTGTGGGCTTCAGGGGACTTTCTGGAGGACACATAGTCAGAGTATTTTCACTAAAACAGGATGTATTGGCTGTGTTTCAATAAGTCATTTTCTATACTAAAAAGCCCAGATATTACTCTGCTATAGCAGTAAGACAAGAGTAGGAGAAGTAAATGGACTCTTTAGAGTTCACCATTTATATCTGTTGTTTCTGAATTCTTCATAAAACTTTCACAGCTGCTCTACCACTATGCATTGATATGATTATTCTTTATTTTTAACTTGTCCTATCTCTAGCATTCCTGCGCTAAAATTCAGTAAATGCAGCAGAACCCAGTACCTGCAATATCTGAAGGACTATAAACCAACATGCATGTTCAATAGTCCACCTTCTGTTAAGTTAAGTGATTTCCCATATTGTGGGAACAAGAAGTTGGAGGAGGGAGAAGAGTGTGATTGTGGCCCTGTTCAGGTATTCACAAATGATGTTGTCTTTAAATTACAAAGCTTATGCTCAGCTATAACCTAGGAGGGACATAGCTATTAATCAACCATAGTATTCCTTGTAAAGTTTTAAAAGCTGTGCTTTCTTTTTTTCTCGTTTGAAAACAAGCTGTTGGAGCAGCCTCAGTGCAAGGCTTCTTACCAAATCATGGATCACGTCTAACGATCTTGCTGGAGGTCCACAGTATCACATTTGCCTGGTTTATATGTTAATTGGCTCTTCTGTGAGAAGACCCCACAGGTGTCATTCGGTCTCATCTCTCATGCACAGCGGGAATCTGTTCTACAAAATCCCTCACAGTCAGTCAGTTGAGTTTATCTCAGGGCCTTATAAGGCTAGTCTGTATCCCAGTCAGATGATTCATGTTATAGAAATCTCTGTCTTGATGGTGCAGAAGCCTTCTAGCCTTTCACATATTTATTGCAGTCTTGGTCTCTGGAACATTTAGAATAAACATTTGAGGCAAATTTTAAAGTAATTCTTAATCTGTGTTTCTCCAAGATAGAAGCTGTTTCTTTCAAGAGCTCGTCATTATAGGTATGAGTCTTAGACAACTACTTCACAAATCACCCAGTATATATAAATCACCTGGGGGTGTTGTTAAACTGTGGATCATGATTCAGTAGGTCTGAACTGGGGCTGAGATCCTTCATTCCTACCCACCTGCAAGGTTGGGCTGATGCTGCTGGTCCCAGGATCACATTTTCATTATCTACACCCTAAGCACTGCACAATTCAAAAGAAATCTAATAAGATGGTGATTAAGAGTCTCCATGATCAGAGTGGGCACAGTGACATGTCCAGGGGTTACAACATCAAATGTCTCAGATTAAATGTGAGAAGAGGCTCTTAACTTCAGAAATTGATGCTTTTGCCCACGCACATTCCTTGGAATGGTTCTACAGTTTTGTTGTAACACAAGAAGTGCCTTATATGACAGGATGCAGACAACATTTTGCAGTTTTAATTTTGTTTGAGCAGATAGGGCCTAAGTGTCCATTCTGCAGTTATTATTTAATGATGCATTAAAAAAACAAAGGCCCATCTGAAATAGTTGGCACCTTGAGAAAAATGTAAAATCAGACCTTCAGAAGTTGTATTATCTCACATCAAACCTTTAGTATAGAGAAGCAGCAGGACCCTTCCAGAGAACAGAAGTCTTCCGGAGAACAGAAGGTCACAAACTTTGGACTTTGTAGGCTGCCAGTGAGGATTCATTAGCTGTAGAGTACTGAACAGCCATATGGGAAGGAAACAAAGTCAAGTCCCCAACAACAACGGCAAGGAATAGTCTTTATATACATGTCATAGCCAAGGATCATGCATTCGTGTTAACTCTGGAAGACAGGAAATGCTAAATTATACAGAAGCACAACTAATTAACTCTTCAAACAGGAGCCAACTACAAGCAATTTCTGATCTTTAATTTTTGATTATTGCCAGGAGTGCACTAATCCTTGCTGTGATGCAGACAAATGTGTATTGAAGCCAGGATTTAGTTGTGCAGAGGAAGAATGCTGTGAATCTTGTCAGGTAAGATTCTTTGCTAGGACTGGGTTTCTCTGTTTTCAGTCTATTAAGTGTACATGTGACCAGAGTTGTCTGATCACTGAATGACCTTATGTCACTAATCCCAGATTGCGGCTAGGCTTTCTCATACCCAATAGAGCCTCTTATGAGATGCTCTGACATCTAAGCATGGGACAGTGCTATGTTCTGGGGGGTGGAGAAGTGGGTAAGCAGTGCTTGTTTTAGGAGTGGTCTTATATGACTAGCATTATTTTTGTTCCATTGTAAAGCATTACCAACATATTTAACCTGAGCTGGGATTGTGGGAGGGAATTGGCACCCCAACAACAGTGAAATGAAAGGGAAAAGGATTGTACTGGAATTAGAAAGTGATAGTGACTAGTACATGGAGATATATTCCTAGGAAAGACAACCAGAAGTCCAAATGACTTTGTCCAAGGGTTTATTGATGCTTCTTTCATCCCACTAGATTGTGAACTCACAAAGGAAAAGAAGCATGTCTTATACATTTTCAAATAATTCCAGAACCCAGCACAATTAAATGCATACTGAATGGCTGAATAAGAAAATATTTCCATGGAGATCCCTTAAGCAATGAAAGCCAGGGTATTTTTCTAGTTCATATGGAGAGATCTCATTTCTTGGGAGTAGAGATTCCTCATTATAGATAGGCAAGTGTTCCCAGTTGTGTAGAGAGGCAGGAGGAAAGGGATGTGCTGGAACAAGGGATGAAGAAGACGAGATAAACAGAACACGTATCCATTTCTCCATTTTATGTCCATTCCAACTCTGTCTAATGCTCTTCTAATACCGAATTTCAAAAACACTATCTTGTCATTCCTAAAATTATGTAAAAGCCAAGACATTTAAAAATGATAATAGTTCTCAGTGGAATGGAGAAGGAAGTCATGATCCATCTTTAAAACCTTTTTTAGGTAAATTAAATGGGCGGGCCTTCCTCCTGCTTACTGAATCTTATCTACCTAAACATGTCCAAGATTCAGTCTCTTTGTTTTTCTTCAACAGATGAAAAAAGCAGGGTCCATATGCAGACCAGCAAAAGATGAATGTGATTTTCCTGAATTTTGTACTGGCCACTCTTCTGAGTGTCCTAAGGACCAATTCCAAGTAAATGGATTTCCTTGCAAGAATGAAAAAGGCTACTGCTTCATGGGGAAATGTCCCACCCGGGATGATCAGTGTTCTGAATTGTTTGATGATGGTGAGAGGCAATTAACAGTGAAAGATTGATAAAGATAATAGCCACTCTGTCTATGTTATTGTCCTGTAGGAACTTGGGGGCAAGACTGAAGGCAAAGCCATTTGTGGCACTCTTCCAAGATATTACCTTGCATCTCTCTGGATATTCCCTTTAATATTAAGTGATATTACCTCTAATATTCATTGATTAGCTCAGTATGGGGGTTAAGGTATGTTTGCTACTTTTTTACATCCATACGTCTTCCTAAAATATCCTCCTGAGGCAATAAGATAGTTTTTAATTATTTATTTATCCCACCCTGCTTCACCACTACATGACACTGAAATTTCAATTACGTTCGAAAGTAAGGTATTTTATGATTCATAATATTTATGCTTTCATTGTTTTACTTTTATCATACCATTTTGTATCCCAGAGGCAAAAGACAGTCCTGATATCTGCTACAAGATGAATAAAAAAGGAAATAAATTTGGATACTGCAAGAACAAAAAAAATGAATTAATACCCTGTGAAGAGAAGTAAGTGCCTTATAAAGAAAAGTAAGTGTCTTCAAAGAGTGTTTTGCAAAATCAGAACAAGTCTTATTCTGACAGCTGCTACCCTCTTTTAACTGAAGAGATAGGAGGAGAGAGAGCACACATCTCTGGCAGTGTGAGCTGGCATTTATGTACTGTATGTATTTGCTGAAGGGCATGGAATATACGGGAGGAAAGAAAGAAAAGATTTAAGATTCTTAGGAAAGAAAGGGAGAAAAAGAAGCTATGAAAAAAGAGAAAGCAGTAAACAGGAGGAGGGGGAAAATAATTAGAAAAAGTAAAAAAAAGAAAGAGAGAAGGAAAGAAGAGAAGCCATAAAAAAAAAAAAAAAAGGTAGAAGTTGAAATTGGGAGAATGAGAGAATTGGAAGTTAGATCTGATTTTAAAAAGCATGAGCTGAGACACACTTCCCAGATTTGTTTATGACATTTGGCAAGGCATTTTGTGTGTCACAAAACAGGATTTGAACTCCAAATAACAAGAAAACCCTATGGTCAAACTCAACTCTGCTCCTAAATATATTAGGTGCAAATGGGCAGTCCAATTGCTGTCTGATCTGTAAAACGAGGGTTATAATGATAGAAACCTCCAAAGTTTGTTGTGTAAATCAACAGATGTGCTCCATATAAGAAAAGATAAGATAAATCTTAGTGTCCTGATTAAAGTTTTGCTAATTTAAATTATTAATAAGAAATATTCTTCTGTAAACTTCAGGTAATATTGATTTGTGAGAATCACAGAGATATCATAAAGAAATACAATCACTTTACGTCTTCATCTACTCATCTCAGTTCCCAGGGTCAGGACTTTGACGCCCAACGGTTTACCCTGACGCTCCTGGCCCCTCTGCAGCCTGCTGACAAGGCTGGGTCTAGGAAAAGTGACCAGACCACTTCACTGGCAACACAGTCTTTCAAGTTCTTTTTCTGGTTCTGAGTCTGAGAATCTCTCTTTTTCTTTCAGAGATGTCAAATGTGGAAAGTTATACTGCACTGGAGGGAAACCGTCATCTCTCCTTGGAGAAGAAAAGATCTATCACCTTAAAAAATCTCCAAAGCAGAATTTCACCATTGACTGCAAAACCTTTTTTTTATATCATAATTCTAAAGATTTTGGCCTGGTTGCTCCTGGAACAAAATGTGGAGATGAAATGGTAAGATGAACACCCTTTGTTTTATTAAAACTTTTTGGTTCAGCCACTTTAAAACATCATTGGATCCTATCACTGGTTCCAGAGGGCCCAATATGGGACAGCAGAAAAAAAATGACAACTTTTTTTATTAGGCAGAGTAGCAATGACACTGTAATAAATGTTCATTTTGACTAATCTTTGTTATACAAAATGATATGTAAATGTTATAAACATGCTTAATTTTTACAGTAGACATCTAATGAAATTATAGACACAATTTTTTGAATTAATTTGTCAATGAAGTACCTATACATTCTTCATTTAGCTCTTCACTCAACCATATTTACTGGGCACATACTGTGGTGCCAGTAACTGTACATAGACAATGGAAAGATGAGTGTTTTTGACAATTTCATAGATTAATTAAATATATCATTACAATCCAACATAAGTGTTTTCATAGTGGTGTGACCAATGTGTATTTGAGTCCAAAGGAAGAAGTGACTGACTTTATTTCAGAATATGGAATAGCACCATATGATGCCATTAAATGAGTGATGTTTCAGCTTTGACTTGTCGAACAACAATTTTCAACACACAGAAAATTGAGAAAAGGCTTTTTAGAAAGAAATACTTGCATAATTTGCAAAGATATGAAACATATGGCTAGTCAGGTAACTGAGAATTTTAGGGTGAAATGGCCAAAAAATGAAGTTGAACAGGTAGAATCAGGCCAGATTGGAAAGTGTATATCATTTCAAGATAAAAACTTTAGAATGTGTACTAAAAACAACAGCTAGCTCATCAAAGTTTATAAACACAAGAATATATGGAAAACATATATTTTATTTAAAAATTAGCTATTCTGAATTGAATAGTTTGTGGATATGGCTTCTTCTTTCTCTTTCTATGTTAACCACATACAAATATTACAGTGTAATTCATATAATGTGATAGAGAAATAAATTGGAAAACAAAAACTGAGAATGCATAGAAAGAAATTAGAATTTAACAATTTAATAGACCTATATTTCAAGTCCAAATATTTAACTATGCAGTTTCCCATTAAAATGGCTAAATAAATATCAAAATGGTGAGGAATCTCTATTTGTGAAAATTTAGGTATGTGTCCAACACACATTAGAAAGTTCAAGGACTTACAACAAGATACAGTGTTATGAGACATCAGGTTGAAGAAAATACCAAACAATTTTCTATTCACTTCAGTAAGGAAAATCAGCCAGAGGTGCAAAGCAAAAGTATAACATCACCTTCATAGAACTCTATTAAGAGTGGCAGAGATTGAACAAAGGGGTGGAAAGGGGAGCAGTTGTTAAGGAACACATCTTGATCTTATAAGTATGTTGTGACCATGTACTACCACGTAGAGTGCCTATTCTTTCAAGAGAAGTCTTAGTACAGAAGCACACCAATCACAATGGTGCCAATTATTGAATCAGTTCATAATGAGGAAATTCATGCACAGCAAATGCCAGTCTACAGAGGTATCACAAAGATACTAGTTACACAATTTTTCATTTAATTTTTTACATTGACCTACTATTTTTAAACATGAGGAACTTAAAATGCTTTAAAAACATTCTACTTTTTCTTAGTAGGTATTCTATCTGAGTAAATTTTAATTTGGCATGGGAAAAGAAGGCAAACATCTTTCATTGCCCCTGGGTGCCCTTTTTCATAATTATACTACAGACCTTTCAACATAGATAAGAAAAAGAAAAGAAAAGGAAAATAAAGAAAAGAGAAAGGAAGAGAGGAGGATAGTAAAGTGGAGAGGGAAGAAGAGTAGAAGGGAGGAAATTAGTTAATCCATTCTCTGGCACAGAGGAATTGCTTCAAAACTGTCTCTGTAGTTATCTCTTATTATAAACATACAAAAATGTCAAACTCAAAATATGAAACATCTCAATATTTCCCTTTATTTGAGCCTGAAATACTTGAAGGGAGATCTACATCAGTTTTAAAACAGTCCCCCAGTGTTCAATCATGTATATAGAAAATCCATTATGTAAGGATAAACAAAGAGGACAAACAAAAACAGACACAAAGGAACCCAACAGTGTGGACAAAGGAGACCAATCTGAGGAATCATAGATGATAGTGCCCTGTGAAACAGATATACATTAAAACAGAGGGAAATCCTTTAGAAAAAAGATAAATTTACATTTTTATAATATTTAAAAAGATAAATCTATAAAAAGTGGTATAATTTGAAAACAAGAAGCATTGTCTTCAAAGTACAAAATAAATCATGATTGCTGGCTTATATGTAATTTGGGCAGTAAGTCATAGAATAGATACTACAAAAAAGTAGTAAATTAGAAGCTAAACTTCTTAACACAGAAGAATAAGAGAAAGGGATTTTTAAAAAATAGAGTAAAATGATTAAAAGCTGTAAAAACAGCTCTAAGAAATCTGATACAGATTTAACAGAAATTACAGATAAAGAAAATAGAATGGAGGTAAAAATATAATTAGAGAAATAATAATGAAAAATGTTCCTGAGCTGAAGGATGCATAAAATAAAAACTCAGTACCAGGAAAAATTCTTAGAAAGAGATGAGCATTTAGAACTACCCTGAACTATACCATGAAGTCAACAACAAAGAAAATGCTCTATAAGCACAAAAGAAGGCAAGCATCACTTTTCAACCAGAAAATTATCAGGTCTCTATCATGTTTATCGCCAACAAAAAATACCAGAAAATAATAGAAAGTCTAGAGAGCTTTAAGGAATGGAAATATTGGGATCCTAAAACCATACATACAGCCAAGTTATTATTTCAGGCCTTAAAGCAATAGAATGACACCCTCACATACCTATGACTAAGAAAATATACAGCAAATTATACAGCATTTATTTTCTGTAGAGAAAAATAGTCAAGAAAGTACTCCAGCAAAGTGGGAAATGAATTTAAATTGAAAAGTTAAAATGAAAAGACAGGATATTAAAGAAGTAGTTGCAAGCAAAAAATTCTATAACTCTTGTGAGTAAATTATAGTTATCTATTATTAATATATTTATTATGAGAATTTTAAAAATATCTTGAACAGTAGTGAATAATAGCAATTTTTGCAAATCTGAAATCTCCACTTTCTCAAACAAAAAGAACTGAGAAGAAGAAGAAGGAAGTAAAAATGTGACAAATGCTGGATTTTACTTAAGGAGGAGTTAATGCTTATTTGGTCTTGAACATAATGGAGTGATTTAGATTCAAATATTTTAATGTAATTGAATCAATGTTTAGAAAATAGAATATATAGCTTTCAAGTTAGAAAAAATAATTGTGGAAAAAAGTGATAAATATAAAAAAGGTAACTTATAATGTCTAACATTAGAAATCATATAATAAGATGAAAGAAGTGGGATTAAACATATAATGACAAATAGGAATGGATTAAAATTTCCCTATTTCAGATTTTAAAATAATCTTTGAACTGGTAGCAACAAAGAACTTCCAGGCAGTGACATCAGCAAGATGGTGAAATAGGAGGTCCCCTACTCATATGTCCCCACAGCAACAATAATTTAGCAGCCATCCATAGAAAAAGTCCCTTTGTAGGAGCTTTGAAATCCAGGTAGGAGTTTGCAAAACCTAGGCGGAGCCCAAGATGAAAGAGGTCCATTTTGAGAAAGTAGGCCCATGCCTAGGTGGCAGGTTTGTTAACCATAGTCCTAGATGCAGACCCAGAAATAACTCTCTTTCCTTGTTGACTTGGCTTGGGCCCGATTTGACCTTGGTCCTGGCACCAAAACATCTGCCACAGCATCCATCCATATCTCTGGAGGTAGACCTGCAGATCTTGGTCCAACTGTGAATCCAGAATAGGTTCTGTAACTCAGTTCCAGTCCTTCCCAAGCTCAGGCCTTCCTCCCCCGGGAATCACCAAGATAAACACCTGTCAGTGCTTCCAGGGGCAGGCTTGCTGATCTCGGCCCTGGCTGTGGACACTGAAGTAGCCCTTGAATGAGTTGCAGCCCTGTTAAGCCAGTGTGTGGTGTTAGTTCTGCCCACCTAGAGACCTGCCCAGTGACCCAGCAGGAGCCCTCCCAAGGATCCAACAAGTGACATACCAATCTGTGCACCTGGTAACAAGCCTGCTATCTATGGACTCCACTGCAGATGCTGTAGTGGACCCTTGTCATGGTGCCTGTTCACTTGGCCAATGTCCTGGAGGCACTGCTGTCCACCCAGGGATCAGGCAGAATCCATGTCTGCTCAAGTCCTTAGTCACGGGACAGAAAATCATAGACTAGGCAACAGTCACATAACCTGGCTCCAACCCCATTCAACTGTAATCCTGGAGGTAATTACATCAGCCTGGGGACCCAATAGGAGGTTTTTACTTGACAAAACAGTCTGGAAAAGCTGGAAGAGATGTCTGTTCCTTGAAATGCACAGACGCCAACACAAGGCTACATGGATCTTAAAATTCAGCTAAATATGATACCACCAAAGGAAACTAATAAAGCTCCAGCAACTGACCCCAAAGAAATGGAGATCTAAGATTTGACTGAAAAAGAATTCAAAATAATTATCTTAAAGAGGCACAATAGGATGCAAGAGAACACAGACAGATGATTAAATGAAATCAAGAAAGCAATGCATGAACAAAATAAGTCTAAGAAAGAAACAGAAATCATAAAAAAGAACCAAACAGAAATCCTGGAGCTAAAAAATACAATAACAGAAATGAGAAATTCAATAGAAAGCTCCAACAGCAGACTAGATCATTCAGAAGAAAGAATCAGCAAACTTGAAGACAAGTCATTTGAAATTAGCCAGTTGGAGGAACAAAAGAAAAAAAAACGAAAAATAGTTTAAAAAGCATATGAGACTTATAGGACACAAATGAGAAAATGAATATAAGCATTATGGGAGTCTCAGAAGGATAAAAGAGAGAGAAAAGGGCATAAAGCTTATTTAAATAAATAATGGCTGAAAATTTCCCAAATATTGGGAGAGATATGGACATTCAAATTCATGAATCTCAAAGGACCTCAAGCAAGACTAACCCAAAAAGATTATTCTGCAACACATTATAACCAAAGTGTCAAATGTCAAAGACAAAGAGAAAATTTTGAAAGCAGCAAGAAAAGCAACTTATCACATACAAGGGAATGCCTATAAGATGATCAGCAAATTTCTCCACAGAAATCTTGCTGGCTAGGAGAGAATGGGATGATATACTCAAAGCGCTAAAAGAAAAAAGAACTGCTAACCAAGAATACTATAACCAGCAAAATTATCCTTAATAAATGGAGGAGAGTTAAAGACAGTCTCAAACAAAATCTGAGGGAATTCCACCACTATCCCTACAAGAAGTGCTAAAGGGAGTTCCTTAAGCTTAAACGAAAGGATGCTAAGTAACAACATGAAAACATTTGTAGTATAATGCTCACTGGTAAAGGTAAATATAAAGTCAAATTCTGAATGCTCTAATACTGTAATGGTGGTATGTAAGTCAATTTTAACTCTAATATAAACGTTAAAAGACAAGAATATAAGAATAACTATAGATACAATGATTTGGTAATGGATATACAATATAAAGAGATGTAAATTGTGACATCAACTGCATGAAATACGGGGTGAAGAGGAGAAGTAAAAGTGTAGAGTATTTGTATGCAATTGACGTTAAGTTGTTCTCATCTTAAAGTAGACTAATGCAAGTATAATATATTTTATGTAAGCCTCATGGTAACCCAGAGGGAAAAAAAACTTCTAGTAGATACTCAAAAGATAAACAGAAAAGAATCAAAGCATACCATTACAAAAAATCAACACATCACAAGGGAAGATAGCAAGAGAGGGAAAAACAACAAAGAAATTACTAAAGAGTCAGAAAACAATTAACAAAATGACAGTAGTAAATCCTTAGCTATCAATAATTATATTAAATTTAAATGGATTAACATTTAATCAAAAGACACAGAGTGACTGATAGGTTTAAAAAAAGAGAGATCCTACAATATGCTGCCTACAAGATAGATGTTATTTTTAAGGACACAGATAGGCTAAAAGTAAAAGGATGAAAAAGGTATTACATGCAAAAGGCAACCACAAGAGAACAAGAGTGGCTATCAGACAAAATATACTTTCAATCATAATCTGTTACAGAAACAAAGATCACTATATGATGATAAAGGTGTAATTCATCAAGAGGATATAACAATTGTTAAGTATATAGGCATCCAACATTGGAGAACCTAAATATACAAAGCAATTATCAACCAAACAGAAGGGAGAAATACAGTACAATAATAATATGGGTCTTTAATATCCCACTTTCAACAACTGATAAATCATCTAAACAGAAAATCAAAAAAGAACCAGTGGGCTTGAATAACTTTATAGATCAATTGGACTTAAGATATATATACAGAATATTCCATTCAAAAGCAGCAGAATCACACTTTTTTCAAGTGCACTTGGAATGTTTTCCAAGATTTATCATATTTTGGGCTACAAAGCAAGTCTTAACAAATTGAAGAAGACCACAATAATATCAAATATCTTTTCTGACCACAATAGTATGAAACTAGAAATCAGTAACAGGAGGACAATTGGAAAATTCACAAATATTTGGAAACTGAACAATATATTCTTGAACAACCAATGAACAAAGAAGAAACCAAAAGGGCATTCAAAAAGTATCTTGGACAAAAAAAAAAAATGGAAACACAACGAAACTTATGGAATGAAGAAAAACCAGTTCAAAGACGGAACTGGATAGCAATAAAGCCTACATTAAGAAAGAAAAAAGATCACAAGTAAACAACCTAACTTTACTCCTCAGGAAACTAGGGGGAAAAAACACTAAGCCTAAAATTAGCAGAAGGAAGGAAATAACAAAGATTTATAGAGCAGAAATAAATGAAATAGAGACAAGAAAGACAATAGAAAATATCAACAAAACTAAGGATTTGGTTTTTTAGACAAAGAAAATTGACAGAACTTTAAGTAGACTGATGAAGAAAAGAAGAGAGTGGACTCAAATAATAAAATTGTAAATGAAAGAGGAGATATTACAACTGATATCACAGAAATACAAAGGATCATAAGAAGATACTATGAACAATTATACAGCAACAAGCTGAATACTTAGAAGAAATGGATATATTCCAAGGAACATACAACTTACCGAGACTAATTGGTGAAGAAATAGAACATCTGAACAGAACAACGTGAGTAAGCAGATTAAATCAGTAATTGATAATCTCCCACAAGAGAAAAACCCAGAATCAGATGGCTTCACAGGTGAATTCTACCAAAAATTTAAAAAAGAATTAGTGCCATTCCTTCTCAAACTCTTTCAAAAAATTGAAGAGGAGGGAACACTTCCAAACTCATTTTATGTGGCCAGCATTATCCTCAGATCAAAGCCAGACAAGGAAACTATAAGAAAAGAAAATTATACGCCAATATCCTTGATGAACATAGAGGCAAAAATTCTCAACAAAACACTAGCAAACTAAATTCAACAGCCCATTAAAAAGATTATACACTATAATCAAGAGGGATTTATCCATGGGATGCAAGGATGATTAGACATATACTAATCAATAAGTGTGACATAGCACATTAAGAAAGTGAAATACAAAAATCATATAATCATCTGAAGAGATACAGAAAAACTATTTGGCAAAGTTTAATATCCTCTCATGATAAAAAAAAACTCTCAACAAATTAGGTATAGTAGGAATGTACTTCAACATAATAAAGCCCATATATGGCAAACCCACAGCTAACGTCATACGCAATGGTGAACAGCTAAAAGCTTTTCCTCTAACATCAGGAACAAGAAAAGGGTGCCCACTCGCACCACTTCACTTAACATAGTACTGGAAGTCCTAATCAGAACAATTAGGAAAGAAAAATAAATAAAAGGCACCCAGCTTGGAAAGGAAGAAGTTAAATTATCTCTGTTTGCAGATGATATCTTCTACACAGAAAATCCTAAAGATTCCACCCAAAAACTGTGAGAAACCAATAAATGAACTCAGTAAAGTTTCAGAATAGAAAATCAATGTATAAAAATCAGGTGCATTTCTACACACTAAAAACAAATTATCTGAAAAAGGAATTAAGAAAAAAATTGCACTTACAATAACATCAGAAACAATAAAATACTTAGGGATCTTTTTAACCAACAGGTGAACGATCTGTACACTGAAAACTGTGACTTTGATGAAAGAAATTGAAGACACAAATAAATTGAAAGATATCCTGTGTTCATGAATTGGAAGAAATAATATTGTTTTAATGTCCATCCTACCCAGAGCAATGTACAGATTCAGTGCAATTCTATCAAAATCCCAATGATATTCTTTACAGATATAGAAGAAAAAATCCTAAAATTTGTAAAGAAGCACAGGAGACCCTGAATAGCCAAAGAAATCTTGAGCGAAAAAGAACAAAGCCGGAGGCATCACACTTCCTTATTTCAAACTATATTACAAACCTATAGTAATGACACAGTGTAGTACTGGCATAAAAACAGACGCATAGATCAGTGGAACAGAATACAAAGCCCAGAAATAAACTCATTCATAACAGTCAACTAATCTTTTACAAGAGCACCAAGAATACACAATGGGGAAAGGATAGTCTCCTCAATAAATGATGTTAGGAATACTGGATATCTAAATGCAAAAGAATGAAATTGGACCCTTATCTTACACCATGAATAAAAATTAACTCAAAAATGGATTAAAGATTTAAATGTAAGGTATGAAACAGTAAGACACTTAGAAAAAAACATAGGGGGAAAACTCATTGACGTTGGTCTTGAAATGATTTTTTTGTATGCGACACCAAAAGCACAGGCAAAAAAGCAAAAATAAATAAGTAGGACTATTTCAAAGTAAAACATTTCTTTGCAGCAAAGGAAACAATCAACAAAATGAAAAGGCAACATATGGAATGGAAGAAAATATTTTCAAACCATATATCTGAAAAAGGATTAATATATAAAAGTTATTAGTAACTCATACAACTCAATAGCAAAAATAAAAGGAAAACCAACAAATAATCCAACTAAAAATGGGCAAAGGACCTGAATATACATTCTTCCAAAGAAGATATATGAATGGCCAACAAGTATATGAAAAAGTGCTCATTAATCCTCAGGGAAACGCAAGTCAAAACCACCATGCTATATCACCTCACAACCTGTTAGGATGACTTATCAAAAAGACAAAAGATAAGTGTTGGTGAGAATGTGGAAGAAAAGGGAACCCTGCACACTGTTGGTGGGAAAGTAAAGTGGTACCGCCATTATAGAAACAGTATAGAGGTTTCTCAAAAAATTAAAACTAGAACTAGCATATGATCCATCAATCTCACTTCTGGGTATATATCCAAAGGAATTGAAATCAGGATCTTGAAGGGATTTCTGCACTCCCATGTTCACTGCAGCATTATTCATAGTACATATTATTATATTCGATTAGAAACAATCTAAATGTCTTTTGACAAATAAATGGACAATGAAAATGTTATATATGTACTGAGCCTTAAGAAAGAAGGAAATCCTGTCATTTGCAGCAATGTGGGTGAACTTGGAGGACGTTTCACTTATGCTAAGCAAAACAAGCCAAGCACAGAAAGATAAATACTGTATGATCTTCCTTGTATGTGGAATCTAAGAAAGTCAGTCACAAAATCAGAGAGTAGAATGATGGTTGCCAGGGGCTGAGGGGTGGCGGAAATGGAAAGATGTGGGTCACAGCATACAAACTTTCCATTATAAGATGAGTAAGTTCTGGAGATCTAATGTAGAGCTTGGTGACTATAGTTAATAATACTGGAATGTCTACTTCAAAATTGCTAAGAGAGTAGATTTTAAGCGTTCTCACCACACAAAAAATGTAACTATTTGAGGTGACGGATGTGTTAACTTAGTTTGTTTGTGATAATCATTTCACAATGTTACAAGTATATTAAATGATTATGATATATACTTTAAACATATACAATTTCTGTCAATTATACCTCAGTAGAATTGGGAAAACAATTCCCAATATATGCTCTTTCTAAAGAAATAGGTAAAAATAAAAATAACAGTTAAAAATTAAACGGGCTAAGATAAGCCAGACAACAACTGCAATGAAGACAACAATTTGATCATAAAATGTATTTAACAAAAGCAAAATTTTACAAAGTAATAGGCATATATCAGAAGATTAATTGATATTAACGAAATGTCCATCCAGCAACTGTGATATAACAAGCATGGATCCTTATTAAATTAAAAGAAAACTTGATATAAATAATAGAAGAAAACGTTGCAATTACAGTGCTAGAATTTTGCATAGATTAACATTTGGAGAATTAATAAAAGTATAGACATTTTAATAATTAATGAGTTTGTATATAACAATATTTGAATGCATAGCACATTATTTTCAAACATCCATCAAACATTCAAAGAGGATTTCTTCTGCCATAGAATATTCTACATGTGGTTTTTCACAATAGAAAAAATCATGTAAATTCTGACAGCAAGTCTTTCTGATTGAGATTGGTTGCTTCATTCCTAGGTATGCAGCAATGGTGAATGTGTGAATATTGAAAAGGCCTACAATTCAACCAACTGCTCCTCTCAGTGCAATGAAAATGCTGTAAGATTTTATTCTTTTTTAAAATAATGTCTTACCAGTCATTTATTTACATAGGACTTCATTCCTGAACCTATGTGTGTGTGTGTGTGCGTGTGTGCATGTGTGTCTGGTGATTTTTAAGTCAAATATACATTTGGGATCCATTTTTTTCATGTAACACCAATAAAATTGATCCAAAGATCCAAACCAGGTATTAAACATAGAAATTACCAGTATCACAAGTATATGTTTTATCATTGGACTGTTACTCTAGAAACCCAGTAATTTATGTGTATATGAAGTTTAAACCAAAAGTTTAAAGTTTGATCTATCATAATGTCACTTATAGTTAAGTTACATCAATGTAAACAGCCCAAAACTTTTGAGGAAACCACAAAAAAATTATATGGATTTTTTGCTCAGTAAACACTGTTCAATACTAGCAGTACCTAGCAGCTTGTGTTTGTGGGTAGCATCTTTCCCAAGCCCAATTAATCAGTAACACTTCAATAGAGTTGTATATGTATCAGGCACTCTTTCAAATACTTTATACATATATTAAATTTTAAAAGCTTCGTAACAGCCTTAAAAGGTGCGTATTATTTCTATACCCACTTTTACAGATGAAAAATGAGTCACACTGATTTTATGTGAAAGGAAAAGCTGAGATTTAAACAGAAAGAGTGTGTGTTTTTAACCATTATGCAATGCTCTTTGATGAACTAAACATTGTGCCATCACTTTTTTCCCAGGTTAATATTATCTCATTATTACTAAGCCTAGTTAAAGTCTGCTGTTTGGTTATGATATGTCCAACTCTAGCAGGGGCTGTTCATTTAATATCAATGCCTTCTGGAAAGATAAGCCAAGTCGTCTTGTCCATCTGGTTTTTGAATTTGTCAGAATCATTCTCTTGCCAAAGCCTGTCTTCAAATGTGGTTACTTCTTGCGTTTTGTTTGCTTTTTCTTTTTTTCCAACAATGCTTTTGCATTGCTAAGTTGCAGTTTAGTCAATTAATCAATAAAAAGGTTGTATGTGTGTGTGTATGCGTCTGATGTAGAACTAGCACCAAGCTGATGAGGCGCAAAACACAAGCTTACCGCAGGCATTTCATAAAGTTCTACGATTGACTGCTCTTCCAGGTGGATGGCCGTGAGCTCGAGTGCCAGTGTGAGGAAGAACAGACACTTGTGGACTGGGAGGAAACCTTACATGTTACCAGTGAGCATCCTACAATATCATATCTTGCATGTATCAAAAGTCTAGCCAGTGAGAAAATTTTCTTCTTATTTTCGAAGTCTACTGCACATATATTGTGTTTCTGTATGGATTTGTATGGTGTTTTTATTAGTTTGTATATTTAAATACCCAAATTTGAACTTACTACAATTGCTTTTTAGAATGAGTGTAAATTCTACCAGTTAAATTTAGATTAGATCTTCTAAGGACCCATAACACAACCACGCCTTTTCTGTAGTCAGTTAGTAATTAACTATCAAAGCTTTCCCTGCTGATTGTGGTTCTCTTAAACATAATGGAGTCTTGGGTGGCGTGTCAATTGCTAATACAGATGATAATTTGTATAATGTTTTGGTCTTTTACTTTATATAAAAAAATTGAGGGGAGAGGGGATTAAAGTCCTTAAGGAAGGGAGAAGCAGGACTATAACAGCTCAGTTAAATGTTAACATTCCACTGTCCTAAAGTTGATATTTTGGCTGAAATTCATATTTTTAATGTTGCAGATATCTCCATCCTGGTTGTTGTGCTTGTCCTGGTTATTATCAGTGTTGCGGTGGTCACATTATTAATTCGTTACCAGAACTGTATTAAGTTGAAGCAAGTTCAGAGGTATGTCTATATCTCCTATGTGTTGAAAGGGACCATTACTGAGAATATGTAAGCTTTGTGGCCATAGAGGATACTTGATGGGGTAGAAGTATAAGCCCCTTGCTGAAGACTAAGTAAGAGTAGCAGTAAGTCAAGCTTTTACATACTTGGTTCTCTTTCTAATGCTTGTCCCAAGGGTTCCCAAACTTTGCTACACATTGGAATCACAGGAGATTCTTCAAAAGAATACCAATTTTGGTTCCTCCCTCAGATCTAATTTTTATAGGGTGTAATCTGAGTACCAGTCTTTTAAAAATCTCCTAGATGATTTAATAGTAACCACAGGCTTATCTCATAGCTTGTGTCAATATTCAATTTCCTTCTTGATAGCACACCTGGAGATACACTGGGAGTGGAGAACAAAGGATACCTTGCTGATGAGCCCGAGACAAGGACCGAGGCAATCTTAACCAATATTCATCCCCTACATGTAAGAAAATTTCATTTGAAATAGTCAATTAATTGATTAAAAAGTAGTTGCATATGTGTTTGAAGTGGAACTAGCCCTAAGCTAAGTGAGGTGGGAGATGCAGAACAGTCTAACACGATTCCTCACCAATGCAGCCTGCAATCTACAAGTGGGGAAGGAGAGAATGGCAGGACTCAAGCAAACCAAGGCACTATTTCAGAGCAGAACATATTGGTTAAATAAAATATTGATTTGTGCACTATTGGAAAAAATTTACAAACATAAACCATATTCTGGGACATAAAGAAGTCTAAATAAATGTGAAAGAATTAAAGAAAATAAAACACAAAGTATCTAATTTGTGGGAAACTAAAATTAGTAGTTAAAAGAAAAATTCATAGCACTAGATGCTTATGTTAGAAAATAAAAAAGATATCAGTTCAATGACCTTAGCTTTCACTTTAAGAAACTAGAAAAAGTAAAGCAAATGAAACTCAATGAAAGTAGAGGACAGGAAAAAAGAAATATCAGATTGGTCACCAATGAAATAGAAAATAGAAAAATAACAGAGAAAAATCAATGAAAGCAAAAACTACTTTTTAGAGAAGATTAATACATCTTATAAACCTCCAGCCAGACTGATCAGAAAAAAGTGAGAGTCAGCACAGACTATCAGCTGTCAGAAAGGTAACATCACAGCAGATTATACACTTATTAAATTGACAATTGGAGAATATTATGAAAAAACATTATTTCAATATATTTGACAGTGTAATGAAATATTAAACTTTTTGAAAGTTACAAATCACCAGAGCTTACCCACAGAGAAATAGATAACCTGAATATCCCTGTAACTAATAAAGAAAAATATTATGCCCATACAGCTTTACTGATGAATTCTGTCAGTATTAATGACAAAAAATATTTAACTACAAATAATTTAATGACAAAAAAATACAAATTCTGTATAAACTCTTCCAGAGAGTTTATTTCTCCCATCTTCCAGAAAATGGGAGAGAATGGTTACTTCCTAACTCATTTTATGAGGACAATATATTTCTGTTACCCACCTAGACAAAGTCATTACAACAAAAAAAAACTACTTGCCAATAGTTGTAGTAAACATAAGTATGAAAATTATTATTAAATTTTAGCCTGTTGAATCTCACAATATGTAAAAAGGATAATGCATTGTGACCAAGTGGGGTTTATCCCAGGAATGCAAGGCAAATTTAACATTCAAAAAATCAATCAAGCTAATTCACTGTACTATCAGACTAAAAGAGTAAAATCATGTCATCATCTCAATAGATGCTGGATAAGCATTTAAAAAAATTCTAATATCTATTCCTGGCAAAACTCAGTGAAAGAGGAATATAAAGGAACTTCCTGAAACTGATAAAAGTGATCTACCCCCCAAAATACAGCTATTATCATATTTATAGGCAAAAGACCAACTGCTTTTCCTCTAATATGAAGAACAAAGCAATGATACCCACTCCCACCACTTCTATTAAACATTTTACTGGATATTGCAGCCATTACAATAAGGCAAAAAAAAAAAATTGTAAAGGAAGAGGTAAACTTTTTTTTTCCTAAGGAAGTTTCTCCCTGAGCTAACATCTGTCCCCAAGCTTCCTCTTTTTGCTTGAGGAAGATTGTCCTTGAGCTAACACCTGTGCCAATCTTCCTCTATTTTTTATGTGGGACACCAGCACAGCACAGCTGACAAGTGGTGTAGGTCTGCACCCAGGATCCAAACCCACGAACCTGGGCCACTGGAGCAGAGCATGCCAAACCTAAGCACTAGGCAATGGGGCTGGCCCTGGTAAACTCTTTTGATTTGCAGAAGACACAATCATCTGTAGAAAAATCCTATAGTGAATAAAACGAATTTCATAAGATTTCAAGATACAAATCAGTATACAAAAATCTATTGTGTTTCCATATATTAGCAATGAATAATCCAAAAAACAAAATGAAATAACAAAATAGCTTTTACAATAGCATCAAAAATATGAGATACTTAGGGGTAAATCTAACAAAAGATGTACAAGGCCTGTATGTAGAAAACTACAAAACATTGATGAGAAAAATTAAACAAGACCAATAGAAATGGAGTGAAATGCATGTTCCTGAGTCAGAAAACCCACTATAGCTGGGTTGTCAATTCTCCTCAAACAGACCTATAGATTCAAAACAATAGTAATCAAAATATCAGCAGGATTTTTGGTAAAACAAATAAATGAATTTAGCAAAGTTACAGGATAAAATGACAACAAACAAACAAATTGTATTTCTATATACTAGCAACAATGTGAAAATATAATCAAAAATATAATTTGAAATATCTCAAAAATGTGAAGTATTTAGGGGTAAATATAACAAAATGTTAGCCAGAATTGTACATGAAAAATCGTAATACATTGCTGAGGAAAATTTTAAAAGACCTAAATAAATGGAGGCCACACATATATGGCCAATTGATTTTTCACAAAGGTGCAAAGGAAACTCAATAGAGAAAGAATAGTTTTTTCACAAATAGTGATAGAATGGATATCCATAGATCCATTCCTTGAACCATAGATAAAATTAACTCAGACTGCAGTATACGCATAAATATATACATATCTTTGTCTTGTAAAAAGTTAAAATTAAAAATGTGCAAGACTAAATTATAGTGTCAAGAGATAAATATTTGGGGGTAAAAGTACAATGATATGCAAGGAAGAGTTCATTATTTTAAGTTAAGAATGTGACTAATTTGTGGGGGAGGAAGAGGGTGGCAATAGTGATAGGAAATTTGAAATGGCAAAGTTTTATTTCTTAACCAATGCAGTGATTACAAAGATATTTATCCTAAATGGTTTGTTAAGCTATGAATCAGTTTTGTGTTTTCTACCTGTATTGTATTTTCCCATGAAATGATTAAAAATAAGTAAAGGACAATAATACCAATCACCAGTTGGGATGTGGACAGAAAACTCTCATAAACTGTAATGACAGTTTAAATGGTACTATCAATGGGGAAAATTATTACTATATTCTAAAACTGATCCTACACATACCCGGCTACCTGGTAGTTCCTGTCATATGAATACACTCAACAGAAATGCGTACATCAGAAAACATTTACAATAATGTTCCAACAGCACTGTTTGCAAAAAGTGAAAATGATTTAAAGGCCCAATAAAGGTAAAAGGGGTGAACAAATTGCTATATATTCATACGCTGGAACACCTTTGTTGTTAGTGCTGTCAAATTGATTTCAACTCCTAGCAACCCTGTGCACCGCAGATTGGAATCCCGTTGGATCTTTTTGTGCCATCCTCTCACCCTCCAGCACTGTATCAGATAATGCTTCACTGCTATTCACAGGGTTTTCATGGGCAATTTTTTTGGAAGTGGGCGGCCAGTCCTTCTTCCTAGCCTGTCTTAGTCTGGAAGCTCCCCTGAAACCTGTCTACCATGGGTGACACTGCTGGTATTTGAAATATCGATGGCATAGCTTTCAGCATCACAGCAACACACAGCTGCCACAGTATGACAACCAACAGACCAACGGTGTGGTTTTCTGACAGGGAATCAATGCGGGCCCTGGCAGTGAGGGCAATGATGCTTAACCACTAGACAACCAAATGGAACATTACAGGGAAAGAATAGTAAATTAGCTACTGACATCTACAACATGCTGTTGTTTGTATGTATTATCACAAACATGCTGTTAAACAAGATGCCAAATCCATAAGCAAACTGTATGATTCAACTCACATCAACTTCAAGAACTGGCAAAGCTGATCTACGGTATTAGAAGTCAGGGTAGCAGTTACCAGAGGGGAGGGAGCCTCTTCAGAGGGGGTGCTAGAGTTTTATTTTTTGATCTGGTTCAGGTTTGGCTACCCAGATATGCTCATTTGTGAAAATTCATCCACCTCTGCACTTTGGATTTATGCATTTCTTTGTGTATATTTTACACCAAAGGAAAATGTTTATTAAAATAACAGCCTTGTCTATAATATATGAAGATGTAAGAAAAAGCTGACAATCCTGCAGAGTCCTGGCAAGTAGAGGCCTGTTTAGTGCCTTTAACAACAGCTGTGAAGATCTGTGCATTCACCACACTGAAAAAGAATGAGCAGGCAGATTAATAAGCTACAAAGCCATTCCCTTTTAAAAAGAACATTGTTGGGGCCGACCCCATGGCTGAGTGGTTAAGTTAACCACTCTTCTTCCACAGCCCAGGGTTTGCCGGTTCGGATCCCCAGCACAAGCCTACACACCATTCATCAAGCCATGCTCTGGTGGCATCCCACATAGAAGAACTAGAAGGATTTGCAACTAGGATATACACCTATGTGCTGGGGCTTTGGGGAGGAAAAAAAAGCAAGATTGGCAACAGATGTTAGCTCAGGGCCAAACTTCCTCACCAAAAAGCATAACTTGGGCTGGCCTGGTGGCATAGCGGTTAAGTTCACACACTCTGCTTCAGTGGCTTGGGGTTCGCAGGTTTGGATCCTGGGCATGGACCTAGCACTGCTTGTCAAACCATGCTGTGGTGATGTCCCACATAAAATAGAGGAAGATTGGCACAGATGTTAACTCAGGGCCAATCTTCCTCAAAAAAACTAATAATAAGTTTAAAAAAACATTGTCCAATGAAGAAAGCATTCTTGATAAGATTATGCCAATGAAACTGCCCACTAGGAGCTAAGTCTTGAAGGAGGGAACGTAAGACTTAAATTTGGAGGCAAAGTATCAACTGACCCTTGTTATATGCAAATTCCCAGTGAAAATATAATGGTGCCAGTATTGTAAAATTAGGATGTTTTTGGTTACTGGTGGTCTTGTTACACAGCTCTGGAGGTTTTGAATGCTTTGCCCCAACTTTACCTGTCCCAAAAGCCCTACATGTTTTTACTGCATACGTTGCAGGACACGCTCCCACCCTCTCCCAAGGAACACATATATGACATCATAGCAGAAATACTTCGACTGAACTTTTCTGGAGTATTTAGGGATGAAGAGGTAATCCTTCTCTGGTTATATGATAGTTTATCATTTTTATCCATTTGTAGTTTTTATTAGGCCAATCATGACCCTAAGATGGTAAAAACAAGACAATTGTCCACTCAAATGGACAGAAAATACTGTATGAAAATTTTTTAAGCTTAAACTGAGATTTTCTGACATGAAACCACAGGGTGCTAAGATCAGTCTCATATATTTCTTTGAGGTTTAAATAAGAAACTATATGTAAATGTACTTAGTAAATTGTTTGGTACAAATTTAGCACTTAATATGTGTTAATTATCTACTATGCTTCATATGCTGTTGCAGTTACTTTCCTAACTATGTTTCTCTTAAATTAATATGCAAAATAGGTGCCATCCCGGAGAAGGGAGTCAGGTGAAGGTGGCCTGAGCGTATGATCAATGCTGAATAGCCACAGAAGCCAACCAGAGGTTCAGAAAGAGGCTGGGGCACATATGTTACATTTCTGGAATACAAAATCCTTAAGGGCTTCAGGTTTTTTGTTAAATGAGGGAACTTAGGGTAGGAGCTTAATAAATATTTGTGAGTATATTAATAAATTAAATACACTTTTAGCAGAATATATAACACAATATTTTATAAATGTAGGTTGTGCGGGAGAGTTGGGGTCCTTGAACCTCATGTTTAGGCTTTTTGTATTATTTGTCATAAAATTACATAGATAATAATGGTTTAGCTCATGCTTGTTTGACACATTAGTTACCCATCAAAGGCCAGTTCTCAGCAAAACTGTGGTTTGGGAAAGGTCCGTCTGTGGTGTCTTGTCCCTCTTACATTAGTTATGCTTGATTCTTTTTTCCCCTGGCTCTCAGCACTTCTGCTAGGTTTCCACTGGGCATGCTTCTAGTTGTATTAACATCTGGTGGGGTTAGCAGAAAGCACTTCAAAGAGGGTAGCCTGGGCCAGCCACACCTGCATTACAGCAGTAAGTTCTGGGGGCTCTCGAAGACTTTCAGGGTACAAAGGGATGTAGCTGGGTGTGGCGTTTCAGGCATTCCAATAATTAGAGATATTAGATTTGGAGGCCAACAGACTTGCTTTGTGCTACTCATACATAATACATAAAGCAGCTCCCACTCTTCTCATATATAAGTTTGCTTTATAGGTAAGTTCTTAGACTCATCCATCACAAGAGAACAAGCTAGGGAAGAATATCGTTTCCATGTGTTTCAGTATTTGTCCATTTACTAGGACTGTATTTCAAGGTGGCTGGAAAATTTATCTTGGGGGCTTGGGAAATAGTCATACTTGCTTGAATACAAGTTGCAGGTTAATAATATGTCTTTTCACTAGCAGAGAACTGCAGAGCCCTTGGAGAGACTCCCAGTCAGTTTCTCAAGTCCACACTACATCACACTGGTATGGTCCCTTGCCTTCTTTCTGTTGGTTGTGCTAGTCTGTGTCCATTTGAATACTTTTGATGCCACTTAATCATTTGTCGGTTCCTTGAAAAGGTTTAATAATATAATGTAACCCTCTGATTTGAGGCAGAAATAGGACACTTCCTACTTCTCAGCAGGGCTGGGATTAGGGTGAGAAGAGCACAGCGAGCCATGTAAGGTTTGGTCAGAGACTGTCTTTATTGAAAATATTGGCATTGGGCCGGCCCAGTGGTGCAGCAGTTAAGTTCTCACGTTCCGATTCTTGGCGGCCTGGGGTTCACCGGTTTGGATCCCAGGTGTGGACACGGCACCGCTTGGCAAAAGCCATGCTGTGGTAGGCATCCCACATATAAAGTAGAGGAAGATGGACATGGATATTAGCTCAGGGCCAGTCTTCCTCAGCAAAATGAGGAGGATTGGCAGTAGGTTAGCTCAGGGCTAATCTTCCTCAAAAAATAAAATAAAATGAAATACTGGCATTGTGTTCATCATGAATTCTTGGGACTTAGTTTTTATTTATTTTTAAAAACAATGCATTAACCCATTATTGACCATGAATATTGAGCTTGTATGTGTCCATTAAGTGTTGCTCCTGAGAGGACTGTCTCACTCCCCTCACTCTGGTCCCAGCCCTGATCCTCAGGGTCAAAACATAACGACAGCTTCCAATGAGGCCTCAATCAGCCTGAGGGCTTTCCACTGACTGAGGAGGTGTATTCCCTGAATCAATATTGAAGAGAAAGCAGCAACTTAGCCAAATTAGCACACATGTGCAGTAGAGACTGACTCAAAAAAGAGCTATGACAGGATCTCTAGGGTCACGGGAATTGCTACAGTCTCCGTATCTACATCTGCATCCTCAAGGTCACACCGTGGAACACTTCTTCAGAAGCAGGTGCTGAATGCTCCAAGATTCTCAACTATATATTTTTAAAATCAGAAATTCTCATTATGCTTTCTTTATTAAAGGCTAAAGAGTGTGATTAAGATAGTTTTCAGTCTGCAGTTCCACAGAATCCTCCTGTCACACACGGATCTCAGAATGTGCTCTACAGTCAGAGTGGAGCTGAAGGATCACATCTCCCCACACCCCAGTCAACCATCATAATCCATTTTTATAAATTGGTTTTACTGCGATTTTAATAGAGTTTTTTTTAAAGAAAGCCCTAATGCTTGAAAAATGTTTGGCAGTCTCTTACCAAATATATTGTTGGAGAAAATTACAGAAAGCTTTACAAGGAAAAATGGTTTCTGATAAAGCTTCGCTTAACCAGAACTATGCCCCCTCATCTCACAGCAATTTACAAACTCTCTTAAATTTTTCGTGCATCGGGAAGAGGTGGTCTGTGTGTGTATGCACTCATGCGTGTGTGGATCTATGTGTCACATCTGGTGCAGTTCCTGACACAACAAAATTTAATTTTCTAGAAACCTGCAAGTGAAGATCCAAGAGAAATCGCAGATCCCAATCAAAGTGCCAAAGTGGTAGGTTCCTGTGACGGATGGTACCCCCTTTTTAAATTTCTCAAATGCTAGCATCCTTTTGTGTTCTTTACCTGCTCATTGATTGACCAGAGACATCCTCTGTCCTTATCAGAAGAGTAGGAAGGTTGAAATTGTTTTGTCTCTTATGCTAAAATTTCTAACAGATAATTCATCAGAGCATGCTTCAGTCCAAGAGTTTTCAACCTGACCAAAGGAGCAAGCTGGAATTCAACAGTGTCAGAGTCGCAATACATTTTAGAAATAACAACAAAAATAAAACTTCTTCCTCAAACTTTTCTTGGCCAGAGTATACATAGCCATGGGTTCTCATGAAGTATTTTAAAGGACATAATAGTAACTACAGAAAGGGTATCATTCCTAATGGAACCGTTTTTTTCCATTATTGCTTTACTCAAGTTTTCACTTACCAAATCAGTAGCTGACTGTATCTAAGGGATCATTTCACTTTTGAATGACTATGTCTACTCTAGAAAATGTATCAAAAAATTGTGATTTTTGTCAAAGGGAGACAAAATGAGCACTGGTTGGCTACACCTCAGAGTGTTTGTTTTCACTCCTTCATGCATCCATTCAACGTGATTTTCGCTGAGTTGCTACAAGGTACTGGGTTAACATGAAGCTTCCCCCATAAAGCATCCTTACAAGAAATCCTGCCCAATACACCCTCCCTGCTGAGATGGAGAAGGAAGGATGTTTCTAATGGTCCTTCCAATCCACAGTGATGCATCTGCCTCATATTGGAGAGTGGAGAGGGCACTCCTTAGTACAAACAAACTGGCTTCCTGGAGTGAAAAACAAAGTGATTTTCTTTTCTTTTTGATAGGCTTGTTCATTTTATAATAACTGCTTAATTAGCCATGGCTAATGAGATCTGGAAAAATGTGAATATATGTCGTACAACAGAATCCAGAAAGGTTATTGTAATTAGTAGATACAAATGAGTAGCTGAAGTATAATATGCTTATAGATTTTGCAGAAAGCAACTCATTTTTAACCATCTGTTTCTATTTAGAGCTTGAAATTGGATATCCAAAATGGCTGTGCGAGGCTGGGTTGAGGATTCTGGACGCAAGGTCTTCACAACCTTCCCTAGATATTTGCTACACAAATTTCTGGTAGTTTTTCAAATGTTCTTTATCCACATAGAAAATGCTGAAGAAAAACAACTTCTTTCTGTAATATTTACTGTAGAATTCACAATCTGTAGCGTAGACGTATGCCACCCAAAATAATCCTTATAGTTTTTCAAATGCTCTTTAGCTTAATACAGACATAAACAGTCTCCGTGCTCTAGTGTTTTCCTAGAAAATGTTAATCTAGTTACTTAAAAAAGAGTCAAAACCTTGAGGATAGTAAATTACAGCAGAATTTGTCTAAGAAGCAAAACACGGCTTATAAAATATTATTTCTTTGGGAGCATAAAAGTATTTACCTTAATTTGAACATGACACGATTACCACTAATTCTGGTTTAAATGAAAGTTTCCCCTGCAGAAATGCCTAGGAATTCAGTGCAGCAAGGCATCTGATTCACAAGTTTCTTGCAAAGTAGGCGCTGGCCCTCCCGCCCCTGTCAGTGGAGGAGGCAGAAGAGTAGTCTCCACCACTAGAGAGCAGTTCTTAAAATTGTGGTGGCAGCCGAGGAGGACGCGAAATGCCCCTGGTGATTCTAAATTCCTAAATTCCTAGAATTCCTTAAGAACCTGACAGAGAAGTCAGAGGGTTACAAGAATTTCAGGAAATTAACTCCAACAGAGAAGACATACTCCCAACTCCCCTGAAGGGCTTGGGAGATCGTTGTAATACATGGATCTGAGCACTTAACGTGGAGCTTCGGTGCCGTCTCCACCGTCCCTGCCGGCTGATTATGGTTGTGGGGTTATCCTGGGAATGACTCCAGCTATTTCTTACCCTGATGTTTCTCAATGCGTTCTCTTGTGTTCTTTCTTTTCTTTTCGTTAACTGTTAAAGCTATATGCGATTATCTTTTTATTTACTGAAATAGCTTTCAAGTGCTGAGTGCAAATTTTCAGTTTCAATTAAATAAAAGCTGCAAATCAAAGAAGAAAGCTGGTTGTTCTTGGTGAAATCTTTGTTGCTATGTCGCCTGGGTAATGAGAAGAGAGAGTGAGACCTGCCAAGGAGAGCAGCGGCTCGGCGGTTTATACTGTCGGCGTTCTATAAGCTTTTGTTGTTCTACTTAAAACCATCACTTTAAGAAATACGGATAAATGTGTACTTAAAGCAAAAGATGCTTCTTTAAATATTTTATGTAAATTTGTAGGAAAAAAGAGAAATTCCAAATCTGATATATACTAGCCTTATGAAAGCAAACAACAATCCTCTGATGTCCAAAAGAAGACAGTCACATATTTCTATTCTCCTGAACAGTACATATGTTGGTGAACAGCATACATTTGGGTGATATCTTATTCCTCCTTTCAAAGGATAGCCTTCTTGATTCATTATTTTTGTTATCGTTCCCTCATCTCTGCCAGAGAACTCACCATCACCACCCACTTCCTCTGCCTGGGGCTCCACTGATTTCTGGTGATATTTTTCCCCCAAATTTCTTTTGTTTCTAATTATGAATATGTCTGCTATCCCCTAAATCCTCCTGCTTCATTGCTTCCTGCCTAGATAATCACTCTAGACTTCAAAGCTGCATCTTTCTTCTTCAGATAACGCCGGAGGCCTCCTGCCAGATAAGCCCCTTTGGTATTTTAGGGGGCATTCTCCCTGCTGGCCCATGCTGCTGAGCCTAGGCCTTCCAGGCTTTACCTACGCTCCTTTCAAACGCTGCCACTACCTGCTCCATTTCTTGGAGACCCTCTCCTTGCAGTACCGTCTACACGTTAGGAAGCATCTTCACAGCTTCTCCCTGTTAGTGGTTCCTGTAGGCACAGCTCTGTCCCTGGTTATGATTTCACAGCCTTAATATTGCTGGCTCTTGCCACCTCCGGGGGTTTGAATCCTTTCCCTTGGACTCACAATCGCAGCTGGTCTCTTGTTGAGAATGGACAGACCTGCAGTCTGAGGGCCTCTGTCTTCCACCTCAGGCCCCATGAACTTCTGGCTGCCCGGCCTCCTGCACACATGCAGAATGCTTCCTGATCCTGGTACTTGCCTGAGATAAGACTGTGCTTTCTGCAGCCCTGGATGTCGTGTCCTGGGGCTGGGCTGTTCTCTGCAACTGGGTCATGTACCCTCTGCCCTGGACAGAGGTGGATTTATCTGGAAGCTAATGAAGCTCGAAATTCAGGGCCCATAACATGTATTGACCCTTCCAAGACCTTTTATCTAATTTTGTATTTACATTTTTTCAATGACATTCAGTGGGCTGGATTTGGGTTGAGGAGGAAGAACTTGAATGATTTATCAGCAAAAGTGCCTATAGGAAACAAATAGGACAAAGATGCATCTTTGTTAGGGTGAGGCTGTAGTCCAGCCAGGGAGAGGAAGGGACCAGCCAGGAATGGAAGGTGGGGCCTGGGAATGAGAGAAGCAGGGCGGGTGTGACCAGCTCTCCACACAGACCTGGCTGAATGGGGAAAGACCCGCGTGGGCTGAGCACCCCAGAGAGCAGCACAGACGCAGATTCAGGAGCGGAGTGAAAACTGAGTGCGCTTTGACTATGTTCCCCAACCCACACGCAGATCAATGGCGAGCGCGGAAGCTTTACCGGCTCAGGGAGTTTGAACAAAAACCTCTGATCGAATCACTGACCACTGAGCCACGCAGACAACCCGTAGAGAAACAGTATAAAATATAGAAACAAAATTTAAAACTTGAGCAGAGACATCAACAGCTGTATATTTCGGTGGGGGCAGGGTGGGCAATAGATTCTGAAGTTTAAGTTCAGGCAAGTCACTTTTTAAAACACTCAGAAAAATCAGAATCCATACTTATTACAATATATTATCTAAATGCTACTGTGCCAAGGAATCTCAAGGGTGTGTTGACACCATCTACCAGGACTACAGCGATAGTGAGCCAAAACAAAGCAAAACAAAAATGGCATTCCCAATACAGCACGGATGATTTTCAAATATCAACCAGCTCCACACAGTCACTTTGCCTTTTTCTCAAGGAACCTGCGCTGCCAAGTGATTGTGGAATTCAAAAATTCACAGTGGGCGCGTTTTGGGAGTCAGATTCTAAAGAAAGGTAATCACTTCCTTACTGGCATGTGAATGAGTCGCAGGTGCGTCAGCACCTTACAATCCATTGATGCAGTTCCTAGAATGGCCACCAGGTGGCAATAGAGCAAATTAAATCTCCTATGGGCTGGAACTGCTCCGTTATTTCATCCCTTTGTCAGACGACACCAGGACTTCAGAAGCGTGACTTTAAATAAACTCACTAGAAAATTTGCTAAACTGCGTCCCAGGTTATGAAAGATGTAACTTTGGGGAATTTTGCCAGACACCACTTCCTTCTCTACCAGGGTCTTGGTTTGAGGTACGCAAACAGGGACCACGCCCTTAAACAAAATGGGAGCTGGGCTGGCAGCCCCAAAGCTCTGCACGGAGATTCTAAATTGGAAAGATAAATCCTCAGTTCTGAAGGTCAGTATTCTTAAAGTGGACGTCTCAATAGCTCAAATAGCCCAGACTCCTGAAAACTACTGTGGGAGTCTAGTTTTTGGTTTTGTTTTTTAATTTTATATTATCTGTTATCTTTTTTGAAGGCCAGCAAGTTAGCCACTGCTGCCATGGAAACCTGAAGCGCTCCCCTTCCCCAGGGACGGATAATGGATAGTAAGTGTCAGGAAAAGCTGCAGCCTGGGTGACATACGACTTTGTGGTGGACTGCTGATGACAGTTGATGTCTCCCTACCGATCATCACCAAGGAGCGAGGAATATTGATTAGACTTCTGAGCACATTGGAAGCTTCCTGATTGCTTTCCAACGGAAGTCCAGGCTTTTAGGAAACTCAAGAACTGTTATGTAGGGAAGTGGCTGTCTCCTGGCCTTGACAGAATCCATTAACATCTTTCTCCAGGAAAAGCTGTAACTGTGAGCTATATGTAATGGATATTGATTGCTAAGAAAAGAAGATACATATAACTTTAAACCTCAGGGATCTCCAGGGACAAAAGATATAGAAAAGGGGGCCTTCAGGATCATAGGAGTCCTAGCTGGGGAGAAATTGTAGCAGAGCTATCTTAGAGAATCTTAGATAAGTTAATTCAAAAGCCACTGCTTCTTGTTCAAGGATACCAGCTATTTGCTACAAAGAAAACAATTGCAGCGTTTACTGAGTGGTGCTATTTGTCAGGTATTATTCTAAGCGCTTCACATGTATTATTCCATTTAACTCAAAACAACCCTATGAGTTAATTACTATTATTATCCCCATTTCACAGTCTGAGAAAATCGAGGTCAAAAGTCAAATAATTTGCCAAAAGAGAGATGGTCGATTAAGTACCATATTCAAGATATTAACCCAGAAGTCTAACAACAAAGAGTATGCTTTTAATCACTATCATGCTACTGTTGTGAATATAATTTTGACAGGGAAAAAGCTCAGGCCTCCCCAAACTCAGACATGGGTAAGAGAAATTAACATTTCTCACTCCCGTTATCATTTTCCACCCACCAAACTTCCCAGCCTTCACAGCCACAGTAATAGTGATGCGTGGTTTTACACAGCAAGGAAAGAAAAGGGAAGCCAGGCAGCAGTCACTTCCCAATTTAGCTGGACCCTGGTTGAAATGCCGTTGTCCACCGTAGAGCTGTATTTGGGGCTGCACCTGAGACTTGAACACTTTCTGCTGTTCTCCTGGCCACTCCCTAGGGGGCGCTTGTGGTCTTGGAGTCTTTTCTGGGTTTTACAACTACTTCGGGTTTTGAAAATGCTTTCTCGACAGAACAGCGCTCTGCCTGGGTGCTGTTTTAGTGCGCTTTAGCATGCCTGGGAACACTGTCTGTTGCTGCCTCTACCAGCTGTGTACGGGGAAGGAAAACCAACAGAATGATTGACACTTGACAGCAGCCGGTGGGCCAGGGGATGGCAGGGGTCAATAAAGGGCAGAACCTTCTGAAGAAGCCTTCTTCCTTCCTTTAATAAAATGAAGAATGACCAGGTGAGTGGTTGCCTTTAACACGTGGGGAAAGAGGGAGGGTCCGTACTGCACCATTCAGACTCCAGGCACCTGCCAGACCTTCATACATTTATCATTTGATGCCCCCTGCAGAGCTCTGTGACAAGTATTGTTTTCCAGACAAGGAAAGTAAGGATAGGAGATCCCCAGACACACAGCTGTAAATGGCAAAACAGAAATCTGGACACAGGCCTCAGATCAAAGCTGCCATCTGAATCGTTACCTACTCCGGCTTTGAGGCTGACTTATCACACACCAATGTGACAACGACATCACAGGGGACCACTGAATAATCCAGGAGTTTATTCTTGGGAAAGGCGAATTTGATCCAAAAAGGGGCTGGGCAGCAAAGAGCAGTGGGTGGGGCCTCCACATCCTAACCTAGGTTTTGCCGTAAAGCAGCAGGTATCAATTTCATTTTCACGTCTTCTCCAGGTTCTTCAAAGTAATGATAGAGAGCAGAAACTGTTCGAAGGTCTATTGTCATTCCCACAGGACTGAAAAGAGAAATCACTGGAAAGGAAAATATAAATGACTTTAGACAAAGCTTCCAGCATTTAAAATCATTCTCACTCCATCTTTAAACTATTCTTTTCTCCCACATTATCAGCATCAGCCTCTTGATATAAAGGTTTATGTCAGTGAGTCAGGAATGGTGAAATTTTAAAAAATCCTAAAGTCCTGTCTCAGGGGCATGTGTCTTCAGGTCTGCCAGGGAAAGTAGCTGGAGATAATTGGATCTTCTCTGAAGTGTGTCTCATGCTGTCTCTGAAGAAGGACACAGTTTAAGATATCATCACTTACTGCAGTCTTTAGGCTGGCTGAGGGAAGGAAGAAATAATGTCCTAAGTATCACACTGAGCAAATTTGATGCCTCAATATTGAGGCACTGCCAAGCAATTCAGAAGAAAAATAATCAATTCATTCCATCTTGTTAATGCCTCCTTAGTAGTTTAACAGATTTCTATGCTGAAAATATCACCAGCTGGACACTGTGCTGCTCAATATCTCACCTTCAGAAATGAATTATCAGGCAGAAGCCCAATCTAACGTCATCCTTCTCCCTGGGTTCACAGGATCTTCAAATGAGAGAACACTCACACTCAGGGAGAAGAAGGATAAAATCTCAGCACCACACAGCTTCATTTCTTGCATCACAGAACAGCCAAAACTATAATCTTCTTCTCTAGGACCTCAGCCCAAGTGACTCTTCTAAAAGCAAACAAACAAAAACTAGAGACAGACACCAATAATACTTGTAGATTTCAGTGGGGGAAAATGGCATAAAGATAACAAAATAAATATGATTTGATAACATGTAGGTTCTACTTGTTTATTCATTTACTTCTTTAGTCAACAGGCACTCATTGCACACTTGCTGTATTTGAGGTATGGTTCTTGGTACATGAAGATAGACAACTGTATAAAGCTCTGCCTGAAGAAACCCAAGCCTCATGGGAAGTGGAGCAGGCTTCTCAATGGATCAATGTGATGAATGGCACACAGGAGGAAGGCATAGATGTGATTGCTCTTGGGAAGGAAGAGGAGACGTATACTGTTTGGTGGAATGGAGAAGGCTTCAGGGAGGCAAGTTTTTATTACAGTCTTAACAAGTCTACAAAGGTTAGCCAAGCAGAGAATTAGCATTCCAGGGAGAATCTGCAAGTCTGAGAACGCCAGAGTATGATGGGTCCATTCATAGTGGGTAGTTAGTGTAGCTGAATTAAAAGGTGTATAGCGAAGTATGGTGTGAAGGTAGTTTGGAGGTAGGCTGTATAGGATATTCTATGCTGTGTTTATGATAAAGGCAATCGGACTTCTTAGAGGGGTTTAAGTGAGGGTAACATGGTCAAACTTGTATTTGAGGGGGAAAAAATGACAGTCATAATGATTGGTGAGTTAGAAAGAGAGTACTGGCCTGTCCAGGTTAGAAGATACCAAACTTCACAGAGCCCAGGGAAGGATGGAAACAGAGAGAAGAGGATGGCTTCACAAAGGTTTTTTCTTACTGACTGAGAGAGCAGGGATGAGGAGGGGGAAAAGCTGATATTGGCTTCTCAGTTTCGGTTTTGTGCAGGTGAGGCTGCATGGGTTCCTTCAGCAGGAAAGAGAATGGGAGGAGGAGAACCAGGCTAGAGTGGAGGTGATAATGAGTTAAATTTGAAGTACCTTTTAACTGATTCTTGTGTAAATAAGTATAGTGATTTAATATGACAATAGGAGCAAACTGGGGAAAATTACTCAGAGACGTTTTCCTACAAAAAAGATGACTTAAAAATATCTATTCAGTTTACTCAATTATTATACTAGAAGCTGGCTACCTCCAGCGGAACCCTGGGCCGGGAGCACGGGGTAGAATATAAGACAGGCTCAGCAAGCACTGGTTTAGATTTTTGCAAATGTGTTACTTTTTTTAGGTAATGCAAATAAAGCCTAATGAACTTAGGCAACTAGTGGAAAATAACTGAGATGCCGTTAGTTCTGGGAATAGGACCCAATTCTCCTAGCTGCTCGTGCAGTACATGGTCCCCGCCCATTCTCAGACTCACTGCTGGATCAGAGGAGACTATAAAGCTACTCCAGAAATTCGCCACCAAACTCCAGAGATTCCATGACCCTCCCTGCTAAGCTCAGGGCACAACTGACTGTGAGCACTCAAGGGAGAAGAGGCATTCTGTTTGAGTGACACTTTTCTCCAATTCTATCCAACACAATCATCCTTGTCTCTCTGTCTTGGAACATTAAATCCAATGCAAACATGTAATATCTTTTATTTATTCTATGTCTCCCCTTAAATCTTTGAGCATATGGAATATAATTACAATAACCGTTGCTATATTCCAGTCTCCTCATTCAAATATCTGTGCCTGTTCTGGCTTGGTTTTGATTGAGTATCCTGCCCATTAAGAGTTATACTTTCCTTCTTCTTTATATGCTTGGTCATTGTTGATATGATACCACACATTGTGAATGCCACCCTTGTTGATACTGGGGGTTTCTTGTATTCCTATAAATATTCTTGAACTTTGTTCTGAAAAGCAGTTAGTTATTTGGAAGTAATTTGATCTTCTCAGGTCTTGATTTTAAGATTTGCTAGGCAAGATGAAAGCAGTGTTTAGTCTAGGGCTATTGATTTCTCCCTACTGAGAAATACCGAGTAATCAGCCAAATGTCCCATAAATTATGAGGTATCCAGTCCGGCTAGTGGGAGCAGGCACTATTCCCAGCCTTATGTGTGTTTCAAGTGCTTTTCCCTCTGACTTGTGTTATGGGCTGAATCATGTCCCCGCAAAGATCTTGTACTCTTAGCCTCCAGAACTGTGAAGAAATAAATTTCTGTTGCTTAAGCCATCCAGTCTGCAGCGTTTGTTAGTGCAGCCCTGGGAAACTAATACAGATTCTGGTACCAGGAAGTGGGGTGCTGCTGTAACAAATACCTGAAAATGTGGAAGAGGCTTTGGAGCTGGACGATGGGGAAAGACTAGAAGAGTTTTGAGGTGCAGGTAGAAAAGGCAGAAATTGCCTTGAAGAGATGGTCAGTAGAAATATGGACATTAAAGATGATTTTGATGAAGGCTCAGAAAGAAAAAGAGGAGAGTTGTAGAGAAAGTTTCTATTGTCTTAGAGATATACATATGTCATCATGAACAGAATGTTAGTAGAAATATGAATATTAAAGATGCTTCCTGTGAGGTTCTTAGAGGGAAATGAGGAACGTGTTATTGAAAACTAGAGGAAAGATGATCCGTGTTATAAAGTGGGAAAGAACTTGGCTGAATTGTGGTCTGGTGTTTTATAAAAAGTAGAAATTGTAAGTGATGAAATTGGATATTTAGCTGAGGAGATTTCTAAGCAAAGTGTTGAAGGTGCACCCTGGTTTCTCCCTGCTGCTTATAGTAAAATGAGAGAAGAGAGAGAGAAATTAAAGAAGCAACTGATAAGCAAAAAGGAGCTAGAAGTTAAAGATTTGGAAATTCTCAGCCTATCCATATTGCAATAAAATGAGAAGGCACGTTCTAGGGAGAACATCAGCCGCGTGGCTAGACAACAATTTGCTAAAGAGATTGTGGGTATGTGACTTATGGATCCAATCAGCCATCTCATCAGAAGCCAGGAATAGAGTTAGGGTTATACCAGCAAAAATGCTCCCACCTTGGACTGAAGGGGACAGAGATGGGATGAAATGAAGGGGGCTGTTGGACTTCTGGGATTGTACAGGTTGGGCCAGTAGAGCTACCTAGCTATGAACATGTGTTATCCTTCAGGATAAGAGAAGAAAGACCTTGAATTTGGTTCAGAAGTTAACAGGGCTGCTAGTGCCACCACGGGCCCAGAGTGCCCAGGCTGAGGGGTCAGGGTTCCCAGCCAGGGTCAAAGGAGCTGGGCTACCACACTCAGACTGCTGGGTCTGAGAAACAGGGCTGCCAACTGGATGGGCCAGAGCATGGAGCCGAAAAGGATTATTGTTGAGCCTTAAAATCTTATGGAATTTTCTCTACTAGATTTCAGACTTAAGTGGAACCCATCACCCCTTTCTTCTTTCCAAGTTCTCCCTTTTAGAGTTGGAATACCTATCCTATGCTGTCCCACTATTGTATTTTGGAAGCAGTTAACTTGTCTGATTTCATAGATTCACAGCTAGAGAGGAATTTTGTGTCAGGATGAATCATACCTGACTCTCACCCATACCTGATTCAGATATTTAGATGAGATTTTGGACTTAGAGTAGATGCTGGAATGAGTTAAAATGTTTGGAGCTGTTTGGATGGGGTCAATGTATTTTGTATGTAAGAGGAACATGAATTTTGTGGGGCCAGAGGGTGGAGTGTTACGGGCTGAATTGTTTCCCCAAAAATTCATCTGTTGAAGTCCCAATCTATAGTACCTCAGAATTTGACTGTATTTGGAGATAAGGCCTCTAAAGAGATAATTAAGTAAAAGGAGGTCAATAGGGTGAGCCCTAATTCAATATGACTGGTGTCCTTAAAAGAATAGGAGATTAGGATACAGAAAGGCATAAAGAAAAGACACAGGGGGAGACTGCCACCTACAAACCAAGGAGAGAGGCCGCAGAAGAAACCAACCCTGCTGACACCTTGATCTTGGACTTCCACCTGCGGAACTGTGAAAAAATAAATTTCTGTTTTTCAAGCCACCCAGTTTGTGGTATTTGTTACAGCAGTCCTAGCAAACTAATACAATTTACTTTTTCCCTCTACCTTAGGTAGTTTCTTCGTATGTACATGCTGGCGGTGCCCTATTAAATACGCTAGGGAAACTCTCTATCAGTCTGCAGAGTTCCATTTCTGTGATGCTCTCTCCTCCCTAGTAGATCTCTGGTGCAATAGTGCTGCCTGATTCTGCCTGGACCTTGGGTCTGTCTCCCCAACTCAGAGACTCCGCTGAGCTTTGCTGGGTTCCCCTCCTTTCTGCTGCAGCTTGGAAACTCAGGGCAGTGAGTTTGGGAAACCACATAGTTTATCTCCTTTGTTTCCACTTTCTTGGGATCACCATCTTTCATTGTTTGATGTCTTGTGTCTTGAAAACTCTTGTTTCATACATTTTATCTTTTATGTTTTAGTCGTTTTCCAGGTGAGAGGTTAAATCAGGTCCCTGTTACTCCAGTTAATTCCTGGTTGGATACAAGCAAAGAATGAAGGTGAATTGCAACTTCTCTTTCTGGACTAGAAAGCTGGGAAAATATAACTGGTACAGAATACCAAAAGTTCTGGAAAACATTTTTTAACTTTTAAATTCACTGCTGCATTGATAAGAAAGCAAAGGAAATTCTCAGCATCCAGAAACAATGTGAAACATGAATCCAGAGACAGAAGCTGAATAAAAGCCACTTTAATCACAAGCTCCATTTTTATCTTACAGTAGGGTTCCAATAAATGACATACCATATTTCAGAAAATTGCAAAGCAGAATTGGAATTAAGCCGGTAGGAGCAAGAATCAGTAGAAAAGTTAACAGGAGATTAAGATTTCACAAATAGGATCAACGTTGGACTTAACAGATTCAAAACATTAAAATGAGTACACTTATATTTAAAGAGTTAAAAGCTGAACACAAAACATGGAAATAAGAAACAAAAATAACTTGCAAAATATAAAATAATTAAAATTAAATAATTAAAATCAGAATAATTAAAATTAAAAATACAATGGATGTGTTGAGCAGTGTATTGGATATAACCAAAAAGAGAATTAATGAGCTTTATCACAGTTCTAAAGAAATTATCCAGAATGTAGTATAGTGAGATATAGTTGGGGAAAAAAAAAGAAAGAATAGTTTGAAGATATAGGAGAGAGTAAAAAGATTTAACTTATATCTAACTATAGCCCAAAAATACATGATAGAATAGAGGGACATCATTCATAAAATAATGGCTGAATATTTTCCAGTAGGAGGAAAAGGAGGAGATGGAAAATAAAAGAGAAAACATTTTCAAAACTAGAGCATGTGAATTTCCAGATATAAAGTACCTATCTTAAAAGTTACAGTGAAATTTCAAATCACCATGTTTAAAGAAAAGAACTCAAAACCTCCAGAGAGAAAATACAGGTTATAAAGAAAGGAGTCAGAATCAGGGATGGGATTATATTTCTCAATGCAGTATAGGAGGTTAGGAGAAAATGGACCGATGCATTCAAGTGTTGAGGGAAAATGATTTTCAAACTCGAAGTCTAAACTCAGCCAAACTTAACAATCAAGCATGAAGGCGGAATAGATATTTTCGCTATGCAAGTTCTCAAAATGTTTCCTGTTATTCAGCTTCAGGAAGTTAGTAGAAAATATGTTCCCAAATTTGAGAGAACAAAAGGATGAAGCAGATGAAAGATTTGGGAAGGAGGTGATTCAACACAGTAGAAAAGCAAAGGGAATTTCCCAGGTGCGGGTGAGAGGAAGGCCCAGGGTGACTGTTGTGCTGGGGAGTCCTGGGGAGAACCTGCTCAGACCGCAGCAAGAGGACAACAAGCTCCGGAAGAGACGTCTGCAAGAGGAAATAAACAAAAGGACCCGGCTAGCACAAGGTGTCTGCCGTTCTGAGAGGTGGTTTCGAGTTCTTCTGGAGCAGTGGTTCTCAACAAGGGTGATTTTGTTCCTCAGGAAACATTTCATAATGTCTGGAAGCATTTTTTGCTTTTTGCAACTGGATGAAGGTGCTACTGGCATCTAGTGGGATGAAGCCAGTGAGGCAGCTAAACACCCTATAATGCATAGGCCACCCTCCTGCCCTTCACCCATTCCAGCAGAGTTATCACACCAAAATGTCAATAGTTTCAAGGTTGAATAACCCTGTCTTGGAGAACTTAAAACAAAAATTTTAAATGAGGCTATTTTAACTCCAAGGAAAAAATGTACAAAGAAAGAAATGTAATCACCTATACTAGGCTGTTAAATGTGAGCAATATTTAAAACAATTGTGCTCTGTTTTGGAAAAGTTAGGAAACAGAAGCAGTGAGGGAAAGGAGGTGAAAGAGTGATAAATTTTTATTTTTCTTAGTTGGAAGACAGTAGATAATGCCTAAAACTGACGAATGCACAAATGGAACTATAAGTAACTTCTCTAGAAATATGGAGGTAGCTGGTAGTAGAAATAACTGACAGTGTTGAATGGTTAGTGTTTAATGAATGAGAACCAGGAATAGAAAGCATGGGGCAGAGCCTCCTATTTTTCATTATGAATCTTCAAATAGTATTTCATATTTTAAACTATATGTATTTTTTATGAAAAAATTTTTTAAAGGAAGTAAGGCAGCTATCCATCATAAGACCCAGCAATCTAAGTAATAAATTAGAGTTATAGTTCATATAAATTAGTAAATAACTTAGACAACTTGGATGAAAATTTAATATCTTTATTTTCTGATTGAAACCAGGAGATGGAATTTTTCTGACCTTGACTATAATTTTTTTCCCGTTATTTCACGTTGGTTCCCCCTAGTGGAGAATTAAGGCAGGGCAGGCTCAGGAGAGTGTCCAGGGTTGATTCAGCAAGCACTATGACTGTCCCATCAGGGTCCCTACATGGTGCCAGAAAGATAATGTAAAATTGTGACTGAGAGACTAACTTGAGGCTGATCCAAAGAGGTATGTGCAAAGTGGGTCCTCGAAACTCGATGCTTCCTCTACTTCCTCCAAGAGCCCGCATATTGAAATCAACTGGAATTGGAAAGCAAGACAATTTGGGGAGAATTGGCTGAAACGAGTGGAACAGGAAGTGGTCTGCAATAATTCCAGAGATGGGAGCCCATGTCTGCCACTAGGCTTGTATGAATTCTCCATATACGTTGGCATGTGAGAGTTCATCCATTAAAGAGGCTGGGAATGGAAAATAACGTCAGACTGTCATGTGAATGGAGGAGTCAAAAATTGAACAAATTCACATGCACACACACCCCAAACACACAAAGTACTAAATTGTGCTCTTATTTTGAAATTCAGTGCACAGCCTCTGTGAGCCACCCAAATAAATGAAATAGAGGAGATCACCAGTCTACAAGTGATCAAAACAAAACAAGTGATCCTGCTTTGCTGCAATGCTGAAACAGCATCTCTGGATGACAGCATCACTGCCAGGAAAGCTGACTGATTGATAAAGCATCCTGTTTTTGACTAAGAAGTCTGGCACTGAAGGCTTGTTTCTTCTGAGTAATGGGTTTACTTACCTCTTTAAGGAGCACTGCTAATATAGAAGTGTTACAATCAAGTCTTCAATAATAACAAGAGGATTTTTTTAAGTGGTTTACTATTTTAATTAGATGTGGTGATTAGACTGTCTTGCATTACTTTAGTGGTACTTAGAAGATGACAGTGCAATTTTCCTCTTATCACTAAATATTTTTAGTAGTGAATTCAGAGGATGCAAACACATGTAAGACAAGTCGAGATGGTTTTTAGAAGAGGAATAGCTATGTCACAAAGAAGATTTTAAAATGCACTAAGCTAATGATGTCAATACTTGCGTTCACGTGGTTAAAATCCTTCCCTTTCTCATGCCCAAATTTTCATCTATGCTTATGTTAAGTATATAATTTTTTCCCTTAGTTATAAGATGTACAAAGCTTTTCCTTAGGAAAGTTGCATTTTGGCAAGACACTAAACATAGAAGAAACGCAGGATTTGTTTTGGTTTAGTTAGTTTGTCTATAAAGCCAGTGATAGCTGAGGAAACTTCAGTATTTGCAATGGTAACCAGAATATGGTTGGAAAGGCCAGGACAGGGTCAGCAATACACTCTGCTGCTGCGTGGGTTTGAGTTGGCTTGGGAAGTACAAATGTAATTGATAAGAAGCACAAAAGGTATTTGAAGTCCTCCTTGTTCTCAAGGCACTTATGTCAGCTTGGTAATAACGACTAATATGTCAAGAAAGAAATCCCATGTTAAGTGGCAAATACTAACTTCAAACAGACTAGGAGCACAGAGTGACTGCCTCACGTGTGAGCATATATGGGTTTGAACCTAAAGGACCTTGTGAAAGACTATCTTTCAGGCTCTGAACTTTGGTCATCGCGGGGAAGATAAAATAAAGGAGGCAAGGGGATTATTAAATTCTTCCTTATAAATTTACATAATTTATTAGTTAAAATCAGTGGAGATTAATTATTGTAAATTAAAAAGAAATAATGTGTTTTTAAGATAGAAAAATGAGTGATGCCTGATTTGTAGTCTCCATTCTCAGCACAGCAAATGGCTTGTCCGGGGCCCCAGAGCAGAGTCAGAACCAGAACAAATAATCTTCTTCCACAACAAGGGCGTCACATCCTCACCCTCCGCTCACACAGAAGGTGGGTCGCTAAGTGCATTTTCAGCCCCACTGCCCACCTCTCTCCTAAGTAGAAAGCTCCTGAGAGGTCCCAATCCCCCGACGTGGCGCTGGAGAAGAAGCACTGAGGATGACGACACTTGGCCGTCGTTTACGTGAATGTGGCTTCGGTATGGAATATTTAGTATGAGAGGAAAATCCTAGTTTAAAAAAGAAAACTTGAGAGGGCACTAAGCGTAGTAAGCAGGAAGGTTTTTACATCCAATTGGTGTGGAATTTTTGGCCTGTCTTCTTTCTCAGTTTTTCATCATTTAACTTTGAATGAGAATAGCCAGTTCCCCTGCTATAACATTGAACTACACAGCAACACTCATTTGTAGAACACAGTAGTAGCTCTGATTTAGACATATAGCGTAGCGCTGACTTTCACTTTGGGTGATATTTCTCTTTAATTAAATTTACATACAAAGTACCAAAATAATTCTCGCTAATTCCTGTTCATGACATCCTAACATCCTTCGTCTTTACCAGTGAGAATATAGACTAGATACAGAAAATGTAACAGTGTTTCTTCCCCAGATTTAGTATATGAACATTCAGGAATTGAGATTCACAGAAGGCAGTTTATAACAACGCATTTACAGATACTCATTTGCACCTTTTTGTGTCACTGACTAGAAGGTTTATGTGGACAAAATAACCAGCACTAGCCAGTTGCTTTTCTCTCTCTCGTATCTATCTGTCCATCTATCTATCTATCTATCTATCCATCTATCTATCTATCTATCTGGCAACTGACTTTATAAAAAATCTAGCTTTCAAAACCTGTTAAGCCGTCAGCAAATATGTAATTGGCACCCACTATGTGCACAGCCCTTAAAGATAGTATTAAATATTATATGAAAATGTAAAAAAAAAAAAAATAGTTCTTAGCCGTCTATTTAGATTGTGAAGACAAGATTTACCGATAAATAATACAAAAGTATTGTATGCCAGTCAAAGCTGGGTGACAGGGCACAGAACATAAAATGTTATATAATCCAGACATTCCAGATGTCTCCATAATGTGAGTTCGAAATAGCAGCAGTAAATGAAGTCACCCTGCCTGCAGGCTCTACGTTAACACTGCCTGAGTTAGACTTCTGGGCTCTCACACGTTCTAGGGGAATATCCTTGGGCCATTCCAGGACCTCTTGTGCTCGCTCCCTCAGGAGCTTCACTCGTAGATGTTATTCCTACCTCTAAATGTCCTCCCGTCACAGAGGGGCTTCTCAGATGAGTTCAACAAACCGCAGATTCGGCCTCATCACAGCTGTTGGTCCGCGCCGGCTCCTGCTTGCTCGAGTCCGCCGTCTCACCCCTTCTGCGTGCACTCTCCATGCCCCTTCGCCGGATCACTAGGACTTACAATAATAAGGCTGCCTCCACTGGGGACTCTCCGTTTGCCCCCCAAATTCCCTGTCTACCCTTTTCCGCCCTTTTTTCCTGCCGAAGGATGCGGACTATTATGGGCTGCAGCAGTGAAACTTTATTCCTCCGGCTTCCTTTTGGGTTGTCCAGTAGGAGACAACAGGCAGGAAGTTAGAGAGAGAGAGAGAAGTGCGGCTGGGGTTTTTAGTCCTCTGATCCTTCCACACAGGGGTGTGGGTTGGAAGTCGCTGTGCTTCGCTCCCGAAGTACAGCCTCTCCTACAGCAATAATTCTCTCTCTCCCAGTAATAGTTACGCCCCTCTGCCCCTTAGACTAAGGATGGTAGGGGCTAGCTGCTTGGGATGCTTTACCATCATTTGTGAATCTCCTAAAACCGTCCTCACACCTTTTTACAAAATTGCACATTCTCCTCCTGCTCCTCCTTTCGTTAACACTCATCAATCATCCCCATTTGAAGGAGGCGTCTGTGATCTGGCTGGTCCCTGATGGCTATAACGTCAAAACTCTGCTGAGTTTCCTGTAGAAGTAAGGAGAATATCATCCTCTTTCCCCATTTGGTTTCACGTGCAATTTCCTGGGCCCTAAAGTACATCAGCTTATTTCCACCTAAGTCAAATAATTACACCAAATCACGTGAAACTCAGTTCCCTACAATCTTAGGAAGCCGGCAGAAAAAAAAAAAAGTATTAAATCATTCTCTCCATCCTTCTCATTAGACCCTGCTCCTATTCACAACACCCCTTCCAGCCATAAAATATGGATACAAAGAGAAATAGCTAATAAGGGCAAGAGGAGGGAAGGCTTAGCTTAGAGGGTGTTAACTTACCCAAGCAAAACATTCTCAGCTCCAGTCATAGAAGTATGCTTGGGGGGTCGGGGTAAGGTCAGGGGAAAGTGAGAAACTCGTAATTACAAAGGTTGGACTAATCAGGAAAGCTTTGATGGACAGGATGAGACCAACTTGACCTGGATAGAGAAAAGGAGTTTAGGATATGTTAAGGAGCCTAGAGTGCATTTCAAGGAAAGGTAACATTTGTGCAAAGATAACCAGGGGAACATTAATAGATTGTGGGCAGCTGGTGCTGGGGAGCAAGGAAAGATGGGATTGAACGGATAGATGAAGCCACTCGATGGAAGAGCTTGAAATCTAGGCAGGAATCTTAGATGGAGTCAGCAATACGAAGGAATTCACCGAAAGGAATTCTGTTATGGCAATTTTGGTTACTTTAGCAGGATTTTGGAGCTGTGTTGGTGCTATCCCCCGAACAACCATATTAGACTTTCTGGAAGATGTGGAAACCAATAGCAGCGAAGCCAGTTCTTCCATATTGGCCCGTGTGGAAATCTTGAAATCTTTAGTTAAGGGAGTCTCACAGAGAGTTATAGCACTTTGCTTAATCTCTGCTCAGTAGAGGAGAGATGACAGATAAATAGGCCTTGGACTCAGTTCTGCACTTATAAACTGCAAAGCTGTCAAAGTGTCCAGAAACTCATCCAGAAGTAGCTGCCACACAGGAAAGTTCCCCTAATTTCCATTTCTTGAAAAATGAGTCAGTAATAATTCCTTAGGCCCATGTTACATCTATTATCAAACAAACAAAGGCCATTTGGCATGGACTGCAATTAGATTACAGTCAAAAAGTATTCTATGCCACTGTTTTGATCATCTAAATGGTCTGCATATGACTTTTTCTTTTTATCTCATAGAGAAAGATAAGAAATACAAAATTAGTGAAGGTAAAAAAAAACATGTTTTTGAATATTTAAGAAGGGCTATGCTCTCTGCTATGTTGTTTGCATTTCCTCATTTAATATCAATCTTATTAAGCCCAGGAGCGTTAAGTAGCTTGTTCAGGATCACACAGAAAAGGTTTTAAATTAGGACCCTCCATCTTCAACAATGCCTTTCATGTGCTACTCACCTACTATAATTGAACAGAAATTGTTTCAACACACATACGCTAAAGCTGATGGATTTCAGTTTTCTTCCAAGAATTTTCAACAGATGTGCTCCCGAGCTCAGCTCATGACAGTTTACGGCCAGTTTTATCTCTCTGATGTAAATTAAGTCTCTAGTTAAAGGAGATCCACTCTCTATTCCTTTCCTGACACTTTCATTGGGTTTCCTTAATTTCTAGTTCCTTCATTCTATGTCTTTGAAAGAAAATAAGATTTGACGTCATTTATTGATTTTTATTTTCATGTATTTTAGCACCCCCTTCATGCAAAACATTTATAAGCACTAAAAGAAAATAAAACTACAATCCCTTAGTCAAGGAGTTTTTTAAAAGGTTAGGGAATGGACAATTGTGACAAGAAATACTACTGATCCTCCAAAATTGTATATATATTGAATATTTTATGTTGAAATTAACCTTGGAAAACATATAAACTTGAAGCAATTAATTATATGTGGTGGAGGATTTGAATGCCAGGTTAAGGAACCTGAAATTTATGTAGGCACTGGAGAGTCCTTTTATAGTTTTGAGCTGAAAAGTCATCTTAGTACCCCTTAAATCTGAGTAGTTTCCAAATACAGCTGTGAGATTACCAATAATTCTAATACATGTAGAATGAAAACATAGACTTTAGAACTGAAAGACACTTTTAGATCACTTTGTTCTACTCTCTCATTCATCGAGGAGGATGTTCAAGCCCAGAGAGGTAAAATTACATCCCTGGGTTTGGTAGGATCTGAATACGGCTTCTTTCTGAACTTAAATTTCTTGGTAGATTGCCATCGAACTGAACGTCTACTTACTTAACTCACAAATCAGTATTTCATAGCATCTTTGTGACCATCGATTCATTATTATGTTAACTGAGTAAACAACTGACTGCCCATGCTATGTTCTGTGCATAATGAGAAAAGAAACTCACAGCCCTGCCCTAGACGAACTGCATTAATGTGGGGGAAGCTGCAATGCCAAGCAAGAACTTTGTTTACGCATTTGGATTTGCAGTATGTTAGGAGAGAAAAAAATTGTATTTCGGTGTCTTGATACCAAATAGGTTTATCAAAATGTGTGAATTTTACATAAAAACATTCCAAGTGAAATGCCTATTAAATACATATGACTTTGTTATAAAATCCTCAAGGTCTGGAGTAGCTCTATTAATAATGCCGCATCTACAGGCAACATTCCTATTTGGAGTAAGGTTATTGAGCTTTACTCCTCGGTGATGAAACCCACTGCTTTGCCAACAGCCAGTGCTGCAAAGACTGCTTAAGCTAAATTCCCATTCAGGAAGTGATAGAGATAGGTTTCTTGCCTGCCCTAAAAGCTTATAGCTCTTCTTTAGCAGCTAGCCTATTTGCTGCGAAACATCTCTCTTTCATGAAGGAATTTCATTTCACAGATTCAAAGAGTGGCTCAAGGCTATAAAGGTCATCGAGCCATTTGTTCATTTTTCAGGTGAGGAAACTGACACCCACAGAGGCTAGGTGACTTGCTGGCTAGCAACCAGATGGAACTAGAGCCCTAAACACCTGGCGCTTCTCCAATATGGCTTCCACTGTACCATGTCGATACCTTCTACAAAGTAATTCCCCCATTACTAATGCACTTACAATGACCCATTATGGAGCAGTTTCAAGAAGAGTTCCATCTATTCATTCAACACTATTCTGGGTCCACACGGATTTTTATTCCAGGCAGAGCAGCTAGGATGAAAAAGAATGACGCCAACAGGGTTTCCTCTTCCTTTGTGGTGACTTTACTGGGGTGCACCACTTGTTAGACTGTGCCTTACATTGCACACTGCCCACTCCAGTGGTTTAGCATTTAAAACTTTAGGAAACAGTAAGGTAGACATTTTGCTGGACACTTGCCTATGTTATCTTATTCAGCCCTCGCAGATCTCTGAGGGATGTGAGTGTGTGTGTGTACGTGTGTGTGATTATCTTTATTATGCAGATTAGAAAACTGAGGCTCTGAGAAATAATCTGTCAAGGTTACATGCACTAGTAAGTAGCAACGCTGAAAATAAACTCTGGTCTCTCTGAACTCAAATCCATGCTCTTTATACTGCACCAGTTTACTCACTGAATGCATCACCTATGCCTCTAAATCAAGCAAAAGCAATATTTTCTTTCATGCAAGGAAATCATGTGTGTATAGTCTGGGTGTCGAATGAACAAAACTATACTTAAATTTATATAGCATTTTGCATTTCCCAAATGTTTTGCATCCTTTTTTATTGCTTGCATGATGAAGAAAATCTTTATGACTGATTTTTGCAAGTCATAGTGGTTTAAAAAAAAAAGCCAAAAGTAGGGGCCCTGAGCAGTGATGACTCTGGCATTTTATGGCCTCAGAGGCAGAGAAGGATAATGACTTTTGAAGTTCCCTGGGTTTTGTCAATGTCCTAGGTTGATAAACCCATCAATTTCAAGTACAGAATTAGTATAGAATTACCAGGGCCATTGAGAACTATTCTTTAAAATACCAGGTCTCTCTGTTAAAAAGTAAAATGAAAAATATCACAAAGATAGATCTGGGAGCTGCAGAAACTCACGTTTGTGATTTGTGGAAGTCTCATCACCACCCTGAACTGAAATGTCAGTAACTCCAAGCAACCTAATGAACCATCAGCCTTAAGCCACCTAACATTACATAATGCAAGAAAAATCCACTGAGGTGGGGGAGCAGGAGATGGTGCCACCATTTACAACATTTCTATGCAGTGGCCAACACAGTGATTGCTTTCACATCCCTTTCCTCTGGCTATATTGATTACACTGTGTGAATTTATACAAATGCAGCATAGATGTTAATCTGGCTTATACTACAGTGACTTCTAATTAGCAACACCAATTCTCCAGAAACTCTAGCCTCAGCGTTCCCAGAACTGAGTACTTGAGAATGGTATATTTAAGCCAAATCGAGGTGCTGCAAGGTTGAACTGAGATGTGGGAGTTAGTCTCCTCAGCTACCTCCAGCTACAGAAATAGATAGACTGTTGAAGTCTATTTAGATCTTGAGCAGAAAGAAAAACAAGAAATGGAATAGTGATAAAGGAATTTTACGAAGGAATAAATTTTCATGTAGAACATTGAGGCTAAAATCTACTTGGCTACAACTAAAGTCTAAGCCGAGTGCTAGAAAAGTCTGAACTTGCTCCTAGTTGGGCTCTGATTTTTTTGAGTAATCATAGATATAAAATCTGAACTTGGGCACCTCTTTCCACATCTGTAGTCTGGGGCATTTATCTCTCTACCACACTAACAACATGTATTACTCATATTTATCACATCCAGAGCAGAGCAGTATCTAATTCATAGATGGTACTAAAGTTAAGTTTATCGAATATATTAGGATTTGGTCTTAGGCTCGGAAAGTCTGTGCTTGAATCTTATCTACACAACTTACACATGTAAACCTGGTCAAATTCTGTAACCTCTCTGTGCCTTACTTTCCTCAAATGTAAAATATAACAAAAGAACTCACCTCTAAGATTGTTGTCATGATTAAATGAGTTAATATATGGAAAGCAGTTAAGACAGCCTGCACATAGAAAGCATTAGTACATGTCAGCAAATACCGCTATGTTAAAAATAGCTTCCTTAAATCGATAATCCCCTATTTTATTCTCTTCCATAATATTCTATTAAAGATATTTATGAATATTGAAATGCCCAGCGAAGGAAAGGTGAAGGCAATGGTTAATAATCAAAGAGCAAGAATAAACGTCTTCCCTCAGGTTGCTCTCATGTCCTAGAGTACAAACTGGTACTTGAACTTCCGTGTGTGTGCATATGTGTATGTGTATATGGAAAATAGCAAGTTGATTTTAAATATTATTTTGCATCTGGAAATGTAAAAGGCTGGAAATGGCCGAGACAAACTTGAAGAACAAAATGGGAGAAGTTTTACTTCCAGATATTAAGAATTTTATAAAGCCACAGTAATTAAGACAGTGTTAGCAGACATCAAGATTTTTAATGAAGCTGAAATAATTAAGACAATTCTGTAAATATAGAGGGATAAGAACAAAAAGAGTAATATAAAGAAATGGAGAGGGGCTGGCTCCGTGGTGAGTGGTTAAGTTCACACCCTCCACTTTGGTGGTCCAAGGTTCACTGGCTCAGATTCTGGGCACAGACCTACACACAGCTTATCAATCTATGTTGTGGCAGCATCCCCTACAGAATAACTAGAATGACTTACAACTAGGATATACAACTATGTGCTGGGGCTTTGGGGAGAAAGGAGAAAAAGAGGAAGATTGGCAACAGATGTTAGCTCAGGGCCAATCTTCCTCAAGAAAAAATTTAAAAAAAGAAATGGAGGGTTCAGAAGCAGATCCACGTATATATTGATGCATGTCAGAGCAATGGGGAAATGGTAGTCTTTCATTAAATGCTGCTGAGCCCTTTGATATCCTTCTGGGAAAAGGTGAATATTGACCCCATTTCATTCCGTATATAAAAATCAATTATAGGTGGATTGCAGACCAAATCTTGAAATAATAGAGAAGATAATGCACAAGACTCTCTATAATACTGAGGGACAGAAAGATGTCTTAAGTAAGACACACACACACATACACACGCCAAAAAAACCATTAATGATAAAGGAAAAGATGGATGAATGGAATAAAATTAGCACTTTTGGTTATCAAAATACACCACTTAATAGGTCAAAGCACAAGCCACAGAGCAGGAGAAGATACAAAACATAAAATTTAAGAGTGCTTGCATATATAAAGGTCTACTACTTATCAATAAGCGTAAAACAGAAACTCAATAGAGTATTAGGCAAGAATGCTAAACAGGCATTCACAAATGAGGATAACCAAATTACTGAATGAGAACAAACACAGGCAAAAGTGCCCGACTTTGTTAGTCATCAGAGAAATACAAACTGCAACCACAAGGAAATGCCGCTTAGCACTCCCAGAATGACTAATGTTAAAATGCTGAGAAAATAAAGTGTTGATGAAGAGGCAGAGCAGCCAGCACTCTCCTACACTGCTGGTGAGAAGATCCATTGGTGTCATCACTTTGGACAACCCTTTGGCAGTATGCAAAGATATATGAGTGTGTGTGTGTGTGTGCATACATTTTAAGACCCAGAAATAACTCTCCCAAGTTTGCACCCAATAGAAATATATGCATATAGGCATCTAAAGATATGTACGAGCTTGTCAAAGCAGTATTATTTTTAATTTCAAGTCATTGAACAACAATGTGTAAATAAATTGTAGTAGATTCATACAATAGAATACTATACAGAAATGAAAAAATATGATTCACTGCTGCATGTAATATTATAGATGAATTTGTAGGCCTAATTTTGAGTAAAAGAAGTCAAACACAAAAGGTATATAATAGCTGGTTGTGTGCATGTAACGGGCAAAACCAAGTGGGAGTAGTGTTACCCACAGAGCACAGTGAGTGAGAGGGCACATGCGGGTGTCTTCCGGAACGCAGATAGTGTTCTACTGCAATAGCTCTGGGAAAAGACATTTTCACATTTAATATCTGTGAACTTTTCTGAATGTATATTATATTTTAATTAAACATTATTAAAACATAAAAATATGGTCCCTGCAAATAAGGCCCCCGCTAAATTTGGGGACTATAGATTTATAAATAATACATGATCTTTCTCTTGTCCATTTATTCATCTTCATTCTAGTAATATTTTCCTGTGGGAAGAGGATGCCAAAATCTATAGCTGTAGATTCTGCAGAATAGCCCTGACCTTGCTGCTCTCCTGTCAACCAGACTTGATGCAGGGCGATCACTTGGGCACTTCTTCACCTCATCCCACCTTACTCTTCTTTCTGCCTCTAAAATCACTTAACTCCATTCTCTCCTCCCCACCCTGACAGTTCTCATTCTCCTTGACACCCTCATGCCTTTCCCTGGACAACTGCAGCAGCCACTTAATTGGCCTTCATAAAGGCATTTTATACCTGTTATAGATGTATAACCTCTTCAAGACCATAAATATGATGATGCCATTCCTTTGCTCAAAAATGTTAATATTTCTCAATTCTCTACTAAATGAAGTCAAGGCCCCTGAACCTGGCCCTCATAACTGTTCCAAACCACCTCACTTATCACATCCGTTGCTGCTCTGCTTCTCAGATCCTGTGCTCTAACTAGATTGATTTTCTCCACATTTGCTGTGCACGATCTTACTAACTGTGTTTTTTTTTTGATTTGCTCATAATATTCCTTCTGCCAAGAATTTCTTTCCTCTCATCTTCAGAGATCGAAGTCAATGAGTCCTACAATGTCCAATTCAAACAATTCAAATGCCACCTGTTTCATGAGTTTTTTTCCCTCATTCCTTCCTGATGCAACTTTTCCCACCTTTCAAAGACCATCACTTTATTTTTCTGTCTCTTGTGTGCATCTGTCAATTTTCACCTTACATCAAGGGCCTACTATGCATAAAAATCCTAATCGTGTAATCAGAAAGCGTGAGTTTGAATCCCACCTTTCCACTCAAAGCTGTGTGATTTGGAGCAAGTTTTTAACTCAAACCTCAATGTCTTCTTTTCTCAAGGTATGGCAGATGCATGGGACTCTCCAGAACTCACCCCAGTATAAACCTTATCTAAAATAAAAGACTTCTAGTCTCTAGGGAGCCATGGGAGCCAAATAAAAGATTCCTTGCTGGAGATCTCTGAGGCTACTCCAAGTTTCATAAACCTCTCCACGTTTTAAAAATATTTGTGTGAATTTTCCTATCCTCTCCAGGGCTGCAACCTCCTAGAAGACAGAGTGTAATTGATTTACTCATATTTATTCCCTTAGCACAGGTACAGTGCCTTACACAGTATACTTGCTCAAAAAAGACTTGTTCTTTAAGTAAATCATACAAAAGAACAATATATTGACAGGGTGATATCTTAAATAGAGAGTTAGGTAAGTAAGGAATTTGATGACAATGGCCAAAGATGCTGTAATCAATGGTAAAATCAGAATCTAAACCCAAGGGTCATGTCTGAGAGGCTAAAACTGTAATAACTTGATGGTTCATCCAATCAGAGATAAAATTGTGAAAGGAACTCTAGTGATCATCTAGTTCAAGCTCATCATCTCATCAGTGAGTTCCCCCAAGTGCTGAAATGATTTTCCCACTTAATATAGCGAGAAAGCTACAGCTAGCAGCAAGGTTTCCTCTCTTCTCTAGGTATCTCTTCAGCATGTCACATTGCTTACCTCCGGAAGCCCTGTTGCTAGGCAACGATGAGCTCTTTCAACTACTTAAGTTTTAAGTGCATTTTATAAAATTTCTCTGCTTGACAAACTTGAATGATGGTGGGGTTTACTAGCGAGAAAGAACTAGCCTGGAAATGGCCAGTCTGTGAGCTTAGGGCAGTTAACCCAACCCACCTCTCCAACTGGAAAATGGAACTGCCCTGCCTGATAGGAATAATGAGCAGGATAATGGCATTACAGCATCAAGCACTCAGAGTCCACACATGCCCCGGGAATGTTGGTTGAAACACTCACACCTCTTCCAAGAGGAGTGAATATTAAACTCAGTATAGCTTTAAAATACGGATTTTACACAAAATTACATTTTTTGATTATTTGCTTTAACAGAACTTTTACTTGGGAACGTCTGCATTTAATCTGATTTTGATAGCAACTTAAAGCAGTATAAAGGCCTTTCTCTCTCACTGATTTATCATCTTTCCCTGGAAAATGGCCCAAGGGGTCCTTCTGGCCCATTGCTAAACCCTAGTTCTCTTGGTTTCTTTGGCTGCTTGACCAAGGTAGCAAGTGAAACTGAGGCTGACTTCTATAACTGGATTCAGCATTGCTACTCGCATTTCTCTGCAATGCACCACAAAAGCAGAGCTAGTCCTATTCCTGGTAATGTTTTCGTTTCTGTATTTCTTAATGTATAATATATTTCAATTTTAGACATGGACCACATATTAAAGAGGGTGCAGTCTGTTCTTTAAAGGCTTAAATATGATGAGCCTGCTGTCCTCACGACTCTTTTGCCCCATAAGCAAACCTTGGACACAGTTTAATTCACCAAAAATGTATAATTAGGGGGTGGGGGTGGGTTAAAGATCTTAATCCAACTCTGCCAATGATAATTCATCTGCTAAGTAAGGTGATACAAGAGCTATGAGTATTTTTATACTTAAAAATATTTGAAAATTGCCAAGTGCTATACACATTTTATTGAGTAAATTACATGTAATAAAACATGTTAGAATTACAACTTATAATGATTTACTTTTATGTATCATTTTTCATAATATAAAATATTTTATGGGGCCAGCCCCATGATACAATGGTTAAGTTCGCATTTTTCATTTCGGCGGCGGGGGTTCACCAGTTCAGATCCCGGGTGAGGACCTGCACACCACTTGTCCAGCCGTGCTATGGCAGGCGTCCCACATATAAAGTAGAGGAAGATGGGCATGGATGTTAGCCCAGGACCAGTCTTCCACAGCAAAAAGAGGAAGATTGGCAGTGGATGTTAACTCAGGGCTAATCTTCCTCAAAAAAAAAATTTATTTTGATGTTCATAGTGACCCCGTGAGGTAGATATCCCTTCGTGGTAGATACTGGCTCCAATTTATACAACTTAAACAGCACTGAGACTCAGGGAAGTAACGTGACTTGCTCAAAAGCATTCTATGGATAAGCTGGAACCTTAACCCAAGACTTATATCTTCAAATCCACTACTTTACTATTACTGATTCTCTTTGTCAAATGCAGTAAATCATATTTACTAAGCTATTTATCACATCCTCTGCTTGGTAGAAAGAAATGATCATTCTAATTGTCTAATACTAATACTAAAAGTAGCTAATAATTTTGGAAGCAATGTTCTATCATTGTAAGCACACTGATTATCCCCTTTTTACTGATGAGAAAACTCAGGCAAAGACAAGTTAAGTAACCTGCCAAATATCCCACACTTAAGAGGAGAAAGTGAGGATTCAAATCTAGGCAAGTTGATGACTCTTAAACACCTCTGTGTTTGATATAACAAGTGTAAGGCAGTAACCTAGAAATAAGGTACACTGGTGACCATGCAAGGTTGATTTGGGGACCCATCCTGAAACCCTGAGTTCATTATCCCAGTATCAAGTCAATGCCAGCTTAAAGCAAATAACTGCTGGGTTTATGAAGGAAGAAGCATTGTGTTGAAACTACGCAGCTAAAGAACATTAGAGTCAAGAACTGGAGATCTGAGAGACACACCTGAAGTTGGTGAGAGAGCAATGAGATGGCTCTTCCACCAACTTGTTGACTGGGACACTTGCCTTCATTCCTGCTCTAAATTATTCCTATATCTTTTTTGCTCCAGTGACATAGTTTAAATACAACATGACAAGTAAGACAATCAAACTCCCAATTTGCCCAGGTCGTTTTGTTTTGCGTCTGTTGATCTAGCGTAATTATTAACAGTACCCTTGTTCACTCTCAAAAGGAACTTGTAGTTTCTGAACTGTCAAAGTCTTTGATTTAGTGGAAAAATCTACATTTTGTAATAAAATTGATTTGAGTGTTGTTTCGAGTTCCTAGCTGTTTTAGACTGATTAAATTATGGACGTTATTTCTGTCTTTATATATTTAATTTGCAAAATAGGGATGTGTAAATCTTGCATATTTATCATGAGGATTAAGTGATGCCTTTCAGTGAAAGTTTTTTTCACTTTTAGTATCCCTTATTTAATACTGAACTGCATGCTGACAGCTATGTTGCTATATCTTATCCACATATGCTGCTTCTCTTCCAAATCAAAGAAGTCCCTCAGCAGTCATGATCAGATATAAATCATTGTACATCCCAAGCACTCAGCATGCTTCCTTGTAGTTACTTTTTGTGTAATAAATGCTTGTTGATAGTAGATTTGCCTATTAATTGATCTTACTGAAATATTTAAGCATCAATAAGACACAGCAGTATGATGGAATAAATGTTAATGCTGGAAAGTCATTCAGCCCAACCCCTTCATTTAGTAGAAGAGAAAACTGACACCCAAGAAGAACAAATTTTACTCTCTTGGGCATAAGTAAGCCAATTTTGATTGTAAAAATACTTCTTTCATCTTACTAAGGTATCCCTTAGCAAGCAACTATAAAAAATATTTTACATATGTATGATGCACTGCAGTTAGAAGTATTTTCTCATGCATTATCTCTTTTTAGTCCTCAAATAAACACTCATTATCTTCATTTTGCACATGAGAAAATAGCACATACCTTATTACGGGATGTATAGTATAGCAGTGGACTTAGAATCAGGCTCTCTAAGTGATTGCAAGCTCCTAAAAGAAACATTGCATTTTATCTTAAGAAAGCACTGACATGGTTTAGGTACAGAAAAAGTCAGTTCTAAGACAAAGTTTACAATCAAATAAATTTACAGAGATCTTTGCAGCCTAGTAAGCTGATATGTACCAGATCTTGGGACTTTTCTAACATGGAGCTGAGAGGGAGAGTAAGACATAGTGGCTAGCCCAAGGCACAAGTCCCAATGCCGTGCCGGAAGTAACTGATCTTGCTACAGAGGCCAGCTGAAGGGATGACTAGGCAGTTCCAAGCACAGTGAAACAGCGAAACAGGCCTCAACTGTGAGTTTTGGAAGTGGTTAGTGCTGAGGAATAAAATCAGGCAGGGAGGTTAAAGTGTGGGAAAATCAAAGGAGGAGGAGCAGGATTCTTGACAATCAGGTAAACTATTGTCTTGATTTTAGGAAATTTCTTTGTTGAAAAAAATTCAAGAACAAGCCCCTAGAGGAGATAGGAGTTATATTTCTCCTATTAACACTCATTACATTTATAGTAATTTCTTTTTAAATATCTTATCATCTCAATATACTGCAAACTCTGTGAAGGTAGAAGAATCTCAGCCTTGTTCCTGTTCTATTCGGTACCCTGCTGGAACACTGTAATTGTTCAATAAATATTTGTTGCAAAAGTAAGTGAACTAACAAGCTACACAGAACAATAGGATCTTAACAATGAGAATAGACAGAATACACAGGGGGAGAAAACCCAATTCAGAAGGGAGATAATGATTCAGGAAGAGAAAGCTCTAACATGGCAATCAAATTGGGGTCCTGTGGGCAGGCTGAAATTCTGGCCGTGGTGTGCCCTCTCTTCCACATACAAGATCCAAGGTCTACCTGGCAGAAAAAGAGACTCCTGTACCTTTGAAATTCAAGCTGGGGCATATGACTTAACCCCAAGTCTAACCACAGAGGAGTGTCCACCATTGATAGGCCTTGTTCTTGTAAGGGCTGCCTCAGAGAACACAAGTCTGCTGTCAGTGGGTCAAGTGTTGGAGAGCCACAAAGGGTCTTTGTCCTTGCATTAGGTCATTTTAAATAGAAACTTCTGGTAGACTCTATAAAGTCTACATACTGCCTTTATTCTTTATTGTAATTTGATGGAAAGCCAGGTATTGATTTCTGAAATAAAAGCAAGAAATATTTGGAAAGATTTTGCTCATTCCATTAACTTTATTAGGACTATAACAAATCAGCCATTTATTAAGACGAAACCATTTGTGTAGAAAAGATGGAATCTTGTATTAAATTTGTTTTTGTCCCATGCTCTGCCTCTCATTAGGCAAGTGCAGTTTATTTAACTATTACTTCTAAAAATTTTTCTGTTTCTAATCTATTATTTTGTTTACCTCTTTGTTTTCAATGTAAATAATTCTACTTAGAAAAGACCATTTGATTATTTGCTTTGAGGTAAATTAAAGACCTCAGGAAATATCCAAATTATTCAATATGCATTTGGATCTGTTAACAACATTTTCTTCATTTCCCATTTGAATATCTTTTCTATAAACAGTATAAGGTAGCATTTAAGGATAATTCAGGCTCAGCTATGAGTCATGTTGGGATAAGTGCAGTATGAGGTGAAGCTGAGACACGGTCAGATGAAGATCAGTGAAAGTAGCTCTAGGATATTAACTCTGCATCCTAGGGCTTAGGCAAGGGTCTGAAGTAGAGTATGTGCTCAGAAAATGAATGAAAAAGTGAATGAATTAACTTGCATGGGTGAATGAATGATCTTGAAGGATGTGTGTGCTAATTGGCTGCCCAGAAATCCAAAGCAATGTCCAAAGAGATGTAGACAAATAGGTTACTATTAGCAGCAATTACATAGAATCAGGTCAAACCTGTGGTTCATGCCATGAGTCTCCACAGCTTGAGAGGAAAGCAAAGCTCATTCTTGAGGAAAAGCAAGTGCCGGCAACTATGTCCAGGTCCTACTAAAGTGAGCTACGGTTGTTAAGATTCTTAGCTCATCACAGAACTGAAGAGTAGAGCAGGAAGACAAGACACAGTCATTTGGAACAATGGATCCTGGATCCCTTTAATGCTGTTCCTATCCCTTAGGCGTATTCATCATTTTTTCCCCACATACTCCCCTCTCCAGCACCTAAATCCAACACTAACCCCCAACTTGCCAAAGACAAATGAGTGAGCAGGTATAATCCGTGGAAAACGTTGGATATTTCTGAAGCCACAGGGTGGGGAACAACAGTTTACGATATTCTTTGCTTTTTTTTTTTTTCAAGGACTGATATTTTTCTAGCACTCAAATAGAGATGTTATGATTCAGCAAAAAGAAAACTAAGGTTTCTTTTTTTTATATTTAATTGTCTATTGATATTGTAATTTGTTTTGAATGGAAATAAGTGGCACTTTCTTCTTTAATCCAACCATATGTTATATGTATATCACACAGAATGTGTTTGGTATCAAGAGTTAGCTCTAACACTGCATTATGTAGGATTTATAAATACAAGAGTTAAAGTATTAGAAATTATCTTAAAGCTACTTGGAAACTGAACAGCCAATGAAACACTCTTTTGATGAGGTAATGCTATTTGCTTGAGCATCACTGGTTGTCTCAAATTCCTGTTTCCAGGAGTTAGAGGACGAGTTTCTCTGCAACCAGAAAGAACTGGATAGTCTCCAATTGCTTATATAAGATATTTTATGATCACTCAATAAAAGCTAGTCCCTCCTCAACTTGCCAATAGCCTCCTCTGAATTATTTCCCAGCAACACTCATACATAACTACACTGCGGGAATTTCTGTTGGTTCCAAAAGAAAACCTACATAGGAGACTAAGAAATGCAGAGTTAAATGCTCAGTGATTATATTTGTGTGCTATGTTGTAAGGAATACTGCACTACAAGTTAAGACACCTTGTTCTTCATCTCAGCTCCGATACAATCAGCTTTGCAACCTTGTGGTACTTGCTACCTCTAGAATTTAGTTTCTTCTTTTCTTTTTTTTGGACTTTGGATTTCAAAGCCGTCATGATAATAACTGTGCCAATCTGACCTACTTCATAGAGTTTTTGCATGCAAGGACTTCTAGTTAAAAACTATACATTCAAGAGTTCTGAAAGATGTAAATGTTACTTCAGTTTCCAGATTTGCCTATCATTTTAAGGAAAGACTACCTTGATGACGTCTTACTTTTGAGGCAATATTAGCACCCTTTATAAGCAAGCACAGAAAGCCTCTTGGCTAGAAGTGGTGCTTCCATATGTTGAAGAATCCCAGGAGCTGAGAAAGCAGCCTGTGCTTTAATCTTAGGGAGAAAGATGCAGGCTTTCTCTGGGTAGAGTTCTATTCAAGCCAAACTGCCTTGAGGCTTAATTATCTAATTAGAATATGGCTCTTATCTTTGTGAAATGTAGATAGGCTGTCTGTGACATTGGGAAAATTAACTTCCATCTTCCAACCACCTGGCTTCAAGGCAAGTAGCTCAGTTGACATTGCAGTGTCTAACCTTCTAGGTGTGTAACCGCTGCATAGGCACATCTGTGACATTGTCTCTTGTTACCTTGGCAAGAAAAAAAAAATGCAACTGATTCTTTTTCTAAGACACAGTGACAATTATAGATCTTTAAAACATTTAACAGCGAAACTTTCGACATCCTCACCACACAATTTCTACCTTCCAAAATCACCACTCCTCCCATCTTAGTAAATGAAAATCTTATTCTTTATGTTGTTAAGACAAAACACCATGGAGCCGTCCTTGTTTCCTTTTCACCCAACTGTGAATCTACCAGCAAATCCTGCAGGCCTATCTTAAAAATATATCCACAATCCACCCTCCTTCATTGCTTTTTTTGCTACACACTGGTCAAAATTGCTTTCACCTTTCCCTTGGTTTATTGCAATAACCTCCTAACCACTCTCCTTGCTTATGCCTTTGTTCTCATACAGACTATTGTTCACACAACAATCTAAGTGATTGCTTTTAAAAAGTCAGTCAGTTATGTCACTCCTCTCCTCCAAGGCCTCACTCAAAATAAAAGCCAGAGGTTTTACAATGATTTGGCTCCACCACCACCTGTCTCCCACCCCCTCTGCTCCTTCAATACATCCAGCTCTCCCACCTCAGCTATGCACTGGGTGTCTCCTCTGCCTGGGATGATTTTCCTCCAGCTAACTCCCTCTCTCATTCTCTCCCTTCCTCTCTCTCTCTTTTTAAGTGTGTGTGTCTCTCTGTTTCTCTAGATTTTTCCTCTGTTACTACCTTTTTAGAGGCCTTATCAGATCACTCCATATAAAATAATATCCTCTACACAAATCCTATCTCTTTTACATTGCTATATTTTTCTCCACATTTTTTACCACCATCTGGCAGACTTTATATTTTCTTGTTTATTGTCATTTTCTTGCACGACAAAATAAACTCCATGAGGGCAAGAACTTGGTCTGCATTTTCTTCTGTGTTCTCAGCACATAGCAATAGGTGCTGAAAAAATATTTAAGAAAGTACCCAGGAAAAGTAATATTTTAATATTTGAATTGAGGTAGGCACAAAATATTTTAATATTTAAAGAAACAAAGCATAATTGTGAAGTATTATGGTTGATCCTAGAAATATTGTAATTTATATGTTCCCAGAAGAGACTTCTGGCATTCGATCAGTGTTAGTATCATTGGAATAAGTGTACAGCTGCTTAAGGATATCATATTGATGGGGGAAGTAGCATAAAATGAATGATTAGAATTACTTAAACATTGGGTGATATTCTTTCTTTAGCATTTTTATCTCATTTAGAGAATCTCAGTGGTCAATATCATTTAGATGCACGTGTTCTTTTGCATTCTTTATAAAACCAGTCCTTCACTTGTTTAAATATGAACATGTATATGTGCTAACAAGGTATTAAAATTTGATCTACTACCCTGAATATAGACAGTCAAATTCTGACATATGAGTAAGTTACTCTCTGGATATGAGCTAACCATCATGTAGGTTCAGAAGAACATATTCGATTGATCTCAGTCATGTAGAAAAAACAATGGTCTGGAAGGATCAGCATACATCTCAGAGATCCTCATTTATGTGCAGAGGGTGGCATCCTCATAAGAAACAACATGGCATGTGTTAACGAAAAATTTATTCTGGCACTTGTTAAAATAATAAGGAAGACATTATTCAGGACTATTGAAATAGGTGTCAAGGCTTTGGCAATAGGGGAGAGAGATTGGGCTCAATTCTGAATACAAAAAGACAGCTTGGAATTTATAGTCAATTAGCAGAGTGAAGGGGTCAATGTATGGAAAATTACTATGAAATTTCGTATGGAAATTACTATGAAAATTACTATAAAAGATAGGGAGATTCTTGCTAAACAGACTTAACAGGATTTCTTGCTGAAGACAGGCCAAGGGCTTATCCACCAAAGATGGCAGATGAGGAATTTGATCAGAGATCAAGGATGATCAATTATCAAGGATGGAGGAATTTTCACTAAAGTGAACAGGATTCTTGCTAAACCTGAACTAGGGAGGCCATAGACAGGGCCCAAGGATGAGGCCTAGTCAAAAAAAGGGCTCAGAGGAGGCTGACTAAAGTTTGGTCAAGGAGAGTCTTTGTCACATAAAAGGTCATCTCAAGAACCCATCTGAAGTCCCTCTTTTCAAATATCAAGAATTAAATAAGAATTATCCATTTGAATTCAACAACATGCATCCAGGGACCTTGCTCTAGGCACTGTGCTAACATGGAGGAAGTAAATTTGAATATGATTCAATCCTGACTTGGAAGCTTCCACTCCAAGTGGGGGAAGCAAAGCATAAGTTAATAATTACAATGTAATATAGCAAATGCTTTAATAGAGGGATGAAGAAAGTGCTATGGAAACACAGGATTGGGGAAGTAATTGATGCTTAACAGGGGAGAAAAGGAAGGCTTCTCAGAGGAAGATTCTTTTGGTTTGAGTCTTGAAGGAAAGGTAGGCATTTACCAGTAAGAAAAAAAAAAGATTGGAGAAGATCTTTCAAGGCAAAAGCAACAAGACTTAAACAGGTACAGAAATATAAAATATCAAATGTGACAGTTCACTGAGAAATGTAGGAAGAGGCCAGACCCAGCGTTGGGAGTCTGGAGGGGAATGGAAATAGCTAAGGCTGGAGGTCACGTGGAGCCAGACTGTGAAGGACATTGTACTTGAATACTTCTTGTACTTGAGCTTCACCTTTGAAGAGGGGAGGAGAGTGAAAGTCAGACTTGTAGTTTAGAAAGATTTCTCTGACACAAGTTGAAGAGGATGGATTGGAATAGGAACAAATGAAATGCAAAGTAAACTCATTTGGTAGTTTCCAGAGCCTAGCAGAAAACATAATGAAGATCCCAAGGAGGGCTAATGGGACTGGAGAGGGAAGTATAGATTTTAAAGGAGACAAATTTCCCTTAGTAATCCAATGTTAATCATAAGGAAAAAGTAGATCTTAATAATGGCTCCCAGATTTGTGAAGATAGTTGTGGTATTACCAATAGAAGGAGCAAATAAGAAGTACCAGTTTGCTTGTGGGATTTAGTGAGATTGGCTTTGAATGTGTTGAATTTAAGGTGCTCAAGGGCCTTCAAACCTAGAGGTCCAGTATGCAGGTCTGTGTGATCTGTATGTGGGTTTACAGCACAGGAGGAGGTGGAAGTTGAGACAGCAATTTGAAATCACTGTAGTAGAAATGGGACTCTGAAACACTGGAGAAGGAAAGAGTATACAGGAAGACCACCATGTGAGAAGGCAATTGAAAATGGAGCCCTGGTTACACTAATGCTTAAGAAAAAGCATTGCAAATCCAATAAAACACATGTTTTATGTTACATAATCCCAACTGTTGTTAAAGAAGGTGTATTATGTTAATGAGAAAAGCCTTGTTTTGAGAGCACATTGATAGGTTTGGATAAGCAAATTTAGGATATGCAAATTGCTGAATTACTCTGCTAATCAAAGGAGAAGAACTGAAGTTCTGTAGAAAAAAATAGGGGTAAAGAAAACAAAAAAGAAAGCTAGACGCCTAACAAGATCAGATAAACCCCAACAGGCACATCAGGAGGGAAACGCTGTGAAGGGATTTGAAGTTTTGCATTTAGCTTTAAGTGCTTGTCCCCAAATGAAAACTTCAGGAGGTCCACAGTTCATTGATCTCTTTATGCCAGTGGATTCACTGGCTTGAGGGATGAGGGTGGTGTCAGTTCTCAAGGAGCTACTCATTTCCACCTTTGCCTGCATGGTACAATGAAAAGACAATGTGTATAATACAAGAGTCCCTAAGAGACTAGGCCACAAGAACTGACCAAAAGAATTGTATGGAGGGCTCCCTACTGCCCACAGTGATGGATAGTTCCAGTTGACCTTTGTATTATACAGTATAGACATACATAAATGATGCATACAAATAAAGCATATATAATGGATTTAGCTAGCTAGCTATGTGATCTTAGGTAAGTTGCCAGTATTTAGCCATACATCAACTCACTTATATATGCCCCCATATTCATATATCAAATTCAAAATGAGCCTCACTGAGATTCTTAACGTAAACCATCATATTTGTCTATATATTTACCTTTCTATATTCACTACCATGCATATATACAAAATGTTCCTTCATTGTTCATACCAAAATAATACAGGAATAGTATATGTACTCTTTTTAAAGCTACATATCAATCTCTGATTTCAGAAAATGGCAATTTTCATTTTATGTGGGTTTTATGATTAGGCAAATCATGCAAAACAGATAATAGAAGGTTTAAAACATTTACATGTTACAAAAAAGTAAATCAGAAAGGCCTTTCTATAAAAGTCAATACCGCAAAGCAGACCTTATGTGCATTCTGCAGGCAGCCTGGTGTCAAGTTTTCATGTTGCTCTATGAGTCCCAGAGGACGCCCTTACTCATGCTGCAGATACTGCAGAGATGTGGGTGTGGTTTCTGATACAGAAGCTGACTGTCTATGAATATTCATAGACACACTCTAGCTAAAACCCTCTAATGGTTTTCTTGGAACAGTTAAAATAGCAACAGTAAGTTGGAGCTAACCAGAAACAATTAGTTAAGGAATGATGCTAAGTTCTTTGAAAATGAAAGCACTGCATTCCAAAGCCTTCTTCAACACAGAGCAAGTCTCCTCTGAATCAGCCTGCGCTGAGTTACGGGGCGTGAGACTTGAAATGAATTGGTAAGAAACAATAAGCACAATTCAGATAGCTACAAAGCAATAGAATTACATTCTTTCCTAAGACAGTGCCTTTAATTGGGTATTTCTGGATCTCCAGGAAGAGGCCCAAAACTCAGATAGCCTCAAACTTACCTTACGTAGTTTTTATTTTGGCAAAATTGTGCATCTAAAGATATCATTTTTTGCCCTAATCATGAGCCGATCTTTGTACAAACTGTGAAAAATACAAAGCTATATAAAAAAAGCCAAATGCTTTTAATCTCCAAATCCAAAATTATAAACACTGTTAATGCAATAGACATTTATTTATCATAAATTCCTTTATGCAAATTGATCTACCTTTCCATCTATCTACTTATCTGTCTAATCTATCTATGCACACATACACATATGCATAATATTTTTTAATACTTTTTTTAGAGCAGTTATAGATTCATAGAAAAATTGAAGAGAAAGTATAGAGACTTCCCATATATATTCCACTCCCACACATGCATAGTCTTCCCCATTATCCACATCCCATAACAGAGTGGTACATTTGTTAAAACTGATGAACCTACATTGACATCATAATCACCCAAAGTCTATAGTTACATAGGGGTTCACTCTTGGTGTTGTACATTCTATGGGTTTTGACAACTGTGTCCATCATTTTGGTATCCTACAGAGTACTCTCACTGCCCTAAAAATCCTCTGTGCCTCACCTGTTTATCCTTCCCACGTCCCAACCCCTGGCAACCACTGATCTTTTTATAATGCCTTATTCATAATGTCATATAGTTGGAATCGCATTGTATGTAGACTTTTCAGATTGGCTTCTTTCACTTAGTAATATATATTTAAGCTTCCTCCTTGTCTTTTCATGCTTGATACCTCATTTCTTTTTATACTGAATAATGTTCCATTGTCTGGATGTACCCTTGTTCATTTACTTATTCACCTACTGAAGATCATCTTGGTTGCTTCCAAGTTTTTGGCAATTATGAATAAAGCTGCTATAAACATCTGTGTGCAGGTTTTATATGGACCTAAGTTTCAACTTCTTCAGGTAAATAACAAAAAGTGCGATTGTTGGATCCTATAAGAGTATGTATAGTTTTGTAAGAAACCACTAAACTGTTTTCCAAAGCATGTGTACCATTTTGCATTCCCACCAGCAATGAATGAGAGTCCCTTTTACTCTAGAACCTTGTCAGCATCTGGTGGTGTCAGTGTTCCAGATTTTGGCCATTCTAAGACATGCATAATGGCATCACATTGTTGTTTTAATTTGCATTTCCCTAATGAGATGTGATCTGGAGCATCTCTTCATATGCTTATTTTCCACCTCTACCTCTTCTTTTCTGAGGTGTCTGTTAAGATATTTGGCCCATTTTTAAACTGAGTTGTTTGTTTTCTTATGGTTGAGTTTTAAGGGTTCTTTGTATATTTTAGATAACAGGCCTTTATCATATGTGTCTTTTGCAAATATTTTCTCCTAGTCTGTGACTTGTCTTCTTAATCTCTTGACATTATTTATCCCAAAGCAGAAGTTTTTAATTTTAATAAATTCCAGCTTATTAATTATTTCTGTCACGGGTTGAGGCCTTGGTGCTGTATCTAAAAAGTCATCATCATACTCAAGGTCATCTAGGTTTTCTCCTGTGTTACCTTCTAGGAGCCTTGTAGATTTACATTTTACACTTAGATTTGTGATCCACTGTAAGTTAATTTTTTTTTTGCACTCTCATAGCGATCTTTATTGCACGTATTTTTAAGTACTTCTCTAAATGCATTATAGAATGTCTATCACATCTATTCTCTGAAATAACACTTATTTTGAGTTAATTTTTATGAAGAGTGTAAGGTCTATGTCCAGATTCATTTTTTTGGAAATGAATGTCTAGTTGTTCCAGTACCTTTTGCTATCTTTGTTCCATTGTGTTGCCTATGCACGCTCCTTTGTCAAAGATCAGTTAACTATATTTATGTAGGTCTATTTCTGGGCTCTCTATTCTGTTCCATTGACCTATTTGTCTATTCTTTTACCAATCTCACACTATCCTGATTACTTAGGTTTATAGTAAGACTTGATGTTGGGTAGTGTCAGTTCTCCAACTTCGTCTTTCTCTTTCAATATTGTGTTGGCTATTCTGGCATAATAGTTTTAAATGTATATTTTATATATTTAAAAACATTAGTATCTTACTATAGACTGTTGATAGCGCTTTTCATGTTATATCAAGATTATTTCACCAAATCCTTAGGAATGATCCCCAAATTCCACATTATGGATATACTATCATATATTTAAACAACTTTAATTGTTGGATATTAAGTAGTTTTCAATTTTGCTGTTATAAATAAGAATATAATAAATATTCTTGTACATATATCTTTGTAGGCATCTTTGATGATTTCCTATGACTAAAGTTTTTTATTAGAATTAGCAGGAGAACTTTCACAAAATTTTGGAAAATTTATCAGAATTTTTGCTCATAAATGAACACTTATTTCCCCATATACTTATCACTACTACTAATAATAGTGATCAGGATCATAGTCATAATAACAAAAACCTTTAATCTGCATTCTTTGATTACTAAGGAAGCCAAATATCCTTTTATGAATATTTTCTCACTTCCTCTCTCCCTGCCTGACTCCTTCTCTCCCTCCTTTCCTTCTTTTTTCCCTTCCCTTTCCCTTTTTTCTCTTCCTTCCTTCTTTTTATTTTTCTATATTTCGGTAATGGTCATATTATGTCCTTGGTCATGCCTTTTAATAGTACTGCAGTCAGTTTTTATAGTGTTTAGTTCAGAATTTGGGGATCTATATTCTTAAATAAGTCTCTCTCTATCATCATCAGGTATAGTTTTCAGGAATACGCAAAGTTTTATATGAATTGGAAATCTTTTCATCTTTTTTTCTTCTAACATGACAAAATTTATTTGTGATTGACATTAGATCATCTTGGAAGTTCAAAGTAAAACTGGATCTTGAATTATCAGTTGGGATGACAACAAAAATTCAGATGTAATTTTTTGACAAAAAAATCCCATTTCTGCTATATCCACGGTCATCTTCTATTTTTTCTTAATCCAATTGAAATCACATTTTTCTGAGACAATTGTACATTTCTTCTTTCAAGATTTCAAGTGAAATAAAATTTATTCTCACAGAGTTCTACATATTAGATTATTTATTAAAAAATCCTTTTGTTTCATTAGTTATATGCTATTTTTCCCCCTAAAGATTAGCCCTGAGCTAACATTTCTTGCCAATCTTCCTCTTCTTTTGCTTGAGGAAGATTAGCCCTGAGCTAACATCCATGCCAGTCTTCCTCCACTTGATATATGAGTCACTGCCACAGCATGGCTGACGAGTGGTGTAGGTCCACGCCCAGGATCCAAACCCACAAACCTGGGGCACCGAAGCAGAGTGTGCCAAACTTAACCACTACACCATGGGGCTAACGCCCATATGCTCTTTTTTATTCATAACTTTGTGGAGTTTTTTCTCTATCTCTTTTGAAAACAGATTATAAAAGTTTACTCTAATTAGTCTTTCCAAAAGACCAATACTTCATTTCCAAGAGAGATGTCATTTATTTAATTTATAAATGGTCTTCGTCTTCTCATTTAAAGTGTTTGCTCTGGAATCCTTCATCTGCCACTTAATGTTGTGTGTACTTTGCCTTAGTATTTTATAAATTATTCTTGATCCAAAATATTCCTTCCATCATTTTACTAATAAAAATTCCATTTCACCTTATTTTAGAAGAGTGTGTATTGAACAACAGAGTTGCTCTTTGCTTTTGTTATCCAGTCTATAGGGATAATCAGAGTACTTATCTTGATTAAATGCTTCATCATAACTTATGTTTGGTCTTTTTTCTTCCATCAGGTTTTATCTTTTTTCTATCTTTCACTCTTTGAGCTAAGGTTCCTTATTTTGTTTGGTTTTCTCTAATAATTTTTGGAAGTTATATCTATTTTTTCATTTCATGTGTGGTTAGCTCAAACTTTTCAACTACACTAGAAACTTATTTCTCTAATAATTAGTGTCAGTAGTGGAAAAATATTAACTGTTGTCTATGTAAAAGGAAGAAAAAATATATTTTTCCTATACTTCTTTGCTTTTGGTGCTATTTTCTTGGATTTTAGACCTACTGCATTTGTTACTTAGTTGCTTGCTTGGTATTCTCTTCTTTACTAGATTAGCGTTTCCAAAACTTACCTAATGATAGGAATCACATTGGGCTTTGGCTGCAAATTCAGATTCCTTGGTCCCATCCAAACCTACTGAATCATACTAGCTAAGACTGGGCCTGGGAATTAGTATTTTCAATGTGCACTTGAGGTGCACTTTTGAGTTATTTTTTTACGAAGATATGAGTTTGCTTTCAACTTTTTTATTCAATGGATCCTTTTTTCCACAAATTGCAATTTTGTTCAATTCAAGAGTCTTTTCTTTTCTTTTTTAGGAAGATTAGCCCTGAGCTAACATCTGCTGCCAATCCTCCTCTTTTTGCTGAGGAAGGCTAGCCCTGAGCTAACATCCATGCCCATCTTCCTCTACTTTATATGTGGGATGCCTACCACAGCATGGTTTGCCAAGTGGTGCCATGTCTGCACCCAGGATCTGAACCGGTGAACCCTGGGCCACTGAAGCAGAATGTGCAAACTTAACTGCTGTGCCACTGGGCCGGCCCCTCGAGTATTTCCTATGTTATCTATTTATCTATCGTTACTGCTACCTGTGGTTTTTTTCATTCTTTGTTGTGAATGCTAATTATCTGTAGAATGCATCCTCAGTCTTTTGTGGAAATTAATAAAAGAAACCTCCACTAAATTGGAGTCTGGATGGCCTAGCATGCACAACTCAAATTGCAGTTCTTTGCTGATCCCAAATAAACCCATTTTTGCTGAAATAACCGGATGTCTATTTGTTAAGATCCCCAACGGGGATCCAGAGAAGACCCCTGATAACTTTAAGGCTGGTGAGCCAACATGGGCAGTACCCACAACAGAGTCCATTGAGCTCGCTGCTTTTCTTGCTGACCCTGGATTTTAGGGTAAGTCTTTCTCCTGGATCTGGGCTTCTGCTCTCTTTGCATTTGGAACATTTCCAGACTCTACTCGGGATCTATTTTGAGACTTTATTCTTTTCTGGTTTAGGCCTTGTTTTGGCTGCAAGTACTCACTTGGCACTTTGACCTGACTCTTTGAATCAGGCTATTCCATTGAAACTGGCTGCTCAGCTTTCAGTCAGATTCATCTGGAATCAGACTGTTTCACTGGTTGGTACTGTATCATTCAGCTGACAGCCTGATTCCTTTGGAACTGGGCTGTTCTATCAGAACGGTGCCTGTTTAGCCTCTGGCCTGACTCCTTCAGGATTAGGCTGCTCCCTTAGAATTATGTTGGTATTAAGCCTGCAGGCTGTTTGAGCTGTTCAAGATATTTCAGCTGCAAGCTGTTTAAGCTACTTAAGCTGTTTAGGTTATTTGAAAATTATTCTTTTACTCTAGAGAAGAACTTCTGAGAAATGGGATCCCAGTCATCTAAATGTTCTGAGGGAAACCCTACTTTCCAGATGGACCCTAGGAGGGCTCACTTTTAGGAACTCTGGGCCCCCTACATGTGCATTTTTAATTAAGTGGGCCAAACTGACCAAAAGGACTTTGGAGTCACAACGACCATTGTGAGGAACTTTTGATCTCCCCAAACTAGCTTCCCTTAAAACCAAATTAGAAGACCATGGCTCTAAAATTAAGCAAAACGAGTGGTATATTTATTTTAATTGGTACCCGTACCCTTCTAAATGTGCACAAAACTCTAAATTCACCTCATTAAAATTGCCTCAAGATATCATGTCTAAACTAATTAATACAACTAAAAAACAGCAAAGGGCTTCTGAAGCCTGGTGTTTCCCACCTCCTTCTTCTTTGCCTTATCTGCCATCTTGTTTGCCTTGACAGCTGGAGAATACAAGGACAGTGTGTCTTTGCTGTATTTACTGTCCTACTCTCTCTACATAACCAAACAGAGGCCTCTTATTGGTCATTCCCATTGAACTTCTATAAATGTTTTAAAATGAGAACTTCCAGGAGGTATGCGTGTTTCTGGGTTTGCCTCCGTGGGAAGAGCTCTCCTCCCTTGGATTGGAGTGAGTACCAATGAACAAGTGATCAGGAATCTCCCCTTCACACCAGAAGAGTTGGCCAATTCCACAGCCAAAGAAATTTCAGCTTAAATGATCACTTAATGATCAAGGTAGTTTTGGATAACTGTATATAGCCCTTGATTATCTACTTGCTGAGCAAGGAGGTGTCTGCGCAGTGGCAAACACCTCCTGTTGAACATGGAACAATGCCTCTTGGGTAGTAGAAAGCCTTGGAGAAATAGAGTTTACATGGCAAGAGCCTGAGAGTTCCCTCTCCTAACTTTCCTTGCTACTCATATGTGACCTAAATGGTTTTCAAACACTATGCACTTTTCTTCCAATGTGGGACACAACAACCAGGAAAGGTCCTAACTGGCACTGAGGGACAAAACCATTATGCACAGAGAGCTGACTCTTGATCAGCAATGCTTTCAGAGAAAGATCTTGATCAAAAAGGGAAAATGTGGAAGTTAATAAAAGAAATCTCAAAATTGGAGTTGGGAAGGCCTTAGGGGGAGCTCTCACACGTCGTCAGTTACTCCAAACAGGAAGAGATGTACACATGCATCTCTGGAAGAAAATGCAGCTACTTTATTCCTGAAGGAAGGTTTCTCTCCCTGCCTGGCAACAGTCCAGCCAATGAGAAGCCATCAGCACCCTGAACTTACTTTCCTCTAATGAACTTTTGTTTAGAACAGCCCCTCCCTACTCCTCCTTTTGCTCTATAGAAGCAAGCCCCACCCTTTGTCTCTCTGGATTTGCCTATGGTTCAACATAGCATGCACATCCCAAATTGCAGTTCTTTGCTGATCCCAGATAAGCCCATTTTTTGCTGAAGAAATAACTAGCAATCTATTTGTTTAAAGTCAACACCTTGTATGAAAACTTTCACCTTTTAGCCATTTGAGGATTTTTACTTTTTTAATTAATTTTTTATTGAGGTAAAATTGGTTTATAACATTATATAAATTTCAGGTGTACATTATTATATTTTTATTTCTGTGTAGACTATATCCTGTTCACCACCCAAAATCTAATTGCCATCTGTCACCGTACACACATACCCCTTTACCCTTTTCACTCTTGCCCCTGCCTCCTTCCCCTCTGGTAACCACCAGTCTATTCACTGTCTCTATATGTTTGTTTGTCCTTGTTGTTTTTTGCTTTTCCACATATGAGTGAAATCATATGGTATTTGGCTTTCCCTGTCTGACTTATTTAGCTTACACTAATGCCCTTAAGGTCCATCCATGTTGCCACAAATAGCAAGATTTCTTTTTCTTTATGGCTGAGTAGTATTCCATTGTATGTATATATATGTGTATATATATATATATACCACATCTTCTTTGTCCACTCATCCATTGATGGGCAGTTAGGTTGTTTCCAAGCCTTAGCTATTGTGAATAATGCTGCAATGAACATTAGGGTGCATATATCTTTTCAAATTAGTGTTTTTGTATTCTTTGGATAAATACCTAGAAGCGGAATAGCTGGATCATAGGGTAATTCTATTATTAATGTTTGAGGAATCTCCATACTGTTTTCCACAGTGGCTCTGCCAGTTTACATTCCCACTAGCAATGTATGAGAGTTCCCTTTTCTCCATATCCTCTCCAACACTTGTTACTTCTTATCTTTTTATAGTAGTCATTCTGACAGACATGAGGTGATATCTCGTAGTTCTGATTTGCATTTCCCTAATAATTAGTGATGTTGAACATCTTTTCATGTGCCTGTTGGCCAATCTGTATATCTTCTTTGGAAAAATGTCTGTTCAGATTCTCCTGGGGTATAGCTTAGTGATAGAGCATTTGACTGCAGATTCTCTGCCCATTTTTTAATTGGATTGTTTGGTTTTTTGTTGTTGAGTTGTATGAGTTCTTTACATATTTTTAATATTAACCCCTTATCAGATATATGACTTGCAAATATCTTCTCCCAATTGTTAGATTGCCTTTTCATTTTGTTGATGGATTTCCTCTGCTGTGCAGAAGGTTTTCAGTTTGATGTAGTCCTATTTGTTTATTTTTCTTTTGTTTCCCTTGCCTGAGAAGACATGATATTCAAGGATACATTTTAGGATTCTTTGTTCTATGTCTGTGAAAAATGTCATTGGTATTTTGATAGAGACTGCAGTGAATCTGTAGACTGCTTTATGAAGTATGAACATTTTAACTGAACGTTTTTACTTTTAATTGAAAAAGTTTTCATCCACCATGGTCCATATTAGTGATTTGGATTTCTGCCATTATAATTTGTTCTCCTGAATCTGATGCAGAGTTTAATTCTTAGTTAACTTCCTTTGTTCTTTGTGACATTTACAATTTTTTAAGAATTTTATGTCAATTTTACTAGAGATGTTTTTATTTTATTTTGCTTGATTTTATTTTATGTATGTCCTGTTTTCTATGCTCAATCATTCTCAAAAATATGTTCTTTCCTTAAGGGCACCTAATAATTGCAAAATCACTCAACTTTGGGCTTTTGTTTAATTTTTGTTTTGTTTTGTTGGACTATTCCTGGATGATTAAAGCTCTGTCCAAATGGATTTGTCTACAGCAGGGTGAACGAAATCTCTTTGGGTCTTCACTCAGTTTACCTGGGGGCTACTTAACTCCTATTGTTTAATTTAGGGCCTCCTTGTGCAGTGTTTCTCAAACTTTAACATGCATACAAATCACTAGGGATCTTGTTAAATGGCAGATTATGAGTCAGTAGAGTGGGTGGAGCCTCAGATTCTGCTTTCTAATGAGATCTCATGAGGTCATGAGGTCTGCTACTGCTCACCTAAGGCCCACACTTTGAGTAGCAGGGTCTTAGTGATCTGCTTTTTAGTGCTTTGGACTTACAGATGTGAAATGGAATCAACTAATACAGTCTTCTGAAGATCCTTCATTAAGTCTAACTCTTGCTTCTCCAAATTGGGAGCATGTATGAGATAATGAAGTCTTTTCTGTGTTTTTGATAGGTGAAAAAAAAGCTTCTGCTATCCTGTTTCTTTCCACTTGTAGGCACTACACCAACAAAGTGGCCTTATAGTGGCCAGCTTTCAAACAAAGCTGATTTATGTTAGCTACTGAGAGCAAGTAGTGTGTTAAGCGTGTGACCTGCCTTTGCCACCAGTTTTTATTGCTCCAGATAAGGAACTGATGGTGAGATTCTCCTGTGGTCTCCTCTGCATATTCCCTGTGGTAGAATATTCTCAGGAGTGAATATTGCTTAACCTTGTGTTCCTTTGAATGCAGTGCCTTTGTGCTCTATGTTGCAGATTCTTTACCTTTTCTGGACTATGGATGACACCTATCTCTGATTAAAGCATTGACGATTAGTTTTCCTCATTGTATTTTGTTGATCATTCCGTTGAGGTCCTGTGGAGGGGAGTAGAAAAACTGAGGAGACAGCCACTAGAGAAACAGATACAACCCTTTGCTCTCTGCATCATCTCATGCAGAAGTCTTATAAATTCTACTGTTTTTGTTTATTTTCAACATGCAAAAAACCCTATTGATTTTATGATTATAAAATATTTCTTTATTATAATATTTTCAGACAATAAGTAAATGTACGATGACAAAAGGGACTAAAATTTCCCCTAATCTGACCACAAAGAAATATCCACTAATAAAATTTTGATGTTTAGATAGCCAGAATTTTTTTCTAAACATACATGGTACAGCTTTTTCATTTAAAAGGAATATTACATATGTTGTTTAATAAACAATTTTTGTAGCTAATAAATATTTGTCAATTTTGTGCCAAGAAATATACCTTTATGGTATCATTTTAAATAACTGAATAATATTTCATGGATGTACTATAATTTAACTGATAGCCTATTATGGGTATTTGGTTTTTTATTTCCAATTTTGCGCTTTATAAACAATACTATGATGAACATCTTTGTACAAGTTATCATGATTTGATATATATTAACAAACTTCCTTCTAAAAATTGTACTAATTTGAAATCTTGACAGCAATGCTAACGTACTCTATTGACTGTTATCCTTTTCATCACTGATCATCTGAGAGACAAAAACCAAAGTTATTTGTTTTTAATTTATATTTTTGTCAATATGTTTTCATATAGTAATTTATTTATTTATGCATTTTTGGTGAGCAAGATTGGTCCTGAACTAACATCTGTTGCCAATATTCCTCCTTTTGCTTGAGAAAGATGGTCCATGAGCTAACATCCATTCCAATCTTCCTCTATTTTTTGTATGTGGGATACCGCCATAGCATGGCTGGATGACCGGTGTGTAGGTCCACACCTGGAATGCGAACTTGCAAACCCCAGGCCACTGAAGCAGAGCATGCAAACCTAACCACTATGCCACGTTGACCAGCCCCTTCATATAGTAATTTTTTATTTGAGTTTTTTAACTTACCTACTCAAAACTTCTATGCTGTATTCACTCATTTAAAAAATAAAATGAAGCATCTAGTACATGTCAGACACAGTTCTACAACATAGTAACACATTTACTCTGCCATTGAAATACTTATTTTATTAGCTGTAAGAGATTTCGTGTATCAAAGATATTGAATCTTTACCTATCATGTAATTTGAGAATAATTTTTCCAATTTGTTTGTCAGTTTTATTTTTAACTTTATCATGATGATTATTTGTTAAAATGGTGATTGTTTTTTCCTGTGTTCAAAATCATCATCATTGTTCTGTAGAGTTTTTCCCATAGTGCCACACTGAGAAATTATAATAGTCCCTTAAAATGTGCTCTTTTACTATTAGGTTCTTTAAATACATTTTTAATCAATTGTGAATTTATTTTGCTATAAGTTGGAAGTGAGGGAACCAACTTTATTTTGTTGAAATTCCTATCCATTTATCCAGATATCATTTACTGAGTAATCAATCCTTTGCTTTCTGACTTGGAAGGCAATCTCAAAATGTACTTGTACAGGAGATGTTTATAATCATAATGTTTTATAAAATAAATTTTATAGTGTATATTTACATCTTTCAGAAATGAGAAAAACATGGTTAAGACTACACATAAACAGTTATATCTTCCCTAATAACTCAGCTTGTTTAATGGCATCCATCCAATAATCTCAGCTCTCTAGAATGCACCCAAGAACCTGGTGGAGGAAAAGAGGTCTCTAAGCATCCGCCTACCATAGGACAAAGAGCACACATTAAATTTCAGCTTCTGACTTAGAATCTAGATATTTCCAGCTTAGATTCTAGTCAAGTGGTCTTGATTGTACAGTTCCTGATTCACTAAGATTAGAAAGTATGAAGAGCATTAAATCTAGAGGAAAGCCTAGAGAACAGTGAGAAATGGCGCTAAACCCTGACAATAATCGGAAGGAGAGACTCAGAGCAAAATACAGACATGAGAAATAAAGAACACAATAGTTGAAGGTCATTTAATATAGTGTCAAATAATTCTACTCACTTCAAAATGTTATAAAAATTGATTCTCATGCCATTAATGATGAGCCATGATTAAACAATAAATTTTTACATAATATTCAGTATAAAGTGTCAGAAAAATCAAATAGTCCACCTCTTAATTATTTCTATAAACTTACAAATAAACTGCATACAAATACGGGAGCTGGCCCGGTGGCGCAGCAGTCAAGTTCACACATTCCAATTTGACAGCCCAGGGTTCACCAGTTCAGACCCTGGGTGCAGACCTACTCACTGCTTCTTAAGCCATTCTGTGGCAGGTGTCCCACATATAAAGTAGAGGAAGATGGTCATGCATATTAGCTAAGGTACAGTATTCCTCAGCAAAAAGAGGAGGATTGGCAGCAGATGTTAGCTCAGGACTAATCTTCCTAAAAAAAAGAAAAAATTCACATGAATACTAAAGCATTGTGTTTTAGTATCCCAACATATGATTTGTGGAATCTTCAGTAAATGCTTGCTGAGTATTATGAGAATTATTGAAACTTACGTTTGAAAAAGCCTACCAAGAAAGTCTGAGATACAGCTGGAGCAGTAGCTTGAATTCCAGATTTCACATTTACCACTCTATACTTAAGAGTGGGAGCTGAATCCCAAAATGATTATACCTAAGAAACAGACCCAGTCCAGCTGTGGATTAACCTAGGGAAATTCCAAGAGGCTCAGAGAGTTCCCGCTTGGTGCTCAGGACTAGAAGTGAGAGTACAGCCTTGAGCAAAATATTTAGGTTTACACCTATTGCTTCCTATTTCTGTTGAAATGGACAGGCTAATTAAACTTTCTCTACCTCAATTCTCTCACCTCTAAGATGGGGATAATAGTAGGTTGTTTGAATATTGGTTTAGTACATGAAAATAGCTTAGGACAGTAGGTAGCTGAGAACTCAACAAATGTTAGCTATTATTATTATTATCATGATTATATTGCTTTGTAGCTAAAAATCCAAGGAATCTATCACAATATTGAAGATGAAGATATTTAGCTCATTTAGGAAAGAAGAGTTCCTCAGTGACTAACAAAGAGAGTCTGGTCTTGTAGCACACTCACAATGCATTAAAATAATATTCCTAAATAAATATCTAAAAATGTATAGAAAATTTTAAAAAGTAACCATCAACAATATTAAGATAAAGAGACATAAATCTTTATCCAACAAACCTCACCTCTTGGTCTTTCTTTTGAATATTCGTGTTCAGGGTTTGTCCTTATTTACTCATATCATGGCTTCTTTCTTCTATAGAATTGTTCCCATCAGTTATATTGCCAGGAGTGAAATTACTGCCGTAAAAGATGTTAACACTTTTATGGTTGTGCTACTATAATCATATTGTTTATAACAAATTACATACCACGATTCAGGGCCAGCAAAGCAGAATGTTAAGCTCTAGGGTCCTGGAATCATTTAATTTGGATTCATCGACCATCTCTGCCACCTACAAGCTCTGTGACATGGCACTTGTCACTCAAGTTCCTGGGCATTATTCACCTCCTCTGTAGCATTCCAGGGATGAAAATACCAACATCATTTGGATGGTGGGAGGATTAAATGAGGAAATGGATTGAAGGTGATCAGAATCATCTCCAGTAGTAGATACTCCAAAAATATGTTATATTTTGTTTAATTTTTGTTCTGAATATGTACCACGTGCTTTGTGTCAAACTCTGTGCCAATTGTAGGGATACAGGACTTAACAAACATTAAGATATGGTTAAGTGTAGGTGCGTGAGAATGAAAAAAGGCATGTGTCAAATTGCTTATAGTTCTGTAAGGAGGCAGGTATATACAATGCTACAACGCAGGAGAGGCAGAAGAACCTAGTCCTGCCCAGTGGAGACTACAGAGGTGACAAATAAGTTGGGGAAGGGCATTCCCCTAAGCAGTGGAGTCAGTCATAGTTTGTGCAAAGGTGTGATGAGCATATTTAGGAGACAGTGAAAATTAAAGTCTGCAGTAGCTAGAAACTGGGCTTTGGGTAGAGATAAGAAGGGTCAGAGTGGGCCCTTGGGTACTGGGACTGACTACATTTCCCCACAATCTCTTCAGCGTTTCCTCAGTTGCTTTCTTAAAGGCAGACAGTGTGCAGGCATTTGGAGTCTGTCTTTAAGCTGTTGTTTCCCCTTAGACTGTGCAGTCTGTTCCTTCAGAAGCTAAAACAAATTACCCGTATTGGCAGATGGCTGAGACTACTGCAGTTAAGACTGTCTGGCATGCCTGCATTTCCAATGAGATGCTCCTGATTTATTTCATCTGCAGTAATTAAACTTGCCTTTCTTTGCAGCGATGACTTAAAAATGTCAGGCGCCCTGGGTCTCATTGAAGATATTTGTTATTGTCACTGTCCGGTTAACCAGGGACAATTTCAGGTACATCTCAACCCCTGCTGTGGCCATTTCAAATCCTCACTTTCAAACCCTAGGAAAGAGCCCCTCAGCGCCAATACTGAGGTGCAGCTCAGAGCCATTCCATTCATTAGAACCAAAGACTGATAACTCTCATCTCTGTCTTTGTATCCGGACAGAATGATGACTCTGTCCTAGGGGGTTCTTGTCAATTCTGTTCCCCAGAGCAGTAACAAGGCGCAGAACTACGTCAAGCTATGGAGAAAAGAACCATTTTGGAATATTGTATGCACCTAAAGGACACAAAATATAGACTTCAATTCAAAAAGATAAACTTAGACACACAAAAAAGAATACAATTGATGTCAAAATTTCACTTAAGATATCCACAGACATTTGAACTGTGATTTCTATTCCCCCACCTTTGATAACAATACTTCGTTATCTCATTGAAGAATCTGCAGGCACGTTAGGAACGGTGCAGAAAAGACAAAGGAAGCCAAGTGAAAGACACATGCAGTACAACTACTCTTTGCACAACGTTGCTAGAGCAGATCATCCTTCAGGAGTTAGTCAAGTGTGTAAGGAATGTAAGGAAGCCTCCATAAAAACCCAAGAGGACAGGGTTTGGAATGTGACGCACCCCAGCTCTATAGGGACAGAAGCTCCTGTGCTCAGGACCCTCCCAGACCTAGCCCTATGTGTCTCTTTATCTGGCTGTTGCTTATAATATCTTTTGTAATAAACCAACAATCTAGTGAGTAAACTAGTTTCCTGAGTTCTGTGAGGCATTCTATCAAATTAATCAAACCCAAGGCAGGGGTCATAGATCTGATTTATAGCTAGTTGGTCAGAAGCACAGGTAATGACTTGGATTTGTGATGGCATGTGAAGTGGGGGCAGTCTTGTGGGATGAGCCCTTACCCTGTGGAATCTGATGCTGTCTCCAGGTATATAGTGTCAGAATCAAGTTAAATTTGTGGGACACTTGGTCAGTGTCCACAGAGAATTGAGTTAATTTCTTTCTGTGTTAAAGAAAAAACACACATTGGAACTGGTGTTAGAATCATACTAGGTATATAACCTTTGGGGAGGTGGGTGTGGGAGAATGAAAGAGGGACTTTTGATGTGACAACAAGTAAGATTCAGTAAGACTGCAGGGAGAGCATATGGTGGAGGTGGTAGGAGATAAGAACAACAATAATAATACAGACAGCATCTTGGAGTAACAAGGGAGGCACTGAGCTAAGTCTGTTAAATGCTTTATCTTATGAGGTAGAAACTTCATTATGCCAGTTTTGAAAATGAGGGAACCGAGATGCAGAGATTATAAAGGATTAGACAGTCATTCAGCCCAGTAACTGGACAAAGGCCAAGTGATGAAGGGTCTTATATTCCAAGCCAGACTTTGAATTTTCCCCTGAAAACAATGAGGAGATGCGGAAGCATTTTAACTAAAAGAGTGGAATGATCAGATCTGCATTTTATAAAGATATACCTGGAGATGGGGGGGAGGAGGAAAGGAGGAACCATGAGCAGAGGAAAGCAAATTAGGACCAATTAGAAAGCTTTAGCTGATATCAGGGGGCAAATGATGAGGCAGAAGCTGGGCAGCTGGTGAGAAGGGAATAGATTTGAGAGATGTAAACAAACTACAGTGGACCATCATAGGCAACTCAAGAGTTAAAGCAATGAACTAAAGCAGATATTAAAGATGTTTTATTTTTCACTCCCCAAAGGATGTTGGGAATCTGCACAATTATACAGGATTTATACCATGGTAAATATTTATTTGGCAGTCTGGAAAATCTGATTAGTGATTAATAAACAGAGTTATTTTAAACTCATGGGCCACAGTCATTAAGAAAAAGAAAATTGCCTCTCTTGTTGCATTATATTTTAATTCCAAGCAGCAAGAGTTATTTAGCAGCCTTTGTTACAAAGCTTATAAACAACAGTTTGAAGAATGGGACAACATAAATAGAGTACCATTCTGACACTGTATGAGTCAGCCTCTCCAAAATAGGACAAAGTTTCCACTGCCCCAGACCGACAGGCGCAGCTGCTAGGGAGGAAGGCCTCGTCTCAATCTTCACCTCTCAGCTCGTGCTAAGTGAAGAAAAGGTTACAAACAGATTTCTATGGGGATTTCAGTTTTCAAAAAACCACTTAGCAGCCCCAGGTACAATTCCCTCAATTTCTCTCTCATACGTCCGTGAAAACTGGTCAAGGACAATTTACACTAGTCATGACTTTCCCTCTAAAAGGATAATAAAAGCAGTAGTTACTTACAATCTTCCAGGGAAGGCAGGACAGGAGAAGCACCAGAACTGAAGCCCATTCATCTGGCTCCGAAGCGCCTTCCCGCAATATCCGAGCAAGTGTTAGGGTTCAGGGCATGAAACAAAATGATTCAGTATTTTGCAGAAAGGCCGCCTGGAAGTTAAGTCCCATTTTTTATTTTTTAAATAATAATCTGTAGATAGATCTATTGCCTGAATTTTATGAATTTATGAATTTTCATAAATCTTGTTCAAAATAAGGCTTCATATTTGGAAGGCTGGATACTCTTTGAGAAATGCAAACTAAACCTACTTAGAATGGGAAAAGTGATCAAGTTGATACAGATTACCTTGGCTCATTCCCTAAATCTAAAAAGAAGCAAAAAGCCATGAAGTTAGGATATATGCAAGGAGGCCATCACATAGAGTTTTCTGAGGAATTTATTATTTTTAAACATAACATATATACCAAAATGTGCACAGATTGTAAGTGTGTTAAGTCATTGTATTTTCACATTGTTCCCATCCATGTAACCAGTGACCAGTTCAGGAATCAGAACTCAGCCAGCACTTCCAGTCACTCCTTTCTCCTTTCAGTGATATAATGCACTGACTGTTTCTGTATCCTCAAAATTTGTATGTTGAAGCCCTAACCCCTAATGTGACGGTATTTGGAGATGGGGCTTTTGAAAGGTGACTAGGGTTAGATGAGATCCCAGGGCGGCGTGGGGGTCCCTGATGGGATCAGTGCCCTTCTAAGAAGAGACGTCAGAGAGCTTGCTCTCTCCTCGTATGTGCACAGAGCAGAGGCCACACGAGCACGCAGTGAGATGGCCACACGTACAAGCCAAGGGAAGAGACCTCAGAGTGAAACCTACCTTGCTGACACCTTGATCTTAGACTTCCCACCCAGCCTCCAGAATAGAATAAATTTCTTTGTTTAAGCCACCCCAATTTTTGGTGTTATGTTATGGCAGCCCAGGCAGACTAAGACAACCGGTGACTGCTGTTCTGACTTCTAACAGCATAGATTACTGGTCGTTGGTTTTAGGTTTTATGTAAAGTGGAATTGCAGTGTTTGCATTCTTCATGTTTGGCTTCTTTACCTTGATATACTGAGAAGTTCATCCATGTTTGCCAGAATAAGGAAATGCTTTTTCTATGTCCAGTTTGCTGAGACTTTGTTGTTATTGTTGTTTACCATGAATGGTGTTGAATTTTCTCAAATGTTTTACTGCATCTAGATAAAGGATAATGTGATTTCTCCACACGTACCATTTTCCTGCTATATAGAGAATTATTACATTGTTGACTTTCAAATGTTAGCTTACTTTTACATTCCTGGAGTGAGACTAGTTCAGTCTTACTTATCTTTTATGTATATCTGGCTGGCCTCACTGTGCTAAACTTTTGTTAAGAATTTTTGCGTCTATGTCTATGAGAAAGACTGCTGTGCAATGTCGTCAGTTTTGGATTCAGGGTTATATTGGCCTCACAAAAAGAAAAGGGAAGTGTTCCCTTTGTTTCTACTCCTTGGAACAATTTTTTAAGATTGGTGTTTTTTCTTAAATATCTGGAAAAGTTCATTGGTAAAGTTATATGAGGATGTTTTGGGGTTTTTTTGTTGATTTTGTGTTGTGGTGTAGAGAGTACTTAGCAAGAGATTCAATTTTTTTGGTAAATATTAGGCTAAAGACTTTTTTCCTATTACTTTCAGTTTGAGTAGTTTTTTCTTAAGGAATTTATCTATTTTCATCCAAATTATCAAATTTAGTGGCAAAAAGTTGTTCCTACAATCCTCTAATCACTTTAAATTGTGTAGGATCTGTAGTGATGTTCATTCTTTCTATTGGTAATTTCCTGCCCCTTCCTTCCTTTCTTCTTTTCTCCTTCCATCTTTCTTCTTTTCTTCCTTTTTTGTTGATCACTCTTTCTAGGTTTTTATCAATGTTAATTTTTTGAGTCAACTTTTGTCTTTGTTGCTTTTCACCATTGTACGCTTTTCTATTTTATTAGTATCTACTGCTAATTTTATTATTTTCCTTCTATTTTATTTAATTTAGTTCTGCTGGGTTTTTTCCTTTGTTACTAGCTTCTTTCTTTTCTAATATATGCATGTAAAACTAAAAATTTGCCTCTGAGCCCTACTTCAGTGGAATCCCACAAGTTGCTTTCTTTTAAATGTTGTATTTTTGCTATAATTCCATTCAAAGTATTCTTTAATTTCAGTTGTACTTTCTTCTTTGATCCACAAATTACTTAGTAGCATGCTGTTTAATTGCCAAATGGCTGGAGATTTCAAGTTATCTTTTTATTATTTATTTCTAGCTTAATTCCAGTGGGGATCAGACATCATACTCCGAATGATATTAATCCTTTGAGATTTGGTAAAGCTTCCTTCACAATCTAGCATATGATAATTTTAGTAAATGCTTTATGTGCACTTGAAAATAATGTGAATTCCCTTGTGATTGAGTGCGGTATTCTATGTAGGTCAGTAACAACAAGTTTATTGATTGTTTTGTTCAGATCTTCTCTATCCTTATCAAGTTTTATTTAATTGTCCTATAAGCTATAAAGAGAAGTTTGTTAAAGTCTATATCTAACACTTTGGATTTGTTTATTTCTCCTTTAAATTATGTTACTTTCGGGATTTTAAAAATATATTATGAAGACACATGATTGGAGGCATATGGATTTAAAATTTTGATATCATTCTCACAGATTTTCTCCTTTGTCATTATAAACTGTACCTCTTTATTTCCAGCAATATTTCTTTTGTGAAAGTCTGTTTTCTTTAATATTAGCAAATCTTCTGCTTTCTTTTATTTGCATGAAATGTGAGTTTTATTTTAATTCATTTATTTCCTTTATATTTAGTGTGTTTAAATGTATTTATTTAATTTAGTTACTTATTTAGCTGTGCTTATATCAACAACTTTGCTGTTTGTTTTCTGTTTGACCCAAATGTTTTATTTTCTTTTTTTCTCATTTTTATACTTTATGTTTTTCAAATGTGATTTTTATTTCATTTCACCCTGTTAATTTGCTAGTTCTTTTTGTTTTTATTACTTTTTTAGTGGTTACTCCATACATTATGGCAGTCATTCTTGGGTTAGTAAAAGATAGCATAAATATTATTTTTATCACTTCCTAGCCATGCTAGAGCTTATAAGACTTTAACTCCATTTATTCCTCATGCTTTTCATGTTATTTTTGTCAGAAATTTTAGCTCTACATGTACTGTAAGATCCATCAGATGTTACAGATATCCTTTCCTGCAGTCGCTATGCCTTCACGTTTATCCACTATTTAGTTTTCCCAGCGCTCCTCATTCTTTCATGTGCTTCTGTGTTTTCACTGGAATTATTAATTCTTCCTGTACAACTCTCTTATATTTAAAAAAAATATTGGTCTGCTTGTGATGAATTCCCCCAGTTTTATTCTGAATATGTCTTTATTTTTACCTTTACATTTGAAGGATACATCTGCTGGGTATAGAATTCTAGGTTTGTGTTTCAGCACTTTGATGATACTGTTACATTCTCTGCTGGCTTCCATCAGCTCTGTAGAAAAGTGAGCTGTCAGTTGATCCTTTAAAGCTAACATACTCTTTTTCTCTAACTTCTTTTAAGATTTTCTCTTTCTCTTTGGTTTTCAATAATTTGACCATGATGTGCGTAGAAATTTTTTAATTTATATTTTTCAATCGTGCTTCCCCTGGGCTACCTAAGCCATGGGCTGGTGTTTTTCATCACTTCTGGAAAGTTTTCAGTTATTATCTCTTTAAAAACTGCTTGTTCTCCATTTTCTTTCCTCTCCCTCTTGAATGCCAATTACATATATGTTATACTATTTGAACATGACCTGTATGTCTCTTATACTCTGTTCTATTGGTTTTTAACTCATTTTTCACTCTGTGTTTCATTTTGGATATTTTCTATTGACTATTCTTCCTATTCACTGTTCTGTCTTCTGGTATGTTCAATTTGTTATTAAAATTGCCGATTCGGAGATTGTGTTTTTCAGTTCAATAATGTCCATTGATTTCCTATGTGTATTCCAATTCAATGTTAAAATTCCACATTCTTTTTATTTTTCTTCATTTTTTTCTATTTTCTTGAACACCTTAATCAAATTTATTACAAAGAACTTGTTTGCTAACTCAAGTATCTGGACTCCTTGCTGGTTTGTTTCTAGTGTCTATTTTTTGTGTTAAGGTTTAGCCGTATATCCTATCTCTTCACATGCCTAGTAATTTTTTATTGAATGCCATAATTGGGGTAAAAAATTGTAGATGCTTCAAATTATTTTATCTTCCCCAAGAGAGGGTTCCGCCTTTCCTTTGATAAATAGTTAGATGGAGACTGATCACTTTAATCCAGTTACAGACTGCTTCGGGCCAACACTGAGTTACAGTTTAGTGAAAACTCAATCAACTGCTTTTGTACCTGTTTTCCTAGGAGATTGGCCCTTCAGGGCTTTCAGTTGGGATCATTGTAAGTCTTTGTCTCCTCAGCAATGAAAAACTGCAGGAATTTCTGCTCTGATTTTCAGGGGTTTTCAGCTTAGCTCTTTAGCCTCCCACCCCACACAACACCAGCCCATGGCTTAAGTAACCCAGGGAAAGCATGATTGAAAAATATAAATTAAAAAATTTCTACGCACATCATGGTCAAATTATTGAAAACCAAAGAGAAAGAGAAAATCTTAAAAGAAGTTAGAGAAAAAGAGTATGTTAGCTTTAAAGGATCAACTGACAGCTCACTTTTCTACAGAGCCAATGGAAGCCAGCAGAGAATGTAACAGTATCATCAAAGTGCTGAAACACAAACCTAGAATTCTATACCCAGCTGTGTTTAAAGTCCCTCAAGTTTCCAGTTTTATCGTTCCAGTTCTGAGTGAATGGCAAAAGCTCTGCTGGTTTCTCTGTGTACGGCAGTGGTCCTGCTTTGGAGGTCAAGCTTGGTTTTTTAGATTATAGCTATACCCAGATCTGCAAGTGCCTCCAGGGAAACGGAAGTCGGAGCTCTGCATCCCTGTCAGCTCACCATTCCTTAGGGTGTTTTCAGTTCTCCTTTCTTGCTTTCAGGTTCCCTGTCCTTAGTAAGTATTTGTTTTCCTTTTTTGGGCGGGCGGGATTAGCCCTGGGCTAACTACTGCCAATCCTCCTCTTTTTGCTAAGGAAGACTGGCCCTGAGCTAACATCCATGCCCATCTTCCTCTACTTTATACATGGGATGCCTACCACAGCATGGCATTTGCCAAGCGGTGCCATGTCCGCACCCGGGATCCGAACTGGCAAACCCCAGGCTGCCAAGAAGTGGAACGTGTGAACTTAACCGCTGCACCACCGGGCCGGCCCCAGTATTTGTTTTCTAAGTAGTGGGAGGCTGTGGAAAATTCTACCCAGGTTTTCTGAAATTTGGGCTTAGTTCTTTAATCTCCTATCCTATGCAGATTTGCAGTTTATCAAATATTGAAGGGAAAATTGGCCATCAGTTTGAGGACTTTCACATCTCTAAATCTGTCACTCAAATCCTTAACTGTTACTACCGTTGCTGCTTATTCTACACCCCAGAAAAAGTTCCCAGCCTGGGCTGAGCCCAGACTCTCAGCCCACGCCCAGAAGCAGGTAATTTCTACAGAGAGAGCTAAAAGGCTTGATTTCACCATCTAAAAGTTTTCCTCTCCCTGAAATTTTATTATATGTTCCTAATAGTTCTGTGGTTTCTGGCTCTTATTAAATCTTTTAAAAATTATATTCTGTCTGACTTTTCTAGTTGGGGTCAGTGGGAACATTGATCTGCAATAAAATTCTCCATCCTATTCCAAAGCAGAAATCCTGACTTGGCTTTTTATATAAATAAAATAAATGTCACTCTTTATTTTTTTGCTTCTCCATGGGAGCTACTTTCAGACCTTCTGAATACATTTCCAGTGTCTTTCACTCAAGGCTACTTGACACATAAATGAAGATGGACAAAATAATTTTATTTCAAAGGAAAAGAAAATCTATACACCATAATTTATATCTTCTCCAAAAGTTGCTGGGTGTTTTTTAATCTGCAACCAAAGGTAAGTGAAACCATCAAAACTAGTTTTTCTATAAATGTTAGCTTTTAGACATGTTGGCTTTTAGGTATATATATATTTACGATTTCTGAATAGGCATTTCTTTACTCATAAATTTTAGAGAAGAGTGTTTTCTAATTACCCATCTAAGGGTTGGTAAAATCAAGCTATACACTCATGAGTTTTCTGTCCCTTGTCTCCCCTTCAGTGACATGGGTGGAGATTAACTCTCTCTTGCCCCACACCTCAACTCCAAACATCCCAACATGCCCCTCACCCTCAGTGTTGTTCATAAGGAGTTTGATACTTTTGTGTGTCATAATGTAATTTTAGTTGGGAAATATGTTTGTAGAGGGGGTTGAGACTTTTGAAATATGCAACCATTTGATATCAGCTTGGTGTAATGAGATCTAGAAGTTCTGATACCTCTCCTGCAGAGCAATAGAAATGGTAATGTTACCTTTGTGTAGCATTTTCTGCTTACAAAGTATCGTTACATAATCTCACATTTACATCTCAATAAGCATATAACAAAGTTGTTATTATCCTCATTGGAAAACTGAGAAAACTAAAAATCTGAGAGATTGATTTCCCCAAAGTAAAACAGCTAGAAATGTGCTGAACTGGGGCTCAAATCCAGGTCTTTCAATTATAGATTCCATTCTGTTTCCTTTTACTTCATTGTTTTAGTGAGGATAACTAGCATAGCAAGTATTGTGCTAGGAAAAGGGAAAACAAAATCATATAAAGTCCTGCCCTTATATCTACATAGTCCATGGGAAGACAGACACAGGCTATTACCCACAATTTTCAGGCGATGTAATAAATATCATACTATGCAGATGATGGCATGGGAACTTATAGAGCTGTATTTAAATGAAAAAGAACAGATTAGTAAAGGCTTATCTGAGGAACAATGACGCTTGAGCTGAGTTTTCAAGTTGCAAAAATTGTGTGAAGAATAAAGGAAAAGTTGGATGAAGAATAAAGGAAGAAGCAATAGTAAATGGAAAGACACATAGGTGCAGATCACAATTGCTCTAACATCCTAAATATAATATTCCACTTGGGGAATGGTTCAGAAAGTAATGATTAACCTATAGGTTATTAAAGATTCTTAGAGCTAGAATTGTTCCCCAGAGTCTGCCTAGCCAATCTACTTGTTAGCAGCCACACGGCATCTTAATGGTACCAGCCAAGAGGGCATTAGTCCACAAAAGAAACCTTTACATCTTCTCTAACAGTATTTTCCATTCACTAACAACACTTTTTTATTTCTGAATTATTTCGAGAAATAATCTTCAGAACTCATGTACTACCTGTTTCTGCCTTGGGTAAGATTATCCCTAAATCATCATAGTCAAGTGAAAGCACAAAGAATAACATATTAATGTTTCAATTTGTTAAATTCCTCACATATTTTACCAACTATTCTTGAAAAGGTCACTGCAGCCGTTGAGGACATCGATTTTTCTCCATGTAGAGCAGGTCATCATAAACTCTCAGCGAAATTTTTTTTATGTTTAATGGACCAAAATTTACAAGATTCTATTTTATCTACTTGCAGATCATTCACTTTCATTTAGTGACAGTTTTCCAAGCTGAAAAAAGTATATAAATAAAACAATGTGATTGTCAGTTCTATATTATTGATCCTACTATAAACTGAAATAGTTTGTCTGTCATAAAAATTTTTAATTCTTTATAAAAATGTGTGCTTTTCAAAGATGTCACAAATCTTATTTTATTCTCACATTTTATGATAGATCCTGAGCCACAAGCAGACACTGTGTCTGCCTGGCCCTTGGTCACAAGTGCTGAACCACAATTAAACTCAGTTTCTAATCCAGTGATTTTCCCATTATTCCACACTGCCTGATCACTGGTCTTCCTCTCTTCCTCTCTCTTTTTACCTCTTACTGACTATACCCCAAAAATCTTATTATACCTTGTAAATTCTACAGTGAACAGACTGGAGTTACCTTCCCTGGAGTTTATGCTGTTGATTAGAGTTCCTGAATTCCATAACCAAATGACAAATGACTTTGACTTTAGGGAGCTCTCTCTTTGTGTCAATTACTGAATATTCCCTTTCTGAATCCTAGATTCATTTTTTATCCCTGACACAGAAGTAGGACCTGACCTACTTTCTAAATTTATATTACATTGCACTTTACCCTCACTTCTAACAACCCAATTTATTTCACTGCTTTGAAGAAAAAAAATGATGTGAACATATTTCTTGGTGAATTTTTAAGTTAAACTCTTATCAAGCCCATTGGTTCAAGATGAGACATGCACAATTACTGAAGAGATAGCAAGAGAAAAAAAATAAAACATTCTAGTTTGTCACTTAACTAAAAGGTGAAGTGTATCAAAATAGACCTGGAGGTCAAGCTCATTAAAACCTTACTCCTTATAAGCAAGTTTGGGGAATAATGTTCTAGTAAATTATTTCCTTTTCCTGGTTAAGATATTACAAGATGGAAATTAGAATTAAAACAGTATAAGAAACTAGAGGCTCAATCTGGAAGGATTTAAGAACAAAGAAAAGGGAGAAAAATCTTATAAAAGCTATAATGCAATAAAATTTCCAGAGCTGAGGAAATGAGTTTTCAGATTTAAAAGGACCACTGAGTTACGATGCAATATGTTGAAATCCTGAAAGCTTCCAAGAGAAAGAAAATCACCTGGAGAATATCTGGGATTAGAATGTTTTAAGACCTAATCAACTCTTGTTTCACACAGAGGAATGACATAATCTTATTTATGATTTTGTAAAATGCCTCTGGAGACCGATAAAGATGGATGGAATGAAAGCAGGGAGGCTAGTTAGGAAGCTATCGCAATCATCCAACCAACACAATGATGACAATGAGGATGGAGAGTTCTCATAGATCCGAGACAGAACCAACAGGGGTGTGGAAATAAGGAATCTTAGGGGAGTGAGACATTTACCTGTTTCCAGAATCCTGTAGATATTCCCTGTGTAGCCTCAATGTGGCTGAAAGTGGTACCCAGATTGTATCTGCAGATAAGTTTAGTCGAGATTTAGAATTCCTTTCACAACATCAAGTAACCTTTACTTTTCTATCCCTAAATCACATACATGCTCTCTTTTAGGCGAGCATGTCTTTAAGCCAGGGTGGCTTTCCAGCCAGTTCCCTTTTCTCTCCCCACATTGCTCAAGAAAACAAGAAAAGAGAAATTACAAAAGTTGGTCATCTAAAACATGGTTCACAGTCTCTCCTCATAGATAACCTAAGTTCTAAATGACATGGTAAGCTAACTAATGTAATAAGAGTAAATACATTAAGTGGTATACAGTGGTATGATAATATTCCTTAGGTGTTTGGAGGGAGGGCTTTGCTGTTAGTAGTCATTGAGGTGGGGATTTAGGCAGAACCTTGAAGTATGGGTGTTTGATGGGTGGAGAGTAGATGAGAGGCATTGCAGAGAGCATAGCATAAATAAAAAGGAAGGCATGATATTTGTGTTTGGTATACAGAAAGTAGAAGAGCCTGGTTGGAGAGGTGTTTAGTACCATCCAAAACAAATAAGAGCATTTTTTGTGTTGGAGTAGTGCCCTCCTTTGACAATTTGGGCATCCACCCACAGGATCTTAGTGCACTTACTCCTAGAGCTAGCCTTGGGTCTGATTACATTAACATGATCAACATAGAAACTATTTGACCCCAGTAATTTTTGAACACTCATTATATTTTATATTCTCATTTTGTGGTAGGATGGGGTTGACTGATTCAGATCTCCCTTCAAGAGAACCTGATGAAAGTAGCATAGGTGATTGACAACCTCCAACTGCCACACTTTGAGATACACCTTTATGTTTGCAACAGGATCCACTTTACCTAGGTTGCTCCTAGCCAATAACTGAGTATCTGAGCAAGTCAAGAGACTTGAATTGGGTTATTCTTACATGTTGGCACAGCCCAAACTTCCCAAAGCTGCACTGAAGTCTGAGGCTCTCCTCATCCAATCTATCCTTCCATCTTTCCTTACACAGGTAGCCAATCAGCATCACAGTTTGTAAGCTGTTCCTGCCTTCACAGGCATTTCCTGCAAATCTCCTCTATATCTACTTCCATCTTGGTGCCTGCTTCTCAGGGGACCAAACTGACACACCTAGACGTGTCTCCTTAGGAATTAAGATCAATAATTATTCCTAGCAGAGGTGTGGAGGGTAAAAACCTTTCAGGGAACACTGTTCTGAGACAGAAGAATCAATAATTCCTCTCAAGTTTAATTTTCTGTTCCAGGGTTGAAAGGGACTTTAGAGGTCACCTAATTCAACCCTGCTTTATGATGTGTGACTACTGAAATAGTTTGGTTACCAAAAAATGGTCTCATTCTCCACGCCCTCCCTGTATCCATATCCTTTGCAGTGTAACTGCAGCTCCTCTAAGCAAGAGGTAAAGACTATTTATTCCTCCTCCCCTTGCATGTAGGCTGGCCTCATGACTTGCTTTGGCCCGAGTGAGCGTGAGGGAAGGGACATTGAGCCAGTTTCAAGCTTAGACCCCAGGAGAACTTGTACACTTCCACTTTTTCTCTTGGTCATCTGCCTCCACAAGAGAACAAGATTAAGGCCACCTGCTGGAGGGTGAGAGACCACATGAAACAGAGCTGCGTCAGTCTAGCTGTCTGGGAAAGTTCTCAGAACAGTGAGAAAGCCCAGCTAAGATAAGCACAGCTGTCTAGCTGACCTACAGCTGACCACAGACATAAGGGAGAGCCTCATGTGAGCCTAGACAAACTGCCAACCTGGCCTGCAGACTCATGAGCAGTAGTAAAAATTTTTTTAGGCCAATGACTTTTGGAATGGTTTGTTATGCAGCATCATTGTGACAAAGATAACTGATACATGCATCTTCTAAGATCACCTTTTTAAGTGAGCAACCCAGCTTCTGCTTGTATAATACCAGGGACATGGAGTTAAATAATTGATCAAAGTTGCTAAGGTTTAATTTTGTTCTTTTTCCAAAATTAAAAAACAATTTCAGATAATGTGGCTATTTCACTGGACCTCAATAACTTCTCAGTGACGGAGATACCTCTGTACTATATTTCCCCTCCTTCACCATTGTTTTCCAGTTTACTCCAATTCCACGACATTTCCAGTTAAGAAATTAAGGCTGATTTTTTCTTATTCCATTATGTCCAGTTCACCTATATATTTAGTACAATTAGAGAATTTTGTCCATGAATTTGGAATATATTTTATTGTATATGTTTCTTAGTATTAAGGATGATTTTTGAGGGAGGGGATTTGTAATTAGTGAAGTTGGTTACTTTTATGGGATTCTATATTTCAATTTTAGAAGTGATTATATGTTGTATCTAAAGTTCTGTGTGGGGTTGCGTATCAGTTAGGAAAGTGTGCAGCTGCAATCAACAGAAAACCTAATTATAATGACTTCAACAAATGGGAACTTTTTTCCCTCTCATACAATGAAAAGTCTGCTGTCACTGGAACTAGCTCAGGATCTCAACAATATCAGTCTCAGGGTCTCTGGGATTCTCAAGAACCCAAGGTAAATATCCCAGCTCCAAGGATTTTATTAAGGCAGGAAGAAGAGGTAAAAAGAAAACACAAAAACCCAAAGTTGTTTGTTCTTTTTCTTAAAAATAAGAAGCCCCCAGAAGATTTTGTTTTGTACAATTGCCTAGAATTGTACCACAGAGCCACCACTGCTGCAGACAAGATGGTAAATTGCAGTTAGTGTTTCCACATTGTGTGGAGGGAGAAGGGGAGCAGCGGTTGGGAATGGGTATTGGGTTAGCCAACAACAGTGTCTGTTATAGTATACACAGTAAAGCAAGAAGTAAAATTGGGGAAATAGGTAAGGCATGTTAATCAATACAGGATTTCTGTGTAGACACTCAACATGCACTTGAAAATTTTTGAAAAATGGTAAATATTCTGAGACTTTGCCAAGGCCCCCTAAAATTGCTTGAAGTGATAGTAGGGGTTGTCTATATTGTGGATGAGCAACTTTAGCCTGAGAATATAGAGTCAGACCAGAGCTCCAGAGCATGTACACTGGGAATAGCCCATATGCATTTCCATGTATTCAAACCCAACTTACACCCCCAACCGCTGCCCCAATTCGCCTAGTCATCCTCTTCCTCACTCCCCACATCTATCGATCCCCAAGTGCAAGCAACTCTACCTCCCAAATGTGACTGAAAACACTTTTCCTCTCCCATCTTACCGATCCCATTGTGGTGCAGGCCCTCACTACCCACCTGCATTACTACAACAGGAGCCTTAGTCCTTTCTACTAGCATTTTTTGGGGGCATGGAGATCAATACACAATGATCCTGTTGGGTGATATTTCTAAATTCAAATTGAGTATTTTTTCACTAGCTTTCTTAAAAATCCTTTCTCTTGAGGGTAAAATCAAGTATCCTTTTTCAAAACTTCAAAGGGCCTTCACTCTCTGGTCTTCCTGACCATCCTCTCCTGACTCATTCACCTTCCCTAATGCACCCTTTGCCACCAAGTTGCTTCAGTTCCCTGTATACCACAGACATATCATGCACTTTCTCTCACATGTTCTTTCACTATGAATAGCTTTAGTGTCCATTATTCACAAGGCCTACTCCTTTCATGTCCTCTTGCTTTCTTCTTAATGGTAACCTCATTTGTCATGTCTTCCCTTTCATGTGCCTCTCTTCGGAGCTTCTAGAGCAACTGTATTCTTATCACACTTGCTTACTATCTCACACTTACTTATCATTGTAATTGTTTGTTTATTCATGTGTATCTCTTTGGCCTTTTAAAATTCATGACCATCTAAGTTTTCGAGGCAATGGAATGAAATGCCAGTGTTACCTATGTGCTGGCGTTGCCCTGCCCTTTACTCTGACACAAAAGTCAGGAGCAGGCTAAGAGCTACAACCTGATTCAGGCTGTGAATCTAGACTATGTCTTTGTGTCTTTACTTGCTTCACTGTCAACATTTAATGTTGTTCCTGATATACTGTGGGTGCATTTATTGGATTGTTGAAAGGAGAAAGGGAGGTCAACTTTTGGCAAATCTTCCCTTCTCTATGATAAATAGTACAAACTCCACTCTCTGAAACTCAGCTCAAAATTTTTTGCCTTGGTTAAGCCTCAAAATATTAACTTCCAAGGCAACTCTTTACATCATAAAGGTATAGTAAATCATTTACCTGAATGTGGGTGCTGAATCTCTGTGGAAGATTTGACAGGCCCATGAGCAAGAAGGCAGGTGCTCATTAGGTCATGAAGAACTAGATGCAACAGGAAATAACAGCTACTTGACTTGTTTCACTTCCACAGGTTTTCCCTGATCCCAGGCTTCTAAACTCTTTCAAATTATTCCCTGCACTTCTTTCTATAATAAGTTTAATCTTTACCTTCTTTAGATTATTTAAATACATAGAAAATCCTTTTGTCCTTAGTAGTGTAAAAGGAAACTTCAGCCTAATAAATCCACATTATGAAAAATTCCAAATTAATGACCTTTTGGATTGACATTTTACTGAAGCAATATTCCTAATTATGACTCTGGCATTGCTGATGCAGACAGAGCAAACTGAGAAAAGTAATTTAGCTTTCTATCTTGATGCATTAAATTTTTTGAACTCTAAATATAGATTCTTAGGAACTCCTGAAGTTTGGAAGAAGCACCTTGATAGCCAATTTTTCTCCCAGTAACTTCACGGAAAGAGTCTGAAGGAACCCAACATTGTTTCCACATCCACATTATGAAAAATTCCAAATTAATGACCTTTTGGATTAATGACGTTTTACTGAAGCAATATTCCTAATTATGACTCTGGCATTGCTGATGCAGACAGAGCAAACTGAAAAAAGTAATTTAGCTTTCTATCTTGATGCATTAAATTTTTTGAACTCTAAATATAGATTCTTAGGAACTCCTGAACTTTGGAAGAAGCACCATGATAGCCAATTTTTCTCCCAGTAACTTCACGGAAAGAGTCTGAAGGAACCCAACATTGTTTCCACATCCACATTATGAAAAATTCCAAATTAATGACCTTTTGGATTAATGACGTTTTACTGAAGCAATATTCCTAATTATGACTCTGGCATTGCTGATGCAGACAGAGCAAACTGAAAAAAGTAATTTAGCTTTCTATCTTGATGCATTAAATTTTTTGAACTCTAAATATAGATTCTTAGGAACTCCTGAACTTTGGAAGAAGCACCATGATAGCCAATTTTTCTCCCAGTAACTTCACGGAAAGAATATGAAGGAACCCAACCTTGTTTCGAGGACCATCAGTATACCTTAAAGACCAAAGCAGCAACACTTAAGATTTACATATTGACCAAGCATTGGTGATCCAGGACGCTTTTGATAAAAGGAAATGTAAGTTAGTTTTCTTGCTGAATCAGATGAACAAAAAAAAAAAATGTGTATTTGATACCTTTCCTATTTAATAGATTTTATATTTTATTTTAGGAAGGCAGGATAAATTGTGGTTTGTCTTTTAGGCAAAAAATACCATTTTATAAATAGTGGTGTTCATCATTCAAGCACTGAGATAACTTAAATCTCTGACAAGTTCCTTGGGCTCAATCCTGAGAAGCAATTCCTCTGGACATGCCTGGGCTCTCCCACACAGAGCCTCTCTTCCTGTCTCTCAGGTGAGTTCCAAGCTGGGACCACAATCTTTTAATTTCAGGTACCCAATCTGAAGCAATTATCCCAGATTTCTTGAGGGTTAAAAATTAGTGCTTGATTCAAAGGCTGCAGAAATAGAAGATGTGATCCATTCAGGCACCACTGACAAATGTTATAGCCTTAGATAAATCACTTAACTCATTAGAGCCTCAAATCTCCATCTGTAAAATAAGAAGGTTGGAATAGAAAATATCACTTCATATTTGTATACACTCATCCCTCAGTATCTGTGGGGGTTGGTTCCAGGACCACTTGAGGACACTGAAATCCTCAGATACTCAAGTGTCTTATGTAAAATGGCGTATTATTTGCACATAACCTACACACACCCTCTTATAGACTTTAAATCATCTCTAGATTATTTATAATACTAATACAATATAAAAACAATGTCAATAGTTGTACTGTATTGTTTAGGGAATAATGGCAAGAAAAAAAAGTCTGTCCGTGTTCAGTACAGACACAATCATTGTAGGCCTTTTCATCTGCAGTTGGTTGAATTCCCGGATAGGGAGAATCAACTGTACTATTAAGCAATTTGCAAATCACTTCAAGTGTTTTCTCACTTGGTCTATAACAAAACTTGATGTGAAAGGCTGGGGCTTGGGTGAAATTAATATCCGTATGTTAACAATAAGGGCTAACAGGGGAAACTAGTTTTCCACATTCACAGCAAGTAACTCACTAGTTTGAGCAAACAACAGCACTCAAGCATGAGTCTTTTGATTCTACTTCTTGCTCTTTTTTTTTTACAATAATAGGCTAGTTTACAAAGTTTTTTTCAGTCCCAACATTTTTTCAATTTTAATTCCTAATGCAGTATGGCTAAAGTCCAGTAATAATATTTTATGAGATTAAATTTATTGTATCTTATCAATTCCACCCAAGTGGTTGAGCTCCTATGCACTAAGCTCTGTGTTAGGTGCTCAGGAAGGCAAAGATGAATAAGACTTGCTTTATTTTACTTCATAACACCATTTTATACCATTACCAAATTATATGAATATATATTTTTATTCAGACCAAAGCTGCCAATCCTGGGTAATTTTATGCTCATTTTATAGTAAAAAAAAAAAAAAAAAGAAAGAAAGAAAAAGGCAGACTAAGGCAAAGAGCTAAAGAAAGACTCAGAGACAGATGTATTTTATTTTTTCTTTCTTTTTTTTTTTGAAGGAAGATTAGCCCTGTGCTAACATCTGCCACCAATCCTCCTCTTTTTGCTGAGGAGGATTGGCTCTGAGCTAACATTCGTGCCCACCTTCCTCTATTTTATATGTGGGATGCCTGCCATAGCATGGCTTGATAAAGAGTGCATAGGTCCATGCCCGGGATCCAAACCAGTGAATCCTGGGCTGCTGAAGCAGAGAGTGCGAACTTAACTGCTATGCTGCTGGGCCAGCCCTGAGACAGAAGTATTTTAAAAAGAAGAGAAGAGGTTTTCTTGCAAGAAATGTAAAGAATATCAGATTTTTGCCCAAAGTAATAAATAAATAACCAAATAAATAAATTAACAAATATTTAAAGGAAAGAAAACACACACACACAATCGCTGAGGTTACCAAATTTGCTTTAGTTTTTTTTTTTTTTTAAAGATTTTTATTTTTCCTTTTACTCCCCAAAGCCCCCCTGTTACATAGTTGTGTATTTTTAGTTGTGGGTCCTTCTAGTTGTGCCACGTGGGACGCCGCCTCAGCATGGCCTAGATGAGTAGCACCATGTCTGTACCCAGGATTTGAACCAGTGAAACCCTGGGCTGCTGAAGCAGAGAGCGCGAACTTAGCCACTCGGCCACAGGGCCAGCCCTTGCTTTAGTTTTTACATGGTAAAGAAATAGAAATTTTCATCATATTAACAAATTTATAGCTAATATAAGCATGGTCAAACTTAAGGATAAAATCATTTTTGTTAGAGAATCCAAGATTTTGGCAAATAATCTTTCAATTATTTGTTGTAGTTCAAAGTCATTAACTTTTATTTTTTTGAAGTTGGATTAAGTAATTTACTTCTAAAGAATCTTCTTCTGGACAGAAATAGCTTTGGAAATTCTCACTTACTTTGTTGGTTTAGTCTAAAAGTCACATCTATCGTAATGATATAAACTCTACTCATAAAAATATTTCCTGTAGTACCAATAGTCAAGAGTATGTGGTGTATTCTTTACTGAATTTTATTAAAAATTTCCTCCTCAAAATTACATTTGGATCTTTAGCTCATATCAGTACCCTTTAGGTATTTGTAAGACAAAGCAGAGACCAACTGTGAAATAGAAGACTAAATGGCTATAATTTATTAAATAAATTTTAAATAAACCAGAGAAATAAGATACATTGTGAACAGAGGAAGAAATTTAAGGATGACGGTAGACTTCTCATAGGCAACAAAGCAAGGCAAAAAACAATGGGCCATTATCTTGAAAGTACTAAAAGAAAAAAAACCCTGAGCCAGCCCTAATGGTCTAGTGGTGAAAGCTTGGCGCTCTCACTGCTTCAGTGGCCCAGGATCATTTCCCGCTTGCAGAACCATACCACCCATTTGTCAGTTGCTGTGCTATGGTGGCAGCTCATATAGAAGAACTAGAAGGACTTACAACCATGCACTGGTGCTTTGAGGAGAAGAAAAAAATAAAACAGGGAGATTGGCAACAGATAATAGCTTAGGGCAAATCCTTCCCTTTCAAAAAAAAAAAAAAGAAAAAAACCTGTCAACTTAGAATTCTATACCCAGAGAAAATATCTTTCATGAATGAAACTTAAAGATTTTTCAGACATACAAAAGCTAAAATAATATATCATCAGCAGAGGTACATTAAAATAAAAATGTAATGAGGTTCTTCAAGCAGAAAGAAATTTGTATTGGATGGAAATAAAGATCTGCAAAAGGAACGTACAGCACTGGAAAAAGTAACTTCATGTACATAAAATTTCTTCTTATTCATTAAATCTCCTTAAAAATAATTGACTATTTAAGAATGCAGTCATACATTGCTTAAAACTGGGACACATTCTGAGAAATGCACCATTAGGCAATTTCATCATTGTGCAAATGTCATAGAGTGTACTCACTCAAACGTAGATGCTATAGCTTACTGCATACCTAGGCTGTATGGTACTAATCTTATGGGACCACTATTATATATGCAGTCTGTCATTGAACAAAATATCATTATGTGGCACATGACTGTAATAATGTTGTAGAATGGAGTATATGAGATGTGTAAAAGTAAAATGCCTGGAATAATAACACAAAGGCTGGAGAAAGAGAAATGTAAATATAATATTATACTGTTCTCATTTTTAAAGTAAAATGGCATAATACCATTTGAGTATAGACTTGATGAATTAAAGATGTAAATTTAACTGCAAAGCAATCACTAAAATAACATAAAAACTTATAGCTAATAAGCTAATTAAGGTGATAAAGTAGAATCATACAAAATATCAAATCAATGCAGAATCAGAAAAAAGAGTAAAAAAAATGAACACAGAATAAACGAGATAAATAGAAAACAAATAGTAAGACAACAGATGTTAAGCTTTAATATGTCAATAATTACATTAAATATAAATGGTCTAAATTCCAATTTTAGGTAGTGGTTGGCAGATAGGTTGAACAAAAAGTGAAAACTATGCTGCGTATAAGAAATGTACTTTAACTATAAAGACCCAAGAAGGTTAAAATTAAAAAAATTAAAAAGGAGTACCATGGACTATTAATTGAACAAAATTTAAGTTGTCACATTTATATCAGAAAACGTAGATTTCAAAGAAAAGAATATTATCAGGGATAAAGAATGCCATTTCATTTTAATAAATCAGAAAATTTTTTAGGATGAATTAGTCTGAATATTTATACACCTAACAACAGAGCTTCAAGTAAAGAGCTACAAGGAGAAATAGAGAAATCCATTTGTAACCAGAGATTCCATTACTACTCTTTCAATAACAAGGAGATAGACTATAAATAAAGATATGGAAGATTGGAACAGCATTCTCAATCAACTTGATTTAGTTGACACTTTTGGTGCATTTTACTGAATAACATCAGAATACTCATTATTTTCAAGTGCATACAGAACATTTACCAAGATAGACCATATTCTGCACCTTAAAACAGCTCTAAATAAATTTTAAAAGGATTCAAATTGTAGAAAAGTATCTTCTCTGACCACAATAGGATAATAAAAATTATATCTACAAAATCTGCAAGTATGTGGAAACTACATAATAAGCTTCTGAATATCATATAGGTTAAAAAAAAAATGGGGGGTGGCCAAGTGGTGTCGTGGTTAAGTTTGTGTGCTCTGCTTCAGTGGCCCGGGATTTGCAGGTTTGGATCCCAGGTGCAGACCTACACACCACTCATCAACCCATGCTGTGGCAGCATCCCACATACAAAAAATAGAGGAAGATTGGCAAAGATGTTGGTCAAGGGACAATCTTCCTCGTCAAAAAGAGGAATATTTGCAACAGATGTTAGTTCAAGGCCAATATTTCCAAGAAAAAAATAAAAAGAAGAAAAATATAACCTGAGTAGTCCAATGTCTATGAAAGAAATTGAATTTTTATTTAAAACTCTTGTCATATAGAACACTTCCATATAGCTTCACTGGTGATTTCTAACAAAAATTTCAGGAGTGAATAGTATAAATCCTACCCAATCTATTCCAGACCATTGATGTGAAGAGATACTTTTAAAATCATTCTATGTATTATCCTTATATCAAAACTAGAAAAAGATACTATAAGAATAGATAACTAAAGATTAATAATATTCATAAATATTGATGCAAAACTTCTAAACAGAAATTTAGCAAATCAGATCCAACTACACACACACATACAAATATAAATACATAGTACATCATGATAATTGGTGTTAACCAAGAAATGCAAAATTAGTTTAATATTTGAAAACCAATCAATGCAATTCACCACATTAGCAGACTACAAAGAAAAACTTTATAGTTATCTCAACAAAAGCAGAAAAATCATTTGACACAATGCAACGTCAGTTCTTTTTTTTTTTTTAAGGATTGGCCCCGAGGTAGCATCTATTGCTAATCTTTTTGGGTTTTTTTTCTTCTTCTCCTTAAAGCCCCAAGTACATAGTTGTATATTCTAGTTGTAGGTCCTTCTGGCTGTGCTGTGTGGGACACTGCCTCAGCGTGGCTTGATGAGTGGTGCTAGGTCTGCGCCCAGAATCCTAACCAGCAAAACCCTGGGCCACCAAAGCAGAGCGTGCAAACTTAAACACTTGGCCACAAGGCTGGCCCTGAAACATCAATTCTTGATAAAACTACCAGTCAATTAAGAATAAAAGGTAAGTCTCCTAACCTGATAAATGGGAACTATGAAACTCTATAGCTAACTTCCTTCTTAATTGTGGAAGCATGAATGCTTTCTCTTTAAGATCAGGAAAATAACAACAATATCCATTCTCACCTCTTCTATTCAACATTGTACTGGAGATTTCACAATGAAATAAACAAGAAAAAGAAATAAAGACATATATATTGGAAAGGAATAAGTAACACTATTTTATTCACAGAAAACATATTTTCAGTGTGGAAAATCCAATGGATTCTATAAAAAAGCAACCAGGACAAATAGGAAAGTTTAACAAGTTAGGTGGAATACAAGATCAATAAACTAACATGACATATTTCAATATGCTGGTAATCAATAATTAGAAATTAAAATTACAAACATATGCCATTTAAATAGGATAAAAGTAGGAAATACTTAAGAAATTTTATAGAAGTTGGCAAACTGATTCTAAGGTTTATATGCAAATGCAAAGCACCTAGAATTGCTAAAACCACTTTGGAAAAGAAGAAAGTTGACTGACTGACACTGCCTGATTTCAAGACAAATAGATCAGTGGAGAAAAATAAGGAGTCCAGAAATAAACTCACACAATATGGGAACAACCGGTTTTCAACGAAGGTACAAAGACAATTTAATAAGAAAGAAAAGACTTTTTAACAAATTGTGGTGGAAAAAAATTGGATATTCTTATGGAAAAACACAATCTTTGATCTATATCCCATACTATACAAAAATTACCTCAAGCTATATCACAGCCATAAGTATAAAACCCAAATCTATAAAACTCTAGAACGGAACAGAGAAGAAAACCTTTTGGACCCAGAGATGAGCAAAGATTTCTTAGGTACTACACCAAAAGCATGATCTATAACAGGATGAATTGATAAATTAGATTTCATCAAAATTATAAACTTCTTGGGCTGGCCCAGTGGCATAGTGGTTAAGTTTGCATGCTCCTTATTGTCAGCCCAGAGTTCGCTGGTTCAGATCCCAGGAACAGACCCATGCACCGCTTTTCAAGCCATGCTGTGGCAGGCATCCCACATATAAAGTAGAGGAAGATGGGCATGGATGTTAGCTCAGGGCTAATCTTCCTCACACACAAAAAAAATTATAAACTTCTGCTCTTTGAAAGACAATTTGTGAGAGTAAAAGGACACATCACAGATTTGGAGAAAATATTTGCAAATAATATACCTGATAAGGGACTTTTATCTAGATTACTTAAAGAACTATCAAATTCAATAATAAGGAATCAAACAATCCAATTAAAAGATGAGCAGAAGTTTGAACAAGCACTTCACGGAAGACAACGTGGAGGAAGAGAAACTTTCACACGCAGCTGGTAGGAATATAAGATGGTATGTGGTAGGCAGAATAATGATCTCTTATGTCCACATCCACGTGTTAGTTTACACGGCAAAAGGAATTAAGACTGCAGATGGAGTTAAGGTTGCTAATCAACTAACTTGAGAGGCGGAGATCATCTTGATTATCCAGGACAGGTTTCCTCCTGTGTTTTATTCTAGAGTTTTATAGATTTAGGTTTTACCCTTTGGGCTGTAATGTATCTTGACAATTTTGTATATGGTAAGAGATATGGATCAGAGATCGTATTCTTCCATAAGGATAGGCAAATTTTCCACCACAATTTGTTGAAAAGACTTTTCCTTCTCCACTAAATTGCCTTGACACTTCTGTTGAAAACCAGTTGCCCCCTTAAGTGTGAGTCTATTTCTGGACTCATTCTTCTCACTGATCTACTTGTCTTAAAGTCAGACACCGTTAGTCAGTCAACCTTATTCTTTATTATGTCTTTTATTCTATTTACTCTCCATTAATTTGCTCTTAGTTTTCTAGATTAGGTGGGCCTAATCTAATCACATGAGTCCTTAGGAACTGAGAACCTTTCCTGGCTGTGGCAGAGAGAAATGTGGCAAGAGAATAAGAGGCAGGGAGATACACAGTTGTCAGCTATGCAGATGGAAAAAGAATGCCATGAACTAAATAGTGCAGACAGCCTCCAGAAGCTGGAAAAAGCAATAAAATGAATTCTCTCCTAGAGCCTCCCAAAAGGAAAGCAGCCCTCTGACGCAGCGATCTTTAGCCCATGCAGACCTGCATCAGACTTCTGACCTTCCGAGCGGTAAGGAAATGCATTCATGTTGTTTTCAGCTGCTAAGCGTGTGGCAATTTGTTCCAGCAGCAACAGAAAACTACCATATGGTACAACTGCTTTGGGAAACACTTTGATATTTTCTTAAAAAGTTACATATACCGACCATATGATTCTTCCATTCCACACCTAGGTATTTACCCAAAATAAATTTAAGCTCATATCTATACAAAGACTTACACTATAGTGTTTACAGCAACTTTACTTGAAATGACAATAAAACTGGAAACAAAAAAAATGTGTACCAACAGATGAATAGATAAACAAATCTGGTGTACCCATACAACAGGATACTACTTAACAATTTAATAGAATAAACTATTGATCCATGTAACAAGATGGATGAATCTCAGAATAATTATACTAAGTGAAAAAAAGTCAGAAAAAAATAATACATTCTATATGGTTTCATTTGGATAAATTCTAGGACATACAAACCAGTCTACAGTAACAGATCAGTGGTGGGCACGGGAGAGGTGGCATGGGTAGAGGCAGGTGAGGGAAAGCAAATAAGTATGAGGGAACTTTTGCAGGTGATGGATATGTTCACTAAATTGATTGTGGTGATGGTTTCACAGGTGTATAGGTATGTCAAAGTTTATCGAATTGTATACTTTAATCTGTGTCAGTTGTATCCCAATAGAGCTGTTAAAAGAAAATAAATGCAAAATATCATGGTTACCAGATTTATGCTAGTAAGTTCATAGTAGAAAAAAATGCCATTTTTCACACATATTCATCCTATTTCCTAAAGGTCATGACTCAGCTTCAGATATCAACATAACAAAATTCAGGATAAAATTGTTTTTGTTAGAAAGTCCAGGATTCCAGAAAATAATAAGGTTTTATTATTTAGGGTACCAGAATTACAGAATCAGACAGGATGATCCTGCTAATTTTGTTCTACCTTAGGGCACAGTATTTGTTTTGTTTGCTTGACTGTGGAATAAGGAGTGCTTTTGACACAGGGCAATGTGCCAGTTTTGGCTTCTTGAGAGCTAAATAATTTGCCCAAAGTCATATATAGTCATAACAAAAGTTGAAAACTGAATCCTAGCCTGTCTGATTCCAAAGCCCTCTCCTCTACTTCCTGCTGCTTTGGATGTTTCCCGCCTGGTTTGGTTGTGACTCTAAAATTGAAGGACAAAGCTACCCCAAGTTATAACAGACTTTAAAGAAATAGAAGCTTTAGAAAGCATGATAAATTGCTTTATTCAAGTTGCTTTATACTCGCTTTCCACATTTTCCACCCTGTCTGTTCTCCTTGTGATAAATCTTTTTTTCTTTTCTAAGTCCAGGATATTTCTGAAGATGGTTCCAGAGAAACTACTGTCTCATGGATTTGGGAGTTTTATATTCCTGCTGCAAAGTTCTAGAGCCCTCATGAGTTGAGCACACCGCTGCCGTTCTCTGACTATTCAGAGCTGCCCGTCTCTCCCATCCCCTAGCTTTTCCTCAGTGTGCAGATGGACTCTTCTTGTTTCTATCCTTTCTCCATTTCCCACATAGAGGTTGGGGGCTCATTTTCAATTAATTCAAAGAGATTAAGATTCATTTTGTTAACTTGTGAAACTACAGAGATGCCGCTTTGTTGTCCACTAATACTAACGCATTAAAATGAAGCTCAAACGCAATATCATAGTAAAATACCTATCATTTATTGAGCATGTTCTATGTCTTTGTACTATAGCCTTGTTCCATATCCATGTGTTATCTGATATAATCTTCAAAAGTCTTTTAATAGATATTATTATCCTAATTTTACAGGAGAGGAAAATATGGTCCAGAGAAGTAATTTACAAAATTGTTTGCAAAGATGTTTGCCAAATGGCTCAGCTATTAAGTATCAGAATAAAAATTCAATCTCTTTAATGCCTGGCTCCAAAGCCAGGATCTCCTTATGCTGCATAACCTATGAACAAGGACATCAGCATAACCTGTCCTGCACCCAGACTCAGACGTTGATACTCACCCAATGGAAATATTATATCAGTCTCCTACTCAAAAGTTTCCAGTGGCATGTCTGGTTTTTATCCTTATATTACATCTAAATTATTTCATCTGTTTTTAAGGTCCTTTTGTATCTGGGCCAACCTTTGTTTCAATTACAAGAACGACCCAAAGAAGGGCTATCCTGTGTTACCAGTATCAACAGAGCTATTAGTGAACTAGCATTTTTAAACTCCCAATCACTCTTTGCTAAAACCACAGCACTGTAGGGTTTGCACAGAAATTTGGGGCCGGAGCTAGGAGACTGACCGACCAAGAAAGACTTCATTCTGTGTTTTTTCTTCTTTCCTCTAATGACTAAGATTAGCCTCCACAGAAAATAGATTCACCCAGAACCTTCCTTTCCTTTGAATGAGAATCTTAAAATATCCTTTGAAGAGACTCCTATGCAAGGGGTGGAAGATGGCTATGTCCTATTCCATCTGCCACAGTACAAACCCACATCTCAGGTTAGACAGTGTCAGGACTTCAATAGATCTTGGTGATGCCTAACCTCCAGCAACTGCCCAACTTCATTCTACCTGTTTAAACTTCAAGTCCATGAACTTCTTGTTTCAGCTCTCACATGTAAAGAGCTCAGAGTTTTCAACACCATCCTTACAACCTAAAAAGCTAGACAGTCTAAAAAGCAATTACTTTCCTTGAACACATCAGAGAACTGAAGACATAGGGCAAACCACCAACCTCCAAATCTGGAAAGACTGGGGTATCCAGAGAGATACAGCAGTTGAGATTTGCTAACAGGAGGAGAAGAAAGTGGAGTCATTAACTGGCAGGAAAATTCACAGTTGATATATTGTTGGAAGTTGGGTGTGGAGGGACCAGCATGAAAGTGAGAAACTCCTGGGCCTCAGTCTTGGCGCTGAGGGCATACTTCCTCTCCAGTAACCCAGAAGGTTTTCACAGTGAAGGTCCGAGAAAGAACTACAAAACAGCCAGAAAACAATTAAAAAAATATCAATAGTATGCCCTTACCTATCAAAAATTAGTTTAAATGTAAATGAATTAAGTTCACTTATCAAAGACATTGAGCGAGTGAATGGATAAAAAAACAACACCGACTTAGAATTCTATTCCAGTGAAATTATTCTTTAAAAGCAAAGGGCAAATAGACTTTATCAGACAAATAAAAGTGGACAGACTTTACAGTTAGAAGATCTGCCTACAAAGACTTCAGTGAGAAGAAAAATTATATAGGTCAGAAACTCCGATGCACATAAAGAAAGGAAAAGCATCAGAGAAAGAACAAGTTAAACTAAAAGTTCTAACTTTTTTATTCTTAACTGATCTAAAATATAACTCTATTCAAATCAATAATAGTAAAAAGTGTTGGCTGATGACAGCATATGGATAAATTAAATGAATAACAGCAATGCCAAAAAAGATGAGAAAGAGGAATTAGGAATAGTCTGTTATACGGCACATGCATTGCAGATGAAGTGGTAGAGTGTTATTTGAAGGTGGATTTAAATTCATTTAAAAATAATTCAAACTTTAAGATAATCATTAATTTTTTAAAAGAGAGGAGATAAAATCATGTTAAATCCTGATTAAAACTAGAGAAGCCATCAGAGGCCGGCCTGGTGACACAGCAGTTAAATTCATGCGTTCTGCTTTGGCTGCCCAGGGTTTGCCTGTTCTGATCCTGGGTGCAGACATGGCACTGCTTGTCAAGCCATGCTGTGGCAGGCGTCCCATATATAAAGTAGAGGAAGATGGGCACCGATGTTAGCTCAGGGCCAGTCTTCCTTAGCAAAAAGAGGAGGATTGGCAGCAGATGTTAACCCAGGGCTAATCTTCCTCAAAAAAAAAAAAAAAAATTAAAAAGAAAAAAAAAACTAGAGAAGCCAAAAAAAGGAAAAAATAATAAGCATGATGAATAGAAAACATTAGAAACATGGTGGAATTAATCTATGTCAATAATCACTTTAAATATAGTCAAAGTAAAATACACCATTTGAAAGATAATCAGAATGGATTTTTAAAAAAAGCTCAACTATGTTGTCTATAAGAAATCCATCTTAAATATAAAACTCCAGATAGGTTGGGGCTGGCCCTGTGGCCGAGTGGTTAAGTTCGCGCGCTCCGCTGCAGGCGGCCCAGTGTTTCGTTGGTTCGAATCCTGGGCGCGGACATGGCACTGCTCGTCAGACCACGCTGAGGCAGCGTCCCACATACCACAACTAGAAGAACCCACAACGAAGAATATACAACTATGTACTGGGGGGGCTTTGGGGAGAAAAAGGAAATAATAAAATCTTTAAAAAAAAAAAACAAAAACTCCAGATAGGTTAAAAGTAAAGAAATGGAAAAGATACTTGATACTAACACTAATCAAAAGAAAGTTGGGGCAGCTATATTAATCTAATATATTAATTTAATTTATGTTGATTAATTTATTAAGACAAGGTATAGTTTAAAACAAGGAAAATTATTAGTGATAAAAAAAGACATTACATAATGGCTAAGGGGTCAGTTCTCCAATAAGACAATTCTTCAAGAATCCTGAAGTTGTATGACAGAGCACCAAAACACATGATTTAAAAACTGAAAGAAGAAATAGATAAATCCATTATTATGGTTGGAGACTTCAACACCCTATTCCCATCAGTAATTAATAGATCAAGCAGGCAGAAAATCAGTAAGGCTGTCGTTGACCTAAACAGCACTATCAATCAACTTGATTAACTGACATTTATTGAATACTCTACTCAATAACAACAGAATACACATTCTTCTCAAGCTCACATAGAACATTTACCAAGAGAGACCATATTTTGGGTCATAGAATACACTTTAACAAATGTGAAAGAATAGAAATCATACAAAGTATGTTTGCAGATAGCAGTGGATTTAAAACAGAAATCAGTAACAGAGGATAGCTGGAAAATCCTCAGACATTTAGAAATTAAACAACACCTTCTACATAACACATAGACCAAAAAGGGAGTCTCAAGATAAATTTTTAACTATTACCAACTAAATGAAATGAAAATACATGTTATCAAAATTTGTGGGATGCAGCAAAAGCAGTAATTAAGGGAAATTTATAGCACTAAATACATATATTCAAAAACTGAAAGATTTAAAATCAATAACCTAGCTTCCACCTCAGAAAACTGGATATTTAAAAACCAATTTAGGCATAAGAAAAGAGAGGAAAAGACATAATGAAAATTAGAACAGAAATCAAGATAAGTTGTTTCAGCATTTGAAAATCAATCAATGTGATCTAACAGGTTAAAAAAGAGAAATCATATAATTACATCCATGGATGGAGAAAAAGTATTTGGCAAGATTTACATCCATTCATGATAAAAATTCTCAGCAAATTAGGAATATAAGGGGACTTCAAATTGATAAGGAACTTCTGCAAAAATTTACAGTTCACATTATATTAAATAGTGACTTACTGGAAGCTTTCCCTCTAACACTGAGAACACTAAAGGATGCCATTTCACCACTCCCATTCAGCATCATATTGACAGTCCTAATTAGTACAATAAGACGGAAAAGGAAATCAAAAGTATTTTGATGGAAAGAAAGAACGAACATTGGTTTTATTCACAGATATAATTGTCTATGGAGAAAACTCCCAAAGAATCTACCAAAGAGAAACAACAAAAAAACTCCTAGAACTAATAAATTAATACAGCAAGTCACAATTACAAAGTCAATACATAAAAAGTCATGTGCATTTCTACATACCGTCAATGAACAACTGGAATTTGAATTCACAAAACAGCGCCATTTGCAATAGCATACAGACTCCAAAAAAAGTACTGAAGTACAAATCCAATAAAATATATATAGGATCTGTATGCAGAAAACTACAAAACGCTGATGATAGAAACCAAAGATATTCCATGGTCCTGGACTGGGAGACTCAATACTGTGAAATCCAATGTCCAGTTCAAGCCTCACCTCCTCCACGGATCAATCCTGCTCAACTGCCATTGAGGTCCAGCTATTCCATATTCCCACAGCAAAGAGAGATTATTTCTTAAAATTTAGCCTTGATTTATACACCCTCTTGCAACACTGAATTTCTTCTCGTGTTTCATATTACTCTATGAAACCCAAGCTTCTCGAGCATAGAGATGTCTCACATTCATCAGCAAAGATCTGAAACCAAATGTAGACATTTAATACATTTGTGTTGAGGTAATAATTTCAGAACTCAAAACCAAAAAAGTAGAAAATAAAAAATACTGTGAGGGGCCAGTTCCATCGCCTAGTGGTTAAGTTCAGTGCACTCTGCTTTGGCAGCCAGGGTTCGGTTCCTGAGCGTGGACCTACACCACTCATCTGCAGCTGTGCTGTGGCGGCCCACATACAAAATAGACGAAGATTGGCACAGATGTTAGCTCAGAGCAAATCTTCCTCAGAAAAAAAAAATTTCTAATTTTAAAAACTACTGTAGGATATTTCCAGTATTCACGAGTGTAATAAATCATGCAATAAATACCTTTATACATAATCTTTACATTCATTACTCTTAATTTCCTTATGGAATCCTGAGTAGAGTGTAAATATATTTAAAAAGTCTTTCCTCTTTTATTTATTATTTATTATAAAATAGTCATTCAGAAAGATAGCAACTTCAGATTCATTGAGTATTATATCATTCTTTATCTTTTTCATTTTGATAGGCAAAAGTTCTGTTTTAATTCTTATTTATTTGATTGCTAGTAAAGCTGAATGTTTATGATTGCCTCTTTATTGCTAATTATTAATTTTCTTTGCTCATTTATTGAGATATATCTTATTTTTAAATTATTGGTTAAAATTCTTCATGTATTAAAGATTTGAAAGTTCTGTTTCTTGCTTTTCTACTTTAGTTTACGTTTTATGTAACAGCTTCTATTGCAGATAAGAAAAGTGTGGAAATTTGTGTATTATATATCTAAATAATAAAATTGTTGTATAAAGGGTACTTGCTTCATTTCTCTATCTTCTCCATAAAACAACTTGTGCCTGGTGCCTCTTCTGCTATTTCTGAGGAAAGTTTAACTTTTTTTCCTATGTCTTGGCTGTTTCTTCTTGTGTTCCTTTCGGTCCATTATATTTTTGTTGAATTTGATCATATCTTCAGGAGTTTCAAATATATTAGTATAGAATTAATACAGTAGTTTTCCTATTTTTTAAAAATTTACAGCATATTCTGATTATAACTTTTTCTTAAACTATTACGTTTTCTCATTGTTTTGATTATATTCGTCAAAGATTTTTCTGTTCAATAACTTTTTTTGCCCAAAATATTAGTGTAAAATAAAGATCAGAAGCCTATGCTCTGGACTGAGATGACTTTCATTCAGAATGTCGTTTTCATCACTTATTTGCTGTGTGATCTCACTTGACCTCCATTGGCCTCAGTTTCCTTATCTGTATAAAGAGATAAGATAATAGAGTAATTATGAGCATTACTGTGGTAAAGAGTTAATATATACTTAGGCACATAAGAAGGGCTCAATAAATGTTGGCAATTACTAGAACTATAAAGCATATTTTTCTGTGGAAGCTTTTGGCTGAGATGTATAATGAGTACTGCTAATAGGGGAAAGGAGAAATTCTAAATTGGAAGGTTAGAAAGCTTGACAATTTTATAATTTTACCTGCTAACCTGGGCTGAAGTATTGACTACTGCAATGAAAAATGTTCTGACATTTCAGGATTTTTTTAGTTGAGAAAGACGCAGGACTATCTTGACAGTTTTAGCACTGTGGTCCCCAAGGCAAATGGATGCTTCTGCCGTAGAGGAATACCAATGTCAATTTCAATACCAACACCAATGTGTAATTGGGCAAATAAATCATCTCTTGACCTCTGGACCAAACATTAATGAAAGCTTTCAAGGAACCACGTATTCCTGATTGCTTTAGCGGATCTATCATAGCACTGAAGCATGAAAATAGTTTTTATAGTGATCCATATTCTTTTCATTCTCCAAATTGTTGCTTTCCCCATTCACGTTCAACCTAAGTTTACCCAATTATCTCATCAATTTGTGCTTCTTATGTATCAGTGTGTGCCTGCTCTTAAAGAAAAAGGGGAAGATTTGCAAAAGTGATTGACGATCTATCAAATTTCTTAGCACCAGGTCAGGCATGGACCCAGAGCTGACATATTGCATGACTCCAGCACAACTCACATGCGCTCTCTCTATAGTGCATGGAGTACAATGTACATGCCTGAAACCCTCCCCCAACAATGGCCCCTATCTTACCAATTCCATGACAGAAAAAAAAAAATATGTAGTTCTCGTTCCATTCTGCAAAGGAAAAACTGAAACTAAAGATTTTTACAATCTATATCAGAAAATCAGTGAATCTTAGGCTTCCACTTTCAAAATTCTCTTGTTTGAATTCCTGGCTTTGAAAGTTCCATAATGCTTTAACGATTAAGATATATGTCAATTTTGTAAAAGTTAAGTAGCATTCTGTATTTTCCAACTTGACATCCTAGGAAAAATATTTTTATTTGACAAGTACTTTGTTGTTGTGAAAATTTTGGTAGTTCTAGATTGGAATAATGTCCCTTCTTCTCTAGATGCTCCAATTCCAAGTCATTCTTCAGCCCCCAATTTCTCCATAAAGCCTCTCTGATCCTACCAGACCAACTCTTTGAAAACTTATAGAACTTTTTTTTGTATCATTCATTGTCCTTTGAACCACAGAATGTTGTGATTTATCTGGCATTATTTAACTTTCCATATGCTACGTTAAACTCTCCCCTCTTTATGGAGACTCTACCACAGACTAAGATACTTGGCCAATTCTTGGTTAGAAAAGAATTTTTACAATGCAATTGCTCCCTTCAAGGAATGCATAGAATATCATAGACAGACCGTATACTGACTAACAGACAGAAAAATAAAAATATACGCTGCATATACTGTAAGTGAGGAATGACAAGATACTGTAGAAATCCAGAAAATGAGCTGTGGCTTCTGCTTGAGGAAGGAGGGAGGAGAAGAGAAGGAGAATTCATAGAGTGGATGGCATTTCTGGAGTTGGATCTTAATAGACAAACTAGGACAGCATGATACATATTGAAAAGGAGAGAAGGACATGCCATGTAAGAACTAATTTGGCTCTATTTGTATTTCTAAGCACTAATAATTTCTAGTTTTATTTGTGCTTTTATATAAATATTTACTTTCTGGTAATTTCAAATTTATTTAGAGAGCTAATGACACTTTGGTAGTAATTTTATATAAGAAAGTTCCTAAGGAATTTTTGGCTTTCCAATACCACTCTAAAGCACCGTGACTCAAGACAAACACAGGTGAGCTATGAGACATAAATCAAATCTAAGAAGCCTGCAGCCTCTGAATATAATTTTGAAGTAAATAAAGATGTTATCATCCACATTGGTGGTTGGGAAAACTGAGGCACCTGGTTAGACATGATTATCCTCCCAACAAAATTCAATTCAAATATCTGTATCTATAATCACCTAATCGTGGAAACGCTTTTATTACAGGACATTTCTCTGTTGAAGAAAATGTACTGGGTGACAGCAAGGGTATACACACCACCTACTTTCCTGCCTGCTGTGTTGTTCGCTTGCATAAGCAAGTAAAAGGGCCATGGCAGGATACAATTACCTTCACTTTTCAGCCATTAGATGGCAAAGCTCAACTTCACCACTTCCCAAAAAATCAGTTTTCATAAATTTAGCACCAGGAAATGAAGAAGTTTAAAAAATGAAATTCACATAATGTCTGGAGCTGTCCTATCCATAGAATAGGAAGACATTTAAAGTCAACGGCATTCACTGGTAGCATTGATTTAAAGAAGAATCAGTTTCCAAGTGAACCATGGATTTATTCTCTCCAGACTTTCCTTCTGAAAATATGCAAAAGGGAAAAACAGTAGGATGCCAAAATTGATGATTTACACATTTTACATTAGCAATTATATATTTGGCATTAACTCTATCAGAAAAAACTGCATTTAGGTTTGGTATAATGCCTTTGCTATTGATGGCCTATAAAATTACATTGAAAAATCAATGCATTAATGTATGTGGGTGACTGTCAGAGAAATGGAGAAGCCATAATCATTTACAATTGCTTTTACATTGTAAATTCTAAATCCATTGTTACAATGTCTATGGTTATAGAAAGATTTTTTTCTATCAGTCTTTGAGTAAGACTTCCCCAACTCAGATATCTTTTTTTTTAATAGATGGCTAAGAGAAAAGGCGCTAGATCTGGATCCATAAAAGAATTATTTTATTGATTTTTAGAAGTGCGTAGTCATTGGAGAAATCAGTAGTGTTCAAGATATGTAAATATCTTGGCTAAAAATTGTAGAAATGTTTCCTGGCCTTGAGTGAACAGAGTATAAAATTGTTTGAGCTTTTTACTATTCCTCCTATAAACGGAGTTTCATTCAGAAATATGCTGTGTTCAGAAGATTCTGTTTATCTAATGGGTAATGTAAGCTAATTGCATTCTGTCTCTAGAATATTGTTTTCCTGAGTTTCCCATCCATGCACAATAGCAATGAGTTTCCTATGACACAGAGATTACGGAACAGATTGCAGGATTATTTTGTGCTCTTTTCTAATCGGTCCTTGACTTGCAGGAGAATTTTACCTGAGGTTAACTTTCCTTGTAACTTAGTAAGGAGGATGCGATAGGGGACATCTATAGTCTTTACCCAACTCAACAAATGTCTCCCAAAAATATCATGCAGGACCACATTGACTTAGGTCAGTTGGCAATCTACCCCTGTTTCTGATCAGGCCACTTGAATTAGTCAGCTCAGGCTGCCATAGCAAAGAACACAAATTGAGTGACTTAAACAACAGAAATTTATTTTCTAACAAGATCAAGATGTTGGCAGGGTCAGTTTCTTCTCAAGTTTCTGCATGGCTTGTAGATGCCTGTCTTCTCACTGTGTCTTCACATGGTTTTCCCTCTGTATGTATCTGTGCCCAAATTTTCTCTTCTTATTAAGGACATCAGACATTTGGATTAGGACCCATGCTAATTTTAAACTCATTTTAACTTAATTATTTCTTTAAAGACCTTATCTCTAAATACAGCCAAATTCTGAGATAGTGAGGATGTAGGACTTCAGCATATGAATTTGGGGGGAGGATGCAACTCATTCCATAACATCACCTTTAGTTGAGTATGTAGGAAACAGTTTGTAGTTAAGAGGGACAAGGACTGTTCCTCTCTCTCTCCTTCTCCCTCTCTTTCTCCCCTCATCTTTCTGTCCTGTGCTTTTGCTATCAGCAGGTTGGAACATTTTCTGTTTCCCTAAGTAACACATCAAAGTTGACAAGTTTTCTTTCCCTTCATCCATGCCAGCCACCTTGAAGAGAGGCAGTTTCTTGTTCACACTGTGTGCCTAGCATCCAAATAATGACTCTCTTTCCATCATGGCACCTTAGATGATTTTATACAGACTCTTGGGTTCAAGGTTTCTGCAGACAGTGCTCTTTTCATTCTCTATACCCTTTGCCTCCAGGAGGCATTTTCCAGGCCTCTCATTGATCCATTCCTTTGTCCAATGATTAGTCCCTTGATGGAGTATGGAAGTGGCCAGTGAGCACTGCTTTTAGCCTGGAAATCTACATCATACCAATTATCCTTGTCCCCTGGGTAAATTGGTAGTATAGATTTGTGTCCTCTTGCCAGCAGGTATTTCCTCAAGTTTATTAAACTATGTTTTGGTGGCACCAGGGTGATTCTGCAGGTCCTGGGCCTCATAAAACAGCTGAGGAAAGAGATACCAGTCATGTTTTCTTGCATTCTTCCCAAATTTCATGTTGAGTTGTGTGTAGGCTGGGGAGATGAGCGCAGGGATGCCTTTTCATCAAATGAAGGTAAAGGAGGAAAAGTTAGTCACCAATGTTTAAAAAATAATTTCTGTCTTCTAAGACACTCTTTCTCCCTCCTAGCTTCAAATTGTGAAAATCTAGGAGGACAAATCAAGAATTCAAGCTTTAATATAAGGCAGCACCAAAGTATAGAGTAATCGTGGAGGCTCAAAGAACACAAAAGCTTCACCGGAGACTTGATATGTGAATGTTTTCCAGTCAATCTGCCTCAATTTTCCTTAGTTATAAAAATAATGAATATTTTGAACAAAACCTGCCAGTCATTGGTACTTTGGGTTGAGTTCCTCAGAGAAAAACACATGAAAAATGAGAATGTAAATATTTCCCATTATGCTCTCTTCTTGCGCATTGACAACTCAGTCAACTCATATATTGAGAACCCAGGAAGAAGCAGTATCACACAATAGAGACACAAGGCAGCAAGACACAGGAAATGGATTCTAGACCTGTTCTTGATAACAACTGTCTATAATTTGGGGCAAGCCACTTAACCTTTAGTGCCTCTGTTTCCACATCTATGAAATGATAGATTGGATGAAATCACCTTTTAAAGCAATGAGAAAAATGGGGTATTATCTAAAATAGAGGTAAGAGTGGGGGTAATGGAAGGCCTCTGGGTTCAAACTCACCTACCAAAAGTGCTTTTTTAAATGTAAACTAGGCCTCTGCATTGCAAAAGCAGCATAGTACTGTGGAAAGAAAACCCCCCTCCACCATGTAGTCCTTGTAAATTGGGTACAAGTAACCTGGAAGTTGCAAGGTAATTTCTCTGTATTGGCTCTTCATTTCACACACCGATGAAAAACATGTTTGTAGAGAGGATGTGGAAAATAAGGCCAGCCATGATTTCACAGTTAGCGCTGTCCAAGGGTGCAAATAACCGTGTCATTTGTTAGTTAACCAACCTCAAAGTAATGGTCTTCACTACGCTCATCTCAACCTGGTAGTGAGTTATGGGTCTCAATAATAATGTTTTAAATGGAAGAGAATAAAATAGAAAATATTAGTGTATGTTGCAACAGAAATAATAGGTATTATTTTGCGAAACTGTTCTCAGTTTTATTATATGCATATATATTACATGTGCCTATACAGCAAGTATTTATATATGCAGATATATGTTTAAATATGCATATATAACATATATATTATGTTTGTATATGTTTATATAAGAATATTGGGTCATGTTGTAAAATTTATTTTTTTCTCAATCAAGGTGAAAAAAGGATGAGTGCCAGTGCTGTAGGGCAGCTCAAGTCTCCCCCAGTCTCCCTCCCTGCTACCCCTGTGGGGCAAGAAGAACACTGACATTGTGAAGATTTCTGGATGAAAGAACTGGTAATAGGGAAGATGCGTTTGTTACAGATTATTCTAACTTCCTTGAAGCACCACTTCTTGACTCTTGCATTTGTGCTCACTCCTGAAGGCTCTGTTAAAATCTTGTTATTTGGGCAAATTAAAATTTCTATCCTAGAAAGAGTGGCCATGGCCTCTTCTGCCTTCTTGGGGGGAAGGTACTATCCTCTGTCTCTTAGAGAATCAGGAATGGAGGATGGAGCAGGGGAACCTACTGAGACCAATTACTGACAATACTCATGGGCATAGGAGGGGGTGGGGCATGGAGCAGTGAAGGGTGGAATGGCTGGAGAATTAAGTTAGAGACAGAGAGAGAAGTTCCCTGTATGTCACGCTAAGAATTTTGGACACGATGTTATGGGAAATTGGGACAAAGGGGTGGGTGTCACAAGAGAAGCCGCTAGAAGTCTTAAGTCAGGAAATGCAGGGACATATTTGCATTTAAGGAAGTTCTCTGGAGGCAATGTAAAAACCCAGAGACAAGTGAGATGGTTCCCTTAGCCCACACAAGAGAACAAAAATAATGAAGGTGTGAACCAGGATACTAGTAGGGAGGATGGAGAAGAGGATGGGGTATTTTCAAGACCTTTTTAAGAGATAGAGGATTTGGCCCCATATTTACAATGTATATTCTCCACTTTCGCGTTTTACCACATACTCAAATCACCTAATACTAAAATATTTTTCCAAAATTCTTTTTCCTTTCCGACTGGATTCAGCACTGGTAGGAGCATCATCTGGTCACTCAGAGGAAAAAAGAATTACAATCTTCTTGAGCCCACAGTGTCCTCTGCCCTTTTTCCTTTATTAGTTCCCCAGAAACTCACATCTATATTTTCCTCATCCTTTCCAAGCAGCCCCCCCTTTTGCTGAAGACGTCATTACTCAGTGGAGTCTACTGAAATAACTTTTCAACTGGTTTTCTTGCCTTTTCTCATTCTTCTCTCTCCCTTTTTATTCTCTACCTTCAAACTAATCTTTCTATGACTCTACTTTCTTTCTTTCTACACCTCCCTAGTTATAGACTTGCAATGGGTTCCAGTGACAGAGAGAATAAAGTTAAAATGCTTGCCATTCAAACACCATTACAATTGGTTCCCACCTGATCACTCATGCTTTATTTTCCCAACTTTAACAGACATACCACTTTTAATTCACTCAACAAGTAATTTGAACACCTGTGTCCCAAGCACTATTTAGGTTGTAGGTAGGAGTCATGGTAAAGAAACATGGTAAAAATAAATAAATTTGTTTCAAAGCATGGTAGAAAGCCATCAGAGGTTTGGGGTTTTTTTCAAATTATGTTTAATTATGTTCCTTAAACAGAGACTGACATGACCTGCTTCTGCTTTGAGTCTTTAAAGGGTCACTCTGGAGACTGCGTGGAGAATGGGTTATCAGGAAGCCAAATAGAAGCAGAGTGGCTATTATATGATTTGGGAGAAGTTATTGTGACTTGGACTAAGATGAGAACAGTGGAGATTGAGAGAAGTCAGTAGAATCTGGATATTTGAGGAGTAGAACTTACAGGACGTGGCTGATGAATTACACACAGGAAAAACAGAAAGAATTATTCAGTAAGGACTTTAGAGTCAGACATAATTGTCTGACCCTAAACAAACTGTTTAACTTTTCTGAGACTGAATTTCTCTATTAATAAGAATAATAGTATTTTCTTAGACCATATAGAATTGCCCATTTGACTGTTAGGAACCTACAAAAACCATATTTATAGGGTTCAATCTGATATTAAACTCACAGAATTATTGTAAGGAATAAATGGGATAAAATATACAAAGAAGCCAACTTAAGACTGTACTTAGGTGATGCTAATTTCCTTCTCCCCTTCGTTTTCCTTCCTTCCACTTCAGGATTCAAAAAACATCTTTTTATCATAGTCTTCTTGGATTAACTAGTGCACATTGAACCCTTTACTGTCAGAACTCTCATTTAGAAACCAGATTGTTCTAGTCTAACAATCCTCTGTGTCTGCCTTGTTTGCAAAAGTGTCCAGACAGGCCAAAGGCTTTCACAATGTCACAGGGTAGGTTAATGACCAACTCGGGCCAAAGTATGGTTTTCTTAACTCTGAGTTTACCACACTGATACTACTTTGCTATATATTTATTAAGTTGCATATTTCATCTCTCCAAATATATTAGAAATTCTTTGAGAGTAAGGCAGTTATCCTATTGTTTGGAGTACAACATTGTTGTGCCTCTAGTGGATATTCGGTACATATTTTCTGATTTAAGTCAAACTAGATATCATATAGAATGTATACTAATGAAAGAGAAAAGAACGCATGGAAAAGAACATAAAGTTTATTGTCAAGTCCATGCAAATATAAAGACTAAATTCTAGAACAGAAGTAAAGAAATTATCAGAATAAAATCGGGTTGACTAGGGAAAGCCTCCTAAAGAGAAAGGTCTTAGGGGGACTACTAATTGTAGTAGTTCTCTTGAGGTCTTAGGGCAGCGTGCTACTTATTAGAAGGACTCCTACAGCAGGGTAGGACAGAGTCAGAAGCAACTGTAAGCAGTCGTTCCAATTTGTAACAGGCATCTGTTAGAGCAGATGTAATCTGAAATTACCTGTCCAATTACTTACCGCCAGACCTTAATCAGCAGCACGGAATGGAAGAGGTTTCATATTTTAGTTATGCTCCATTTGTCGGCATGCAACGGTAATTTTTATCAAAGCTGTCTATATTTTTACACACAACCAGTTCAACCAATTTGACCAAACTGACTAATCAAATCAGACAAAATACCCGTAAAACTGATTTGAATTAATGGGTCAATTTTACTTAAAAAGGTATGCAACCTTAGTAGAAGCCATTAAGTAACTAGCAAGCAAACAGCATGAATAACTTTTCCTTACAATTTCTAAGGAAGCCGAAGAGAAGGATCACAAATACGGGAGTAGCTAACAACTGCTCTCGAATTTTACAGTTTCTGAAACATTTCACATTTCCGTATCTCACTTGAGATCCACTGCCCTTACGTAGCTATTATACTTTTCCATTTTGCAGATGAAGAAATTAAAATTCAGAGAAGTTAGGCAATTTTTTCCAAAATCACAGTTCTAATAAATTAGGAAGTCCATTGCACTTACAAATACCATTGCACTTACTTGGCTTGTGGTTTACACATGTTGCTGGATACTGGAATCACCTGGAATCTTGTTGAATTAGGCACCCGTGATAACAACACGGAGCTCCCTGGGTTGATGCTGTGGCGGGTGGTATGAGTATTATACATTGAGAAACACCCTATATACCATTTTATCTATTAAAAAAAAGAATAGTGAATTAGAAGGAGTTGGATAAGTACCATGTTTAAGGTGTGCATCTTTTTAGTAAATGAACAAGGAATATTGCGTTAGTTTGAGACAATTTCATTCACCACAGAGGCACTAACATGAACATTAGTCTACTTAGAGAAAAATGAAGGTTAGCAAAAATATGGAAGTAGATGTAAATCAGTCACATCACTATGATCATGCCGTAATTCTTCCTGACTCACAAAAACAAGCAGCGAATATTTCATTACTTTAAAGATACTGAAAGTTCTATCCATCACATATGTGGAACAATTAACACAATTCTAAATATCCTGGTTTAGGGGAAAACCAAGGGATCATCAATAGGAAGCCAGCTTTCTGGACTATGGAACATTTTGTCATATTTAACTGGTTTTATGATAAATGGCAAAAGTCAACTGAAGTGGGTAAATAATCAGTCTTTTTACCAAAATCTGATTGCTACCACATGTACATATGAAATAAATACAAGAAACATGGATTTTCAACACGTTTTGGGGGGGGGTGTATTAAGCTGAATATTTTATTTTTTTAAATTATTTTGTTGAAGTCATAGCAGGTTATAACATTGTGTAAATTTCAAGTGTACATTATTATATTTCCGTTTCTGTATAGACCACACTGTGGTCACCACCAACAGTCTAATTTTTATCTGTCACCATACATATGTGCCCCTTTACCCCTTTCACTCTCCCCCTACCGCCTTCCCCCTCTAGTAATCACCAATCTGTTCTCCTGATCTATGTGTTTATCTTCCATATACAAGTAAAGTCACACCGTATTTGTCTTTCTCTGTCTGACTTGTTTCACTTAGCACAATACCCTCAAGGTCCATCCATGTTGTCACAAATGGCATGAATTTGTCTTTTTTATGGCTGAGTAGTCCTGCATTGTATATATATTTTCACACTTCTTCATCCATTCATCCATTGATGGGCACTTGGGTTGTTTCCATGTCTTGGCAACTGTGAACAATACTGCAATGAACATAGGGGTGCACATATCTTTTCGAATTATTGATTTCAAGTTCTTTGGATACCCAGTAGTGGAATAGCTGGGTCATATGGTATTTCTATTGTTAATTTTTTGAGAAATCTCCATACTGTTTTCTAGAGTGGCTGCACCAGTTTGCGTTCGCACCAGCAGTGTATTATGGTTCTCTTTTCTTTTTTTCTTTAAATTATTTATTTATTTATTTATTTATTTATTTATTTATTTATTTTCAGGTGTAAATCATAATATATTCCGAATTCTGTGTAGATTACATCATGTTCACCACCCGAAAACTAATTATAGTGCATCCCCTCACATGTGAGCCTAGTCACCCCTTATGCCCTCCCCCCTCCCCCGCTTCCCCTCTGATGACCACCAATCCAATCTCCAATGCTATGTGTTTGTCCTTGTTTTTATCTTCTACTTATGAGTGAGATCATATGGAATTTGACTTTCTCCCTCAGACTTATTTCACTCAGCATAATACCCTCAAGGTCCATCCATGTTGTCACAAATGGCCGGATTTCATCATTTCTTATGGCTGAGTAGTAGTTCATCGTGTATAAATACCACATCTTCTTTATCCATTCGTCCCTTCATGGGCACCTAGGTTGCTTCCATGTCTTGGCTATTGTATATAATGCTGCAATGAACATAGGGGTGCAAGTATCTTTATGCCTTTGTGTTTTCAAGTTCTTTGGATAAATATAGGGTTCTCTTTTCTCCATATCCTCCTTCAAGATGTTTAAAAAAATTTTAGGGCTATCCAAGATTGGGATGACCAATTCTACTAGGTTGCCCAGGACTGAGTGGGATCTTGTGGTATGGGACTTTCAGTTTTAAAACCAGAAAGTCCTTGGCAAACCAGGATGAGTTGGTCACACTATCTGAGATATTTCAAGGCACACTCTTAAAATTCTCAAATATTTAACCAGTTTAAAACTTTAAATGAGGCTTTTCCTCATAATTCTTTTCTGGGCACTAGTACTTGAGATGGAAGTATGTGGTATGAAAACAGCCTAATAACTATGGAAAGTAGTGGTTCCCAAATGAACAGGAATTAGATATTGAGTGATTCAATTGAATTTGATGGATATGTGAAGACTGTCCACTTAGTTCTGTGCTCTGTGCTAGAGGCTGCAGATTTAAAGAGGATCAAGGATCATCCCTGAACCGGAATAATTAACACTATGTAGCATGACTATAAGAAGAAAATACATTTTTATAATAATTTCAAGCCACAGAGGCACTCAGTGTGCATTAGGGGAAAGTACAGAATTGTCCAAAATGAAGGTGGTTCTAACTCAGCAATAAATGTTGCTGGGCAGAAACAAAACATAAAGGTAGTCCCACATACAATGAAAACATGTCTAATGTTGAAATAAACATACAGAAGCATTTTTAATAAGACTGCTTGGTTAAGAGCATCCCTTTTTGATTAGAAACATGCTCCTAGGTAAACTTATCAACAGTCTTTGGGGTAGGTTTTTTTTTCTTTTTGAGAAGTAGTTCTCCACTTATTATAAAATTGTTGACTATCTGTTGTAACAAACAGAAAGAAGACATTAAAAAAGCAACAATAACACTACAGAACTACTTCACCTTTATTTTTACCACCTTGGAAATTTAGGAAGCTGCTGTTTCATAAATTCTAAGAAAAGACCATATTTGTAATTGAACAAATTCAATTTGGGATCATATTCTCTTTCTTATTTAGGCACTGACTAGCTGACACTCATCTTTTTTAAAAAGTTTCGATTTTTTTTTCCAACAAAAAAATAGTTATCAATGCCATGTTATAGTTAAGGCTTTTAAAATATGATGAAATGTAGTGAGAATAAATATTTTATAAATAGGAACTGGCATTACTCCTTGGGTTACATTTTTTTCTGTGATGACTTGTGTTTGAGGAAGAGTAAAATAGAATCAAGTTCTGGTTGAGGTTTCTGTACTAGACCACAATAAGATCTCTGCAGGGCTGGCCTGGCTACAAGGAGGCTCCAAGTGGACAAAAGACACTGTGAGCTTTTTTGTCTGTCAGACAATAATTAGCATCAAAATTTCCAAAGAAGCTGGCAGAGCAAACTGTTGAGAATCCAGTTAACAAACCCCAGTTGCTTCGTCTAGAGATTCTCTGAGACATATTTCCCAAGAGAGGTATTTACATAGTACAACTTGAGATACTGAGTATGTTTTTCTAAAAGAAGCTTGGCTGTAAACAAATTGAACAACCTAGAAGAAATGGATAAATTCCTAGACTCTTACAACCCCCCCAAAATGAATCAGGAAGAAATAGAGAATCTGAATAGACCAATCACAAGTAAAGAAATAGAAGCAGTAATCAAAAACCTCCCCAAAAATAAGAGTCCAGGACCAGATGGCTTCTCTGGAGAATTCTACCAAACATTCAAAGAAGATTTAATACCTATCCTTCTCAAACTATTCCAGAAAATTGAGGAAGATGGAGCACTCCCTAACACATTCTATGAAGCCAACATCACTCTGATCCCCAAACCGGACAAGGACAAGACAAAGAAGGAAAACTACAGGCCAATATCACTGATGAACATAGATGCAAAAATCCTTAACAAAATTCTGGTAAACCGAATACAGCAATACATCAAAAAGATTATAAACCACGATCAAGTGGGATTTATACCAGGGACACAGGGATGGTTCAACATCTGCAAGTCAATCAACGTGATACACTACATTAACAAAATGAGAAACAAAAACCACATGATCATCTCAATAGATGCAGAGAAAGCATTCCACAAGATCCAACATCCATTTATGATAAAAACCCTCAATAAAATGGGTATAGAAGGAAAGTACCTCAACATAATAAGGCCATATATGACAAACACACAGCCAACATCATACTCAATGGACAAAAACTGAAAGCTATCCCTCTGAGAACAGGAACAAGACAAGGGTGCCCACTTTCACCACTCCTATTCAACATAGTACTGGAGGTGTTGGCCAGAGCAATTTGGCAGGAAAAAGAAATAAAAGGAATCCAAATAGGCAGTGAAGAAGTAAAACTCTCGCTGTTTGCAGACGACATGATCTTATATATAGAAAACCCCAAAGAATCCATAGGAAAACTATTAGAAACAATCAACAGCTACAGTAAAGTTGCAGGGTATAAAATCAACATACATAAATCAGTAGCATTTCTATATGCTAACAATGAACTAACAGAAAAAGAACTCAAGAACTCAATCCCATTCACAATCACAACAAAAAGCATAAAATACCTTGGGATAAATTTAACCAAGGAAGTGAAAGATCTATACAATGAAAGCTACAAGACTTTCTTGAAAGAAATTGATGACAACATAAAGAGATGGAAAGACATTCCATACACATGGATTGGAAGAATAAACATAGTCAACATGTCCATGTTACCTAAACCAATCTACAGATTCAATGCTATCCCAATCAGAATCCCAATGACATTCTTTACAGAAATTGAACAAAGAATCCTAAAATTCATGTGGGGCAACAAAAGACCCCGAATTGCTAAAGCAATCCTGAGTAAGAAGAACAAAGCCAAAGGCATCACAATCCCTGACTTCAAAACATACTACAAAGCTACTGTAATCAAAACAGCATGGTACTGGTACAAAAACAGGTGCACAGATCAATGGAATAGAATTGAAAGCCCAGAAATAAAACCACACATCTATGGACAGCTAATCTTCGACAAAGGAGCTGAGGGCCTACAATGCAGAAAAGAAAGTCTCTTCAACAAATGGTGCTGGGAAAACTGGACAGCCACATGTAAAAGAATGAAAATTGGCCATTCTTTTTCACCATTCACTAAAATAAACTCAAAATGGATCAAAGACCTAAAGATTAGGCCTGAAACAATAAGTCTTCTGGAAGAGAATATAGGCAGTACACTCTTTGATATCAGTTTCAAAAAAATCTTTTTGGACACCGTAACTCCTCAGACAAGGGAAACAATAGAAAGAATAAACAAATGGGACTTCATCAGACTAAAGAGCTTCTTCAAGGCAAGGGAAAACAGGATTGAAACAAAAAAACAGCCCACTAATTGGGAAAAAATATTTACAAGTTCCTTATCCGACAAAGGGTTAATCTCCATACTATATAAAGAACACACACAGCTCAACAACAAAACATCAAACAACCCGATCAAAAAATGGGCAGGGGACATGAACAGACATTTCTCCAAAGAAGATATAAGGATGGCCAATAGACACATGAAAAGATGCTCATCATCACTAATCATCAGGGAAATGCAAATCAAAACTACACTAAGATATCACCTTACACCCGTTAGAATGGCAAAAATATCCAAAACCAAGAGTGACAAATGTTGGAGAGGTTGTGGAGAAAAAGGAACCCTCATACACTGTTGGTGGGAGTGCAAACGGGTGCAGCCACTATGGAAAACAGTATGGAGATTTCTCAAAAGGTTAAAAATAGAAATACCTTATGACCCAGCCATCCCGCTACTGGATATCTATCCTAAGAACCTGAAATCAGCAATCCCAAGAGTCCCATGCATCCCTATGTTCATTGCAGCATTATTTACAATAGCCAAGACATGGAACCAACCTAAGTGCCCAGCAACTGATGATTGGATAAAGAAGATATGGTATATATACACAATGGAATACTACTCAGCCATAAAAAGGACAAAGTTGTCCCATTCACATCAACATGGATGGACCTTGAGGGTATTATGTTAACCGAAATAAGCCAGACAGAGAAAGACGAACTCTGTTTGTCCACTCATAGGTAGAAGTTAAAATATAGACAAGGAGAACTGATTGGTGGTTACCAGGGGGAAGGGGGGGTGGGGGGAGGGCACAAAGGGTGAAGTGGTGTACCCACAACATGACTAACAATAATGTACAACTGAAATTTCGCAAGGTTGTAAACTATCCTAATTTTAATTAAAAAAAAAAAGAAGCTTGGCTGTAAAAGGGAGAAGAAAACAATATTTGGAGGATAAATTGGGATCAAAGATTTGTTTATTCTCTTTTTTCTTTAAAGCTTGGATATACTTGAGCAGAAATGAGATCTAGAATAAGAGTAGACGTTGAAAACACACAAGACAGAGAGAAATGATTGAATTGATGTCCCTAAATAGGCTGAAGGAGAAGAACTCTGGAGTTCAGGAATGTTGTAAATAAGAAAAGAATGAGAAGGTAAGTAAGTATGCAGATAAATGGCATGAAGTTAGGACCCTTCCCATGCAATCATTTTTATGTTTTATTCTAAAAATGAAGTGTGGCTACACAATAAACTAGTGCAAGAGGATTGAAGAGAGTGAAGAGCGCTTGAAATAGCTCCTGAGAAAATTGGAGATAAAGGCAGACTAGGGAAACATGACTGATTGCTAAGCAATGAGGAAGCATTTGAAGTTGTAGACCATGATTTCCTAAAGGCACAGTTAGCATGTTTCAGTGCTGAACAATCACAAACCTATGGACACACAGACAACCTCTCAGTTTGAACCTTGTTAAACGAATACAACAGAAGAAGAACAAGACAAATGAGTTGGTGATTTTTGTACAAACATGTTTCAAGTGATGGGGCATGAGTTCTAAGTTGAATAGAGTATAAGATAAAGACAGCAAGAGATTAATAGGGAAAAAATGGAGGGTCTAGGAACTATAGAAATAAATATTACAGAAAAAATATTTAGTAAGCATTATTAAGTAGGATAACTAGATGCTATAATATTTAAGCTCAATGTTGAATTTAAGATTTTAAGGTGAATCAGTCAGGGATATAATCAGGACACAATGACTAAGTGGAGTGGCTAATATGGAAGAAATTAAGAATCTACAATAATTAAGGAGTATTTGTGTAGAAGAATATAGGAATGAGAGTAAGAGTTTGGCACTTGTAACGAAGGTGTTACTGAGTAAGAGAAATTCAGGAAGTCAGATGAGCAAGAGTACAAATTAGAACAGCCAACTTGAATAAGGCTCAAGGGTCAGATTGGGGGAGTAGATGAGGCTCTAATAAAGTTTAATTGGAACGAAGTTTAATTACAGAAGGTATAATGGTCAATTTGAGGAGTAAGGAGAGAAATGTGCTTCAGCTAGGAAAGAGAACAAAGAGACAATGTGTGGGATGAGAGTAAAACACAGGATAGAAAAGTGGAGCATAGTGACCAAAAATTACTGAAACACTGGGTTTCCGAGGCTAGTATTCCTAAGAATCTTATTTGGATAGGCTATTCTGTCAAGAAAAAGTTATCCTAAGGTTAAGATATTATTTATTAGGGCTTGACATCCATTCTTATCTGCTTCTATGTCCATGCCTGTTTTACAGGGGCTGGAAGTCTAAACACTATTTCTCTGAGTTCCTTGGAGCTTGGGTTCTGAATGAGAACTAGGTTCCAATAATGAGGTGCACTTCAGGAAGTTGGAAAGCAGAGGGGAGCCAGAGACCATAAACCTTCACCCATGGCAGGAGACATACAATTTCCCATAGACATCAATATCCGTAAGTGATGGATCACATATTCCATCACTTAATTACGTCATACTGGCAGTGGCAGCAGCTGTAGTGGTAGCATCAACAGTTTTCTTATATCTTGGATCTAAACATTCAGTAATATCCCCTTATTTCTGCTTCTCCAACCCTTCAAATGATTTCTTAAGTATCCAATTACCTGTATTAAATCCAAGCTGTTTGAAAAAGTTAAAGTGATTTCTATTTCCTATATCCACAGCTAATACAGAAGGCCAGCACAAACAGCCATCTCCAAGGATCCTCATTATGTATTCAAAACTGAGCAGGTCTTCCTGAAGAAGATGGCTACACTTCCTTTGTAAAGAATCTACTTCAACCTTAATTGTGTTCAAAATGATCTTTTGCCCCAATTAAAGAAATCTGATAATTCCTAAGAATGTTATACAAGTTAGAAATAGCAGCACCTCCTGGTGCTTGAGAACATGAAGGCAGCAGAGAGGACCCAAGGTGTAGTGAGGAGTCAGATTTGTCTTTTTACAGAATCCTAGACCCAAGATAGGGAATTAAGTGGTTTCTAAGACTTTTGTAGTGTTTATTTTTCTTTTATTCAGTTCAATATTTTTAACTTTTCATTTTGAAAAAATTCCAGATTCATGAAGGGTTGCAAAGAAACGTACAGGGAAACCCTGTGCACCCTCCCCCAGACAAAATTAACTTCTAACACAACTATAGTATAATACCCCAAGCAAGACATTGGTATGATCCATTGACCTTATTCATACTTCACCAGCTATACATGCATTCATTAGTGTATGTGTGTGTGCCTCTTTGCAATGTTATCATGTGTCCCTTCCTCACTGCCACCAAAATCAAAATACTCCACTGTACCATCTTGTAACAAATGCAAGATTTGTTTGTGTACCCCTTTATAACCAGAACTCTCTCCTCCCCCATCCCTAGCCCCTGGCAACTCCCAATCTGTTCTCTTTGTTTATAATTGTATTATCTCACAAACGTTACATACATGGAATCATGTAGGATATGCCATTTGGAAAGTCTTTTCTTAACAAAAATGCAATCTTCCTGAAAACAAACTAACAATATTTTTTGCATTTTGCCGTGGAGTATTGTGTAAAGAGGATGATTTTCGGAACAACAACTCCAGTTTCTAGACGTAAAAACATCTTGAATAGAAAATGTTTGTCATTTTTAGATATGGTTTTATTTGAAAGTTCAGGAATGACTTTCAAGTAACTCAACAATTTCTAAAAACAAAGGACTATTGAAATAATTTTTAAAAGAAGGTAATTCCTGTGGGATGCTGCCTCATTTCCTACAGCAAATAACTGTACAGGTCCAATTATAGAGACTTATAAATATGCTATCTCATGTTTTCAATATTCACACTTACAGACCAATGAGTTTCTCCTTGTACTAATACAACCTTAACATTTATAAACCTTGACAGTACTTATTTTGGAAGACAATAGATGCCACCCACCTTGCATTAAAAAAATGGAGTAAACCCAACAGAATTCAGCAAACTTTTATTCATGTGGGCAAAGTTGAAATTAAAATAGAAACCCTGAGGAGGACACCTGTAACATCCTCTGATTTGATTCGGAGGAAGAGTTCAGAGGAGTATTGCAGTGAATTCAGTTATCGGCAGGGGCATATAAAGGACAGAGGCTCATCTTTAAAACCCTTTCTCGCCTGCTGGAGCCCTATATCTTGGGACTGATTGAAAAACTCCCTGGCTACTCCAAACCCAGGAACCTAGAGCCACCTCAGCAACTCAATGCACATTTTCAAATTGAGCGTTTTTCTCTCCAAACAAACAAATGAGCCCATGCTATAAGAAAGAACTTTTGCACCACTTTCGGCTCCATAGGACAATTAGGATATACAGGTTAGACGATGAAATATTGTGAATCTTCAAGTGTTTTTATGGTATGTAATGAAAAGAAAAACTTCAGAAGTATTACATAAAATCTAGGATAAATATCCCAGACCAATGTAAGAAGTCCTTAGAACGCTTTTCAGTGCTAGGGGTTTGTATTAGTTTTCTAAGGTTGCCAAAACAAAGGGCCACAAACTGACTGGCTGAAATAGCAGAAATTTTATTGTCTCACAGTTCTGGAGGCTAGAAGTGCAAGCTCAAGCTGCCCGCGTGGATTCTTTCTGAGGACCGTGAGGGAGAGATCTGTTCCAACCTCTGTCTCTGGCTTGTAGATGGCCACCTTCAGGTTCACAGGGTATTCCCCCTGCATGTGTGCCTGGGCCCAAATCCCGCCTTGTATAAGGACGCCAATCATTTTGGATTAGGGGCCACTCTCTCCAGGATAACCTCATCTTAACTAATTATATCTAAAACAACCTTGTTTCAGATTAAATTCACATTCTGAGCTACTGGAGGTTAGGACTTGGACACGTGGATTTTGGAGGGGGAATACAATTCAACCCACATTCCATGTTAGGACGTGTATTATTTGCTTAAAAGAATCTTTCCCTCTACTTTATCCAAACATTTTTCGTGCAGGGATTTGTACCTTCAGAGGACAACCAGATTGAAGAGAATTATGGTAAGCTGTTGGTCACTTTCCTCTGTGAATGGAGATGTCACCTTGGACTGGATTTCTTTTTCAAGAAAGAGACACTTGTGTGACTCTTTCTACTTGTATAAATGTGAGGCAAGCTGCCACTCATTACCTTGAGCATAAACTGGAACAAAGTCTTCACTGATTAGCCTGACAAAGACAATTCCTTTCAGGAACCTTGGGTGAGTGAACCTCACGTGCAAGAGAAAAGATGGGTAAATTTCTGGCATAGAGCATCCTGTAAGGAAAGTGATTGAGAATGAATAGTCTTTGTTTTGTGGAGTCTGGTGGACTGGGACGGCCTCAACTGTGGTTTCTCAGCACCGAAGACACCAAGAGTCCCCAAGGAGAACTCTCAGTAAGAGTAGGAGTTGTTACCTGGTTTAACCTCTTAGGAAGTTACTGGAAAGAGGGCCTGTTCAGGTAAGTTATGAATCCACTTCAAACCTCTGTGTCCTATCGCAGAGGCATGGCAATGCCTCCATGTGTAAATTCAAAGAGCAGAGGTCTTGGGGGACAAAAAGCAGAGTAACTGTAAGCATGCACAATACGGATGAAGTTGTTCTCGCTAAAACATAAGAGAGGGCTGCACAGGGAGGTGGATCAAAAAAATTAATGCAACAGTGGACACGAATTCCTTGAACAGTGCAACTGTGATCAAAACAATGGGATATGAAATTCAAGGCCCACTATTCACTTTGCACCCAGTGTTTCTAAGTAGAAAGTGGCCCCTTTGTCTATAGTCAATCTCCTACATTTCTAGGCAAATCAGAGGGAAAAATGCTTACAGCTGCAGAGAGTGGTGGCTGTCCTGGAACAGATCCTGGATACCACACCAATTCTGACAGGTCATGTGAATCATGTGAATATTTTCAAACGTGTAGTTTTTACTTATATGGCAAAAGTGTGTGAAGAGATTTTATTATTGTTTCAAATATTTTTCTCTCTGTAAGAGGATTATACATCCTCACCATTTTGATATCAGGCTTGGCCATATGACTTGCTTTGGCCAATGAGAGATGAGAGGTAACATGTCACTTTCGAGTAGAAGCTTTGAGTTATCCTCTGGCTCTGCCATTTTTTCCTTGCCTTCTGCTACAGGATAAGAAATGTCCCAGATGGGAGCTGCTCTTTTAATCTGGCCCCAGAATGAAGACAGGACAGAGCTACACAAGAACCAAACCCTGATGAACAAGAATGTGAATGGGGAATACAATTTTGTGTTTAAAGCCAATAAGATTTTGGGGGCTGTGTGTTACACAGCTTAACTTACCCTGTCCCAAATGGGAAGCTTTACCAGTTATAATTCCTTTCCTCCTTTGATAAAGGGGACCTAGGGTTGCTACTAATTTTTTGGAAGATAGTCAGAATTTCAGTACTCATATTCTGAATATTAGGGCTTTTGGTTGCAAACGGCAGAAACACAAAGTGGTTTAAAATATTTTTTAAAGGAATTATTGGTTTACATTACTAAAAAGTCCAGAATTGGTTGTATTCTGGATGTCCACATATGTCTTCAGGACTTTGGAGTTTTCTTCCTAATTCTCAGTTCTGCTTTTTTCTTCACTGGCCCCTTTATCTGTTCTTTCCTCATACTAGCAAGATGGTTTACAGCACATCTTCTCAGCAAGGAAATTCTCTTTGACTCTGACTAGTCAGAATTCAAAACTCCCATTGAATATTAATTTTGATTTCTCTATTTTGTATGTTTTGCTCTTCTTCCAAGACCACAGGGAATTCACTGGTCCCCAACTGGTTAATCATTTGGCTAAAGTGGAGGCTACATTATGTAAGTAAATATGAATTAGGACCCCAACCTGAGTGTGGCACAGGCCAGAGGTTCTGATTTCTTGCAGGAGACTCTTTTTTCCCAATGACAGCAATTAGATGGCAAACTTCTTTCCATTTCCGTGGGCCAAGGGGAGAAATTTCTCTAGTTCTCATTTAGTTTATTATAGGACAAAGCTAGGTACTCTAAACTTTACACAGATGACTCAATATCAGCTCCCCACATTCACAGGGCCTGAAGCCTGGATATTACCTTCTCAGGGGATGTCAGAAGCTCCTGTGGCAGACATTCAAGTCCAGATCAAGTTCATGTACGCCCATGAACTCTTCATCCATAGTTCCTGATTACTATTCTTAGAGTTGGTCCATCATAGCTGGCTTTGGGGATTTCTCTCTCCTTTTCAATGGCTGTGTATCAAAAGTTATTATATTTTGGGGCTGGTCCCATGGCCGAGTGGTTAAGTTCACGCGCTCCACTGCAGGCGGCCCAGTGTTTCGTTGGTTCGAATCCTGGGTGCGGACATGTCACTGCTCATCAAACCACACTGAGGCAGCGTCCCACATGCCACAACTAGAAGGACCCACAATGAAGAATACACAACTATGTACCGGGGGGCTTTGGGGAGAAAAAGGAAAAAATAAAATCTTTAAAAAAAAAAGTTATTATATTTTATCTAGTGATGATATATGCTTGATTCAGAAGAAAAGCTTTCGCATTAGCTCAGTATGCCAGACTTTTAGTGGCTCATTTATTTGTTTGCACCCTCCAGTAATCTTTGGTCCATGTGAGATTAGATACTGTGCCTACTTTGTTCACTCTAGAACTCAGCACTGAGCTGAGCATATAGAAGGCACTCAATACATATTTCTCGAATGGTGAGAGGCAATAGAACATAGTAGTTAAAAAATTTACCTGAAAGCAGGTTGGCTGAGTTCAAACCTTGCCCTGTCACTTACTAACACCAGCTGTGTGAACTTGAACATAACTCTTAATCTCTCTGTACTCCAGTTTTCTCTTGGGTACTGGAATAACAATGGCACACCTGCCTTACACGGTCATTGTTGGGATTAAATTAGTTAATACATATAAAGCATCTAGACCAATGCCTGGCATGCAGTGAATGCTGAAGGATCACCAACTCTTATTATTTGTATTTTCCTTATCATTAATGAATTTTATTTAGGAGTAGGTGAGCCTTTTTCAAAAGATACATAGTGCAATCAGTTATCACCTCTGCCTATGTGTAGAGCTGGCCATGGGATAAAAATCTCCTTAAAGAATGTTGCTGAAAGAAATAGCTCAGAACTCAGAGTGGTGTTTGTAAATCAAGTGTGATAAACTACAGTGGCTCAGCAAGTTATTGTTCCCTCACAGCTGTTTTTTCATCCCAGGGATCAAGAGCCAACTGGGGTGAGGTGAGTGGGGGCTAGAGCCAACAAAAGACAAAAACGAGTGTCCTAATGTCTTAGAAACACCTCAGAAAAATTCTAAGAGAAATCCATATTTCCTACCAAGTGTAGAATTCACTCTTAAGAAGCAATCTATTTGTATCAAAATCAAGAATTTTAAAATCTCTCTAGTGAACATATTGGCAGAATCATCTTTCTAGATTGAAAAAAAAAAAAGACATACAACTATAAAACCTGATTTGGAAAAGGTGCTTCAATCCTAAGAACTGCCAAACATTTAAATTCAATAAATTCAATAATTGTCTACTTCCAGCTTAAAAATCTTCCTTCTCTTGTAATATATAAAAATCAAACTGGGGGGAGTTCTACTGCTGAATCTTGCTAATTTAGAAGTGCCATGTTGGAACCATATCTCAAAATAGAAAGAGACCAGGCATGGCACGGTTTACATATCAAAGCAGCGCTGCTGGGCCTACTGCCAACTCCAGCAGTATAAAAGGTTTACCTTGCACGCAAATGTTTTGGTTCTTTTCAAAACTATTTTTCACTGATTTTAACATATTTAGCGAAATAACTGTTATCATCCTCCCTAGATTATGACAGGGTACTCAAAACTACCTATCCTCTAAGAGGAACCAAAGGCACGGGGGAACAGCAAGCTCTCTATTTCTTCTTTCAACAGGCAGGGAAATCACACAAAAACAATAAAAATTTCTACAAAATTCACTAAGCTTGTGTCTTTTTTACTTATAGAGAGTAAACAGCAAAATGAATTAACTTAAAACTATCATCACGGAGGATTTAAGGTTTCGTAAAAAGCATATGGGGGTGGCAAAATCAACGAATAAATTAATATACATAGTACAATCTTCTATTCAATTTAGACAGCTTCATTTAGGAAAATATTGACATAATAATTACTTTGCTTGCTGAATATGATCCTGTAGATAATATTCTTCTCTACAAGTCATTAGCGGAAAAATTATCCACATAATGATTGTTTGAAATATATTTAGTGGTTCATCCAATTTAAACATATTAACACACCTACAGATACTATCTTAAAAAGACAATATAATGGGGGGCCGCCCAGTGGCGCAGCAGTTAAGTTCACACATTCCATTTTGGTGGCCCGGGGTTTGCTGGTTCAGATCCCAGGTGCGGACACGGCAACACTTGGCAAGCCATGCTGTGGCAGGCGTACCACATATAAAGTAGGGGACTATGGGCACAGATGTTAGCTCAGGGCCAGTCTTCCTCAGCAAAAAGAGGAGGATTGGCAGCAGATGTTAACTCAGGGCTGATCTTCCTCAAAAAAAAAAAAAAAAGAAAGAAAGAAAGAAATAAAAGAAAAAGATGATATAATGGACAGCACAGAGTTAGATTCGCTTGTCATTACTGACTTTGTTTTTTATTATTAACTATAGAGAATTTACTGGTATAATATTAAATCAAGGCACAAGTTACAAATATATCATAAAGAAATATCATTGAGCAAATATTTTGAATAATATTCAAAAGTGATGTTTTACTGTTAGAATTATACAACTTGAGAAACATAAAATTCTTAGAAATACATTCAAACATCTTGGCTTACAAATTACATTTAAATATGCCTAGGTGGTATGATAAAGCTTTTATATTTTACTGAAAATAGAATGGGTTGGTGAATAGCTTCAAGTGATGTTTTATATGCACATGTATGTAGTTGTATACATTTAGCCATTGGTTCTTGAATGCTTCTGCACAGACCTGCTACTGCTGAACTTAAGATTTCACCACTGTGTATCCATTCGATATGTGCTCGCAAAAGTCCTTGCCTCAGCTGCCCACTAATGTGCAGGCAGCTTCCCATTGCTGGCTCCTCAGGGGGTGGGCTTCACAGCCAGCCTTGACCTTTGGCAGGAGTTAACAGGGTGCCACAGTAACATAAAAGCTTTCCTTTAATTTTAAACCAGTGAAGAAAGGATAACAACAAAGACAAAAATCCTTCAGTGCTTTTTTTTCTATGTTACACTATAAATTATGCCCTCTCACCCCACGCTTAATGAAGTAAGGCACCCTGGCATTACTTGCTGTTTCATAATCCCTTGGGCATAGACTTCCAAACACATGAGAGAGTAGAAGTGTACGATATGTTCAGATAAAAGCTAGGCGTTCGTGAACTGTGCCATTAGAGTGAAGGATGTTCTCAGGGAAAGTGGCAAGAAATGTTGGCACAAGGCAACAAAGACAAGTTGTAGTTAGATTGTAAAGAATACTGTTGCTAGGCTAAGGAGTTTGGACGTTACAGTCTATGCGGTAGTCACGGATTGAAGGATTTTCAGCAGAAGAGTAGCTCGATCAGATTTGTATTTTATGTATTTATAAAGCTCACTCTAATAGTAGGGTGATCTGTGGGTATATACATCTTTAGCAGACCTTTTGCAATAATCCAGGTGAGGGTTGATAAAAGGCTGTGCTAACACAATGGCCATGGAAATATGGAAAAGAGAATGAAACAAGCAATATCAGGGAGGTAGAAGTAATGGGATTTGGTCATTGATTGATACTGGAAGAGAATGCACTATAAAGTCAGACAGACATGGGTGAAAATACAGGTGCTACTTATCATCTGTGACTGCTTGGACATGTCACAAACTCTGTGGCTCAGTTTCCTCATCGGTAAAATAGAGAAAATAACAATACATACCTCATAAGGTTGTTATGAAGACAAAATAAAATAAAGCATACAAAGCACACAGTGCAGTGCCAAGTACAAAGTTAAAAGTCCATAAATTTAGCTTCATATACGATGGTCAAAACCACGAGGGCCACTCTGAAATTTCTGACTGGGCATTCTATCAAGGATGCCATAGACAAGATTAACACATGGGGCATGATGAGAATCCATGATTCAATGGGTGGAAGAAAATATAAGTCCTATGACACAGATAAAACGTATTTCACAAAGCACAGTTTTTTATTGCCTTTAGTATCAAAGAGCTGCAGCAGAATCTCTGGTTGCTGACCTCATCCTGGGCAATCTGTCCTGCTTCCTTTGATTAATTGATCGTTGCACAATTCTGGGAGACAGCATTTGACTCTGCAGCTTTATAGGCAATCCTTTATTTCAATACTGACTGATCACTTTAGGCTCCATTTCCAGACTCAGGTCATGGCCTTGTCAGAGCTCTCCAGCTGCTCCACACCAGGAAGCACTTGGCTCTCCATTAAATGCATCATGTGAAGCCCTAGTAACCATGGTAATAATCCTCAGAAGACACAGCCCATCACCATCCTGACCTTTTGACCATCCATCGTGAAAACCACAATTCCTTCCTGTTTGAATGTTTTAAATTAGACACTCATATGGTCTGCTTTCAGTCAAAAGAAAATATCACGTGCCCATGCCGACAGCTGCCTAATATCAATCAAAGTAAGATCTAATGATAAAATGCTGTTCTAATGTAATCCGGAGCAAAATGCAATCGGTTCTTTATCCCTAAATGGCAGCCAACATTTTTCAATTATTGTATTATTCTCAGGTTTGGGATATCTGCTTACTATTTTAAAAAATTTTCTGCAAGAAGAAAATATTTTCAGTGTTTCTCTATGAGGAATATTTAGAAGTAAAGAAAACTTAAGACTGCTATAATTAAAATGAAACCTAACGGATCAAGTTCTTTGCCTAATTTTAAAGAGAAGGAAACTGAAGCACAAAAATAAGACAAATTAATTGTCCAAGACAGCAAGCCTTTGAGGAGCCATGATGAGACTTTCAATCTCTCTCTTAATTTCTCTACAGGCTTTATTCTGCTTCATTCTGCTCCTTGCTAGGTAATGGAGAAGTGGTAAAACTGATTATGCTATCATTTCACAACTAGGTAATTGATATTTTAAAGATCAGCAACAACAAAATTGCTCCATCATAATGAGAAGTACAGTCTTTAAAGTCAGACAGACTTGAGGTCAAATCCAGCTTCTGCTACTCTCCCTGAGCCAGTTGACAATCTTTTCTAGTTTTCAGTTTCTTCATTTCCCAAGGGTGACAATAGTTACTTGCCTACAGGGCTGTGAGAATTAATTAAAGCCATTTATATAAAATGAGGTCATTAAGGCAAGTACACAATAAATGTTCATTTCTCTCTTTCTAAGATTCTATACTCAAACCACAGAAATAAACGAATATTTCTAAAGTTACTATGAATGGAGATATGAGAATAGGTTTGCTTCATTTTTTCCCTTCAGAGAATAATTAGATGATTAAAAAGAATAAAAATGTCATCTCAGGAGTTCTAGCATACATACGTATACATAAAGGAGCTAAAGGACAATTAAAATAGCATTTTTAATTCACATAGTAAATATCATACATCATCCTTTGATCCTTTGAGCATACTTTGAGCATGAGATAATCAAAGTTCACTGAAAACCTTGACATGGAGGAAGTCGAGCCAATGATGGCTATGAATGGACAAGCCAGAGGGTGCACAGGAAAATTACTGAGGAGAATGAAAGTAGAAAGCAAATTTTTGTCCTTGGAAACAACTGTTTCATAAGAATCCAATAAGAGAGGGCTTATAAAGAACACACCTCTCATGTGCAGGGGAGAACAACATTTACAATTCTCACCTGCCAGTGAGGAACAAAAGACAAATATTAACAAGACCAAAAATCAAGATTAAGATATTTACTAATAATAGCTCAAGAAGAAATTCCAATTATTATTCAATAGAACAGTTCAAGTTATATTTACAAGAAACTCTACTCAGGACTGTTTAAAACCAATATCTCTTTATAAATAGGATGTAATGAAAAGAAAAAAGTAAGATGACACCTGCTATCCCCTACTAACTGTCTCCAAATCTGGGCACCAAACAAGGCAGAGTACCATCGCCATGCCATTCCTTCCCCACAACCTCCACTCTCCTGGTCACTCAAGAATCTTACCACTCTTATTAGAGATATGTTCCACAACAAGAAAGGAGACATATAGAAGAGTGAACCAACAATATATTCTTTCATATGTCCACTGAGTTTCTACTGTGAGCAGTGGTGCATCAGTAAATATTTAACCATCAACTCTGAAAACAAGGTATGAATATTTGTACACAAATATCAGTTTTTAAATAAATTTAACAGATAGAAGGGTCTGTAGCAGCAATTTACAAATAATAATAAAATGTGTAATATTCTTTATTATAGATTCCATATTGCCAAGTCATTATCACAGAGTATATTTCCTTGATTTTTGCTGTACTTTCACATCCACAGTCAACCTATGGTTGCAATTAACAAATTGGTATTGTTCTAACACAAATGTTGATTGATGGCTTTGTTTGTGTTAACAAATAAGAGGCAAATGACACAAAGAAGACATATGTCAAAACTTCATTCAGTAGTCAATGACATTAGCAAGATTTTTGCTGAATCATAATAATTTCCAAACACTACAGGAATATTTCCTCAGGTTCCAGTCTTAGTGACAATGTAATGGCTAGAGATAATAAATTTATCATTTTCTGCACTATTAACGTTTTCTCCATCATTTTCAAAAGTCTAGACAATCAACAAAACAATAAATGGTAATGATTGCTGACTTCCATGGTGCAAATATTCCCACCACGACTGATTTTAAGGCATGTATGTATGTCACCGAATGCAGAGATGCATAGTAACACACCATTATATAGTATTTCAACCATACAGATACAATATTCAAAAGTCATCTCAAGACCAAAGAATATAGAAAAGTGTAGTGATTAAGAAGCAATGGGATGTGACTATTTATTACCTCTTCTTTTTACTATAAGTTATTTAGTTGTAAGTTTATATAATTTAACTTCTAACAATAGTTCTGTTTACCAACTGGCTCATAAAATTCCTGAAAATTTAATAACCTGCACTTGCAGACCAGAATGAGCTGGCTCTGGGACAGCACTGAATGTGCAAAACACTGTGTTCCATGTTGGCATGGTCGCTGTTTATATGAAACAAACATTTTTGTAGCAAAGACAAATAGTATAAGAATTACATTATTCATTATCTAGTTACACCACATTTATTCATTCATTTAATCAACAAATATTTATTGAATTTACTGTATACCCGACACTATGAACAGTACTAGGAAGAAGAAACAGAAGGTGCAATGGGGAGGAAGGCAAAGTGTTCATAAAGAAAGAGCATTTTCTCTGAAAGATGAGTAGGGAGTTACAGTGGAGAACATGTGATTTAGAGAGCTTCATAGGAAGGTGTTCTAGGCAAAAAAAACCCAACTTTACATAAGCTCTGAAATGAGAAAAAGTATGTTATGGGATTTAAAAGAAAGCTTCTAGTGCATGGGGGTGAAGAGGAGTATAGCATAAAATATCAGTAAGAAACTAAATCATGCAGAACATTATAGGAAGGGTATCCATACATCTGGGTTTGCCTCAGATTCTCCCCTTTTATTCTTATCACCCTAATTGTTGGAGTAATTATAAACAGCACTTCCCTTTCACATCTAAATATGTGCTAATTTAGATGACAAAGTATAAAGCCACCTTAACTATAAACCATGTTATAGGCTCCAGCATGTATCATAAAAGCTTCAAGCAAGGAAAGACTAGAAGGATTTTAGCCATATCTGTGTGCATTAAAGAATAGCTACATCCCACAACTAGAAGGACCTGAAACTAGGATACACAACTGTGTACAGGGGGGGTTTGGGGAGATAAAGCAGGAAAAAAAAAAAAAAAAAGAATAGCTACTAGAAAGTGCCAAGAAGCAAAATAGGAGAATCCAGTGAGAGGCCCTGGTGGCATGAATAAGTGTGCTGGCAGGTATTTGAGATAATTTAATCTGAGAGATAATGAATAGGCAAGACTTGGTGATTCACTGAATATGGTGAGAGAAAGAAAAGCAGATCTCAAAAATATTCTTGAGTTCTGACTTATGCAGCTAATTAAATGGCTGTGTAATTCCCTGAAATGGGGAATATTAGAGGAATATCACATCTGGGGGAAGAGAGGAGGAGGTCTGTTTGTATGTCAAATTTGAGATGATTACAAGACATACAAACGGATGTGTCCATAGGTGATTGTATATAGGACCTTAAATGTAGAGAAAATACCTGGGCTAGAAACGAAAATTAGAAATAGTCATTTAGATGAGAAATGAAACCATGACAGTCACAAAATTTCCTCAGAAAAGGGTAGGAAAAATAAAAAAGAAGTCCTACGGTGGAGTCTTGAGAAATCTAGTTTATATGGTAAACTTCAGAATTAAGTAGATATAAATTAGCCTTATCTCTAGAAAAGGAGGATCTTGAAATCCGATAAGTGGATCCTCAGCCAGGTGCCATCCATGAAGAAGATAAACACACACAGAAGACACAGCTAGGCAAAGGAATATTTCTTTATGATTTATCAGTAATTTATTCCTAAATCTCTGTTTGAAACCTCTTAAGCTTGATGACGTGAGCTAGGAAACCTTTGCTGGTGCAGACAGGCCTAAACAGACTTGCTTTATATGGCCCATACTGCTCCTCCTTGGGAAGTGGGCTTCCCCTGAGTAGGAGCCAACCCCAGAGTCGGGGTGGAGGGAGAAAAGGGAAAGAAAGAGAGATAAAGCATGTTCTGTAGACAGACCATACAGAAAACGTCCAAAATGGTAATTCTAATGAGTATATCATACTGAGGGCTCACCTCATTTAATCTTCACATAAATCCCATAAGGTAGATATTCCCATTTTAAAGATGAAAATCTGATCCACAGGAGAGTAAATATACAGTTACCCAATGTTTAGGTAGCAGAGTCAAGATTTGATCCCAGGCTTGCCTGACTTGAAGGTCTGGTATTTGCAATTACTGGTCCCGAAGAAAACTCTAACCCATGGCAAAATTCTCCTCTTGAGCAGTGTAGACAATTAAAAAAAGAAAAAAAACCTGAATGAGTCTGGGAGAATAAACGCAAGTTCACCCAGAGGAGAGTGCAACTCATAGCACAGTGCTACAAGGGAAGACAGTGCGGGCAGAAGCGTTCATGCACTAGAGAATCAGTTAAGCACACAGGGTGTGTTTCTCCGTGTAGTGCTGTCTGTGCTCCTCCAGGAGGATGCCTGTCCCCTACATGTGACACTGTGTGAGATGGTGTTTCACGAATGGGATAAACGTAGCTCATCTCCATAGACTGTCAACTTTATTTAAATATATCTGAGGGACAATTTAAAAAGTTAACATGGATATGATACATATTGCAATATCAAATTCACATGAAAGAGAAAAATAGGGAATTTCAAAAAATTGTCTGTTTTTGGTGGGTCTGCTTGGTTTTCTGGATTAAGACTTCCCAGGTTAGTTATTGCCTCTTGTTTGCCACTAGCAACAAAAATTTGACAATAAAAATTTGAGAAACTCTATGTCAAGAGAAAAAAAATACCATACAATACAGCATATACAATATAATCTCTGATTTCATAAAAATATAAATTTCTACATAACACATGTAGAAAGCTATAGATAAATTTTTTTAAAAACCAATGGCAGAAAAAAAAGACCCAATGCCAATACACCAAAATATTAACAGTAGTTGTCTTTTATGTTGTATGATTACAAGTGTTTATTTTCTTCTTTATGCTTGTCTACATTTACATAATTTTTCTTAAGTATATGTATGTGGCATTTTTAAAATATTTTCTATTTTTGAATGAAGGAAATCTATAGGGACTCACTTCTATTATTAATCACCATAGAAAGATTGATTTCAAATTTAACAAAGTAATAGCATGGCTATATTAAATAATAAAAATTATTAACATGAGACTATCTGAGGCTTCTTGGATTATAAATAGTCTTACTCTGGAATAAATTATTTAACTTTCCTGAAATGGTTGAAGTTTGGGGAATGGAAAATTATTATTCTGTTTTTTAATTGTATGGATATACTAAATCCTGCAGCTGGAAACTAAATCTTCTCCCATGTGGCAAATATCTGAGAAATAATACTCGAGTCTCTCCATATCCAAATAGAGGGGCCAAATGTTCCATAGCTTTATTCATTATTCATTGTGCAAAGTCTTTTAACATGTGCTTTGCACCCCTTCTTTTGAAAAGCAACTTTAGTTTTATGCATAGGCCATACTCATAAGTAAACAAAAAAAGAATATTTTAACAAGAGTTCTTTAGTGCATTATAGAAACAAGGGCTCTTTTAAGCCTCTGGTCTAAATCTTTGGTCCAGCCAGATTGTGGATTGTTTAACTTCTCCTCTGTGCATTGCATAATGTCTCCAGAGATGAATGAGCTGGAGGTGTATGCAGTCCAGGAAGCGATCAGTGTTAGAGGTGGACTGCAATGCAGCCTTGTGAAATACCAGAATGACTTTTTCACAAAACCTCGCTCAAGTAGCCTAATGTTATATCTTTAAATATGAAAATTATATAAACCATCCTTATAAAATGTCTTAAAATATATTTTGAGTGTGGTAGAGATAAAACAATTTTAAGGCTGAGAATCAAGAGTCCAGGATCCTGAGCCCAATTCTATCACCTTATATGACTTTAAAGAAAGTCATTTGACTTTTGGATATCTCATTCTCATCATCAACAAAATGAGGTGAATAACATTGCTTTTTGCTACCTCACAAGACTGCTGAAAGACATAAATGACTAGAAACATACTTTGAAAAGGATAAATCTAGGGGAAAAGGGAGAATTCACCCCTGCCCCTTTCCCTTAAGGTTCTTATGGCTGGTCAAATAATCGGAAAAGCAAGTTAGCAGGAGAAAACAAAGTTTAATAACATGTATACATGGGAGAAATCCAGGAAAAATAAGCAACTCACCACAATGGCCAAAGTTGCCCCCTTAAACACCATCTCAACTAAAGACAAAGGAGGATGTTGGGGGTAGTGGTTTGGGACTTCAAAGGGGAGGAAGGCAATTCACATAGAGATGGAAAAGTAAATGTTTGTTAGACAACTGTTTACTGGGCCACCTATAGGGAATGTGACCCAAGAGACAGAATTTCGATAAGACAGGCTTGTTGGTGCCTTTCTTATCACACCTATTTTACATTATACTATAGTTATCTCATGTTGTTAGCTACCTCCTGGATCAGACCTTCTGTCTTAAATTCTTTTAGGCAATTTGGGGGAAGGCCAAATGTTCTTCCTGAGTCTTCTGAGCCTTTATTGTTTTCAGCTTGAAATAATTTGAATACCAGAGTGATGCATCTTGGGGCAGCCTGCCCTGAACCCCATTAAAAGAAAAATGTAAATAGAAGGTAATGTGAGTTTTAAACTTCAAAAGTCACTTATTTGTAGACCAATCTTTTTCATATTTGAGGAAAAAAACTGTTTTTAAAAATGTGATCTGACACATTACATCTCTTAGGAAGAATTAAAACAACAGAATAACTCTTTTATCTTGACAGTGGACACTAACATTTTTTGACTTTCAGACACAGCTGAGTCAAATGGGGTATGTCAACTCTATGATAAACTTCAAAGTAGAAGTTAAACACTTGTTACAATTTTTTCCTATATGAAAATAGGGCTGGACTGTGACTGCTCCCAGTCTACGTAGCCACCTGTCCCCACAGCCAGGGAGAATGACACCATTGTCAACTCCTTGGCATAGAATTCCAAAACAAATAGACTGGGTTCTATTTGGTTCCATGAGATCAGCCAGTTTCATACTGAGAACTTACTCAGCATTTCTTCCCATGTCTGCTCCCCCCAAAAGTTGTAGATTCCTTGGGAGCAGAGAAAGTGTCTTATTCATCTTTTTATCCCTCTTTGTTTCATAATATAAAGCTCTGCAAATTGTCGACATAAATGATAGCTCGTTGAATAAATACTTACCATTTCTATGCCTGTAGCTGTATTGATAACCAGCATTTCTTGAGCGTGTGCTATGTGCTTGGTCTCCAGGCTAACTGACAAGTCTCACTTAATCTCTAGGGGATGTTACAAGGAAAGTTTAGGACATGCTAAACCCTTAGGAAGTGTTAACTGTGATAAAGATAATGATTTTTCTTATTATTATTCTCTTTTAACAGATGAGAAAACAAAGTTTCAGAAGTGTGAAGTTGACCAAGGTCACATGGCCAGTAAACGGTGAAGCGAAGACTTGAACCCAGACCTATCTGAGGTCAGACCTTGTACTTGGCTATTTTACTCTACTGCTTCTCCATAGAAGACGTGGGTGCGATTACTGAAATGTTGCTCTGGACGAAAGGGTCGTCTTTGTCTATTATTACAAATTTACCTATCCTTCTCTATGGCTTGACAGACCTTTTAAAGAGTCTGTGAATAGTTTGGACTACTCATTGTGTGTCTCCTTAATCAGATCCAATTTCAGACTATTGACTTTTCATTCTGCCCCTCTGACATACTGGGCTTCATAATAGTGTTTCAGGATCTCTCACCGCAAGCAGGCTGAATCTCCGTGTGAATAGCAATGGAATAGATATTCCACTGTTCAACTGTAGAGAGTCTCAGACTTTTCTGTTATTTTATGAAATATTTTTGTTTACTTTTATTCTTCACAAAACCAATACTATGCTTACCATAGAGAACTTAGTAATACAGAGAAGTAACAAAGAGAAAAAAAGAATCATCCATTTCACACTATTTACTGCTGTCTACAATTTAGTAGATATCCTTTTCTATATATGATATGTATGTGTGTGTGTATAAATATTGTGTGTTAAGTGTATATACATAACCGGACACACAATGGCGTTATATCACACAAACCATACATATTAGGTGAATTCTGTTTTTTAACTTAATATATCTTAAGCCTCTTTCCATTACATAAAATATTCTTTTAAGTTATCATTTAAGTGGTTGCTTAATAATGCCTTGTATAAACATATGCGTTATTTAAGAAACTTTCTATTGTTAAATACTTTATTTTCAATTGTAAACAGCATGCTGCAAGTGTTACCATGCCAGGCTCGTTTTTGCCTGCTGCCCCGGAAAGCCAAACACCAAGATGATGAGATTACAGCAGAGACAGAGTTTAATCACAAGGCAGCCACGTGAGGAAGTGAGAGCATGAGTCTCAAATCCACTTCCCCCAAAATAAGGACTCAGGGATATTTATGGGATGGGGGCAAGGTGGTCTGAAATGTGAGATAGGTGATTGGAGGTGAGGAGAGATAAGGTAATTGATGACCTGCGCAAGTGTAGTCAGACTCCACGCCTCTTCATAGGACACATGTTCACAAAATGGTGGTGTGAGCATGATCTGTAGGTGGAGTTTTTAGCTTCTTGACGTCAAAAGGTCGCTTACTGGACATCTGCGCAGGCCCAGTTGATGAGTTGGTGGTCTAAACTGGCCTGGAATGGACAAAGGGCTTCTAATTCCTGAAAAACAGTTCAAACACCCATTACCATGGTGACCCAGGCTCCAGGGAGACGTTATCTACAGGAGCCTAGTGGGAGTCAGAAAGCATATTGCCTAAACAGCACAGTTAACATTGGGTGGGTTAAACAGCTAAAAGCTATAATCAGTAATTGTAAAAAGGAAAAAAACCCTTTAGTTCTTAGCTACTTAATCATCAATGGCTAACTCTTTGCTGGTTTCCCAAGTCTTATCACTGTAGCTGAATACTTATCTACATCATTCATTATTTTCTTAAAATTACTTCTAGATTTTTGCTTTCTCCCAGTTTATAGTTTGACACAGAGGGAAAAGGCTTTGTTTTAATCTGTAGTTAAAAGAATATACAAAGGCCATATAGCTAACGCACAGCATGACTGGGATTCTAGCCTCCACTAGGTCTGACCTAAAAGTCCCTACATTTTCCATAGTTCCATGTGGTCTTCTGTCACAGCACACTAGTCAAAAACCCATGTACAATCCACATGCACAAAATGCATAAGGGATTTTTTAAAAAGAGAAATAGGAATGCTTCTCCCAGGGATATTGTAATTTTGATGGTGTGGTCATATTTTGGAATCATCCTTGCATTTAAATTTTTAATTTGCAAAATGCTACAGGGAGCTTGACACACAGTCTCTAAGTTCCAGAGGTCTAACCATAAAGTATATTGGCCTTTCTAATGAGCTCAGCAATTTAAAGGGGAAGAAAAATGCGTTTATTGATTTGGCTCAGCCGTCTCGATTTGGGAGCTGTCCCAGTAATCTCATTACTACGGTATGTATGCTTTTATTCCCTCAGCATCAGAATTAAGTCTATATATAGAGCCAGCAGCTGCATTCTCAGCAAGACCTCAAGGTATCAAATGCACCCAGGAACTCTCAACTACCCATTTTCATTAACACAAGGCACTGATGATAAATACCTTTTTCTTGACCTACACGTTATTTTCAGTCCATAGATTTTTTTGCTCCTTTATATATCTTTGTCTAAAATCATGCATAACTTCTATGATTTCGAGATTCAGGCCTTATACTCAGATTTTGGCAGAAATTTGAATATATTGAAGCAAAACTTTCTTTTTATCTGACTCATGAAAACACCAGATTGGCCCTCAGAATATTTCATTAATCTAATACAAAGAGATATATTATATTAGATATTGTATTATATAATTAGATTAGATATATTGCATTAGATATATTAAATTAGATTTCTAATATATTGTATTAGATATAAAACAAATCTATTTTATGTCTTAATTATGTTCCTTCCATCACAAAAATTAATTTAAAACTAACTAACTTTTTTTCTCACCAAGAGAACCTCTCTTCAATTCTATTTCTTTACATTTTCCTCTCTGCTGCAAGGAAAAATATGCTTATGTACAGAAATTCTGACTTGCTAGAGTCTCCAATTCACCCTCACTTGCCATATGCAATGCATAAATTTATAATGTGTTAAGCTTCAAGAACAGCTGATGACAAATTTCAGCTTTCCAACCTAGGTTTAATTCCACCTAGACGCTCTGTCCCCTTATATCAGCCCTGTGTGTTGTGAAATGCTTTTATGACTAGCCAAATATCTTCTGCTGCAAAGATTTTAAGGGCTCTTAGGGAAAATGAAAACCTGTATTAATAAGAACTTGAGAAGTGCTAATGAATTGTGTTGGTCTGAACGCCGCTTTTTCTCCCTTATCCTTGAAAGGTCATGGGCTTTCAGAACAGAGGTCTCCCCATGGCCAAATTCTATGACATCAAGTGAAATTTTGGGTTGCAAAGTTACCTTCTTAAATAGTAAGATTAGTCCTTGCATTATTATCATTTGCTTTCTAGTATCCCAAGCAGAAACTATGTTCAATTTATTTCTATTTGCTTGAGGCAAAATCTAACATATTTAATCTCTTGCTACTAAAAATTAGGCAATTTTAAAGGAGGAAGAAAGTATCTGTTTCAACAACCTCATTTTATAGAAAAAACAAAGGGAAGTTAATGCCACACAACCAGGCAATGACAAGCTTCGGCTAAAGTGCAGGTCTCCAATGTACCTTCTAAAATAACACACAGAGACACATGTGACCTTCTTTAATCTCTGAAGCATAAGCAGAAAACCTATTTGCCTGTTTGTATTGTCTTGGTGTCCTAGAAAAAAAGAGCACATTGAGAAGATCAAAATTAGTAGCCCAACAAAGAAATTGTTTTACTTATTTGATTAAAAATCTCTCACTACCTAATGTGCCAAGTCAAATCAAAACTGGGTACCTACCAATCCGAATAAAGATGAAATGAATCAGGCTGAGAATAGCAGGCTAATGAAGTAAATTATAACATAAAAGGAAAGATCCAAAATGATTCTAAACAATAGATCGTCACGAATTTGAGAGTTTAAAGCAAATGATGGAGATGGTGAACAGTTCAATAACTGATCTAAAAAGAAATTTTTAAAGAGTGATAGAGTGATTAGATGGCATCTTGAATAAAAACATCTAAGCCACTTTCTTTCTTAAAATATACTGAGGTGATCAGAGGAATATAAAACTGGGAGAAAATACATATCAGCACTGGAAACTGGAAAATAATGCATCCACATCCCACAAAACATAAAGTCACATTCTGCTAAGTATACAACAAATAGGGATACACTGAGTAGAAACAGAGCCAGAACCAACTGACAACCACTCTCCTCTGTAAAGCAATATAATTTCAAATGTATGCACAAAAGACATGCCAGCAGAACACTGCTAACAAATCCCAGTTTGCAAGGGCAGAGGTAAGATGCTGATATATAACAAAGCATTCTGAATCAACTGTGCTAGAAAACCCTAGAGAGAGTTTCGCTACAGCAAACTGTGAAAATGAAGCCTGTGTGCCAGCTCTGTTATTTCCTCGGTATGTGACCTCAGGTTAGTTAATTACTCTTCCTGTGACTTTCATTTCCTCAAACGTAAAATAGTGATAATAATGGTATTTATCTCATAGGTTTGTGGAAAGGAGGATATCAAACAACATGTACAAAGTTTAATCACGGTGATTAGCTTAAAATAAGCATTCAATATGTGACAGCCTCTATTACCAATATCATCATCATTATCATTAGCATCACTGTCATCATCATGATCTTCACCACCAGAAGAGGCAGGGACCTTCCCTTTTTACAGTAGTGCAAGGAAAAAAGCTGGACAAGCTCTCCCAAGTGGAGACAGGACAGAACAGAAAATCAGCTACAGAAAGTTTGCTCCTGGTGGTAAGTTTATGAAACAAAGTGTCATGGCAACTAAGTTCCCTATACTATAACTGCACCTCAGCTCCCTCACCTTTTTTCTCAGAATGTTGAAATCAAAGAGCTGGTGATATAAATATGTATGAACCACTCCTTCAACTTAAGATCTGAAACAGGATTCCAAAATCACTCAAATAAGGAGTCTATTTCAGGACAAAAGACCAGACTAGATTTCATCCAATCTAAATATCAAAGAACAAAAACATAAAACTAATATGGAGCCTGTGGTAAGCTAGATGTCCCCCCCATAAAAGATGCCCCCATCATAATTCTCAGAACCTTTGAGTATGTTGTTACCTTACATGGTAAAAGGGAACTTGCAGGTGTGATTAAATTAAGGATCATCAAATGAGGAGAGCATCCTGGATTATCCAGGTGAGCTCAATGTAATCCTAAGGGTCCTTTTAAGAGGGAGGCAAGACCATCAGTGTTAGGTCAGAGTAAGAGATGTGACAATGGAAGCAAGAGGTTGGAATGGAAATGTGTGGAAACAGTCCTAGCCATGGAAAGCAGGTGGCCTCTAGAAGGTGGAAAAGGCAGGGAAACGGATCTTCTCCCCCAGACCCTCCAAAAGGAACAAGCCCTACCAACACCTTGATTTTAGGCCAGTAAGACTAACTTTGAACTTCTGAACTCCAGGACTGTAAGATAATGAATTTGTGCTGTTCTATGCTACAAACTTTGTGGCAACTTATTACAACAGCAACAGGAAACTAAAACAAATCCTTTGAAATTATTCTTCAAGGAAAAAAATGGTTATCATGTAGCATCCTCAGAAAATATATGAGGAACATTCTCAAAAAAAAGGATAAATGAAAAATAAGACGCAAATAAAGAGAATCCTCTCTGTGGTGTAAGGAAAATTCAAGAATACCAGGACATCATGAAAAAGATGCAGAAATGAATATTAAACTAAAAAAAAAAATGGGGGAGAAGGAAAGGATCCAGTAGAATTAAGGAAAAAAAGGTAATTGCTATGTCTGAATGTTTATGTGCCCTGCAAATTTACATATTGAAATCCTAACACCCAAACGTGATGGTATTAGAAGGTAGGGCTTTGGTGAGTACTTAAGTCATGAGAGTGGAACTCTCATAAATGGAATTAGTGCTGATAAAAGAGGCTCCAAAGAGATCCTAGCCCCTTCAGCTATGTAAGGATAAAATGAGAAGTCTGCAGCCCAGAAGAGGCCCTCATCTGACCATGCTGGCACCCTGATCTTGGACTTCCAGCCCCCAGTACTGTGAGAAATAAATGTTTGTTGTTCATAAGCCAGCCAGTCTATGGTATTTTGTTATAGCAGACCAAATAGATGAAGAGAATAATTGACAATTGTAAAACAGAACTTAAAATGGCACTAGGAACAGTCAAGTGCAGAAGGGACACTACAGAAAAGAGATCAGTTATACACAACATAAACATAAGCAATGCTCTCAGGATGCAAAATAAAAAGATAAATAGATGAAAATGAAAACGCTAAATGAGGAAAGGTAACAGAGATCTAAAACCATGCTATCCTTCCTAAAGAAAATGACATATCAAAGAAAAGTAACAGGAAAAAACACAGTAGGATAAAATGTCCTTGAACAAAATCTTGGTTGCTTTCAACTAAGATGATATGTTAAAGAATCTTAAACAAAATACTTTTGAAGATCACCATTATAATTAAGCAAAGCAACTTAGCATCACTAATTGAGTGACAGCATGAAATTATGTGCTTCTTGATGAGATGCAATAAAAAGAATATAATGCCATCTAAGAATAATTCTTACAAAAGATATTGGACCTGACTCTAATCAAGCCTTTGGACCTAACTTCCAGTTTACCTGGGAGTATAGGGGAAAGAAAAACCAAGATAAATAATACCACAATCAGATAGATGGAGAATGTAGCCACTCTACAATAGAACTGGTCTCATCACTTAAAAAGTAAATGTCATTAAATTAGGATGGAGAGAACTGTTCTAGAGTGCACAGCCATAAAAAACAACCTTAGTATATAAATGCTAATTGGATTTGGTTTGAAAAGTACAACTATAGAAGTTATTGTGGGACAATTGGAGAAATTTGAAGATGGATCAGGTATAAGATAACATTATGCAAATATTATTAATTTTTAAAGAGAGATAGTTGTATCACAAAAATGTACAAAAGAAGTCCTTTTTAAAAAAAAATATGCATGCAGATGCTCTAGGTGGTAAAGCCTGCAACTTCTTTGAAACGGTTCAGCATATATAGACATACACACACATATTTGCAAATAGGCATGGCAAATGTTAATATAATTGTTTCTGAGAAGTGAATTTATGGACATCCATTGTACTATTCTTTAACTATCCTGTATACTTAGAAATGAGAGAAAAGCACTGGAAAAGGTAAATGTAAATAAATATCAAATTTACAAAAATAATAAAATAATGCCATTTGAGTTTAAAATATGTCTAATTAAAATGCATGACATTAGTAACACATGGGTAAACACAATTAAAGTGTTCTATGTGTCTTAGCATTATCAGTGAATTTTTAGAAGTAAAAGTTTGCATAGGAAAATAATAAGCCATGAATCAAGTTGTCACCTTTAGGGTAGCCATTGAAAGAATAAACAAATCATTACATGTTAATAGAGGGAAAAAGAATATAAAAAAAAATTGGTTAACCCAAAAGAAGACAAGAAATTAGAAAAATAAAAGTAACAAGGAACAGAAGGGTAAAACAGGAAATAAAAAGTGGATGGAAGATCAAACCCAACTAGATGTACACTAAATGTAAATGGACTAAATACTTTAGGAGAAAGAGAAGGATTAACAGAATGGATCAAGCACAATAACTACAAAAGCAACACAAGCAATTATATTCTTATTAAAAGAGAACACTTCTTAACTTTAAAGGCAAAGAAAATTAAAAATAAATGGATATACATATATCCCTTTCTATTGTTTATATTACATACAACCTTATATAGAGAATTTATATATTTTTTTTTTGTTGACATATATGTGTGTAAATGAAAAGATGGTTATTGTACCTACACAAATATCAGACAATGTAGACTTTAAGGAGAGAAGATTAATGCAAAGAAGGATATTTTGTAATAATAAAAGAATTAAACTACCAGAAGATATCACAATCTAAATTTCTACACACCAAATAACTTAACTTCAAAATACATAAAACAAAAAAAATTGAAATAAATGGAAAAAGGAGATAAATCCACAGTAATAGTAGCACAACTCTCTTAATAATTGATAGAACAAACAGACAAAAACCCAGTAAGTAGTAAACATATTGAAGATACAAACAACAAAGTTAAAAACTTGACCTAATTGACATATATAAAACACTACCAAATAATTAAAGAATTTATATTCTTTTAAAATGTTCATAGAACAGTTACTAAAATTTAATAAACTCTGGGCAATTAAAAAAGGGTAGCAAAGAATCACTTAAAAAAGTAAAGAGCAGTCATCATGGCACAACTGGCTAATGCACCAAGCAGCCAATGGTGGGAGCATCTTCAATTCTCCTACCACCACTCAGACAAAAAAGAGTTAGTTGTCCCTAGCTCCTCAAATCCAAGCTCACTTTGTTTATCAGTGAACTCTCTGCATACTCTTTGAAAGGAAGATGTTAGTTACATTGGATCTGGAAAGAGCAAAGACAGGAGAAAAGTATTATTGCTGGTGCCTTTCATATCTATTCATACGTTAAAGTGAGAACTCCCTTCACTGCATATTCCTCTTACACCCTAGTAGACAAGGTTATGGCAGAAGATAAAAGCATAATCCACAAGCTTACTGCACTATTAATGTGCTATTATTAATAACAATACTTCATTAAAAATTTAAAAATTCAGGACAAATAGGAAACCAGATGAGACATTAGGACAACAGTGAAAAACTGGAACTGTCCCAGAAAAACCAGGACATATAGTCACACTAATCTCGCCTCAATCTAAAAGACAGTGGGATTTATTTTCAGCTTGCTTTTTTACCAATATACAGGATGAGATGTGTTGATTGCCTAAATCCCTTTTCCCTCTTTTCAGTTTAACAGCTGGAGGGTAGGATGAGAGGCACAACTCTCAGCTGATTTATTCTTCTGATTCTTGCTTCTAGTCTCATTATTTTAAGCTAGGGCAGTATATACATATAAAACTAAATTCCTAGATACATATTAGTAGAGTGCATTCGTAATTTACTTTTAGGAACTGTATCTCCTAAGATGCTATCGGCCTTTATTGCCATCCTAAATGCAAGCTGTTTTCTAGTAAGTTGTTTTCTAGGTTCCCCACATAAATATATTTATTTAAGAAGGAAGAGACAAAGATAATCTGGATGCTCAATAAAGCAGCATCTGTACTGCAGAGGGGCCATTTTCTGGCAGGAACAGACTCTGAGTGTTTCAGTGTGTACAAAATGGGGAGAGAAGTACAGAGGTAGGGAAGTATTTTTATAAATAGTTTTAATGCTCTTCCTTTTGTGTAAATATTTTTATTACCATGCTTCAGTTTGTTCCCAGTTAATTCCGTACAGATTCTTGTAGGTAATTTGTCAGTCTTAAGTTTATATTCTTGTGGGATTTCATATACTTTTACCTTCATAGGTGTTTTAGTGGAAAATTGGAGAAGACTCCCAGAGGCTTATAGCCAGATTCCACTTTAAATTAGAAGTCTCTGAATCAATGATTTATAATCAGGAGACATGAGCAATGTGCAGTAGAGCTGATTAGAACTCATTAAAATACAATTTCCTTAAATATGATGTTTCTGTTTTGCTCTGTTTCTCTCATTGTATTATCACAGGCCATCAGGTATACTAGGAAATAATTCTTGTTTCCAGAATGAAGATTGACATGATTTAACTATAATTCTCCAATACAGAGGTTTACAAACTATTTTGTCATGCACTTTAAGTTCCCCTTCAAGCTCCTCTTCAACCAAGAGAGGATACCTTATATTTCTCAGTATATTTAATTAAGTGCAAAAAAAGGAGTTTTAAAATTGCTGATTTAATCAAACGCCCTGGGAATATAATGCATAGTAGTTTAACCGTTGTTCCCAAATAAAAAACAGAGGTAGAGTTAGTTCAATTTTTTTCTCTATTTGTCCATTTCTTCTGAGAATTTTCCTTCATCAACACGAGTCCTACCAAAATTGAACAGGCTCCATTTTACCCACATGGAATACACAGACTTATGCACATATTGACTCTGTTTAGTAAAACCCACACAAATTTAATAAAAATGGATACATTTTTGACACTTTCTGTACTAATAAATTCTATCTTATGAGTCCACCAATGTACAGAACTACTGAAATCTGCTTCTTCTGTGTTGTAAAAGTTGGATCACAAATTGTCCCTCTGGTACTGAATACATTACTGCAGACGCAGCATTCTCTGTGCTCATGTGCACTAGAACACATCAAAGTCCATTTGACAGGTGAGAAGTTAGCTGTTAGCTGTCTTTTCTCTTTTATTCACCCATTCAATTTTCTCAAAATACTTTTGAAGATACACTCAAATTATTTTAATAGGTCTTCAGAAGGGTAATGTTAGCTCCTTAATCTGACAGGAGAGAAAATGCAAAAGAGTGACAATAGAGGGTCACATTTTACCCTTTCCCAAAAAAATGTGAAAAGAGACCCAATTGTAGAGACGGACCTAATTTTATTAATTAAACAAAAAAAATAAATTTTGTAAGTGATATCATTGGAATCATCAGCAACCTAGTAAATTGTTCTTTCATATATTTTTGTCTGAAGTGGGGAAAAATTTTTGACATTTTTGTTTTTATATGAGTTCTGTAATTAGACCCACATTTGTTGAGTATTTAATACATGTTAGCAATGTGTGCTGTAAATTGGCATATATGTTGTCTTATTTTGTCCTCATGATCTCTCTGTAAAGTAGGAACTTTACTTTTCCATTTAACAGAGGAAGAAATTTAGACCCAGAGAGCCTTCATTATGAAGGCTCTTGCAAAGGGTCAGTTAGCTGTTGAATTACAGAGCTAGAATCCATTCTTCCAAAGGAGGTCTGATGGTATTAATGTCAGAAACCCATAAATTTCAAAGCAGTTAAAAATAATGATGTCTACAGCTGTCATCATACTTAATGGTGAGAAACTAGAATCTTTCCCACTAAGGTCAGGAGCAAGGCAAGGAGTCCTAGACGAGATGGACCAATTTCTTGAAAGACGCAAGCTGCCAAACTCACACAAGAAGAAACAGACAACTTGAATAGGTCTATATCTATTAAAGATATTGAGCCAATAATTAATAATCTTCCAAAACAGAAAGGACCAGTTCCGGGTCAGTTCACAGGTGAATTCTAGCAAACACGAAGAAATTTTATCAATTCTCTGCAATCTCCTTCAGAGGATAAAAATAGAGGGAATACTTCCTTAATCACTCTGTGAGGCCAGATTACCCTCATACTAACACCAGACAAAGACATTACAAGAAAATAAATCTACAGACCAATAATTCTCATGAATATAGATGCAAAAATCCTCAACCAAGCGTTGTTAAATCAAATCTAACAATGTATAAAAAGAATTATACACCACGACCAAGTAGAATTTATCCCAAGTATGCAAGGTTGGTTCAACATTGTAAAATCAATTAATGTACTCCATAACATCAAAAGCCTAAAAAATAAAATCACATAATCATATGAATAGATGCAGAAAAAGCATTTGACAGAGCTCACCAACCATTCGTGACAAAAACTCTCAGAAAACTAGGAGTAGAGAGGAACTTCCTCAATTTGATAAAGACTATCTACAAAAACCCTACAGCTAACATCATATTAATGGTGAGAAACTCAAAGCTTTCCCATTGAGACCAGGCACAAAGCAAGAATATCCCTTCTCATCATTCCTTTTCAACATTGTACTGGAAGTTCTAGCAAATTAAATAAGACAAGAAAAGGAAATAAAAGATATACAGATTGGTTAGAAAGAAATAAAACTGCCATTTTTTTATATGAACTAATTGTCTATGTATAAAATCCAAAAGAATTGACAAAAAACTCCTGTAACTAATAAACAATTACAGCAAGGTTGCAGGATATAAGTTTAATGTCCAAAATGCAATCAATTCCCTATATGCAAGCAATGAACAGGCTTAACTTAAAATTAGAAACACAATGCCATTTATATTAGAAAAAAATTAAATGCTGAGGTATAAAGCTAGGAGAATATGTATACGATCTATATAAGGAAAACTCCAAAACTCTGATGAATGAAATCAAAGGAGAACTAAAAAACCAGAGAGATATTTTGTGTGCACAGATAGGAAGATTCAATATTGTCAAGATGTCAGTCTTCCCAATTTGATCTATAGATTCAATGCAATTCCAATAAAAATCCCAGAAAATTATTCTGTGGATTTTGACAAGCTGTTTCTAAAGTTTATATGGAGAGGTAAAAGACCCATAATAGCCAAAATAATATGAAGAAAAAGAAAAAGTTGGAGGACTGAAGCTATCTGACTTCAGACTTACTATAAAGCTACAGTATTCAAGACAGTATGGATTTGGTGAAAGTATACACAAATAGAACAATGGAACAGAATAGAGAGCCAAGAAATTAGACCCACACAAATATTCTCAAATGATCTTTGACAAAGGAGCAAAGATAATACAATAAAGCAATGATAATCTTTTCAACAAATCGTGTTGAAACTATTGGACTTCCACATGCAAAAAAATTAATCTAGACACAGCCTTTACACCTTTAACAAAAATTAACTCAAAATAGATCATAGAGCTAAATGTAAAATGTAAAACTATAAAACACCTAGAAGATAACACAAGAGAAAATCTAGATGACCTTGGGCATGGTGATGACGTTTTAGATAAAACATCAAAGGCACAATCCATGAAGGAGATCATTGATTAGCTGGGCTTCATTAAATTAAAAATATCTGCTCTGTGAAAGAGACGATGTCAAGAGAATGAGAAGATAAGCCACAGACTGGGAGATAATATTTGCAAAAGACGCATCAATGGAAGACTGTTATCTAAAATATATAAAGAACTCTTAAAACTTAGCAATAGGAAAACAAACAATTTAAAAATGGGCCAATGAACTTGACAACAGATATTTCACCAAAGAAGATATGCACATAAAAAATAAACATATGAAAAGATGCTCCAAATCATATGTCATCAGGGAAATGCAAACTGAAACAATGAGACACCACTGCATACCTATTAGCTGTTAGAATGGCCAATATCCAGAACACTGACACCACCAAACGCTGACAAAGATGCGGAACAACAGGAACTCTCATTTATTGCTACTGGGGATGCAAAATGGTACAGTCACTTTGAAAGACAGTTCAGCAGTTTCTTATAAAATTAAACATACTCTTACTATATAATCCAGCAATCACACTCCTTGATATCTATCCAAAGAAGTTGAAAACTTACGTTAATGCAAAAACCTGCACATGGATGTTTACAACAGCTTTACCTATAATTATCAAAATTATCAAAATTGAAGGAAGCAAGATGTCCTACAGTTGGTGAACGGATAACCTGTGGTACATCCAGACCATGGAATATTACTGAGTTTTAAAAAGTTATAAAAAGAAATGACTTATCAAGCAAGAAAAGACATGGAGGAAACTTAAATACAAATTCCTAAGTGAACAAAGCCAATCTGAAAAGGCTACACGCTGTATGATTCCAACTATATGGCATTCTGGGAAAGAAAACTATGGAGACAATAAACAGATCAGCGGTTGCCAGGGATTTGGGGGTGGGGAAGGATGAATAGGTACAGCACAGTATGGACTTGGGTGATTATGATGTGTCAGTATGGGGAACTCTATGCATGTGTGGATGGAGGAATACATGGGAAACCTCCGTATCTTCCTCTCAATTTTGCTGTCAACTTAAGACTGCTCTAAAAAAAAAGTCTTAAAAAAAGAAACCAAGCCATATCAAGCTAGATAGGATTAAAGCGTGATAGATAAGAGAGACATTTAAATGGACAAGCTGAAAATAATTCTTCTAAGATTAAATTTATAAAATGATAGGGTGAAACATGTTAAAGCCACCATTAAATATTTTTTAAAAGTGAGTTTTAAGTCCCCTATGACCACTACAGCTCCATGCTTAAGTCTAATAATATTTCTCCACCTGTAAATGTTATAATTATGGGCTTTATTGTACAGTGATTTTTTTTCTACCTTATAATTCTATTCACATTGTTTTATTTCTTTCTGTCTTTAGCAATTTTCACAGATCCAACTAGAGGACTGGAACTCAAGAATCATAAATTTTGCCCTGGCTTCTTTTCTCCAGTGATCCTTTTGTTTTTAAACCTTTCTAATACTCTCTGCAAATATGCCTTTACAAAGATATATTCTCTGACTGGCATGAAACAGGATTTGGTAGACCGGTACTTTTAAAAAGAAACTCTCAGCTGGCAGACTCACATCCATTACTTGGAAGCTGTTTTCTCTTTGGTAGCTTTCTGTCTCCTGCTATAACATAATCCCTGCATGTTCTGCGATTAAGAATTTGGCAGCTGCCTGATTCCCATCCATTTTCATGTGACTTTTCTTCATTTAACGTGCCTACTATTTATCAGTGGCTAATCAAAGCAATACAGATAAATCAGTAAACAGATAGAACTTCTTGCCTTCCAGGAACTTACATTCCAGATGGGAAAACAGACAATAAAAGTTATAACTCAGTAAATTATATAGTGATGAGTGATAAAAAGAATTTTTAAAAAGCAAGAAAAGGTGGTGAAAGTTTAGGTAGAGTAGCCAGGAGAGATCTAAATTAGATGACTTAAGTTCTGAAAGAAGGGAGGTATTTGATATTTGAGATAGATTTGAGCTGATCTAATTACATGTTAGCACCCACCTGATGACCAGCATCCACCAGCCAGTGGTTGAAACCAGAACAAGTACGCCAATGAGAATCAAACCCACAACCTTGGCCTCACTTATTTCCTGGGTTAATAGAGCTCACCTGCCTGTAATGCTTAAGGGACTGGCTCCACAGTCCCCTCATCAGCATGTTAAAGTTGTTTTAGTGAGTGGAGTAGGACCAATGAGTGTACATTTGATGAAGCACAAGAGTTTATTTTAGTATTATCTGTTTAACTGTTCATCAACTGCCCTCAACATATCCAACTCTCCCCTAAATGCTACAGCTGAAAGTGTAATGGCGCCAATAAACGTGAGTCAAGATCTTTGTTACTTCACTTTATATACATTATCTGATATAATCCTTACAATTACTCTCTGAGGTCAATATTATTTTCTTTTTACTAATGAGGACACTAAGGTTCAGACAGATTAAGAAACTTCCTTAAGTTAATGTAGCAAGAAAGTAGTCAAGCTAGAATTCATCCACAAATCTATCTTGACTCTAGAGCCTATGCTCTTAAGTGTCATGCTTTGTTCAATAAAGTTGATTGCATTAGACATGGAAGAAACCTTATAATTAATCCTGTCCATACCGAGACCCAGACAAGTGGAGTTATTTTTCTAATAACTCAAAGAAAGTCAGGGGCACCGTGTGAACTAGAAATCAAATGTACTCATGCCCTTCCTGGCAATCTTTCTACTGCAATATGAAGAATGATTTATTGCTATAATATAAAGCTCCAGAAAGAATAAATACCTGTCCCCGGACCCATTATTCCTTGGTGGGAATGACCATGACCCTCTGGTGAACATTCTATTCTTTCTTTAAAATCAATGAGATTTTACCTCCTTTGGAAAGCCATCCTTGACACTTCAAGATATTGTCACTCTCTCCTTCCTCTATGCATCTCTTATTGCCTTATCATGTCATCTACATCATATCATAATTTATAAAATCACATGCCTTTATCTCCTTTAAGATTGAGCCTCTCAAGAGCAATCACTACATCTTTCATCTCAGTATCCTCACTGTATCAAAATATGTTTATAGCAAGCAATAAACATTTCTGGAATTGAAATTTTTAAATTTCTATTTCCTTGAGAAAACTGTGATTAATACGGCCTTCTAAGTTTCATCCAAAAGAATCTAATAGAAGCTGAAAATAGAATATTAAATAGACAACTGTATGTGTTCCTTTGAGCAATAAAAACCTAAATATAGAATTATTCTCAATGAAATGCAATTTTTCTTTAAATTATTCTTCATAGGAGCCACCAGTATTCCAAATTTCTTAGGAGACATGCTTTTGCAGTCTTACTCGCTAGCCCTAGTAGCGCACACACACATGGAAATGCGCTTCTAGGCAAAAGCTGCTCAAGTTCTCCTTCTGCATTATTGTCCATTCAGGTTTCTTTTCCCCCTGGTACATTGTTAAATACTGGAAAAAGAACAAGATCTATAGTCAGAAAACTTTAAGTTTCAATCTTTCATTTACTTTCAAAATGAATGTGTGTACATCTCTCCAACATTTTGAGCCCAGGAAAACGGGGATAATATCTGCTCAGTCTAATTCCTGGCCAAGTCATGTAAATCAACTGAGTAATGCTTGTAAAAGTACTTAGTCAACTATTAAGTACTGGGTTAGTCCTGGTTATTATTTGCTCAGATTTTGCTTATTTGCATGGCAACCACAATTCTAATATTAGCATCTGTCTTTTTTGCTACTCCAAAAGACAACAAAAATGCAAATATAAGGGAAATCTCATTTCATCTCAAACTTTAGGGGAAATTCCCAAATTAGTTACCTTTTGATAGAATTTTGTCCAAATTAATGATATGGAGAGAAATCATCCTCCATGGACAGACATTGGATAAAACAGTAAGCCTTATAATGGTTAAGTTATGAGTAAAAGTACTTGAGCTGCTAGGGTCTTCCTCCAAGGTCCCAGGTCTGTGTCTGTGTTTTATTATTTTGGTGACTGCTATTGAAGTTTACTGTTTTCTGATACGGGTGTTTGGGGTGGTTAGTTTGGACGCAGTTAATGAGCATGGATGGGGAAGTATTCCTTGATGTCAGGACAAAAAAACTATGGAGACAAGCAGCATTACTAGTGTCTCCCTGTTCATCTCTTTCCTACCCATAACGCAATCAGCATAAAGATCCTTCAATAGATACCTCACAAAGGCTAGCAAGGACAGAGCAAGTGACTCTACACCACTACACCACTGTTCCTTTTAGAAAGACTGTCTTCAGATCAACAAGGCACTGTTTCTACAAGCAGTCACAAGCACAGAAAATGTCACCATATCGTATCAAAGACTTCCTTGAAATTAAATTAAATGAGATGTAGTCTTTATGCATTTTAGCTACTAATATTGAAATAGAGATGATTTGGATATTTACTTTAGATTTTTTCTAAGGCATTTAAAGCACAGAGCTTTTAAAAAATTATTCAATTTTCCAAATTGCACACCACATTTGTGAAATCACTCCTAATTATGAAGATTGAATTTTAGGCCTCCCATTAGAATACAGAAAACGCAAATGGATAAATCAGGACAGCAGATAAGAGTTTAATACGCCACTGTGGTTTAAAAAGATAGATATTGCACTTTTTTCTGAACGTCAAGAGAATGGGAATTGCATAGAAAATTCTCCATCTTCAATTCCCCAACCATGGACTTGGGACCATATCGATAAAGTTCATCTTTATTATGACATCTTTTTTTTTTTTTTAAAGATTTTATTTTTTTCCTTTTTTCTCCCCAAAGCCCCCCGGTGCATAGTTGTATGTTCTTCGTTGTGGGTCCTTCTAGTTGTGGCATGTGGGACGCTGCCTCAGCGTGGTTTGATGAGGAGTGCCATGTCCGCGCCCAGGATTCGAACCAACGAAACACTGGGCCGCCTGCAGCGGAGCACGCGAACTTAACCACTCGGCCACGGGGCCAGCCCCTTTATTATAACATCTTAATGTACCTTACCCATATTCAGATGACCAAGGGTGACCAGAAAATTAATTCCATATTTCCATGTCACACTTACCCCCACTTTCTCCTCCTCACCCCATGGTTGTGCACTGTCTGTCTTTCCCCAAGTCTCAAACAAGCTTTTGTTTTTGTCTTTATGGAGAAAAGGGTATTGAGAATAGGATCCATCCTACATAAGAAGTTAATGTAAAAGTCAGTATTTCTTTAACCACTGATTAGTGATGGGATCTTATAAAATGTCAAAGGGTATTTGTTCAATGAAAACAAGAATAACTGCAAAGAATTGTCCAATTTAGTAAAAGTGTGTACACATATACTATTATAATTTTAATTTTTTATTTAATAAAAGGCCTTACTGCTAGAGGGGACAATATTCTTATGAACACCAATGTTTGGAAGTATTTGAAATGCCATGATGAATCACTGTGGCAGCAAGATAAAGAGGAGGAAGTTACCTAGAGAAAAAAGGTGAGAAGGAAGAAGACCAAGGTTTACTTTCATATTTGAGGCCTCTTGAGGGATATAAACAAGAATAGACCTTCTGCTCAGGCAAGAAGGCCAATGTCTTTAAAAAGACTGAACTATGCACCTGTCACTCCCAGAAACCCAGTGACAGAGTTCCATAGTCAGTTTAATCATATTACAATTAAACACATAGATAGATAGATAATAGATGATCAGTAGATAGGTAGATAGATAGACAGATAGATATAGAGATAGAGATACATAAAGGAAGTAAAAACAGCTCTCAATTATGAAGCACCATATAGTTTGTTAGCTCCATTTTAGGTCAAAGACTATGAATGACTTTGCACAGCGGATAATAAAGTGTATTTCCTGGTGGGGTGAATTTTGTGAAATTGTTATGGGTACTGATGGTTGCATGCCTCTCCTTTCATCTTTCTATCTCCAAGGACAGTCAACTTTGTTAAGGAGGACTAGTAAAAATGAACCTTTATGTTTAGTATTATCAGCTAACATTTTCAGAGAGCCTCCTAGGACACGCCGTCATGCGCTGTGTTTCATTGCATCTTCACAGGATCCTTGCGAGGTAGGACTTATCCCTTTTCTCTGCCTTATGAGTGAGGAAGGCAAACCATTCACTGAAAAGAAAGTGTTAGAACGGTAGTTTGAACCAAAATCTAACTACTAAACCTTAGGCATCTTTTCAGCAGCACATACTGACCATTTTTTATTCATTTAACTGGGATTTATTAAATTGAGTGTTGTAGAGAAAGTGATACAATCCTAGTTAACTGCATGGACTTTAAAGTCAGAAATCAAGGCTACAATTCCAACTTTTCCATTTGCAACCTGTTTAGCCTTGGGGAAGTTACTTATTTTCTCTAAACATTAATTGCATCATCTATAAAATGAGGATAAAAAATATGCCTATTTCAGAAGATTGTTTTGATAATTAAAGAAGATATTGCACAAAAAGTACTTAGCTCAGTGCCTAGGTCATAGCAATATTCAGGAAATGGTAGCTGCTCTAATTGTGATAAATATGGCAAGGCCTCTGCCCTCAAGGACTATAGATTTAAGGAGGGAGGATTAGATATGCACCAAGTGACTGTAATAAATAATTGAAAATGACATTGTGAGAATGGAGAGAAAAGAGTGATAAATTCAGTTTAGTGAGATCATGGACATCATCATGGAGGAGGACACATTTTATTAGGGCCTTAAGGAATTGGCTTATGTAGATTCAGTGACAGGGCATCCCAAGGAGACGCATGAACAAAGCTGAGGCAGGAAAACACAAACTTGTTTGATAAAGAAAGAGAACTGAGATGGCCTCAAACGTATGCTCCATATAGGAGTGCAGTGGGAGACAAGACTAGGAAAATATATTAAAGACCTGAATGTACAGCTAAGGAATCTGTTCTTTATTCAGAAGATAATATAGAACCTTTGAAGATTTTTAAGACAGAAGTCACAGGAATGTGATAGAACCATTAAGTAAGATGTAAATGTAAAATGTAGGAAAAATTGAAAAGGAAAAATACAATAATCAGGTAGGCCAACTAAAGAGAATGTATGGAAATCAAAATGAGCAATAATGATGCTTGAGCAAGGTGGTGGGAGGGCGATGCAGACAAAGGACTTCCTCTGGGGGCGACAGACACATAAAGTGGACTGGAGTTGGCAAATTGATTGGGCAAAAGGGACAAGGGAGAGGAAAGAAAAAATGACTGAAATTTCAAGTCTGAGGTGAAAAGACAGCAGAGGCATTAAAAAAAGAGAGAGAGAGAAGAAAGACGACCAGTTTTGCAGAGCAGGTGAAAAGTCCTCTTGTGGACATGCTGCATTGGAAACCAGATAGCTACATAGAAGAGCTGAGAGAGCAGTCAGAACTGTGACTGCAGCTCAGGAGAGACTTAAAATCATGGTGGTAACTGATCTGAATCTCCACAAGGCTAGGAAGCGAAGTATCCTTTGCTAAATGGAATTGCCGAGGGAGAGAGAGAGAAGCAGCAGGAACAAATGTTACATACAGGGAGGGGAAAAGAGTCACAGAAAAGACAAGAAACAAACTAGAATGCTGAAGCATCACAAAGCCAAATAAGAAGAATTTATAAGTGAAAAATGAAAGTCATCAGTGCAAAATGGCACAGTGCAGTCAATGATAAAAATTATTAAAAGACCAATATTAATATTGGAAAACAAGAATTCATTGGCACACACAGTTTGGAAAATACATTGACAGTTTCTCATAATGTTAAACACAGAGACACCATATGAACCAGCAATTCTACCCCTAGGTATCTGAAACAACCCAAATAGCCAGCAATTGATGAATGGATAGACAAAATGTGGTATATATCCATACATGAAATATTATTTAGCAATAAAAAGGAATATATACTAATGCATGCTACAATGTGGATAAACCTTGAAAACATTATGTTAAATAAAAGAAGCCAGCCATGAAAGATTATATATTGTATGATTCCATTTATATGAAACGTCCAGAATAGGTAAATCTATAGAGACAAAAAGTATATTAGCATTTGCCTAAGGATGGGGGGACTGAGCAGAATGCGGATGGGCTGCGAATGGGTTTGAGGCACCTTTTTAGATGATGAAATATGCTAAGATTATATCGTTGTGATGACAACAGCTACATAGATACACTAAAACTGCTGAATTTTATAGTTAAATTGGCTGAATTTTATAGTGTATAAATCAAATCTCAATACATCTTTTAAAAGGAAGGACGTGTTGGTAATGATTGAAGAGCTATTTTTGCAAAGTTCTAAGATTCAAAGGAATAAAAGCATCCAACATGAACCACATTTAAGAATTTGTCAGTGAGGCATGGCCATGAGGTAAATCGAATGAAATTTTAAATATGCCTCCAACTAAGACCTTGCCTAGTGTCTCTGTAAATGAAAATCTGGCAATCCATTAATATTTTGCCTGGAGGAGAAAGTGAAAGAAAGGTGGGAGTGTGACTCCAAAAGCTGATACCTATTTTCAACTTACTTAAATTACTTGGACATAACAACGCATAGATCTTTGACAGAAGTCTAAGATTTGGATATTAGAACTCAAATATTTTCATTAATCACTGTGAATATCTTGCTTGCCATCACCACATCCAGTCACAACATGCAGAATGATCCAGTGGTCCCTTCATCAGACATTAACTGGTCTGTAGTATACAGTGAAGCCACTGAGAGAACAGCCTGCATGATGGTTGCCCCGACTCACCTGGCCGTCTTACTGTGGTGATAACACCAAGGGCATCAACTGGAGGTTATATCACTCGTGTGTGGGATCTTGAGATGTTACCAGGTGTGGTACAACTGATCGGCACCCTGGGGCATTTGGTTGGGTCTGGTGCTATAGGCACTTAGAGTATTTCCAGCGTCATCACAAGTCAGGAATAATTATGCCAAGCAACAGAAGTCCTACATAGCAGCAAAATATCTCAGAGAAATAGCATAGAACCTACCGGAGAAATAATTTCTGTTTCAAATACCATGTCTTTAGTTCTTAAAATTTGGACGAGTGAATAAAGGGAGTAGATGATAAGTATTCTTATGCGTAAATAAGCACATCAGATAATGCATTCTTGTTAAATTCCCTGACTTTAAACCACTTTGACTTACCAAAAAAAGAAAAAGTGATTTAGGCTATTGTTTGCTTCAAAACTGATTAGTGACCCAAACCGATTAATGGTTACAGAAAACCCCACCCTCAGCAGCTTTTCTAAGATGAATTGATACTCTGAAATTATAGGACATATGCCTCAACACTTCAGAAAGCCTCCCTTCAATCACCCTCAGCACTCTGCAGGGAAAATAAAACAAAATTTTTGATGGCTAGTAAATAGTTAAACACCATTCTATTTCCAATCCTCTGAGCTGTCTCATTAACATAATGCAATTGAGACACTGCAGCTTCAGGGCCTACATTCCCTACAATTCTAAGATTAATGTGCTGAGCAGAACCCTTCAGAACAAAACACATAGGCCAGGCACAGGCTGCAATTTATCAGTTCAAGGCATTGATGATTAATTCAATTTAATGGAATTTTGAGTACCTACTATGTGCCAGACACAAGGCTCATTGTTCTAAAAGATGCAGAGAAATGTCAAACTAGTTCCTCTATTCAAGAAAGTATTAACATAGTGGAGTGGGTTAGATTAAAAAGATAAATAAATTTAATTTGGGGTAATATGAATACTAAAAGAGCACTGAAAGAAAATATATTATAAAGTTTTAGAGTAAGAACCCTGTTTGAAAAATCAGGAAAACTTTCAATCAGAAAGTTATCTTCGACATAAGAATAGAATAATAATACCTTTAAGTACTTGTGTGACAAGCATATCACATCTATTTTCTCAGTTAATCCTAGAAATAGCACTCTGAGGTGGGTATGTATGTCTTCATTTTAAAGATGAGAAAACCAAAGTTCCAAGAGATGAATGAATTTCTCCAATTCATGCATATCAATAAACAGTAGAACCTGGGTTCAAATCCAAATCTGCCTAATTCCAAAGGTTAACCAGGTCAGTATAATGGCTTTAAAAACAGAGAAGGTTTGCATAAGCAGAACGGGTATTGAAGTTCCTCAGATGTAGAGGATAAAATGGAAAGATGTATGCACAGAAGACCATAGGATTTTGATGGCTTGTCAGTAACACAATTGCATACAAACACAGCAGGAAAGATTAGAGTGCTCAAGAGGGAAAGAGAGCTTCCAATGTCATTTTGCACCTTTGTGGCAAACATTGCAAATCCACTGGAGACTTCAAAAAGGGAGTGAAATAACCAGAGCTCTAATTATAGAAGATTGCCCAGACAACAGTCTATAGAAGAGATTACATCTCAAACGATAACAATGAACATCCGTGAAGAACACACACCCCCAAACTGAAATCCTTAGTGGTAATTAGAAGCAGATTGTTTATTAGAAACACTGACTATGGGTAACAAGAGGGGAAGTTTGGAAGGTATTTGATACGAAATAATTATTTAGGGTGACCACTAAAAGAATGTTGAGCATTGCATTGAGTGAAACTCTGAGAGATAAGAAGGCATTAAGAAATATTTATAAAATTCTGCTGGACTCACTCTGTTTTGTGGCAATTACCCATACTGGGTTCATGAGAACCAAGTGTTTCTCTGTCCACACAAATATATTTTTCACTCCAAGTGTTGCTTCTTTGTAGAAGGACACAAACATTTTTCTTTCTATAGCTCCATGGACACCTTATACATTCCTCCCAGATTTTAGACCTGTTAATTTTTTTTCCTCATTCACTTTCAGGTCATTATTCATAATCCATTATTTATTGAACGCCTTCCAAACTAGGCACTCTGCTGGGCCCTGGGGACCAAAAGAAAAATAACAATGGTTACACAGCATGCCAAGTGATGTACACGTGTAAACAAAGTGTGGCAATATGTTGTATTATGGATATATAATTGAAGCATACAAAAACCACTACATATATTCATCAGGATCTCACTATAACCATTTCAAGTATTTATAACAGAGAAAATTTAATGTAAGTGGTTGGATACTCAGAAGAGTCAGGATCTGAGAAGCTAAAGAGTGAACAACGAGATAACCTGGAGATTATCCACAACAGGCTGCCTCTAACAGTCAGGGATTGGAAAAACAAAGAGAGGAAGTAGTTGTAATGGGTTGAATGGTGGCCCCTAAAACAATATGGCAACATCCTAACACCTCAATCCAGTAAACATTACTTTATTTAGAAAAAGAGTCTTTGCAAATATGATTAAGGATCTTGAGATGAGATTATCCTGGATTACTCGAGTGTACCCTAAATCCAATACAACTGTTATTAAAAGAGACAGAAGAGTAGAAGATGCAGATAGAGAAGAGAAGAAGGCCATGTAAGGACAGAGGTAGAGATAAGAGTGATGATTCCACAAGCCAAGGAGCACCTGGAACCACCAGAAGCTGGAAAAGGCAAGGAAGCACTCTCTCCGGGAGCCGTTGGAGAAAGTACGTCCCTTCTGACGCCTTAATTTCAGACTTCTGGCCATCGAAACTGAGAGAGAATAAATTTCTGTTATTTCAAGTCACAAAGTTTGTGGTAATTTGTTATAGCAGCCCCAGAAAACTAATACAGTGATGTTACCAGAGCTGGAGTTCCCCACATGGAGCTGAAACCAAGGCAAGCATGTCCAGAGGGAGTTGGAATTTCAGAGGGGACATAGCCACTGCTAGAAAAGCCACTTGATGCAGAGAGGAAGTGGAAGACCCCGGCTTCTGACCTCTCACCCCCATCTCCTGCCAGCGTCTCTTTGGATAACACCAGCCACAAGTCAGCTGACATCAGAGTCTGGGGAATGCAGCCTGCAAAGCCCAGTCCTCCACTATACAGAGCAGAATGCGGAAGGACGAAGACCGTGTTGAGGGCCACAGGTTCAGAGACAGCACACTGTGGGAGCACACTGGATACATTAAACTTGGTATATCAGGACGCTTCACAGAGAAGGTGACAGTTAAGCTTAATTGAGATGAATGAATAGAAATTCATCAGGCAGTGGAGGAAAGGCATTCAATGGGAGGGAAAACCATGTACAAAGTCAAATCCAGAATCTATGCAGTCTTCCTTTCCTCCACTTTTGTCCTTCTGGTCTCCGATGTGGAAAACAAACATGGACTGGGCCTAATCACTAGGACAGGCACCAGGTAATTGGTCTGGATTCTAATCTGGGGACTTAGATTTAGGACAGAGAGGGAGCAGGAAATCCCACTGGGGCGTCCAAGCTTAAGTCACACTGGTCAAATCAGTTTTAACAGAAAGAGCTGGATTAAGCTCTTTGTTAAGGCTGTGTTAGGTCATAGCCAATCCATAATAGAGTATTATGAATCCTATTTGGTTTTTCACTTTGTGTGTAAGATATATCTTATACCTTGTGTGTAAAGAACCCCAGTAGAGGTGAGGTGAGGAGTAAGATTTTCAATCCTCTACAATATTCCCCAAAAGAGAGGTTAATATTTAGCTCATTTGATTCATTCATATGTAAGTGTTCCACTGTGCAGGATTGAAGCATGTTTCTGAAATTCCAAATAAATATCTGCACATGAGATAGAGGGTCTGAAGTCATCAGATAGTAATTTAAAACCTGAGGTTAGATGAGATCCTCTAGGATCTAGCAGACAAGGACTGAGGACAGTGCTCTAGGGACCCTCCCAGGGAGAGGTATACTGCCATTGCTCTTGGGACATTCTACCACCAGGCTTCAGACACCTGCCGCCCTGTGGGCTCTCTCACCCTACCTTAGACCTGAGCCAAAGTTAAAAATAGAAGCTTAATTTTAAAATATTAGATAATCCTTTACTATAATACCTACCCGACCAGTTATTGCAATGGATTAGTCAGAAAACGACACTGCAAAGCCATCACAGCTTGGAAACCTTTTTTTAATCTACCAATTCTACCTGGATTTCAGCAAGAGAGATGAAGGGAAAAGGTGCTATTATCTCATTTGATTTATACCTCCTGCAAATATAATTCAACCTTTAAAGCCTCCACTTTTTTATCTCTTGCTTATTTTATCCTTTAAATCCTTGCTCAAACAAAACTGTAGTGATATTTCTTATTTTAGCTCCCTTCTTAAGTAAACTTGAAAGGCTGAAGAAGATCTTACAGTAAAGTTTCTTTTCTTGGGGTCTTGGTAAAAGAGGATGAAAATGCTGGCTTGCCAGCTAAACAGCATTGGATGGTTACAAATGAATGCAGCCCTTCTCAGGGGACAAGGCTGTATCCAGGCAGCGGCTGGCAGCACTACAGCGTTGCACATAAATGAGTGATGCACTGCAGATAAAATGCAAATCACCCTGTCTTCTGGGCAGCAAGCCCGTTCTAGGAAGAAACCTTGTTCTTTACTGGAAGCACATTATCCTCCTTGTCCACAGTCCCCAAATGCCTGTCATTTCTTTAAGAAAATATCAAATAAAGGACTGGCCTCAGTGAAGGAGCCATCGTCCTAGAGAGGGGGACTTTGACCTTTCAAACCAGTTATCAGATTCCATTTTCTGAAGACAGAATCGGCTCCAAGGATTTAGATGTGATGGGAAGTTTGGTTCCTCTACTGATTCATTTCAAAAGGCATTTAAAAAATATCTCACATAAATCTAACTGAGAACATTTACGTCTATTTTGTGGTATTTGGAATGTTGATTGTAGCTTTAAAATCTGGCAGTCTGCAATAACTAAGATCTTAAAGACAGAAAGGATTTCAGAGAGCATTTAGTCTAATGGAATAATCTATCTCAAGCAGGAAGTTTCCTTTGCAACATTACAGCAGGAAATTTCCTTTGCAATATTCCTGGAAAATTCTGTTTTAACTATCTGGGGACAGGAAGCCCATAAACTATCAAGAGAGCTCATCTCTTTGATTGAAAGTTCTGATTAACAGAAAGTTCCTCCTGATAGAAAACTGAAATGTACATCACCTATCTTCCCCCACTCTGCCACTCTATTGAATTCTACTTTCTCTCCTACCTGAGAGCTTTTATATCTTCCAAGAAGTCTTCTGATTTTACAGAAGCACAGCATCCATACTTACACACGTATTGTGAAGGATGTGCCACATTGTAAACTTGAGGAGTACGGTGCCTGCCCTTCAATATTGCTCTTGTTCAATAAATGTTAGTGTCTCTTTAACAACCGTCTCTGAAATTTGAGTTGAACTTGACAGTTTGAGGGGACTCTTATATACTCTCTTAATTAAGTATCTCCACAAAGTGAGGAGGGTGTCATGATCTACACTTCTCAGTTGAGGATGTTTACTCATTCAACAAATATCTATCACATGCCAAATATGTGCCATGCACTGTTCTAGGTATTCAAATTGACACTGAGAGAATAAGACATCTGCTCAAGATCATGAAGCCTCAAGGGGGAAATTCAGGACCTCACATGTGATCTTCTCATATCAAATCCCATGGTCTTTCTGCCACATCACTTATTCTCTCTCTCCAGAGACAGATGAAGACAGGGCTCCCTGGTCCTGGGCAGTGTGGGGTTTAGTAAGAGACAAACGACTCCACCTGTTGGTACGAAGCATCTAGTCAGCTCTCTGTGGCCCACTCTGAAATAGGAATTTGCAGTCAACAATTACCACATATTTGAGGGAAAATTCACTATAAATGACAGAAACCAAAACAAACTAATGCAAAAAGCAACAGGAAAGACCCAGAGATAGCACAGGGAGAAGAAACTTTTAAAATCATATTAATAGCTTCAAACAGATGAAAGATATTACATTCATGAAGCAAAACAAAAAAGACTATTAAGAGAACAGCCAAAAAGAGATGTTAAGAATTAAAAATGAAAAAAAAAGTGAACTTGAATAGGTCTCCTAGGAAGTAGAACCAAAATATAAAGAGTTGAAAATGGAGAGAAAAGATAAGAAAATTAGGCGACCTTTCCCGAAGGTCCCTCACACACATATAGGAGTCACAGAAAAAGAGGACAGGGAAAGAGAAGGTAAGAAATCATCCATGAGAGAACTTGAGAAAATCTCTCAGAATTGTAGGATGTGAGTTTCCATTGGAAGAGCCCACTTCATGCTCAGCACAGTGGATGAAAATAGACCTACACTAGCACCCCAGGAAAATTCCAGAGCAGCAGAGATTAAGAACAGATTCTAACACTTCCAAAGAGAAAATTGGTTTCTTGCAAAGAATCAACAATCAGATGGCATCAGGTTATCCGACAGCAACACTGGAAGTCAGAAGACCATGGAACAATGCCTTCAAAAAGAAATTCATTCCAGTGTAGAATTTTATTCAGCCAATATTCAATCAAGTATGAGAGTAGAAAAAAGACATTCTCAGATATTCATATCATGAAACAAAAATTTTGAAAAGTTACAAGACCTAGAAAGTAGGGTGGCCAACATGGAAACTGTTTGCAGCAGTCAAAAAGAGGAACTGGTCCGCATTGGAGCACGTCAAAAAATTCTAGGATATTTATTTTTTTAAATGATGATATTGAAAAATAGCCAGTGAGTCTGAGAATATTGACAGATTTACACCCGTGAGAGAGAGTTTAGGTATAAATTAATGATAAGTATATAAAAACTAATCAAATGGGAAAAGGACAATTGTTAACTCCAGGGAGAACAAAAAAAGTTGATGAGAAAGAAAAAGCAACTACAGTATACACACAGGACTCAGCTGTAAAGTGTGTTTATAATGTGAAGATAAAATGCTTATCTCATCCAGTGGTTCCTAAAGTGTGGTCCCTAAGTCTGTCAGACAGCATCATCAACATCACCTGGAAACTTGTTTGAATTGCAAATTCTCTGGATCCTTCCTCACTGAGTCAGAAGGGACCTAGACATCTGTACTTAAACAAGCTATCAAGGTAATTCTAACATGCACTAAAATTTAGGAATCCTTGGTCCAACCAAAATCACAATATCTCTATTAGAGAGGGTGACAGACTGCATGTGTGTGATGAGGATGAACAGAGGAGAAACTCAGTAACTCATGCTTAAATCCGGCATTGATAAAATCAGGAACCACAATCTAAGCATGATATTTAGAGAGACGGAGGCAGAGATGGATGGGAGAGCAGAGGATGCTGTTGTAAGTTTTATCTACGAGTCTTGTAAGACAACTGGGCGCTAAAGGCTGGTCATATTTCAACTGATAAAAGTAAAAACTAATTATAAAAAGAGCAGTGACCTGCTCAGTCTGACTGATCTGCTGTGCTCAGGCCACTGAAATTCAGGACATTTTATGCATCAGAGCACCTGATCCATAGAAGAGACCTTGTGTAAAGATATTAAAGATGTTTAAATTATTTTCATACATATTACTTTAAAATCACTCATATGTCAGAAACCATGAATCTTATTTGTAAAATATTCAATTAAAAATTGGTATCACTTTGCTATTCTGTAAGTGAAATTTTTAATTGAACACCAATCTCAGGAAAAGCATGGCACCATGCCTTTTGTCATTCAGCATGGTAAAATTCTGTATCTGTGAGATTAAATGAAATTAAAGAAATGTTATAGGGGTGTGTGTGTGTGTGTGTGTGTGTGTAATCTTATTTGATCCTCACAGCAGTCTTTGAAAAGTGGTTATCTCCATTTTAGAAATGAGAAAATCCTGGCATCAAGAAGTTATTGAAATTGTTTAGCATCACACAGCTGGTGGATGTGCCTTCCACGACCCCCTGTTAAACTAGATTTCAATTGTAATTATTTGTATTTCAACTAGTCAGATTGTGCAGCATCTGCAGACAATTACAAAAGGCAGAGGACTCAATCTTTCTGCTCTGAGGGAAGGAGCTCAGCAAATTAAAATGAGCAAGCAGCCCTGTAGTATTCTATGTAATCTTTAACTAAGAAAATAATATATTATTCACCAAAATGTCTCAGGCAGTTTACTAGCCAGCAGAGATATCTTCTTTTTCTAAAACGATCAGGCCCAACCCTAGACATATGGACTGAATGAGGAAAAACCTGATTCTTTAACCTTATCTGCTTAAAATTCTGCTTCAGGTTCCTCCCGGCAGCGTGAACACAGGTCTCCCTGGCTCAGGATGCAAGCCCTCCAGGGCCCGCCTTGTTTCCTGTTTCCTGTCCTCTTTAGCATACAGGCTTGACTCAGTGATGCGACGCGGCCAGGATCAGCCCTGGTTGTAAGAGCCGCCTGACCAGGGCAGCCGGGGAGATGGTGTAGATGGCTGACTGCCCGAGTTTTCTTTCCTTTATAAACAAATGTCACTTGAATCCTTTACGTCCTCCTCACACTCAGTCCTCATCCTGGACCTCAACGCAAATGTCATGTTTTCCCCAAGACAAGCAGCCCAGGCCCTGAGTTTGAGACGTTCTTACATCCCCAGCACACAGCACCCTCGCCTCTGCTCTGCGCCCCACGGCCCCCGTGGCTGCTTCCACTCCAGTTATTTCCGTCTGAGTGCTGTGCTTTCTTTTGTCCAGGACACTCCACCCTCAAGCTGACTTATTTCAACCGCACGACCACCCTGAAACCTTTACACTCGGGAATCGGGGGCAGACACACCTAATTTCACAGATGAGCAGGCCTCAGAAATGAGCTAAGCAAAGATTCAAAACGATTACTAATGATGATGTAACGATTTCAGAGTAAGACTGAAGATGTGTTGAGGCTGGCTCAAAATAAGGATGTTTTGTCTCTACAGTCCGGGTTTAGTTTGATTTTTTCTATTGATATGAGAGAGAAATTACAGAATCCCAAAAGACCAACTTGCTAAAACGGTTCACTATCCTTTTATTCCTTCATAAAAGTAGTATCAAACATTATCTAACTCATTTACAGCTCTTCTCCCATCTTCTGCATGAAGGGAAGATCCAGGCATTTCCTCAGCCCAGACCCCATAACGGGCTCAGATCACTGGGTGACGGGGCAGAGAGCAGCCTTGCTGAGCTGACTTGGCATCCATTCCAGCGGGGCATAAGTCACACACTGAGCATGGGGGGCAAGTATTCTAACCCCTTCTATTACTTCTCTCGTCAAAGAAACATGTCTTTTCAATAGGACAAGTTTTTATTCTTCTCTAAACATTTTGAATTGCGAAATGTAAAATATACAGAAAAATGCATAAAATATAAATGTGTAGTTTAATAAATTGTTGTTAAGTAAATATCCCTAAAATCACCTCCAAGGACAAAAAAAGAGCATTCTTGCATCCCAAAAGCACTCAACACACTTTTTTTAATCAAAACTCTCCCCTGTATCCTGGAATAACCCTGACCTGACTGTTACGGTAATCATCTCCTTGCTTTTTGTTATAGTTTAAAATTTATATACAAACCTCCTAATAATGTAGTTTAGTTTTGCCTATTTTTGACCTTTATATAAATGGAATTATACAGTATCTATTTTTGGTCTGGCTTCTTTTGCTCATTATTATATTTTTGAGATCCCTCCACATACTTGTCTAGTGAATATATAACAGACATTCATTCATTTTCATTGGTGTATAGTGTTTCCTTATATAAAATATGAAAATATATCCATTCCTACTAATGAACATGGGTTTTTTTCCTAATTTGGGTCACTATGAATAACATTGCTGAGAATCTTTCTATACGTATTCTAGTTCACTCTAAAAGTCATTAATAGACGTCAAAAAATGAGCAAGTCTGAAGTCAAAGCCAAAAGAGACTTTCAAAAGGGAATTTTCAGATTTTGTACTTTTCTTCTCTTGTTGAAAATGTACAGTCAATCCTGAAGATAAATGTGCAGATCCTTATTGCCTTACAAGTCTGTTTGTCTCACCTGCTTTCTGTGAGCTGGAAAAACCTTTTCATTACAAAGTCAGAGAAATTTGGGGTCCTAAAATCTTTTTTCCAAGGGAATCTCAAAACAGCTGGGTGCTAGAACTGCTGAGCCACTATGCTTGCCAGTGATGAGACCTAGAGAAAGTGACTTGACTTCACTAAACTTCAGTTTTCCTTTACGTCAAATTCAAAAGGGAATAGATTATTATTATGCATAAATTATACTATGCACAAAGCATTTTGCCGTCCCTGTAGCTATCTTATTAAAGCACTTCAAAAACTTTATGAAATAGATATTATTATCCACATTTTCTACTTTAAATTTCTATCTCCCAGAGTTGTTTTAGTGAATAAATGAAATAATATATGCAAAGTGCTTAGGACAGAGTTGAAATTCCCATGTGTTCATCATAACCAATCTTGCCTCATCACAGTCCATGCGTGTGTTTTTATGTGTCCAGACACTAAATGCATTTTATTCATATCGGGCCAAATCAGTACACCGGAGTTTGTCATCATATTTACTTATATATGAACCATTTATTTTGATTTGTTTCAGTCTCATGTAAGTGTAGGAACAAGAAGACAACAGGGAGCACAATTAATATAGGATCTAAACTGAGTTTTCACCCAAACTTAGTAACTTTCTTTAAAATATCTTCAGTCTCCTGATTAAAACATAGTGAAAAACTGGAATCCAGATTTTAAAAGTAGCTCTTATTTAAATAAATCTCATGTCCCTGGAAAGTACTGTTTAAAGCTAAGTAGCACACTGGATCTCCATTAGGTTACTAAGAAAAATAAAGAAAGATGTGAAGATTTTGGTGGCTACATTTAAGATCTATCTTCTCTCCATAATTCAAGTTTGGGGCTTTAGCACATTCTTTCACTGTGACAAGAAAGTAAAGCCGAGTTTGCAACCCTAGTTTATAAGGCTTGTCTTGCCACAGATTACTGAGGGAGGTACTGAGTCTCTTTGAATCCACCTCTTAGAGCAGGACGAGGCTGTCACTGAAAAGGAATGAAATCATTCCAGAGCAGCTGTTGTTCCCTCCCCCATCCCTGCTGGTTCCCAGCTGCCCCTCTGCTTCAGTCTTTTGATAGCCAGCAAGATAATGCATCTTGCTAACAAGATGAAGACACTTTGGGTATCATGGCTGCGAAGTTAGAGGAAAAAGAAGCGTATGAGAGCCATTGTGCAGGGAAAATACTTATTGAGCACATGCCATGTGTAAATCAATATTAGCAAGCATGGTTTAACGGTCAAATCATGGAGTTATTGTGTAGACTTTACCTTTACCACTCAGCATTATAGATGATGCATAATTATTGTTTTAAGAAAGAAATTAAGAACATCTACCCTTCAGGTGCCCATCTACCCTCAGGTACTGCAGTTTCTTAAATTTGGTTTACAGTGCTTTTTCTTTTTTTTTTTTTGCAGTGCAAATTTAGTATCTTGGAGCCAATCCCTTGGGCAGTTATGTCAGAATCTTTAGCTCATGTCTGTCTGAAAGACTGATTCCGGAGGGTTCTCTAACATCATGTGATGGGAGGTGAGCGCCTGTATTAGAGACGGGAGCCAAGAGGAGCAGAGGGATAGTGTTCCAGAGTCTGAGTAAAAAGAGCCTGTCAGGAGAATCAACCCCCAAACTGCAGCCATTTGCACCTGGCTGCGTACCAAGCCAGTCCTCTAATCATCAATGCAGCTCCCTTTCCAAACCCTGAAATTAAATACAATATAGTATAATCCCTGGCAAAGGACTTGTCCGCGGCAGCTGTGAGTATAACGTAATGGGGCTGAGTGGACAGTATGGCTGATGTAATCCGTCTCATTGCCTTCTGGCTGCATGGTGATGAAGTCATCCACAGTACTGTTAAGATTGGCTAATGAATTTTACTAAATTCTCGACAATTCATTAAGAAAATTGCAAGTATGTGAGTTTCAAGGGAAGTTAACTATGACACCAATGAAATTTGTTTTCTAAACTGAAGTTTCAAAATAATATTCATAACAGCAAGCTAGCTTCAGTTTATCAACATATAGTGTATGTTTTTTGAAACTCCTTGTAGACTCAGAACTCAAATATACCTTCTTCAAGCAAGAAAGACAACAAACAAGAGAAAACAACCCAGGAAACTAGCTGAGCAATTTTAGGAAAATCCGGTCTTCTGTATAGTCAGACCCCAAGCAATTTCAATACTGCAGCTATGAGTCCAGAGACCAAAATATATCACTGCCTTCTAAGGAGCAATACTTTCCTGAGTTTTAGCCTGAGGCTAAGCAACAACCTCCATAGCAATAGCTGCAATTACTTAAGTACTAGCTTTTTGCCAAGCATTAGATCAGAGGATTCACATGCCTAACAGCTAAGCTTCTCCACAACTTTGCAAGGTAAGTATTACTATGTCCATTGTATGTCCTCCCAGCTGAAGTCCAGAGAGGTTAAATTACTTATTGAGATCACACAGCTGATAAGTGACAGAATAGTATTGAAAATCAAATTCTGCCTCATTCCAAATCCTATTTTACTTACATTCATTATGCTACTTCAACTTCTCTTACTCTGGAGCACAATTCACTCATTTACCCCTTCATTTAGAAATTACTCAATGCCTAATATGTATCAGACACTGTTCTGGATGCTAGGATTACAGCAGTGAATGAAACAATGTCTCCACTCACATGGTTCTCACATTCTAGTAATCAGTCTATAAAGAAATATAAAATAGGATACGGGATGAAACTCATGGAATACTACTTTAAACCAGGTAGTCAGGAAAGGCCTCTCCCAAAATATAACATTTATCTGAGTATAGGTAAGGAGAGGGAGCAAAAATGGTAAATATCTGGGGAAGAACTTTCCATGCAAAGGAGAAAGGAAGCACAAACGTCCTGAGGGAGCACTATGCTTCCTAGAGGGAAGGAATGGCAAAGCCAGAACTGCTGGAGTTGAGAAGGCAGGGAAAGAGTGGTAGAAAATGAGAACAGAAGGAGCCCCAGGGGCCAACCTTTTAAGCTCTTATTGACTATGGTGAGGACTGTGGATTTTATTTTAAGTACAATGAGAAGCCATTGCAGAGTTGAAAGTACAGGAATGGAATGATCTTATTTCCCTTTAAAAAGGATTACTTTGGCTGCTGCTAAGGAATAAGCTTGAGGGGTATAGATTAAGAATGAAACCAAGGAGGGGATTTAGGTGGCTGTCTTAGCAGTGAGTCATGATGATGGCAAACTGGATATCAGATATAAGAGAAAGAAATGGCAGGGAAGACCCCAAGGTTTATGGCCTTAGCAACTGGATGGAATGAGGTGGCACTGCTGATACCAAAAGGTTGGAGCAAAAGTAGATTTGATGGGGGGAGGTGTGGAACCAAGAGCTCAGGTTTGAACAGGTTAAACAATAGAAGCCCTCTAGACTTTTATCTGCATATGACAAAAAGTTGAATATAGGAATATGGAGACCAAGGTGACATCAGGGATAGACTTAGCTGTTTTAGTGGGACATTTCAGATTATCTCTTTTTATAATCACTTGCTATGAACCATCTCAAATTAATTCAACATATTTCTCTTACTCATTATTAGATTTATCATTATTAATAATAATTGATACCACATATTAAGTACATGTTATAATTCAGACATACGCATTTAAAATGCATTATCTCCTTCAATTCTTACTACACATCTTAGAAGAAGGTTATATTATTATCTACTTCTAATAAACATGAAAACTGAGGCACAAGGAAAGTTAAAATACTTTATATATTATTCTCCAGCTAATAAGTGACAGAACCTAGATTAAAATCTAGGACAAAAATAGACTGCCAAATGACATCAACAAAATGGCAGAGCAGGCAGCTCCAAACACTCATCCTTCCACAGAAACTTCAAAAAAAGAGCACACAGTGTAAGAATCATTTTTTCAGAAACCTGGAAAAATAGTCAAAGATTTACAAAACCCAAGAAAACACTGAATGAAGAAAAGGGAAACTTTAAAATGCTCCTGTCATTCAAGGAAATTTCTGTCAAAACACTAGCTGAACCCAAGCAAAAAGAACAGAGACTTTAATGACCACAGATGACAAGTAATACAGTCTTTGCCAAAATACTTTGTAAAAGTCACTAAACAAACAACTGCAGCCTTCAATAATCAAGAAGAGCAAAATCACAGGAAAAGGGAAGTCTGATTTTCAGAGTTATCATACTATAATATACAAATGTCAAACTTTCAACAACAACAAAATCATAAACCAAACAAAGAAACAGGAAAGTATGGCTCTCTGAAGGAAAAATATTAATTGACAACCATCCCTGGGGAAACCCAGACATTGGGCTTATTAGGCAAAGATTTTAAATAGATTATCTCAAATAGGCAAAAATTGCTGAAAGAAATCACAGACAAATAAGTAAAGAAAAATATGAAAATGATGCATAAACAAAGTGAGAATGTAAATACAAAGATAGAAATATATATATATATATATATATACACATATACATATCCCAAAGCATAAAAGCATAATAGCTGAAATGAAAGATCCACTACAGGGGTTCAACAGCGGATTGGAGTAGGCAGAAGAAAGAATTAACAAATTTGAAGATGTTATCCAGCCTGAGGAGCAGAAAGAAAAGAGAATGAAGAAAAGTGAACAAAGCCTAAGGAAACTTTGGAACACCATCAAGTGGAGCAGTATATGCATTTTTGGAGCTCCAGAAAGAGAATAACATGAGCCAATTATATCCAGTCCATAAGAGATTCACTTTAGATCCAAAGACATAGGTAAGCGAAGACTGAAAGAATGAAAAAAATTATTCCATGCAAATACTAACCAAAAGAGAACTGAGGTGGCTATAGTAATAACAAACAAAGTAGGCTTTGAGTAAAACACTATTGAAGACACACAAAAAAGGACATGATATAAAGATAAAAGTGTCAGTTAATCAAGAAGATATAGCAATTATAAACAAATATGCACCAAACAATAGAGCCCCCAAATGTATGAAGCAAACAGTGACAAATGAAAGGAGAAATAGACGGTTCTGCAATAATAGTTGGATATTTCAAGATTCTACATTAAAAAAAAGTAAAAGGGGAGACATTACTACTGATTTTAAGAAATAAAAATAATTATAAGAGAATACTATGAAAAATTGTACACCAACAAATTAGATAGCCTTAATAAAATGGACAAATTCCTAGAAACACACAAATTACCAAAATTGACTCAAGAAGAAATAGAAATTTGAACAGACCCATAAAAAAAATAAAGAAATTGAATCAGTAATCAAAAACCTCTCAAGAAAGAAATATCCAAAACCAGATGGCCTAACAGGTAAATTCTAACAAACACGTAAGGAAGAACTAATACCAATCCTTCTCAAACACTTCCAAAATTTTGAAGAGAAGGGGACACTTTCTAACTCATTCTAGGGGACCATAATTACCCTGATATCAAAGCAAGATAAAGACATCACTAGAAAAGAAAACTACAGACCAACATCACTTATGAATATAAACGCAAAAATTTTCAACAAAATATTACAAAGTTGAACTCTACAGCATATTAAAAGGATTATATCATGACCAAGCAGCTTTTCTCCCAGGAACGTAAGGGTGATTCAGTGTAAGAAAGTCAATCAATATAATATAGTACATTATTGGAACGAAGGGAAAAAACACATGATCTTCTCAACTGATGCAGATAAACATTTGACAAGATCCAACACATTTTTATGATCGAAAAAAACACAGAAAACTAGAAATATAAGGAATTCCTCAACAAGATAAATGGCATTTGTGAAAAACTCACTGCTACCATCATACTCAATGGTGAGAGACTAAAACTTCCCCCTTAAGATCAGTAAAAAGACAAAGATGCCCACTTTTGTCACTCCTATTCAACATTGTACTGGAAGTTTGAGCAAGAACAATTAGGCTAGAAAAAGAAATAAAATGCATCCAATATGGAAAGAAAGAAGTAAAGGTATCTTTATTCACAGATGACATAATCCTATTATAGAAAGTCTTTCTACAAGAAAACTACTAAAGCTAATAAACAAGTTCAGCAAAGTCATGGGGCACAGGAGTAACATACAAAAATTAGTTGTGCTTCTATACATCACCAATGAACAATTAGAAAAATAAAGTAAGAAAGCAATCCCAATTGCAGTAGCATCCAAAAGAATAAAATATCTAGCAATAAATTTAACTGAGGAGATGAAAGCCATGTACGCTGAACACTGCAAAACATTACTGAATGAAATTAAAGAAGGTTTAAATAAGTGGAAATACATTCTGTGTTTGTGAATTGGAAGGCTTAACATTGTTAAGTTGTCAATAATACCCCAGGTGATCTACAGATTCAACGCAAGTTCTATCAAAATTCTTATGGCCTTTTTTCGCAAAATTAGAAAAGTCAATCCTTGTATTTATATAGAATTATAAGGGGCCCTGAAAAGACAAAACAATCTTGAAAAACTAGAAGAAAGTTCTGATTTCAAAACTTACTATGAAGCTATAGTAATTAAAACAATGTGGTGCTGGCATAAGGATAGACATACAGACCAATAGAATAAAATTGAGAATTCAGAAATAAACTCATACATCTATTATCAATTGATTTTCAATAATGGTGCCAAAGCCATTCAATGGGGAAAATACTTTCTTCGCCAAATGGTGCTGGTACAACTGTATATCCACATGAAAAAGAATGAATTTGGACCCTTACCTCACACTACATACAAAAATTAACTCAGAGTGGACCAATGACCTAAATGTAAGAGCTAAAGCCATAAAACTTAGAGAAAAACATAGGGTAAATCTTCATACCCTTGGATTTGGCAATGGATTTTTAGGTATGACACCAAAAGCACAGGAACAAAAGAGAAGATAGACATACTAGACTTCATCAGAATTTAAAACTTTTCCACATCAAAGGACTTTTTCAAGAAAGTGAAATAACCTATAGAATAGGAAAAAAATGTTTTCAAATTGTATAGCTGATAAGGTGTCATATCTAGAATATATAGAGATTCTTACAACTCCATAAGGAAAAGAAAAACAATTCAATTTTAAAAACGGACAAAGGACTTGAACAGACATTTCTCCAAATGGCCAACAAGCACATGAAAAGATGCTCAACATAAATAGTCATTAGAGAATTGCAAGTCCAAACTACTACGAGGTACCACTTTACATCCACTAGGATGTTTATAATCAAGTAAATAGAAAGTAACAAGTGGTGGCAAGAATGTGGAGAAATTGAAACCCTTATACATTGCTAGTGAGAATGCAAAATGGTTCAGCCACTGTGGAAAACAGTTTGGTAGTTCCTCAAAAAGTTAAACATAGAATTATCATATGACCCTACAATTCTATTCCTAGATATATACCCAAAATAATTGAAAATATGTACTCAAACAAGTACATGTACACATATATTCATAGCAGCACTATTCACTAGATAAGTGCATAGAGAAAGAATACAGACTGGTCCTTGACAGGCATTGCGAGGAAGGAGGAATGGGGAGAAACTGATTAATGTGTAAGAAGTGAAGGACTGGTTTGGTTAGAGGTGGTGGTTTCATGATGAATGTACTAAATGTCACTGAATGGTTCACTTTAAAATGGTTAACTTCATGTTATTTGAATTTCACCTCAATAAATTACTAACACAGAAATTTTAAAAAATCTAAGAGCAGACTCCAGAGCGCAAACTTTTCTTTTGGGTGAGAAAGATTGGACCTGAGCCAACATCTGTTGCCAATCTTCCTCTTTCTGCTTGAGGAAGATTAACACTGAGCTGACATCTATGCCCACCTTCCTCTCTTTTGTATGTGGGAATTGCCACAGTATAGCTTGATGACTGATTTGTAGGTCTGCACCCGGGTTCTGAACCCACGAAACCCGGGCCACCAAAGCAGAGCACACAAACTTAAACATTACACCATCAGGCTGGCCCCCAGGGTCACACTCTTAATAATTTTATAGTGATTGCCTGGCAAGCTATAGGCTTGATTTTCCAAGACCAGGTCTCAGCATGCTTTGGTTTTCTTGTTGCTGTCCTCAGATAGTACCTGCTTGCTGACTTCCTAATTAAGTAAGGAAGGCTTCTGATATGCATGGAACATTTTAAATATTAGAAGACTAATGAAGTAAGATATTCAACTGAACTAAATTACTATTGATGATAAGAGTTAAATACCTCTCTCATAACTGAAGCCTAGAGTTTCAAATTTAATCAATGAGATTGAGGATTAGCAATATAATTAAATTTACTCAATGAACATTCACCACCCTGTCAATAATTTTTTTGGTCCTTGCTTTCCACCAATTCTTCTCTCTCTTCTGCTTTAAAGCTGTCACTCTAGAGATTGTGCTTAGCTTTCCAAACCAAAGTGAAAGAAAGAGCGTCTATCTGTAGAAAATACCTTGTTGTCTAGTTTAAAAATGGAACCTAGTTCTCTTGTATCTAACACCATGCCTGCATAAAAGTGGACTGATCCAGGGCAGCTATAAAGAGAAGTGAAGGCTCTGGCATGGACATCCACCCTTGTAGAAATTATAAGATAGTCTTCTGTTGGATAGGCTTCTCAATTTAGACTCACCAAATTCATAGAACCATAGGACCATCATAGTTTGTGTGATTTTCACAAAGCTCTATTCACCAGCTGATTCAACAAATATTTATTGAGAACCTATGGTATGTCAGACACTTTTGGATAACAGCAATAAGGAGAGGCTTTGCCCTCAGAAAGAGCATATAAAGTAGTAATGATTGCAAAATGTAATAAATGCTGTTAAAAATATTTACTTAAGATGCTATCACAACAGAAAAGAGAGAGCCATAAATTCTGCCTTGGTGGAATGCCATAAAAATCTTTACCAAAACATCGATATTTATTTGAACACAAAACGATGTGTGGATACGTGAAATTAAATTATTAATTTAATAAATTATTAAATGTAATGATAACTAATTATTATTATTTGCATATATTATATGTATATATAATATATATATATATAATCTTTCCTATCATCGGACTCTTTGCAGAGATAAAATCTAAACAGAGACAGAGTGAGTGAAAGATCTTTGTAAACTGTAAAGTTGCCTTCCAGAAAAAGTTAAATAACATTCTGATTTTTCTAATGCCTGACTGAAACAAACTCAACACGTTAAAATTTTCAGAGGAGACGCTTGTATTTTTCTCCACATGGAGAAGCTCCATTTCAGACTCTTTAATGACAGCTAAGCCAGCTCTCTCATTGTCCCAAGAATGGCTGGCATGAAGGCCTTGGAAATAGCCCTCCCAGGTAGAAATCACACTCTATCATACACATCTAAGATAGAAAAACGAGTCTCTGAAGGAAATTGTCTCTAGATGTCTCTCTAGTGCTCTCTGGTGCTCGCTACACTGCCACCACCACCTCCAGCTTGCATGAGCTTGCATCCTACCCTCACCACTCCATGCCTCCACTACCACTTCCTATCTCTCTCTCTCATTCTCTCCCTCTCCTTTCTCTCTCTCTCTCTCTCTTTCTCTCTCTCTCTCACACACACACACATACACACACAAAATACACATGCACACAAACAATCTCCTTCTAGTCTTCCTCCCTCATTTACAGGTCATCCCTTTAGGAGAAAAAAATGACCTGACAAAAAAGTAGCAAAAAAGAAAAAAGCCCCTCCCCTTAAGATCCTGCCTATGGATTAAAAGTCATATTTATTCCTCCAGTTTCCATGAAGCCTTTCTTGATTGCTCCAATCTACGTTGACCTCTCCCATCCTTGAACCCAGGTAGCAGTTACAGTCCATACTCTGCATTTCCACAGAGTGGGACTTCCTCCTCAATAACACTCACATCTATGTTCTTCTGTTTGCTATTGTTCTAACTCTTGAGTGATTTTCATCTGTAAAGTCTTCAACTATAAAATCTCTACCTTGCAGAATACTGTCAAAATTAAAGACAATAAAGTGTTTTTAAAATAAGTATCACACCCATCACACTGAAGGTGCTAAATAAATAGCTCCTCTTCCCTCCCTCTCTTTTGTAAATCTAGTGACCAGAACAGCTCTTGGGTAAAATAGTAAGTGTGTCAATAAATAGGAAAAAGAGGTATTGATTGATTCTACTCACTTCATATGCTGATCTTTTCTATTCCCTTTGGCATTATAGAATTTTTCAAAGCTATGGTGAAAGAACCCAATGCTCTTTATGCTCCTCCCCTCAATTAATTTCCTCTCAACTATTGTCTCGCCTAATTATATAGGGCCTCTTTAGGCCCATCTCCAGTTATTAGATGAGCCAAAGGCTTGTTTGTTTGTGGATTTCGTTTAAATTTTGACTTTAAGAGCTAATTGCTAATGATGTCATTAAAGTAAACAGTTCAGGAAAGCTGCCAATGTGTGTACTATGAATTCATCACTGGTGAAAGCTCTTAGTCTGCCAAGCATGCACAGAATGTATAAAATATTCAGAATGGAAGGCGAGTTGCTCACGTAGCAGAAAATATCCCAGCAGATTTGCAGCTAGGCACAGAACAGCAGGCGAATACTTGAGCCCAGAAAACTCTATCGCACAGGCCTAGTATTTCTATTTATGGTAAAAGAGAAGAAGAAGCTCTTGGCTGGGCTTAAAGCATGACCCGAAATCTGGGTACTATGAGAAGCTCTGGGAGTGGATGCGAGTATCTTGCTCACTAACGGGGAAGAGCATAGCCACCACCCTGCAGTCCCTGCATCGCATAAACCTGAGGACTCTGTCCCCAGAGGGAGGGAAGTCAGTTACCCCATCCCACCCCAATCTCAGCCACCACCAGAGCCAGCCATTCTAAGGGTCTCCATGTCCCAAGGCCAAGCCATATAGATCACAAGCTTTCCACGACAGAACATTCAGCTAGTGAGTTCCCCCGCTCCAAGTCCTCGTTCCTTGTGACCATTCTCTCCAGAAATGCAGAGCTGGCTACTGAGAGACTCGTGCTTTCAAACACGAAGAGCTATTGTAAAGGTCATGTGTGAGTGGGTGGGGAGGTGTTGGAAACCCACTACTTAGAAGCAACAAACGGAGCTAAACCTCCTGTGAGCTGTGAGTTCTGCAGGACTGGAAAAGCCTCCTTCCCTCAACCTTACAATTCCTTCCTGCCTGAAATTCCTAAAAGTGAAGAGCTGAATTTTTTCTTTAATTAGAAATAAAAATCAGAATTGTAGATGCACCTGGGATAGGTGATCCAGTGACTTACATTTGCACCAGAAAGAAATTGCAAGGCCCCTCCCCCGAGACTGTGCACCTCCTCCTACAATCCATAAGTTAATGACACACGTTGATTCCTTGTCTACTAGTCAAATCAGGCTCATTCATTACAACAGGACATAGCTTAGAGCTGCAACAGAAAATGCACAAAGACATAGGCAAATACAGCTTCTAGAAACAACCTTTCCTATTTGTGTTGTAATTTCCACTCTTTTGAGTCTCTAAATTATAAGATGCACAAGATAACAAACAAGTGATTTTGAAGATTCTCGTTCAAGGTAAAAAAGGAGCCCACATATTTAACCCTCCCTGCCTCTCAAATCTCATTAATATGATAAAAGGAACGTAGAAAGATATTGAAATCTATACTTGTGTCTAAGAGTAGGGAACAGTGCCATTCATGTGTGCAGAGTTTCAAGGACTTCTGCAGGAAACAGTGCTGGCAAGACTAAGGAGAGGGGTCACCTGACCAGCACCTGGCTCACTGCATGAGGGAAAATCCTGCCTGTGAGAGAGTCAGGGAGCCTGAGCAGACCCCGCTAGCCACTAAAGCTGGGCCAGGGCACCGTCAGTGCAGATTAAACCATGACCCAACCACTGTCTCTGGAAAAGCCTGTCAGTGCTGACGCCCAGAAAGAACAATGGGCTGTGCTACCCCTCTCAGCTTTCCTCAGGCATGGCCTTGGGCCAAGTATGGGGGTGGGAGGCAGTGAAAGAATCAACCAAGTGACTCTTGGCTGGCAGTGAGAAAATTCAGCCAAATTGCAGGTGAAGAAGAAATAAGGATCAAAATCCATCACTGTCCTATGCACCAGCAGTAACCACTTAGAATATACAATAAAAGGAAAAAAGACCCTGTTTACAATAACAATGTAAATTCTAGCAAATTCAAGATTTAAAGGTAGAAAACTCAGTCTTAAAATTAAAAAATTATTTATTAAATATTTAATAGCTTTATTATTAAAAAGTCTATTGGAAGAAAATAGAAGTGCTTATCTATGTAATATCTTTTATATAACATTAGTTCCTCCAAAATATGACCCAAAAGTGATATCTTGAAGGAAAACAGCACTCAATTTGAAAACGAATACATTTTTTTTTTAAGATTGGCAGCTGAGCTAACATCTGTTGCCAATCTTCTTTTTTTTTTTCCCTTCTTCCTCTTCCCAAAGCCCCCCAGGATATAGGTGTATATTCTAATCATGAGAGCCTCTAGTTGTGCTATGTGGGATGCCACCCCAGCATGGCCTGACGAGCAGTGCGGTGTCTGCACCCAGGATCCGAACCAGTGAAACTCCTGGCCGCCAAAGCAGAGTGTGCCAACTTAACCACTCAGCCACGGGGTTGGCCCAAAAACAAATACATTTAATACTAAAATATTAAATAAATAAAATGTTCATAAAGAAAGAAATTTAAAAAGTTAAAATTAAAATATTAGGGGATATATTGAAATCTATATGATAAATCTCATATATAAAGAATGCTTGTACATTAAAATGATAAAAATAAAGTTTTTGAAACCTTTGACAAAACACTAATGACCCTCAAATACGTGAATAAGAGGTTTAAACATACCATAAGCAAATAATATTAAAACCATGAAACACAATTTTTTAAAATACCAAACAGACTGCATAAAAATTATAACATCAATGGTAAGAGTCAGAAAAAGGGGCAATGTCATGCCTATGAGAATATATATTGGCATAATTTTACTTTAGCATTCTTTGAATATATGTATATATATAAAATCTTTAAGTGGGCATACCTTTTTTATAGTCCCATGACTAGGGAACGATTCTAATAAAATAAGTACAAATATATCCAAAGTGTAGCCAAGGGATGCCAATTGCAGTAGTGTTAAAAATTGCAAAAGACCACACACACAAAAAATGGTAACTGTGAGGTGATGGATGTGTTAATTAACCTGATTATGATAATCATTTTGCAATATATATTCATATCGAATCATCATGTTGTACACACCTTAAACTTACACAACATTATATGTCAAATATGTTTCAATAAAGCTGGAAAAAATTGAATTTAACAACAAGCAAAACTGCAACAGAATTAGAAATAATCCAAATGTTGAAACTCAGGGACTGATAAAAATCACATAGTTAGATGTAGTCATTAAAAAGTATATGATATTTGACACCAAAAGCAAAGGTAACAAAAGTAAAAATAAGCACATGGGACTACATCAAACCTAAAAAGCTTCTGCACAGCAAAGGAAACCATGAACAAAATGAAAAAACAACCTACTGAATGGGAGAAAATAATTGCAAGTCAGATATCTGATAAGGAGTTAATATCCAAATTAGCTAAAGAACTCATACAACTCAATAGGAAACAGCAAACAAAATATTTGATTGAAAAAAGGTTAGAGGGGGCCAGCCCTGTGGCCTACTGGTTAAGTTCAGCACACTCAACTTCACTGGCCTGGGTTCGGCTCCTGGGCACAGACTTACACCATTGGTCAGCAGCCGTGCTGTGGCAGTGACCCACATACAAAATAGCAGGAGATTAGCACAGATGTTGGCTCAGGGCAAATCTTCAAGCAAAAAAAAGAAAAAGAAGAAGATTGCCAATAGAAGTTAACTCAGGGTGAATCTTCCTTAACAAGGACAACAAAAATGGGCAGATCTGAATAGACTTTTTTCCAAAGAAGACATACAGATGGCCAATAGGTACATGAAAAGGTGCTCAACATCACTAATTATCAGGGAAATACAAATCAAAACCACAATTAGATGTCACCTTATATCTGTTAGAATGGCTATTATCAAACAGATAAGAGACAGCAACTGTTGGGGAGGATGTGGAGCAAAGGGCACCTGTGTGCACTGTTGGTAGGTGTGTAAATTGGTGCAGCCACTATGGAAAATAGTATGGAAGCTCCTCAAAAAATAAAAAATAGAACTACCACATGATCCAGCAATTCCACTTCTGGTTATTTATTTGAAGGAAATTAAAATACTAACTCAAAAAGATACATGCACCCCCATGTTTATTGCCGTGTTATGTAAAATAGCCAAAATATGGAAAAAACCTAAGTGTCCACTGATGGATGAATGGATAAAGAAAATGTGGTGTATGTATTTGGCCATAAAAAAAGGGAAATCTTGCCATTTGCAACAACATGGATGGAACTTGAGGCATTATCCTAAGTGAAATGTCAGACAGAGACAAGTACCGTATGATCTTACTTACATGTGGAATTTAAAACAAACAAATAGACAAAATGAGCTAAGAGATACAGAGAACAGATTGGTGGTTGGCAGAGGCAGGGGGTGGGGAGTGGGTGGAACAGGTGAATGTGGGCAAAAGGTACAAACTTTCAGTTATAAAATAAATAAGCCATGAGGATGAATGTACAGCATGGCGACTATGGTTAATAACACTGTATTGCATATTTGAAAGTTGTTAAGAGAGTAAATCTTAAAAGTTCTCATCAAAAGAAAAAAATTGTAACTATGTATAGTAATGGATGTTAACTAGACTTATTGTGGTGACAATTTACAAATATATACAAATATTGAAACATCATGTTGTACACCTGAAACTAATATAATGTTATATGTCAATAATATCTCAATAAAAAAGTACTTCTAGGAAGTATATTTTATGATAAAAATGCATATTTAAAAGTTACATGTACAATGTGATTTAATTCAGTTAATATGCATTTAAAAATCACTCATTTATGGCCTTATAGAACTTGCATGTTAGTGGAAATCTATATATCTAATGACATATTTATTTATAAGACTAGCAATCAAAATGGTAATAGTGATTATCTCAAACTGATTGAATCTGAGTTTCTTATTTTTCTATAATAAATCTGTAAAAATAAAAAGGGTAGTTTAAATGACGCAAGAAATAATAATAACATGGTCAAATTACTAGTTACTACATAGATTTTTAAATACTAGTGTTTGAATCCAAACATTTGCTTTGAAATAAGCTTCCTTGTATAGTCGTTTCTGAAAAATTTTTAAATTTTTTTAAAACTAAAATAATTTTAATTATTAAAATAACAGAACCCGGATCTCTTGGTGTTTTTAAGAATAAATTTTGCTAACATCATTTATAATTTTTTTTAATTTTTGGTGAAGAATATTGACCCTGAGCTAACATGTGCAACCAATCTTCCTCTTTTTGCTTGAGGAAGAGGGGCCCTGAGCTGACATCTGTGCTAATCTTTCTCTATTTTGTATGTGGGACACTGCCACAGTATGGCTTGATGAGCAGTGCGCAGGTCTGTGTCCAGGATCTGAATCCGCGAACCCTGGGCTGCCAAAGCACAGCACACGAAGGAAACCACTACGACACCAGGCCCGCCCCTAACATCATCTATAATTTTAAAAAGCGGTTGATAAAAAATAATTGTGGAGAACACAAATTCAAAATTTATTTCACTTTCCTCCAAACACAAATCGTCCTTGTGATTTTAGGTTGCTCAGCTCAACTTTTTAGTATAAATTATATCTTACTAAATTAACCCTAATTACTACAAAAGCATTTATTCAGCATTCCCGTTGTGTTTTCAAGAGTAATTGTAAAGTCAAATATACATATTTCATCAAGAAGTTCCCTATTTGGGCAAAGTCAGAAAGTATCATATACAATCGCTGAATTGTTACAAAGAATGCCATTGAAATTAAAACAACTGAGGCCATGTCTTTTACCAAAAAAACTTAAGTATGAGTTATATAAAGCACAAAGTATGTTTCTGAATTATGGGACAAAGTTCTGGCATGGGCACTTTTTTCTACCAACCCGGTTAGTATTATTATTATAGTCTTGCCCTAGACAATCTTTTAAATTAGTGAGGACAGTTGGTATCTTTTCAGGTATTCACTTAAGTCAAAAACCATGCTTTTAACAAGAGGTCTAAAAAACCCATGAAAAATTCATTAATTTTTATTTCCTGGTTTTCTTATGCTGGTACTTCAACAATTCATATAATAAATCTTATTTGTTCAATATGACTGCACAATATTCCTGGCACAATCTACTTGAACTGAGTAATATTTATTTTTTTACTATAGGTATAATTTTTTCTTTTGCTTCATTACATATAAATCAGCAAGCTCATTTTAAATTCTCCATCTTAAATATAATTTCTTTCATTATTGTTATCATTTTAGATGTTCAGTCATTCTAGTATAAAATTTCACAATCATATCTACTAAATCTAAAAATTTTCCACGGATATATTTTTTGTAAAAATTGTGCTCTTTGCACCATGAAAACCATCATGATTAAACACATCAAATTATTCTTATAAAACATATTCATACCGAAGTTAAATTGATGTTTGTTGAATATTGTCAATTATTAATGGTTATTCAGGCTTTTATTAGTTCTAGTAATTGCATAAGTGCTTTACTATGTGCATGTGAAATCGGCTCTCTCTCATTGTTTCCAATTTTAAATACTTAAGGACACAACGTTTTTGCAGATATTCATTTCTATTTTCATATTCACATTCCTGGGGTTTGTTTAGCTCTACTGTAACATCTGTTGTTTCTATCATGATCCCAACATAGAATCATTCTAATGATCGAAGGATTAGATAAGAAAAGATTTTATTCCAGTGTACAAAATATGAGTATTTTTATCAAAGAATGTAAAATAAAATAAATGTGGAAATATAAAATTCAAATTATTTCCATGTTTCTAAAAGTCATTTTTCTAAAATATCCAGAATTATCTATTTAAATTACACAGAAAAAATACAAACTATAATAATGTATATAAATATCTTAAATCAAAACAGTTAAATAAAATATTCTTAAAATTTACTTTTTCAAATTTAGTTAAATCTTGTTAAATATATTTATAAAAATAAAACTATTTGCAAAACTGTAATTCAGTGTTCGTCTACTTGCCATGTTAAAGAATCAACATCATGCTTCAAGCATTTCATGTGTGCACCAACATGTACACAAATTTCAGAGCAATATAAAATTTTCAATGTTGCAAAATATTACTTAGCCTCCATGTGCAAGTGTTGCATGCTGCACTAACTTATACCTCCAGATTTATGGAACAGACCCAAAGAGGAGCAAGAAAATGAACGATCAGCAGTAGCAGGAAATGGAATTTTGTTATTAAATCTTCTATTGCACACATGCTATCTGCAAAGATGGTTTGACAAGTTGATTGATTTGTCTTTTCTCCTCCCTAAGCCCTGCACTTCACAAGCCCTCCCTGCACACTCAAACAGCGTTCACTTCTGCTGTCAGCAGCAGTAGGACCTACAAATCCTAACAGTGTTCAGACACTAAAGTTTTGTTCTGGATTTTCTAAGGCCTGAATGGTATTAGTCTTGGGAGTGGATGTTTAGAAGTACAGGGTGTGCTGTGGCAGCGCCAACACTGGATTCCGAATGATAAAGGAGACCAGGTATGGTGCCACTTAAGGATTTATTGTCCATTTATGATATGGGGGCTCCTAAAGGACATGGCCCAGTGCAGGGTTGCTTCTTGCCCGGGTTTATGGGGAGTACTTCCCGTGGTAAGTGAGCAGGAAGCTGAGACACTATCATTTGCCCTTAGCAGATAAAGAAACTGAGCCATAGAAAGATGAAGCATTGTGCCCACGATCACAGATCTAACAAGGGACAGATCTGAGATGTGAATCTAGGCAGTCTTGTTCCAGATCTATGCTCTTCAGTGTTTATACTACCTACAAAAGTATCTGTTCATACTCCAGGCCAATAAAAAGCCAATGCGCTTCCATAGCAGGGCGCTTCCCTCACAGTGCGCTTCCATCGCGGTGCCTTCCGTCACAGTGCGCTTCCACCACAGTGTGCTTCCATCCTTTGGAGGTACTTGTTGCACCAACTCTTTATTCTGAAAATTAGTAATTAAAGGGGAAGAGCTATGCACTTAACTTGTTTTTCCCAACAGGAACTGTATTTCACAGTAACCAAATAGCCCTAATCAATGAAGGAAAGTGAATACAAAACAAAATAAATCAAACGAAAGTGCGCTTCCTTATAATCAAATGTTTGTAAATACCTAGTCAAAAGGAGAGACTGTTGCCTAAAACTCAAAGATACTTATTTTTTTCTTTTCTCTTCCTTTTCTTCCTCTTTCTTTTTTTTAAGTTCATTTTTGCCATTCCAAAATATCTCTTTTGCAGATGCTGCATGATATAATAGCAGAGAAATCACTCTAGAGGGAGTCAGTTACTCATTTTCCTCAAGACAAAAAGTACACATGTTGCAAAAAGAAATTAATTTGTGCTAATATCTTAAAACCCTGCCAAAATGTTTCTTACTATCTCCATTAACATTTAAGATCTGGTCCATAATTCAGAGTAATATATTCTAGCTGCATTAATATAAATTTGGTATTGATAGATTCATTGAAATTCTATGAGATTTTTAAAAGATTGCTTCTATATTAATTTGCTAAGGAAAAGCAAGGTACTAAAGTATTACTAGATTAAGCAACATCTGCTACACACAAAGAATGTTCAAAAGGAGAAGAATTCATAGGGGTAGAATTTTTTTCTATAACTTTGGTCAGGTTTTCAGATATTAAAATATTACTGCTCTAATTCCAAGAAAATTCCCATGAGTCAGAAATTGGCAAATTATTATCACAGGGAAAGACTGGTGTCATCCCAACATCAACATCACTGTCTCTACATTCCTGGTCCACCGACACAGCATTCTCTCAGTTATGGAAGCTTCCGTCTTATGCGCACTAGTATTCATAGCTTATCTAACTCATTTCTTATGTTTAATAAACTCATGTTAATGACTAAAAATTGTAGAAGAATATTCTTTTGCTGTTGTGTTTGCAATTTAGCCTGGAATTCCTAAATTCACTCAAAGCCATAAGTTTCAAAGAGTGAAATTTCAGACATTGTGGCAAGTTAAAACTGGAAGGCTGAGAAGGGAAGAGTGGCAGGAGCCTTCAGCTTCCTTCAGATCACTCCTCACAGGGCCCTGTCCCACCCACGTGTAAGGCAAGCCCGTTCTGCATAGGTATAGAGGACCAAGGAAATCACAAGTTTTATACACATACTTGCCTCCATATCTCCACTTTTCTTTGAATACTGCTTACATAGCATCATCAATTGTCTGGAAACCTATGGAGTTCTTGAAGATAATGTTACGTAAATAAAGTCAATTGAATTTTTATTTTAAAGGTACTTTCATGGACACCAAGATATTTAAAACAAACACATCATTTATTTAAGGTTTAAGATAGCAATTGCATTCCCTTCTCATGAAGAATGACATCTATTGCCACTAAATAACATTCATAGAATTACAGAATGTTGCACTTGGAAGATTCCTTAAGGGTTGATCGAGTTTACCACATTTTCTCAAATTCTCTCCCAACTTCCACCTTTATTTTTCTGATGAGGAAACTGAGCGTAAAAAGTTGAAAGAAATAATAGAATCCTGATAATTCTGTTCTACCACCAGAAAATGAAAGTGAGAAAAAAAGTAGACTTGCTGAGGAGAAGAGTTGGGAATGACTTGCTTAAGACGCCTTTCTTAGCATCACAGACTAACCAAAGGACTCAGGAGACCAACCAAGGAAATTAAGGGAGTGATAGGTCAAAACGGAGCATACCAAGCTCAAGCGTTAAAGGTTCCCAGAGGATCAGAGAGAAGTAAGCTATAGGAGCAGGAGAGGATATAGAGCAGAGATTAGGTGATGGCACAGAGGGAGCCCAATATCTGTCACCTGTGTCCCTGTTCCATGCTTCCCGATTCAAACCTTCTGTCTGGGGAGTTGTGGTGACAGAAGAAGATGTTCTCTCAACAAAACTAGAGAAACAGTCAAGCACCTTAGTCAAGGGCTCTAGGATACACCCCAGCTGGAAAGCAGTGTCTCTAGGCCACAGCAGGGCTTAAAGAAAGGTTCCCAAACTTGCGTGGTCTCAGGAATTATCAGGTATCCTATTTAAAATACAGATTTCCAGGCCAGTCTCTTGGAGATTCTGATTCAGTAGATTGGAGAGGTGCCAACAGAATCTTGGATTCTAATGATCGGACAGGTTTGCGAATCATGGTGTAATGAAGAGTATGGGCTTTGCCATCCTAGAGGCCTACTTCATGTGCACCTTGAGCAGGGATTTTACCTTTCTGAAACATATCCATAAAATAGAGATGATAGTGATAGAAGTGAATGTTAAACTGGATCCTCTAAGTAGTTATTAGTTGCGTGCATAGGTATGACCTGCACTCAATAATTATTAGCATCTCTTTCTTATTTGTGAGTTTCCCAAGCAGTACTTCTAGATTTAAGGTTCAGAGTACCACAGAAAATTTCCAATTACTTTGACAGAGGACTAGACTGATTCAAAAAGTACAATGTAGAAAGTGTCTACTGGATGATAAATAAAAATTACCAAGATAAGAGCCCAGATGTCAGCCTGTGTTTGCTGAGCACACCTACGAAAGATGGACAAGAGGTGACCCTAAAAGATGGGTGTGTATGCTGAAACAAGATGAGCCTAACTTTGCCTCTGGACTGTGATTTATGTACTCCATATCTACTTCTGCCTCATTTAATCCTTGACTTTTCTGACTCCACTTGGTGTGACATCCACCATCCAGAATTTCTTTTCAGTTGACTTTGGTTTGGTGTTTGGGAGTAATACATTTATTACACTCTGTTTCTTCCTTGATCCAGGATTATCTCCAATATGCCCACTTTCTACCACCATCCACAGCTCCAGCTTTTCAATTCCAGGCTTTCATCCTAAAAAAAACCCTTCTTTTGAGGGCAATATCAAAGTAACAGATACTAAGAATGGATTGAGCTTTAAAATGGAGGCTACAACATCCATTCATGATAAAATTCTTTAACTAATTACGTATAGAAGGAATGTATCTCAACATAATATAGTCCATATATGATAAGCCCACAGCTAATCTCATCCTCAATGGTGAAAGGTTGAAAGCTTTTCCTCTAAGATCAGGAACAAGACAAGGGTGCCTACTCTCACCATTCCTATTCACTATAGTACTAGCAGTCCTTGCCAGTGCAATCAGGCAAGAAAAATAAATAAATAAAAGGCATCAAATTGGAAAGGAAGAAGTAATATTTTCTCTGTTTTCAGATGATTTTATACAGAGAAAATCATAAAGGATCCACAAAAAAAACTATTAGATCTAACCAAAAAATTTGGTAAAGTTGCAGGATACAAAATTAATATACAAAAATCAGTAGTGTTTCTATACACTAACAATGAATTACCTGAAAAAGAAATAAAGGAAACAATCCCATTTATAATAGCATCAAAAACAACAAAATATTTAGGAATAGCTTAACCGAGCAGGTGAAAGATCTTTACTCTGAAAACTACAAGGCATTGAAGAAATAAATCAAAGAAGACACAAACAGATGGAAAGGCATCCCATGCTCATGGATTGGAAGAATTAATGTTGTTAAAATGTCCATACTACCAAAAGCCGTCTATAGATTTAATGCAATCTCTATCAAGATTCCAATAGCATTTTTTACAGAAGTAGAAAAAACAATCCTAAAATTTATATGGAACCACAAAAGACCCCAAATAGCCAAAGCAATCCTGAGAAAGAAGAACAAAGTGAGAGGCATCACACTTCATGATTTCAAACTATACTATAAAGCCACAGTCATCAAAATAGTATGACACTGGCATAAAAATAGACAAATAGATCAATGGAACAGAATCAAAAGGTCGGAAATAAAGCCAAGCATATACAGTCAACTAAGATTTAACAAGGAAACCAAGAATATTCAATGAAGATAAGACAGTCTCTTCAATAAATGGTGCAGGGAAAATTGGAAATTCACATGTAAAAGAATGAAACTAGATCCCTATCATATTACCACTCACAAAAATTAACTCAAAATGGATTAAAGACTTACATGTAATACATGAAACCATGAAACTCCTAGGCAAAAACACAGGAAAAAGTTCCTTGACATGGGTCTTGGCAATGATTTTTTGGATATGACACCTAAAGCACAAGCAACAAAATAAAAAATGACCAAGTGGGACTACGTCAAACTAAAAGTCTTCTACATGGCCAAAGAAATGATCAACAAAGTGAAAAGACAACCTACAAAATGGGAAAAAATATTTGCATATCACATATCTCATAAAGGGTAAATATTCAAAATATATAAGGAATCATACAACTCAGCAGAAAAAAAAAACCCAATTAAAAATGGGCAAAACACCTGAATAGACATTTGTCAAAAGAAGACATACCAAAGGGCAACAAGTACATGAAAAGATGCTCAACATCACTGTCATTAGGAAAATGCAAATCAAAACCATAATGAGATATTACTTCAAGGCTGTGAGAATGGCTGTCATCAAAAATGCAAGCAATATAACAAATGCTGGCATGGATGTGGGGAAAAGGGAACACTTGTGCACTATTGGTGGGATTGTAAACTGGTATAGCCACTATGGAAAACAGTATGGAGGATCCTCAAAAAATTAAAAATAGAAATACCATATGATCCGGTAATTCCACTTCTGGAAATATCTCCAAAGGAAACGAAAACACTAACTCAAAAAGATATCTGTATGTTCACAGCAGCATTATTTACAGTAGCCAAGAAATGGAAACAACCTAAATGTCTATCAATGGATGAATGGATAAAGAAGATGTGGCATATATATATATATATACACAATGGATTATTATTCAGCCATAAAAAAATGAGGAAATCCTGCCATTTGTGACAATGCAGATAGATGTTGAGGGCATTGTGCTAAGTGAAATAAGTCAGACAGAGGAAAAAATTACTGTATGATCTCACTTATATGTGGAACCAAAGAAAACCAAACAAACTCAGAAAAAGAGATCAGATTTGCATTTACCAGAGATGGGAGGTAGGGGGAGGAGGAATTGGAGGAAGGTGGTCAAAAGGTAAAAACTTCCAGTTACAAGATAAATAAGTACTAGGGATGTATTGTACAGCATGATGACTATAGTTAACACTGCTGTATGATATATACGAAAGTTGCTAAGAGAGTAAAGGTTGAGCTCTCATCACAAGGAAAATTTTTTTTCTTTTTTTGCCTTCTCTTTTTATTGTATCTATTATTGTATTTTTATTGTGAGATGACGGATGCTAACTAAACTTATTGCAGTAATAATTTCACAACATAGGTAAATCAAACCATTATGCTGTATGCCTTAAACTTATACAGTGATGTATGTCAATTATATTTCAATAAATCTGGGAAAAAATAAAAATAATCATGATGGCTACATGTGTTGTGAGTTTTCAGCTTCTTCCTCTCAAAAGATATTACATGGGATTCCTCTGGGTACAAAATGATAACTCCAATATAAAATAAGAATTTCTATGAGAGCTAACAAAACATGTACTTACATTTTCACTAAATATAAGTGCATAATATGGGATCTTTTTCCTTGGTCATGTTCTGAAGAAAGCCGGGGGGCCGGGGTGGGGGGGGGCAGGAATAGGAAAATGAGGGGAAAGAAGAAATCAAAAGGGCACAGAACAAGGAGGGTAGATGAAAGGTTTGAAGACAAAGTCTGCCTCCCAATCTTGTCTTATAGAGCAAACATGGGCTCTTAAGGATCTCTGGGAATTTAGGGATTTATTTTTAGTAAATACCTAGAGGTAAGTATCAAATGAGATTAACAGAGATAGGATATTAGATGTCTGTAGAATATGTCTCCGGGAATGTATCTCCATGGAATTGACCTCCTGTAAGGAGAGCCTGGAGGATCAATCATGGAGATATTCCAATGCCTTGGGATTGGGCTGCACAGATTTCCAGGATCACTCCCTTCTGCTGTTGCCCAGGGACTGAGAAATGAACGCAATGGAAAACAAGGTGAATCATTGTAGTACAGGCGTGTGTTTCTTAACGATGGGGATACATTCTGAGAAATGTGGCATCAGGTGATTTCATCATTGTGCAAACATCACAGAGTGCACTTACACAAACCTAGATGGTATAGCCTCCTACAAACTTAGACTATATGGTACTAATCTTATGGAACCACCATCATTTATTCCATCCATCATTAACCGAAACAGCGTTATGTGCCACATGACTGTATTTCTATCTACATTTATGTATAAATAGGCGACCATCCCCTTCATTGAGATCAGGGAGGATATGAGCAACTCTGCTCAATTTCATTCTATAGTTACCACGTCTTAGGAAATATTCCTCTTTGAAGCATTTGTTTCTAAAAATCTTTCTCAAATGTAATGGTCTATTTTCTTCAGTTAGCAAATAAAATATAACAAACCCTGATAAAAATCTGAAAGGCAAAGAAGGCCCACATACCCTTTGAAAAGTTAAAAACAAGACTGTCTGATAGGTGAAACTTCCCAAAGAAAATAACAAAAGCTTTTGAGAGAGGTTTTCTCCAGAGGGCTCAAAGTTACAATTTCTTGTATCCTGGTGATTTTCTGGTCATCTACTTTCTCTCCTGTGTCTCTATCTTTTTTCCAATTAGTATTTTCTACTCCCTGTAGGGTTAATATTTAACTTGCTGTTTAACTTGGAGCTGACAATAGTCATAGCCACATTTAGACTGAAAAGAAAAGTATTAGGAAGGAAGCAGAGAAGAAAAGAGAAGCGAAGGAAGGTATCAAAATATATCAAGTATCTGGTGTGTTTCAGGGATTGCTTAGTGGTTTCTGGGTACTTTCACACGTTTTATACTCACAGCCACCTTGTCATATGGGTATTATGGTCTCCATTTGGCAGTTGAGAAAACTGAGACTCAGAGAGACTATAAAGTATCCAAAAAACAGTGAGGGCAAGTGCTGAGATGTGACTTCTAAATCCAAATCCAACTTCTTCCCTTTCATCAGACGTGGCTGACTTCTCAAGAAACCTCCCCCATCCCCATCTTCCTTTCCAGTAGAACCTCAGTTTTGTCTATGGAATCACTCCTTAGGGAAAATGATCCTATCCCAGCTCAAACATTACTTTAGATGAATCTATGCCAGTTAGGCAAATTCCAGTTCCCTTGCCAGTGTTGGTTTTTACGGGCATGTATGTAATCCAATTCTAGCCAATGAGATATTCGAAAAAGTTTGCTAAGAGGTTTCTAGAAAAAAGTCCCATGTTCTTAAAAGGTGAACAATGATAATATTACTGTTTGATCATATATTGCCATGATGCCCAGAACAGTGGCAACTATATTTTGACCATGAGTCTCAACTCTAAGAACAAAGCTGACACATGAAGGAGGACAAATAGAAGGTGAAAAGAACCTGGGTCCTTAATGATGTCATTGAGCTACTGAATTGACCAGCCATAAAGCTGCCCTATTCTGTGACTCTTGTAATATTGGATAATAAATGCTCCTTATTTTTGAAGACATTTAAAGCTGGGTTATTTGTTATTTGAAAATTAAAGCATCCTAACTGACATAAGCTGCACTGTGGGAGATACAACAGATGAAGTGCCAATCCAACATGGGGACAGAAAACATCATGTCAGTTTATGGATAATTAGAATTGTATGGAAATGAAGAAGTCATCTACAGAAGTATGTGTATACACACACAATGCTAGAGTAGCATCTGAATGACTTTCTAGAGCAAAATATACTTGTTATCACATCATCTCTCCCCTTAAGTCTCAAAGTCTTACAAGGCTTCATTACATTGGCTGCACATTGGGATCACAGGAAAGCTTTAAAAATACCAAGGCCTGGGCCATCCCCAGAGATTCTGATTTAACTGGTCCTGGATACAACTTGGGCACTGAGAGTTTTGAAAGTTCCCAAGGTGGTTCTAACACACAGGCAAGGTTGAGGATCATTGTTCTATAAAATTCAGCAGAGAAGAAGCAAATGACATTGTTTCAAAACGCTTGGTTACCCCAGGAGATAACCCAGGCTCAGGTGAATCACACTGTATAGATCTGTATTCCCTTTCCCCACGAATATTTCCGTTTTTCAAGGAGGAGAGACGAGGGTAGAAGCAGACTGGAGCCGCAAAAGCAGACTTTTGTCAGAACCGCAGAAGACCAGGGCACTTGGAGTTCTGAGAAATGAACTTCTAGGTGGGATACAAGGAGGAGCACTAGCTTAACAGCCAGAACACCTAGGTTCAATTGCTGGTTTCATCAGTTACTTGGCATCTCGGGAAATCGCCAGCTGATTGTGGGCAGCTGTGTCCTCATGGGTAGGATGGGTAATAATTCCTCTACTTTCCTCTTGGGTGTTATGAGAATCGAATTAAACAGTGCACGTGAGCAAAGCATCACACAGTAAAGGGCAAAGCATCATCCAGGTGTGAAGTGTTGTGCTTTGTAAACGAACAAAAACAATTTTAGTAATTTCCAGATTATCACCCACTGGTTATTCTAGGCTTGACTCACTTTACAATAGCTCAGCTTTTCTCAGTCTTCTCCACTCATTAGAATCCCTTGGGGAGCTTTTAGGAGTCCCCAATGCCCAGGCCATACCCTGAGATGTTCTGATTTAAACTGTCTGGGATATGGGCCAGCAGTCAGTACTTTTATTTAAAACTCTGCCATTGTTTCTAACAGGCAATGAACAATCTCCAAACCCAAATGCATCTAAATAGAAGTGTTCTGCTAAGATTTGTTTTCCTTCCTTAGTGTTCAACGAGCCCTCAGCCCTGACCTGCCTGCTGGAGAGGAGTGAGTCAGAGGCTGAGGGCAGCTGCGATCCCCAACGTCCTGCAGAGAACGGCTCAGGGAGGCAGCCCTGTACTCCTTGCTCACTCTGACTTCAGCTCCTGAGGCAGGAGGCAGCCCTCTCCACTGAGTGATCATCTCTGATCAACAGCCCTAGAGTCAGCTTGCTGTTCATTCTGGCGCAGCCACAGTTGCCTCCGGCTCAGTTTATTCTTTTCACAGGCTCGGCTGAGGCAGCCCACACCTGGGCCCAACATGATGGATAAATCTGGTTACCAGCTGCAGGTCGTTTAGAGGCCACGCAGCAGCAGGAGAGGGAGGGCGGGAGAGAAAAGAAATCTTTATTTCCCTATGCCCTGCAGTCTTATATACAATTATATCTGATTCCTTAAGAAACCATCCCAGGCTCATCATAAATTCATAGAATTGGAGGAGTAAACAACCTTAAGGACATGCAGGCCAGTTCCTACCAACACAAGCATCTCCTCCAGAAGGCACCTGCAGGGCCTCCCAGCTCCTTGGGCACCACTTCTTCACTTGGCCTTCAGATAGATGGACAGGTCCTGAAAAGACTAGTAACCCAGGAAAGTTTGGGATTGTAGTGTGCTTATTCAGGGAAGATGCATCCTAGAGGACACTGTGGATGGAGAGGGAAGACGCAGACCCTTAACCCCTGCGATCCTGAGAGAGGACTTCCTTAAGTTCCAAATTCCTGTGGACCAGCTATTCTTGTTGATACTCAGACACCCTCTCTCTGCCTCCTCAATAGACTTATCAATAGTTTTCTTTTTATTGTTATTATTAATATTCAAATCATTATCTCCCTCACTAGACTATGAAGTGCTAGAAGGTAGACGACATATTTGATTCATATTAGAATCTCCAAAGAGGCTATTACAGTCATTGGCTCTCAGTAAAAATGTGTGAATTGGTGGACGGTGAATGAATAAATACAGGAGTAAATTAATGGATCGCATCAAATTGTTTTCTCATGCCACTGTGAAAGTGAGAGTTACTTGTAAGACTGAAGTGTTACCTGAGTAGTAGAGGAGTAGGACGACAGAGGATTTGAATGAGTAAATGAGTTTCAGGAAGTTGTGGCAGCTGTCTTTGGATGAGCAGTCTCGCTGACTCCTGCTCTGACCATCTCGTGCCATTTCCTCAACCAACCGATTCGCTGCTCTTTTGCTTAGGCTTCTGAAGAGAATGGATTTTGCTCGACACTGGGCTTCTCTCACAGGCATAGACAAGTTTCCTGTTGATGTCCACTGGGATCCAGTGCAGGTTCCTAATCGCTCTTCTACTGCAGCCAATATGTTAGCTTCACCCTCAGGGGAGAGCCTTTTTTTGATTATGTTTTGTTTTCTTGCTGTTTTATCTTCCCCCTTTTCACTTGCAGCATCATTTGGCTAGAGTTGACAAGTTCACTTTGAGATGTGGCAATGTTAAGACTGAGTCTGGGAGCAGCTGCTCTGATTTCCACTGTCACTGCACAGAGGCTGGGAAACTGGTTCCCTGGGGAAGGTGAGAAGTGCATGGAGACACGCTCTCATCCAGAGTTTTCGACTTGGTGGGATTTCCCAGGTAAAGAGCACAGTAAAGCTCCACGCCCAACAGTGGCCTTTCCATATTTCCTATCACTATTCTTTTTGCAGAGGAAAAAAGTTGTGCCCAGTTTTATTGTAGGGCCACTTTATTTGAAGGGATTGCTTGTTTCGTTGAGTTGCCAAAACAGCAGTGTTTACATCTTAAGGAAGTCTGGTACCACCCTTATTTTTATTTTTTTTAAAGATTGGCACCTGAACTAACAACTGTTGCCAATCTTCTCTTTTTTTTTTCTGCTTTTTCTCCCCAAATCCTCCCAGTACATAGTTGTATATTTTAGATGTGGGTCCTTCTAGTTGTGGCATGTGGGACGCTGCCTCAGCATGGCCTGATGAGCGGTGCCATGTCCGCCCTCAGAATCCGAACCGGTGAAACACTGGGCAGAGCGCAGGAACTTAACCACTGGGCTATGAGGCGGGCCCCCACCCTTAGTTTTTCCGCTCACATTTGTCTAATCAGGAAGCAGATTCTAGTTGTCCTTAGACTAAGATATTTCCCCATGTACTTTGTTTCCACTCACCCCCGGTCACAACTTTAGTAGAAACAGGGCGTTTAAAGGAACAAGGCAGAACGATGCAGTTCCAAGGAGAAACACTGATGCAATTCAGAATTAACTAACATTTGCTCAGCACCCACTACGCTTCAGGCTATTTCTATCTACATACTTCATTTAGTTCTTAAAGAAGTTCTGAGGTAGATATCAGCATATCCAATTGAGAAATGAAAATGCTGAAGCTCAATATGATATCATGTTACACATCTATTTTTTTAATAGAGCAAACAAAACAAAATCATATATGTGGTAAAATCAAAGATATGTATAATGAGAAGCAAACAGGACAATTGTGGTGATTTCTGCTTGATAGTATGTGAATCCTGGTAGATTTATTCTATTCTTTTTTTGGTGAGGTAGCTTGGCCCTGAGCTAACACCTGTTGCCAGGCTTCCTCTTTTTGCTTGAGGAAGATTGTCCCTGAGCTAACATCTGTGCCAATCTTTCTTTATTTTGTATATGGGATGCCACCACAGCATGGCTTGATGAACAGTGCACAGGTCTGCACCCGAGATCCAAACTCTCGAACCCGGGGCCACCAAAGTGGAGCCCTTAGCACAACCAGAGGCACTTACAACCCAAAATATACCAGTAAGTACAGGGGGAGTGGGGCTTAAAAAAAGAAAAAAAGTGGGGACTTAACCACTATACCACTGGGTATAGTGCCCCATAGATTTATTCTTTTTATTTTCTGCCACCACTTAAATATCTGCCATGGTCATGTATTAATTTTAAAATTAGTAAACAATATATATTTTAAAGAGAATTAAAAAAAAACTCAGAGGCTACAATTGCTCATGGGTGCACTGTTATTAAGCTTCTAGCCAGGATCTTAGTTTTCCTAATGAAAACTCTCTGCTCTATTCCACCAGGCCTCTGCACATGAGGCGCACTATGAAGGGCACGGACACAGGAAAACACTCCCTGTGGACATGGCCTGCCTTGAGACTTCTCCACTTTGAGCTCTAGGACCTTGAAGCAGATCTGACAGAACAAAACAAAACAAATAGGGAGTAAGAAGTGAGAGAGAAAGCAGTGTATGCATGGGCAGGGTCCAGTGGGAGAGGGCGTTTGGACTCATGGGGAAAATGGACTAAAGCTGAGGCTGTAGTCTCAGAGAGCTGTGTCCCCTTTCACCTTCCTGAAATTTCCTCACATTCTCACCACTAGATTCAGCAGGATCATCATTGTCAGAATTCCAAATCTAAATGATCTTACCTTTCATCCAGGGTCATTGAGTCACAATGTTGGAATGCATCATTCCAAGTGTAAATTCACTTTCAAAGTATATTATGGAATTAATTCTGAGCTCAGAGATGAGTGTTGTGCTGAAGAGCATTTGAGAGGCACTAACGTCATGTCGGTGGCTGCTGGTCCATTATGGCTGGACATGCCTGACTTTGGTACAGTGTCTGGTTTTACAAAATTCACTCAACTACATTACCTGGTTTTGTCAGCCTTCCAAAATAAAATTTTGTCAGATGAGGAAATAGAGACCTTGAGAGTCCAGGGGATGTTTTGACTTAATTCAGATCACTCTGCTGTCCAAAAGGATTCAAGATGGCTTAAAATAAAGACACTTTAACAATGTTGGTAGTCAAATAGAAATTTTGAAGTCACAGCCACAAAAAAGAGAAGGAAGAAGATAACTCACCCAGCCAAGCTGATATGTTTTCTGTGAAATACAAATATTACCCTGAGTTTCTCTGCAGCCAGGACAAAAATGTCACCATAGGAAATTAGCTCTTTCTTGGACTGGAGAGCAGTGGGGGGTGGGGAGAAAAATGCCACTTCCTTAGAGAAGCAGAGCTCTTTTAACCTTGTAGTAAATCTTAAATGGAATTCTTTAAAGAAAACATTGAAAATTGGCAATGATCTTGACAACAGATTTTTATAACAGATTTTACAGTAAATACACCAAAATGAATTTCATATGGTTTTCAGCTACAAATTATTTTTAAGGTTCAAATTATTTTAAAGCTATGGGGACTTATATTTTCTTTACATGGGCTATATAATTAAAGTCTCAAAAAACTCTATGAAGTATTTCTTATCACATTTTCCAAATTAAGAAACGGAGGCTTAAAGTCGTTAAATAGCTCTCCCGACATCACACAGCCAATAGTTGACAGAGTCAGGCTTGAACCCAGCCTGGAAAACTTAAATTCTGAGGATAGGACACTGAAATACAGTTACATAAAGGTAATTTGGCAAACTCTGCAAAATGTAGCCTTCCAATGGTTTGACTTAAGCCAACAATAAAACTTAGATCCGAGGATTGAATGGATGGTATGTCACAAATTGTTTTCTTTAAGAATTATTTCTCTTCATTGGACTTTCGGTAAAATTTAAATAGCCAACAGTTAAAGGTTGTATGCTAGCAAAGTCTGCTGTTTGAGATACCCTAAAAGATTTACCTAAGGTCATAGAGGGGAATTGTGGCCCAGCCAGGTTGAAATCCAGCCCCCTAACTGTTACTAGGTCGCAGATCCGTCTGCATAATCACATCAGTCTCTCCCCATCTCTAGTCACAGTCCTTGAGGTCAAGGGATGTGTACTAGATATTTATATAGACATATCTTAATCTGACATAAAAGAGTCCTCATGGGCCTGGTGCTTCACAGGACACTGAGATGGCTGAAGCCAGAAAGAGGCAACAGCCAAACAGATTATGTAACAACCCCCCCTGGACAGTGTGCTGTCCCAGAAGTGAACTGAGGACATTCTCCACAGAAGGGAAGATTCTCAGGCAGATAAATTTCCATAGCCTCAATGTTCTCTATTTTGTTTTCCACACAATGCTTTACACCCCTTAAAACCTTCCATTTAGTCTCAGCAGCATCCGTGAGGTACTAACACTTAATGAACTCAGCTATGACTCATTCCAATAGCTCCCAGAGTAAAAGCTTGGCTGGAAGATGTTAGATGCCTTCCGCAAAGGTAATATTTTCTGAAAAATGAAGAATGTAGGAATATAGTGAACTGAGTTGCACTAACTTGCCATAGGTGGGTACTTGCATAACACCAATACGTGCAGTTCAGTGTAGCAAAGTAGCCTATTATAGGGATTAAAAGTGCACGCTTTGGGTTGGAGCTGGATAACTCTGATGCAAATACCCACCCTGCCAGTGATGGGGTTTGTAAAGTTGGCATGTATTTCTCCTTTCTGGAGTTCAGTTTTCTCATCTATACAACAGAGATGACAATATCTACATTGTTGAGTTTTTCCGAGTATTCAGTTTACTATTGCATATAAAGCCATTAGTAAGTATCTGACAAAGTAAGTGTCTAAAAAATGTTAAGTATAATGATTATAATGTGCAAGGAACTAAGAGCTGAAAGAGTGCAAGATTTATATATAACTTAATTCTCATTCTCAAGGAACGAATTTAAATAAAAGTCAAATGCAAGAGTAATTAGTTCTTAATGGGGCTTTATCAGTTCGTTTTTGCTGTGTAACGAATCATCCCCAGAGTTGAGTAACTTAAAAGAGTAACAATTTTTCAGCACAAATTTTACATAAATTGGCAATGTAAGTTGCACTCAGCTGGGCAGCTCTTTTGGTCTGGGATGAGCTTGACAGATTTCAGCTAGGCTTGCTCACATTTTACAGTCAGCCCCAGGTGGGTTGCCTGGGGCTAGCTAGTTCACCATTGTCTCTCCTGGGACAGTCAGATCTACTGGGACCTTTCCCCCTTTGGTCTCTTATCTTCCAGCACGAAAGCTCAGGTTTGTTCATATAGCAGCAACAGGGTTTCAGGAGCAGCAGAAGAAACCTCAAGGCACAAGAAACTTTAAAGTTGCTGCTTGCATTGTTTGCTACTGTTCCACTGGCCAAAGCAAGCCATAGGCAGTATGGGACAGGACTCTCCAAGCATTTGGACACTGGGAGGTGTTAGCAAGTGGAGTGTTTACTGCAATCCACACACTACAGTGAGGAGCAGAAAATATTTCATGGAGGAAGCAGCACTGAGCTCTAGTTAGGGAGTAGCAAAATTTTAAGAAACAAAAATAAGGGGAGTGGTATTCTATGCAAAAATAACGTCACAAACTATGATAGATTGTGATGAATAAGTATAGTGGGAGGTGCACTAATTGAAAATTTTTGAGAAGAAGGAGGAAAGATGTGAGTTCTAATGGTCGCCTCTAGCTCCAAGCTCCTCTTTCAGACAAATAATTTTGGTTTATGGCGTCTCCCCACCCCACATTATCCCTGTTCCACATTCTAGACATAGTACTTAGCCCCTTCCTAGATTTACAGAAAAGTCTCTTTGACAAAAGGCAGAATAGACTTTAATGAAGAATTATGAAGCAGAGGTGGGGGTCTGTCTTGCAGAAATGCAAATAACTTTCATTTGAAAATGAGACACCATTCTCTGAAATACCCTTTAGCTCTTTCACCATGGGAGATATGTCACTGACAAAAATCACCCCATATAGCAACCCAACATCATGGCTCCTCATTCCTGTCTCCCTTCCCACTCTTCCCTCCCCCTAAATGCATCTCAACATGGTTTTCTCCAGGCTCTCCTTCCATAGGCAGCTCTGTCCCTACATTTTCTTGGATAAAAACCATCAGGATTCTCAACACAAATTAACTTCAATTTAATAGGGTACGCTCTTCTGAGATAGCAGTTGTGTGTTTTTCCTCCTGTTATTAGATCTACTTTTTATTTCATAATTAATATTCTCTTCCTATCAAAAGAAAACTAGCAGTGGTACCAGAGCTACAGAGTCAAAAGAAAAAAAACGACTTACTATAACTGGATCTAACAATGATGGACAATGAAAAGTATCACTTCCTGATACTTCCCCCTTAGGTATCTACAGTTCCAGTTCTACCATTTCATAAAACAATTCAGAACTTTTTCTTGCGATCTAGTAAGGAATTTAAAAGAGTCTATTGATAACGTATCACGTGTCCTGGGTCAGCTAGAGTTGAATCTAGTCCCTTGGGAACCCATGTGAGTATTCAACGTCAGGTTGCCTGTTAAACTCATATAGCAGAAAGTCCTTCTAGCTGACCCTTGACCGCAAATCCCAGATAGTAGGACCAGTTGTCTCACTTTATCCTGCACCCCACACACTTGAAATCCATTTGTAATAACCTCCCTGAGTAATGATTAAGACTGTAATCTGAAGACTACACTCAGACTCAAATTGACTGCAAATCTTGAAATTTGTGTTCAGATCTGGTTAAAAAAACACATAGGAGTTTTAAGTTACAGGAAGCTCAATGTGTGGCATGTGTATGATGTATTCAACAAAATAAATCAGGATTAAAATGTCACAAGCATGAGTGCCCTACAACAAATTTATATTGCCTGTGGGTAGGGCTGATTTTGATTTTTCAAACTACATTATCTCCCTCTAAATATTACTGATACAGTATTTAAGGAGCCATGCATACCAACCCGCACTCCAGTTGTGGGACGAAAAATGAGACTCAACCATGCACAAGTAGATGGAAAGTGGGAACAAGGGAAATAAGTAAGGAGGAAAATTTCCAGATGCTGCCTGTTGATTGACACTATAGGTGGACATACCTCACCTTATTCTGTGATGGATAAGAAGATATCAAACAAAACAAATGAAACTTGGAAAAAAATAGTACAGAATAATCAGAAGAAAAATGAATTGATATGACTTAGGAAAAAATCAAAATGCCAAAAATGATCTATTATTGATCACTGGAAGAAAAAAAGGGAGACTAAAAAAACTAAAAGGAGAAACAAAAATGAGCTGACATCAGCAACATTGGCAGAGTAAGGAACTTCGAAAGTCCACCCCTCCATAAGCAATGAAAAATTGGCAAAAACTATCAAAATAAACTTTTTCTAATCTCTAGAAACTAACTAAAAGCTCAAAGCAACCCAAAGCATGCTTCTTCAAAGACGACAATAAAAAACAGCTAAATCTTGGTAAGAATAGTGAGTTTTGTAGCTTTCTAATTTACTCTAATCCCATCCCTCACTCTCCAGCTCAGCAGTAACACTGAAAATAACAGCTCACATTGCTGGTACCTGTGACAAAGGGAGCAGAATGAACCTCATTTGCAAAGATTTGTATTTATGTTTTACCTGTCTGGTGGCACCCTGGAAGACCAGATCAAAAGGCTGGTCTTTATCTTTCCTAACTTGGAACTCACTCAATGCTAAAGCCACTACCTGAAGTGTGTTTGTAGAAAACATTTACAGGCAAACATTTTCATCACTGCTGAAGCAGGCAATGGATAGTACTTGGCAGGGAAACAGACTAACCAAAAGACTGAAGGAAAGGATGGGTGCTTTGGGAAATAAGGGCTTTGAAAAGCTCCAACATATTTCTGGGAATCTTGAAGGCAATGTGCATTCCTGGAGCTGTGTGTGCTTAAGGAAGACCTAGGAAGGCCCTAATCATACACATCTGGCTGACCTTGAGTCTGTGTGCAAGTAGTAAGGCTAAGGCAGAGTTATAAAATGCCTGGCCACGTGTTGAACACATGTCCAACACACACACAGAGCCTCTGCAAAATTTGGCAATGTTTTGGTTCTGGGTTTTAAAGGAAATCCTCGCCAATCATTAGGTGATCACTAAGCCGGTGGAACAGAAACTTCAGTGGCAACACACAACAAAGAATACAAACTTTACAAAATCACTTCAGAAGTCACAAAACAAACAAACAACTACTACTACAAGCAGCAATAACAGACCCTTGGGGATTTCCAGAGTTGTCCCACTACAATATTCAAAATACCCAGTTTGCAACAAGAAAATTATGAGACATGCAAAGAAACAAAAAGTATGGCCCATACATAAGAAAAAAAAGCAAACAATCGAGTGAAACTGTCCCTGAGAGATCCCATGTTGGAGTTAATAGACAAAGATTTTAAGTCAGATATTTTAAACATATCCAAAGAGCTAAAGGAAACTATGTCTGACGAACTAAAGAAAAGCATGAGAATAATTTCTCACCAAATAGAGAATATCAATAAAGAAATTATTAAATGAAACCAAAGAGTAATTCTGCAGATGAAAAGTACAATAACTTAAGTGAAAGCCCTACTAGAGAGGATGAACTGCACATTTAGGCAGACAGAAGAAAGAATCAGTAAAATTTAAGATAGATAATTCAGTCTGAGAAACAGAAAGAAAAAATTAATGAAGAAAATGAACAAGCCAAGAAACTTACAGGATACTATCAAGGGTACCAGAATACATAAAATGGGAGTCTCAGATGAGAGGAGAGATAGAAAGGAATCAAAGAATATTTGAAGAAATTTTAGTCAAAAACAATGGTCAAAAACTTCCAAACTTTGGTGAGAAAACATTAATCTATACATGCAAAATGCTCAAAGAAGTCCAAGTAGGAAAAATACAAAGAGATCCACATTGAGACACATCATATTCAAAGTGTCAAAAGGCAAACACAAAGAGAGACTCATGAAAGAAATGACTAATCATATGCAAGGGATCTTTAATAAGCTAACAACTGATTTTTCTTAAGATACAATGGAGGCCAGAAGGCAGTCAACCAAGAATATTATATCCAGAAAAACTGTCCTTCAAAAATGAAGAAGAAATTAAGACATTGCAGAATTTATAAAAACAGAAGTTTGTTGTTAGCAAACCTGCTTTATAGTAAACGCTAAAGGAAGTCCTTCAGAGTGAAATAAAAGAAAAGTAGACAGTAACTTGAATCTACACAGAGCAAAGAATACCAAAAGGTATATACATAGATGAATTTTTTGAAAACAGTATTAATGCATCTTTTGTTTATAACTCCTTTTTTCATATCTGATTTAAATGGCAACTGTATAAGCAATAATTATAAATCTTTGCATAAATCAAAAATTATAAATGACAAAAACTGCACAAAGGAATGGGGAAGGATCAGAACTCTAAGAGCAAAGGTTTTGTATAGTACTGAAACCGAATTGGTATTATTCTGAACTAAATTGTTATAAACTAACATGCTAATTGCAATGCCCTAGGCAACCACTAAAAAAAAATAATGTATATATAGTGAAAGAAACACAAACTAATATAGTGCACTAGAAAATATCTATTTAACACAAAAGAAGGCAGTAATGGAGGAATTGAGGAAGAAAAGAGATATGACACATAGAAAACAAATACCAAGAAGTAAGTCCACCCTTATCAGTAATTATATTAAATGAAAATGGGTTAAACTCTCGAATTAAAAAGCATCGATTGACAGAATGGATATAAAACCATGATCCAACTATATACTTGCTACAAGAGACTCACTTTAGATTCAAAGATACAAATGAGTTAACATAAAAGGATGCAAAAAGATATCCCATGCAAGCAGTAACCAAAACAAAGCATAAAAAACAACTTTAAAACAAAAAATTTTATGAGACACAAAGAAGGGCATTATATAAGAATAAAAAGTTCAAACCATTGAAAATATATGATAACTATAAATATATATACACCTAACAACAGAGCTCTAAAATACGTGAATCAAATATGATCAAATGAGGGGATAAAGACAGTTCAGCAATAATAGTTGGAGACTTCAATACCCCACTTTTAACAATGGACAGAACAACAAAACAGAAGATCAAGGAAATAAAAGATTGAACAACACAATAGCCTGACTAAATCTAGTAGACATCTATTGAACATTCTACCCAATGACAGCAAAATACACATTCTTCTCAAGCGCACATGGAACATTCTCCATGAAACACACAGTTATTTAGGCCACAAAACACATCTCAATAAATTTTAAAAGATTGAAATTGTATAAAGTATATTCTCTGACCATAATGAATGAAATTAAAAATCAATAACCTAGGGAAATTTGGAAATTTCACAAACTTGATGAATTTAAACAACACCCTCCTAAATAAACAATGAGTCAAAAAAGATATCACAACAGAATTAGAAAATACTTGAGATGAACAAAAGCCAAAACACAGCTACAAAAATTTATGGGACTCAGTAAAAGCAGGGCTCACAGGCAATAACTAATAACATTTTTTACACTAAAAAATAATGAAGGCTTCAAATAAATAACCTAAACTTCCACTTTAGAAAAAGAAGAGCAAACTAAACTCAAAACAAGAAAAAGATAGGAATTAATAAAGATTAGAGAGCAGATAAACAAAATAGAGAATTTAAAAAAAATAGAGAAAATCAACAAAACCAAAAGTTGGTTCTTTGGAAAGATCAACAAAATTGAAAAAGCTTTAGTTACACTGGCCAAGATAAAAAGAAAGAACACTCAAATTACTAAAATTAGGAATAAAAGTGGAGACTCGCCAATTTATCTTACATAAATAGGATTATAAGAGAATACTATAAACAATTGAATGCCAACAAATTAGATAACCCTCATGAAATGGACAAATTCTTAGAATTACACAAACTACCAAAACAGACTCAAGAAGAGGTAGATAATATGAATAAACCTATAATAAGTAAATAGATCTAATCACTAATTGAAAATTTCTAACAAAGGAAAGCTCTGGAACAGATGAATTTTATCAAGCTTTTGAAGAAGAATTAACATCAATGTTTCTCAAATTCCTCCCAAAAATAGAAGAGAAGGGAACACTTCCTAACTCATTCTATAAGTCCAATATTACCCTGACCTCAAAACCAGACAAAGAATCACAAACTACAGATCAATATCCGTTGTGAATACAGATGCGAAAACTTCAAGAAAATGCTAGTAAATAGGATGCAGCCTCATACTAAAATGATTGTACGCCAAGACCAAATGGAATTTATCCCAGAAATAAAACATTGGCTCAGCATATGAAAGTCAATCAAAATAATACACCATGTTAATCAACTTAAGGGGAAAAAACACGTAATATCTCAATAGGAGCTGAAAAAGCATTTGACAAAATCTAACGTGCTTTCACAATAAAAAAAATCAATAAACTAGGAATAGAAGGGAACTTTCTCAGTTTAATAATGGGCATCTATAAAAAAACCCACAGCTAACATCATACTCGATGGTGAAAGAGTAAAAGTTTATCCGCTAATATATGGAACAAAAAAAGAATGCCTGCTTTCCCCACTTCTATTCAACATTTTACTGAAAGTACTAACCAGGGCAATTAAACTAGAAAAGGCAATAAAAAAAATCCAGATTGAGAAAGAAGAAATAAAACTATATTTGCAGATGACATGATCTTATATGTAAAAAATCCTAAAGAATTCAAACAAAAAAACAATAAGGCTAAGTTGAACAAGTTCAGGAAAGTTTCAGGATACAAGATCAACACACACAAATCAATTGTATTTCTATACACTATTAATGCACAATTGAAAAATGAAATTAAGAAAAGAGTTCTGTTTACAATAGCTTAAAAGAATAAACTATTTAGGAATAAATTTAGCCAAGGAGGTGCAAGTTTTCTACACTGAAAACATTGTTGAAACAAATTAAAGAAAGCCTAAATAAATGGAAAGATATCCCATGTACACAGAGTGGAAGGCAATATTATTAAGATGGCAAAATTTCCCACATTGATCCACAGATTCAGTGCAATCCCTATTAAAATTCCAACTGCCTTTTTTACAGAAAAGCTGATCCTAAAATTCATACGGAAATTCAAAGATCCCAAAATAGCCAAAACCATCTTGAAAAAGAAAAATAAAGTTGGAGGACTCACAGTTTCTGATTTCCAAACTTACCACAAAGCTACTGGCATAAGGGTGGACACATAGATCAATGGAATAGAATTGAGAGTCCAGAAATAAACCCATACATATATACAGTCAATTGATTTCAACCAAGTTGCCAAGGCCATTCAATGGGAAAAGAATAACCTCTTCAACAAATGGTGCTGGGGTCACTGGATAGTCACATGAAAAGAATGAATTTGGACTCCTAGCTCAGACAACATACAAAAATTAACTCCAAATGCATCAAAGACCTAAATATAAGAACTAAAACTATAAAACTCTTAGAAGGAAACCTAGCCGTAAATCTTTGTGACCGTGGATTAGGCAATGGTTTCACTATCAAGAAAGTGAGAAGACAATCCACAAAGTGGGAGAAATATTTGCAAATTATATGTGATAAGAGCCTAGTATTCAGAATATATTAAGAACTTTTACAACTCGACTATAGAAAGATGAACAACCCAACTTAAAAATGAGCAAAGGATCTGAATAGGCATTTCTTGAAAGAAAAGATATGTGGCCAATAGGAACTAAAAAGACGCTCAACATCATTAGTAACTAGAAAAAAAATCAAAACCACAACGAGATACCACTTCACACCCACTGGGATGGCTATAAACAACAAGAAGTGTTGACAAGGATGTAGAGAAACTGGAATCTTCACATATTGTTGGTAGGACTGTAAAATGGTGCAGCCACTATGGAAAAGTTTGACAGTCCCTCAAAAAGTTGCATAGAGTTACCATGTGACCCAGCAATTCTACTCCTAGGTATATACCCAAGAGGAATGAAAACATACATTCATACAAAAACTTGTGCAGGAATGTTCGTAGTAGCATTATCCATTATTCATATTTGGCAAAGACCAGAAACAACACACGTCTGTAAACTGTCAATGGATAAATGAAATGTGGTATATCCATACAAAGGAATTTTATCTCAATAAAAAAATAAATACAAGAAATTATGTCCCTGTTGACCTCATGTTGCTTATATTGTCCCTTCTTTCTGCCTACACCACCATAGCCCTGCCTTGTTTGTGTCCAGCCGGATTACTTACGGGACTGAAATATACAGCTCTCTGACAGAGATCACAAGAGGTTCCTCATCCCCACCACCTCACTAGGATTATACGTCTGCTGTCATGTTTTCAGTTTCCTTTCAGGCTTCCCTCATTTCATTTATTGTTCTTTCCAGCTCATCGTCCTTCTGTTTGTTTTTGTCTTTACAGCTTGTTCCCTACTTAAAATTTTATCCTCCTTTTGCAGAGTTTTTATCTCTTCCATTGAGATACCAAGGAATTTCCTAAAATTTTCTTCTGCGAGTTTCTGTAACTCGTGTTCAAAGATATCATTTAATATTGTCTGGCACAAAGTATGTGCTAAACATTGGTCAGTAAAATAATATTTTTACAAATTCTTTATTTTTATAATTGTTACAGAAATTAAAAGAGATATAACCCAAGTTTAGAGGTTCCTCAGGAATGACTCAATTATTTGCTGCCATGGAGATTCACTCATGCTCGTTTCCTGCCTTGGTCAAGTCCTGAGTCCTGGAGGCAGGTAGAGTTCTGAAACTTCCAAGCTCAGAAAGTTGACCACATCGGGACACCAGAATTTTATCTTACATCAAGTTTACAGGAACTGAAACATAAACCTGAATGCTAATGTATTAACTTACGGTAAGAAACATTATTACAAAAAATTGGATGAGGATAGTAATAGCTAATCTCTAGACACATTATTTAGCACACCCTGAACTAAGAGCCTTACCTATATTATGCCATTTAATCCTCACGACAATTCTATGATTATTTAAGTTTAGGAAGACTAAGTAATTTACTCTTCCAAGAGAAAATAAGGGGAAATTTTATTAGAAAATGGTGGTCCTTGAAGAGCTACTAAGTTGCCTCAGTGTCACCCGTATGACTAAAAATACCCAAACTGAACATACCCAGAAAGGAAAAGTTACCTTTATATATAGCCCTTTATATATATGCATATTCTCTCACTTCAAGAAAAATATCCCAAGGATATGGTGATTATAATCATTTTTATTAAAATTATTCAATTTTCAATATGCCACCAATATTTCTGTGACAAAAATGGTAATCATCCTGGAAATTACTAGAGAAGACCAGATTTAATCTACCTCTATAGGTCTTGACATTCTGAGCTGACAAGGCCAATCTCCTTAATCATGATCCTTCCTACAGCCCTTCTAATGGTAGCAGATTCATTACCGACACAATGGCAAGTCAAGGTGACAATAGCAATCTCTCATCTCACTAAGGTAGCTTGCCTTTTTGAAAAACGCTAAAATATTCAAAACTATATAAAAATCATCTCCTAGAACCCAAAAAGTCTTCCTCTCTAAGTAAAAGAAAAAAAAAGGAAATAATCCTGCTCCTAAATGCTCCTCGAAAGGCCCAACATAATAGAATGTGAAGTTAGTGAGGTCCTCAGAGCTGTGTCTTTTTGGATAATGGCCTAAACAGATGACCTCTGGGGACTCAGGAGTCCCACAGATACACACATTCATGCTTATGACATTCCTACAAAAATCTGAATATTGAAAATGTGAAAGTTGACTCCCATCATAGTTTTTTCCAGCTTTATTGAGATATACGTAGTTAGTATACAAAAATTGCACATAATTAATGTATATAATCTGGTGAGTTTGGACATATGTATGCACTCAGTGTTACCATCACCACAATCCAGATAATAAACATATTCATCACCTCCAAAAATTTCCTTGTCTCTCTCCTTTTTTATTTTTTGTGTTAAGAACACAACATGAGATGTACCCTACTAACAAATTTTTAAATACACAATACCTTGTTTTTAACCATAGGCCCTATGCATGGAAAACTGTATGGAGTTTCAAAAAATTAAAAATAGAACTACCATACAATCCAGCAACACCATTTCTGAGTATATATCCAGACGAATTGAAATCACCATCTTGAAGAAATATCTGCACCCTCACATTCTTGGCAGCATTATTCACAATAGCCAAGACATGCCAGAAACCTAAATGTCCATTGACAGATGAATGGATAAAGAAAACGTGGTACACACATACAATGAAATATTATTCAGACCTTAAAAAGAAGGAAATCTTGCCATTTGCCACAAGATGGATAGACATGGAAGATACAATGCTAGGTGAAAGGTCAGTCACAGAAGGACAAACACTGCATGGTTCCTCTCATATGGGGCATCTAAAATAGACAAAGTTATAGAAGTAGACAACAGAATAGTGGTTACCAGAGGATAGGGTGAGGGGGAAATGGGAAGTTGTTGCCCAATGGGTGTAAAGATAGAGTTATATAAGATGAGTGAGTTTACCGGATCTGCTATACGACATACTCACATGACACTTTCATGATAAAATCTTCAATACCAGCTTTTACATGTCAATTGACTTCTAGAACGATGACTTAACATTGCATTATTTCCAAGTGCTTTGTTACAGTATCAGGCAGATAATGACTATATTTATAAAACAAGCTTGAAATAAAACTGGAACTGATTGGGATGCCTGGAAGGGCCTAGCACCTCTATTATATCATATAACCTTTTTTCCATCTGAGTCACGTTTTTAAATCTTACAGCGTTGAGACTTAACTCCTTGTAATTTAAGCTGATCAGGTAGAATTCACTAGGCGTAGAAGCATGCATTAATCTATTCTAAATTTTTATTTTGTAAAAACTCTGAGACATTCAGCAATCAATAAAAGTAGAATCAATTATCTTTTTATCTCCTTGCACGTTCAGGAAATGAATCAGCAAGCACCACAGTGAGAGCCCGTGCTGCTTTTTTATGAGTCAACTATGCAAGCAGTAAAACGTCCTAGAGAGTTGTGGGGATTTAAGCTGCCAAACTCTCATTTGAAATGTAGCAAACATATTACAGCAATTAGTATTTGTGTCATATCTCACCATTCCCAGGCATTTTCACATGCAATAGCATATTTAAATCATCACAGAACACCTGAGACAGGTAATTTTGTCTTGAAGAATTCAAGACACAGAAAGATGAAGTGGCTTCATAAAAGACACACAAAGACCTCAGGCAGATTCCTGGTTTCATGCCCAAAGCTATTCCCCATTTTACTGTTTCATGGCCGAATCCATAAAGCTACTATCGAATTTTATCTCCTCCTAATGAAATATGTTCTCACAAATGGTTATCATAAATGCAGGCTCCTTGCAAACATTATCTTTCTTGATGGTTTTTAGTTCTTAGTCATGCAACTTTGGGTATTCATATTTGGCTGGATATAATTAATTTCCCCAACAAATTATGAAAAGCTATACTTTATAAATGTTGTTGGGCATTTTAAAATCATAAACTTTAGGCAAAGATAACCAAGATTAATTAATTCTCTGAAATATCAATGATCACAAATGCATAAAACCAAATCTCAGTTACTTAGATCATCATGGTATATTTTTTTAATTCTAAAATTATTTCTTCTTTTCTCTGAGCACACATCAGATTACATCATCCTAATCAGGGAATACAAACAAATGTGACTATTGGCTTAAAAAAATATATAATTAGGATAAAAGACGTAATCTACAAGTCATATGTATAGACAGCTTTTGCTACTCTCTTCCATCATAAAATACAGAGAAAGTAGTTTACAATTGTTAACCCCTAGCATTGCAAACAAATGAACAAACAGAAAAAGCTACTAGCTAGAAATCAATATTTATTTATAGTTTTTTTTATCTTTAATCTGAGGGCGTAAAGTCAAACTAGTGAGCTCAAAAGCTACTCAGACAAGGTTTCCTCTCCAGTCGGTGTGACAATGTTATTCATTTGAAATACATTTACATTCAATTCTTTTGGTTAATTTTTTTAATTTTATGGTTCTTTTGAATGTGTACAACATTATTATGGCTGCAAGAAGTCAAAACTTTCTAAAACAAAGGTACACTTAGAAAAGTGTCACCCCCTGCTCTCCCTTCCACCCCATTCCCATCCTCACCTGTAAACGGCCAATCTCATCATTTTTTTATCCTTCCTATGACTTTTTGTAAAATAAACAGATACATGTGTAATTTTATATTTTCCTTTTTTTCTTAACCAAAAGTTGGTGTTTTATAGATCCTTTTCTGCATTTTGTTTCCTGAAAATCACTCTAAATCCAGTCATAGAGATCTTCATTATTCTTGTATAGCAGCTGCAGAGTACGGTAAAGTCCCCCTTATCTGAGCAGTTTACCTCCCAAGACCCCCACTGGATGCCTGAAACTGCAGATAGTACTGAACCCTATATATACTATGTTTTTTCCTGTACGTATGGACCTGTGATAAAGATTAATTTATAAATCAGGCACAGTAAGAGATTAACAATAACTAATAATAAAATAGAACAATTATAACAACATACTGCAATAAAAGTTACGTGAATGTGGTCTCTCTTTCAGTCCAAACCTATTCCTGAATCTGTGTAACCATCCCTCTCTTGCAGTAGATGCTTGGTCTCACTAGTTTCAGGGGATCCTTTGCTACAGTCTTCATACGGGCTCTATGCTTTCTGGCACAACACGTTGCCATCAGTCAGAGCGTGTTTTCTGGTTGTGTCTTCCACCCACAAATTCAATACTCTTTAAATCTTAAATAAGCACTTACCATGGCAGTAACCTTTGTAGTTTGAGATGTGACAGCAAAACTAACACAAATTTCTTTCTCCATCTTCATAGAAATTTCACGGATAGAAGATTGGTTCTAACTGTATATCTTAGCAACCTCAGCACCTGGTTTTTTTTCTTATGAAGTTGAGAACTTTCGCCTTTTCATTTAAAGGAAACACTCTATGGCTTCTCTTTGGCATATCCAAGTTGCCGACATCACTACTCTTGCGCTTTGGGGCCATTATTTTAAGTAAAATAGGGGTTACTTGAGCATAAGCACTGCGTGCAATACCACGACAGTCAATCTGACAACTGAGAGAGCTACTAAGTGACTAACAGGTGGGTAGCATATATAGTGTGGATACCCTGGACAGAGGGATGATTAATGCCCCTGCGTGGGATGGAGCAGGGATGCTGCAAGATTTCATCAAGCTACCCAGAAATGCTCACAATTTAAAACTTATGAATTGTTTATTTCTGGAACTTTTCATTTAATATTTTTGGACTGTGGTTGACTGCAGGTCACTAACCACGGAAAGTGAAATCGCAGGTAAGGGAGGACTACTGAAGTCTATTGTATAGACAAACTATAGCTTATTCAACTACTCCTCTCTGTATGGCCATTCAAAATGTCCCAATATAAAAATGCTGCAATAAATACCTTCTTGCAAATGTATTTTTACATTGTTGGAGATATAGCTTTAGGATAAACTCCAAGAAATAATATTGCTTGGTCAAAAGGTAAACGCGTATGTAATTTTCTTAAATATTGCCAAATTCCCTTCCATAGGGTTGTACCACTTTGCATTCCCTTCAGCAGTGTAGGAGAGTGCCTAGTTTCCCACATTCTCACAAACAGTGTTTATTAAGTTATTATTTTACATTTCTGGAGATCAGAAGTCCAAAACTGACTTTCACTGGGCTAACATCAAGATGTAAGGGGTGCTGTGCTCCTTCTGGAGGCTCTGGAGGAGAATGCGTGTCTTTGCCTTTTCCACTTCCTGGAGATCTCCTGAATTCCTTGAATCATGCAGGGCCCTCTTCCTTCATCTTCCACGCCAGCACCATCTCATCTCTCTTTCCCTTCTTCTGCCCTCATCTCTCTCTCTGTATAAGTAACTGTGGTTTATTTTTCTCAGAGGTTATTTGAAGTTCACGGTATTCTGTCTCTCCTACCAATGGAAGCTGAAATCATGAGTCATATGTGGTTTCATTATGCTCCTTGTTGAATTTTATGCTTTGGAGGGATTATGTACAGAGAGGTTTGGATTCAGCTGGCTGCAGAGTTGCAGGTTTTATGATAGTTAATGTATGATTTAGGATATTTCTAAAGCCTTTCTGAGGGCTTTGATATCACCACAAATGTATTTTGCAGATGAAAATACCACACATTACCTTTGATCACCAGAGATGTCAGTGAAGAATAAAGTTCAGAAGTATTTTGAAAAATGGAAGGGAAAAGTACTGTTGCAGCCAGGTGGCAACAACTAGTACCTACGACATGCTACAGGCTAATAAACAAACACCCCACTAGAAGACAAAGCCTCTCGTTAATTATGTTTGTCATTTAACACCTACTCCCTACAAGCTAGCTTTTATCTGCAGCTGCAATAATCAATAGTGCTTTGTTGCTGGCAAGCATTACTCTTTTATAGCTAGTAAAGAGGAACATACAGCTCTAAAATCTCTCAATATCTATGTTTGAATGTCTCCCTACCGACGCTCTACTCTCCTTATTTGCAAACACTGGTCTTATTCTCTCTGATCACTTTGCAGATGCTTTCTCCTTTCTGGAAAGGGGGTTTCATTATTTCATGTCTTAAGATGAGAAATGGCCAGTGGGCCAAATTTCATTAACCAAAAGGACACACTTTATAAAAGAGTTAAAGAAATTTTAAGCAAGTTGGTTTTTGTAATTTTTTATGAACTGTATTTTTCTAAAGCAATGTGTTAAAATCGAATGACATAAGAGTACACCATGAAAAGGAGGCCTCCATCCAACTTTAAACCCGTACTCTTCAGTTCTCTACTCAAATACAACTCCCTTTATTTTCTTATTTATTCTTTGAAAGTTCATTCTACTGCAAAGACATCTGCACACATTTCCCTCTGTAATACACAAATGGGAGCAAATTACCCTACCAAGTCTTCATCTTTTTTCTTTTACTTAACTATGTACCTTGTGATCTTCCCTTATCAATATACAAATTTGTATCATATATTTTCACAGCTGCATGGTATTACTCTGTATGAATAATCTATGCTTTATTCAAACAATTCCATGTTAATAGATTTATGTAATTAAATTTTTAATCTGAATTCCTATTGTTATGCACATTTATTTAGCACATTTACTTACTGCAAGCCAAGTGTTTTCTTTTCAAGAAGTAACGATAAAGACTTAGAACATAAAATGGGGTCTGGTTAGCAAATAAACAATGGAAACGTAGGGGCAGTTTCTCACATGCAAACGGCTTAGAAGTTAGCACTCCCATCCTTACAACAAGAAAAGAAGCTGAACAAACAGCAAATCATTGGGTTCACAAGAAACTTGAGGTCATAGGGAACCTGCTACCAGAGACAGGCAAAGAGAACTACAGCAGAGTTTGGTTTACCCTCAGCAGAAGTCACTAGAGCCATAAACTTGTGGGAATACCTAAATGGTAATTTGGCACATTGCTGGTGGCTTGCATGAGAGTTAGAAACTCCGGGGCACTGCAGTGTTAGGGGGGCCTCCACACTTCCATGGATTTTACCTCCAGGAGCCTACCAGATTCTCCCAGGTAAGAGCCAAGAAAAATCCCCTTGGCATTTGTGGAATGAGTCCTCTCCACCACACCTTAATGTGATATTAACAGGACCCCAATATAATAACAGTACATAACAGCTGGAAAAGCTGCAAAACACAGACTCTATTTACAGAGTCTGCAGGATATACAAAGACAATAGAGGAAACAGAGAGACAAAAAGACAGTAGAGAAACTTGGACTCTCTGGCACCTATTGTTACAGCAAACTTTAAACACAGCTCAACTCCTAGGCAGATGAACACAAAACCTCAGACTAGAGGAAAGTTTATCTCAGCTTCTATAACCCAATGTCTGCCTTCCAAGAAAAAAGTATAAGGTGCTAAAGAAATCGAATCAACAACTAACAAATTTTCAAAAAGAAAAACATTGCCTGAGATGGTTTCACTGGTGAATTCTACCAAACATTTAAGGAAGAAATTATACCAATTCTTCACAAAATAAAAACAGAGGGAATACTGCCTAACTCATTTTATGCATTATGCTAATATGAAAACCAGACAAAAAATTTAAAAAAGGGAAAACTATAGGTCAATATCTCTCATGAACATAGATGCAAACATCCACAAGAAAATAACAGCAAACTGAATCCAACAATGTATAAAAAGAATTATATCCCATGACCAAGTGAGACTTATTCCAAGTATGCAAGACTAGATCAACATTTAAAAATCAATCAATGTAATCAACAAGCTAAAAAGGAAAAATCATATGATCATATCAATTGATGTAGAACAAGCGTTTGACAAAATCCAGCACCCACTCATGATAAAAACTCTCAGGAAACTAGGAATAGGAGGGAATTTCCTCAACCTGGTGAAGAACATCTACCAAAAAACCTACATCTAATATCGTGCCTAATGGTGAGAGACTGGACACATATCCCCCTAATATTAGGAAAAGGCAAGAATTTCTTCTCTCATCACTCCTATTCAACATCATACTAAAGTGATAGCTAGTGAAATAAAAGAAAAGGAATACAGATTGGGAAAGAAGAAATAAAACTGTCTTTGTTCACAGCTGACATGACTGTCTATGTAGAAAATCCCATAGAATCATATATATAGCAGATGCTATTTGTGTCCCCTTCTTCGACGACCTCTAAATTCACCTGCAATCGCAGTTGACAGTTCCTGATGCGGATAGCTCGACTCCCCCTCCTGAAAGCTGTTTTCTGGTGCTATGAAAGCTTACACAGCTCTTGCCCCTGGGCAGTGCAAAAATGCCACAAATTTAATGCATCCCAGTGCATCCTCCAACCAACAAGGGACACAAAACAGTGGATAAACACCCAGCTTCCTCAACCCTTGGTGGAACAATTCTCAGGCACATTCTACAGAATTCCTCAGAGGGATTAGTTACCCATTGTCCATCGTGCTACCCCACATATTAGTGCACCATTGAGTGAGTTTTTGCCCTTCCTTGTCTTATTTTCTCTACTCCATGACTTTTGTTTTCTGGAATTTTAAACCAAATATACTGGATCATGTGGTAAGCGTATGTTAAACATTATAAGAAACTGCCAAATTGTTTCCCATTCTGATTGTACAACTTTATATCCTCACCAGGTTTGTCTAAGAACCCCACTTGCTCTACATACTTCCCAATAAGACTTGTTATTGTCAGTCTTTTAAATTTTAGTCATTATGATAGATGTGTAGGGTTTCCCTTCTGGTATGGTAGAGTAAGCACCTAACAGTCTGACCGTCCCAGAGATAACTATAAACTCAGGACAGAACACGGACACACAAAAGTGTTACCAGAGGTCTCTAGAGAGTGAACAAAAGTGGGAAAGTCTGGAAGGAGTTCAGTCTAGGAAAAAGGGAACAGCATAAGTTGAGTCTCTCAGTTTTTTCCAACTTTCCACAGTCAGAGCATGGCCTAAAACTTGGATAGGAAGTTCACCATATTTCTAACCTGAAGAAACAAGACATGAAACCTGGGGCAACCGTAACCACCAGAATGCGGGGAGAGTAGTGGAGGGGAGAGAACCTGAGAGAGGAATGACCAGATTATTGTATGAACTTTTCCAAGTCTCTGATAGACCCCTGAACCATGCAAATGTGAGGCAGTCGGAAGGGAGCTTGCAGCTAATATCTAAAACTGAACAGAGCTTTGGACAACCTCCCACCACAGGTGATAATGAACTTGCAGTCTGAGTCTAACCAAGTTAACTGCCGACTACACTAAAATATCAACCCTCTTCAGAGGAATATAACAGTATCCAGAGTCTCCACAGTTTCATATTCTTAATGTCCAGGATAAAATCCAAGGAAACTTGACTTAAGTGGACCCAGGAAAATATAACCCATTTTTAAGTGAAAAACAAAGAAACCAACATCAAGAAACCTAGGTGTCAGATTAGTCAGACTAGGCCTTTAAAGCAACCTCTATAATTTTGTTCAATGAAAATACACTTGTAAGGAATGAAAAAACTATACCAACTCTCAGGAGAGAAATATAAAATATAGAAAAGAATTAGGTGTAATTTTCCATAACTAAAAAGTAAAATATATGAAATAAATAAAAATTTCAATTGCATAAGCTTAAGAGCAGAATGAAAATGACAAGGGAAAGAGACAGTGAATTTGAAGATCAATCAATAGAAATCATTCAACCTGAAAGAAAGAGAATAAATTGAAATAAAAATAACCTCAGAGACCTGTGAGACATTATTAAAAGGTCTATTACATATAAAATGGGGTTTCTATAAGAAGAAAAGAGAGAGGATGGAATAGTAATAAGCTTGGTGAAATGCATCAATTTATAGATTTGGGGTTAGCACCTTGCAAACTGAATAAAAACCAAAAAAAAAAAAAAATTGCCTAAGCACATCATAGTCAAAGTGCTGAAAAACAAAGACATAATGAATTCTTAAAAACAGTCAAAGGGCCAGCCTGCCAGTGCAGCAGTTAAGTTCACACATTCTGCTTCGGCGGCTTGCGGTTCGCCGGTTCAGATCCCAGGTACAGACCTACACACCACTTGGCAAGCCATGCTGTGGCAGGTGTCCCACATATAAAGTAGAGGAAGATGGGCATAGATGTTAGCTCAGGGCCAGTCTTCCTCAGCAAAAAAGAGGAGGATTGGTGGTAGATGTCAGCTCAGGGCTAGTCTTCTGCAAAAAAAAAAAAAAGAAAAAACAGAGAAAGGGAAATATTACGTCCACGAGAATATAAATTCAAAAGGCCATCGACTTCTCATCAGAAACTAAATGGGTGTGTAGTGTTATTTCAGTACAGATTTAATTTGCATTTCTTAGTGACTAATGGTATTGAACATATAATTACTTATAGCATCTTCAAAAAAGTAACTATTTTACTTCTTTTTTTCCAATCTTTTTGCTGTTTATTCATTTATTTACTTTGCCTAGGTGAACTAGCTAGGACCTCCAGTAATATGTTGAAAGAAGTGGTGAGAGTGAGCCTTTATTCTGATATGAAGCCCGAGGAATTCAGTCTGCTATAATCTTTGCCTGTCTCTGTATGTATATATTTTTCCACTAGCTGCTTTTAAGAGTTTTTTCTATTTCTCATTTTCAGCAATTTGATTATAATGTGATGAAGTATGAATTTATGTGTGTGTTTACTTGTTCTGCTTGGGGTTCATGGAGCTTCATAGTTCTTTAGGCTTATAGATTTATTTTTCAGATTTGAAAAATTTCAGGCCATAATTTATTCGAATTTTTTTGGGTCCCCCCCATTTCTCCTCTCCTTCTTGAATTCCGATTGTATATATAATGGGCTGGTTGATGTTATCCCATGAGTCACCAAAGCTCTGTTCATTTCTTTCAGTCTTTTTGGGTGTGTATGTGTGTGCTTCATTTAACATAGACTCCATTGCAATGTCTTCAAATCTTGTCTTGAATGGTGTCTAATATAATACATACTATAATGTATAATCATTAATTATATAATAATACAACATAGTCTATACTCATTTACAGTAAAATCTTTGTAGCAAATTGTACTTCATGAGAATTTATAAGAACTAATTCAATGTGTTTTATATCTTCTGTTTCTTTCCTTACTGTGATTATGGTTTTCTTTAGATCTTTACACGTACAGAACATATTGATGACAGCTGTTTTAATGTCCTTGTCTGCTAATTTCATTATCTCTATCAATTCTTGGTCTGTTTCTATGGACTTATGCTCCTCCTGGTTATGAGTCATATTTTCCCTCTTCATATGACTAGAAAAATCTTGATTGGATATTGAATGTAATGAATTTTGTATTATTAACTCCTGGATTTTACTGTATTCCTCAAAGGACAATTGGGCTTTGCCTGTAAGGTAGTTAGGTTATTTACAGATTAGGTTCATCCTTTCAAGGTTTATTTTTAAACTCCTTTAGGGTGGGTCTGGAGTACTTCGTCCTGATGTCAATTTAGCTCCATTTTAATGTGTCATCATTCTGTGATCTCTGCTGAATGCTCAATGTACTTAATGAGGCCTCCCCACTTCGGCTGGAAGAACTTGAGTGTTTCTTGCCTCTGTGAAAATTCTGGGAGTTGTTCACCTTACGGCTTTCCAGTAATTGCTCTTTCTTCAGAAGTTGAGTTCTGTGTAGCTTCTTGGGGTTTTACTCTATACACATGCAGAATCTTAACCAAACACCCATGCAGACCCTTATCCACTTTTCTGGAGTTCCTTCTAAGTATTTCTCCCTCATCTTGGGTCCTTTCCTCAGAAATTCCAGCCACTTTGGCATCCCTGAACTTTGAACTCTGTGCTTTCTACTCAATGAGATTGCTATATTCTGTGGGAGGTTCATTGCCTTGAACCATAGTCCAGAAATTTCTTCAAAATTTTTTTTACATACTTTTACTTTGTGATGATACAGCTTACCTCATTTATTTCCCTCATTTCCCTTTTCTCAGAGATCATAATCTTGTGCTGTCTGTTGTCCCATGTCTCAAAACAGTTGTTTTTATAGTAACTCCAGTGTACAGATTGTGTACAGCAGGAGATCAATTTTGTAATAGTTTTGGTCTCTTAAAGACTACAAAGTCACTTTTACTGCCTTTGGTTACATTAGTCTATCTCTTGTTTTTATTAGATCTGATTATGTCTATCTTTAATATATTGAAATGACACAATACTTCTATTCCTCTCAAAGTATTTCAGAAAGATTAAAGACATTGAAATTATAATCATGGCAGATTTTAAAAGGGATACTTTCCCTACGTGAATAATAGTAACTTCAAAAATCACGGCCTGACACTTTACACTGCCTTAATGACTATTTTATCTGAACTTATTAGATTCTTAGGCATTCCAGGTAATTTACTTCTTTTTCCATATCCACACATTAGGATTTAAAGCCTAACCTCTATAAGAAGCTTTGCATTTTCTACTTTCTCTATGATCATCCCTCGTCTACACTGTACTCCCACGCAGCGGTGCAATCCAGTGGTTTTTAAATATCCTGAGAATTATTAGCTTCTCCCACCAACTAATTGATTATAGCAATCCATCCACTAAGAATACTGATCTCAGAAATCATTTGGTTTATCTTTTGATGTGGAGAGTTATTTTTGCTGTTTTTCTCCAATATACCAGGAACTGAAGATTCAATTGTAAGCAAAAACAGGGTCCTCATTTTTGTGAAAATTACAATTTAATGCAAAAAAAGCCATAATTATCACACAAGTAAATGTATATTTGGAAATGTTACAATTGTCATAAAGAGAAGAAAAAGTGTGCTAAGAGACAATATAAGAGGGAACCCAGTACAGTTTGGGGAACTCAGGGAAATCTCAGTGAAATAACTACTGACATGAAATCTAAAGCTTGAGTAGGAATGACCTAGACACAGGTAGTAGAAGGGAGGTGGAGGAAGAGAGTTGTTCAGGTAAGGGAACATGTGTCAAGGGCGTATGGCTAGAAGGAGCAGGACACATTCAAACAGTATAAGGAAGGCCAGTAGGGTGAACCCAGACTGTGAGCTTCTGTTGGTGAGATAAGCAGAAACCTGGCAGTTTTTGTTAAGGATGTTAGTCCTTCCCCTAAAAGAACAAGAAAATTATTTCAGAGTTTTAAGCAGGGGGTAATTTGATCAATCTAAGTTATTAAAAGGTTACCATGATTTCAGTGTGAGGAAAAGATGTTTAAAAAGCAAGAATGATGGAAAGAACAGGTTAGAATGTTACCGCAGTAGCCTAGACAAGAAATAATTATAACATGAATTTGAGAATTAACAGTGAGAAAGCAGTGGATGGATTCAAAAGATGTCAGGAGGGGCCGGCAGGGTGGCGCAGTGGTTAAGTGTGCACATTCTGCTTCAGCGGCCCAGGTCTGCCAGTTCGCATCCCGGGTGCGGACATGGCACCGCTTAGCATGCCATGCTGTGGTAGGTGTCCCACATATAAAGTAAAGGAAGACAGGCATGGATGTTAGCTCAGGGCCAGTCTTCCTCAGCAAAAAGTGGAGGATTGGCAGCAGTTAGCTCAGGGCTAATCTTCCTTAAAAAAAAAAAAAAAAGATGTCAGGAGATAAAATCAATAGGGTGTGAGTTATTATTAGATATGAGGACAAAAAAGGAGCAAAGAAGAGATGATGAGATAGTCTGGGATTAACCAGGTGATGATGTCATCTACTAAGAAAGGAAAAGAAAAACAGGGTTATGATGTCCAGGGAGAAGAATGAGTGAAGGTTATAAGTCCAGTTTGGATGTGCTGAGTTGGGGTGCCCTTAATGCATTGAATTGCAGATGCTGGTTAGAGAGCTGGGTATACTGAGATGGAGCTCAGAGAAGAGGTCAACAAAATGTTAATTATGCATGAATTTGCCCACTGACACAATAGAGAGTATGTGGGGCTCACTGCAATGAGCCACCAGATGCTCCACTAGTGAACTATTCTTTGTGCCTGCTGCTGGGAGCTCCATTGGCTGAGAGTCTTTAGCTCTCAGCTACTTCAGGAATTGCTTTATCAGCAAGATCACCTCACTCAAGGTGAAGCCTATTTCCAAGTTGGCCTTAAACCAATGATTCGTATATGAAGGAATATAAAGGCCAGGGCATCATGGCCCAACCCAGAAAAACTGAGAAGCCATTCTAGCTTCAGAGCTCCCCCTACTGTTGGCTGAGGTTGTGGTGGAGGCTTTGTGACAGCTCAAATTCCCCTCAACCCAACCCTGCATCCTTCTCCTCCCTTCCACAGGTGTTGACCCCAAGAACGCTCCTTAACAAATACACTCTATGCTAAAACTGGGGAAACCAACCTTAGTCAGAGCGGAAATGGAAAGAGTTCTAGGACTGAGCCTTAATAAGTTCCAAATTTTAGGCCCAGGTAAGGGAAGAAGAACCATAAAGAAGAGAGAGACAATATGACCAGGGAATAGAAGCAGAAGTAAGCAAGAGTGGATGTCCCAGATGCAGATAAGAAGTTAAAGGACCAATTAAAACATGAACTGTAAAGTAATAATACTTACTTGGATTAGAGATATTGATGAGAGTCTTTTCAGAGTAGTGTGGAAAGTCAACTGCAGTGGACTGAGGAGGGAATGGGATGTGCAGAAAAGGAGACAACGGTGAATCTAGACACTTCCCCTGAGAAGCATATCTGTGAGTGCAAGGAGTGAAGTAAGACTAGTGGTGAGCGGCAGAGCTCAGGAAACTCGTTTCAGTTCTCAAGAGGAAACAGATTTCTGCTTAGTTATTCATAGAGAGGAATACATTGAAAAGAAGTTAAATTTTTAGAAGTGGTATAGAGAGGGCACTGTAATACGTTGTTATATTTGGAAAGCTTAAAAGATCAAGAAAAATCAATTGAAACAAAGAAGGTAAATATGACAATGGGGCTGGTGGCAGATTTCAATGGAGTGAGGAATGGCAAGAGACGGAGTCAGGACTCTCCAAAGTCAGTGTGTTTTTCAAATGTATAAACTAATCATCGGGAGCTTGTTTAAAATGGAGTGTCTAGGATCATTCCCAAAGACTTGGATCCAGTAGTAACGCAGTGGAGCCCGAGAATCTGTATTCATAAGGCTCTCAAATGATTCTGGCACAAATGGTCACGGACCACGTGAGGAGCACACTTCGGCACTGGAGGCTCAAGCCCTGAGCACCCAGCAGCTCTCTGACGGAGGAGAAAGAGAAAATGCATGTGTGGAGCGAGGAAATCAAAGCGTCCCAGCCCAGGGTCCCCCTTGGGTAGGGAGTAAGGTTTTCTTAGGAAAATATCCCCCAAGAAAGTAGAAGGCAAAGCCCAGAGGACTTGAGGAGTAGAAATGGAATAAAATGAAGAGACGAAGAAATAGGTACAGTGACATGCCAGAGAAGTAAACAAGAAAGGGAGGGGGTGTGCGGGGAGAGACAGGGTGACTTCAAGAGGTTAGCACTTCAGGGAAGTGGTGGCCACTGAAAGACTAAGAACGAAGGTGGAGAAATCTTGAAGGTCTGAGTTGTTACCGGATTCTAAGTCCTTTGTTGTGAAAATGCCCTCTGACTCTCCAGAGCTTCTCTGAAACCTGACCTGTTTACAAGGGATGTCATAGTGATTAAAGGAACGAAGAGCTGAGGCGAAGTGTGATCTCCTCTCATGGGTTTCTCCACCAAGCTTCCTGACTGTCCAGGGGTCCAGACCATGATTTTCATTAGTAGACAGTGGTCCACAGTACAAGGAAACGCAGTCAAGCAGCCGTTACTCCATGGAACCAACTCAGGCGTCATCTAAAGACAACTTTCCTTTTCCCACTGTTGGAAAACTGATAACTCGATTACATATTTATTCCTCTATACAACAAACATGCACTATAAATCATGTATATAATGTATATACTTATATAATGGATTATAAAAGAGAGCAAAAGCATCCATGGTCACTGTCCTCATGGACCTTGCAGTATAGTAAGGAAGTAAAAAGTAGACTGATAATCCTACAAATATAATTATGACTTTTTGAGGTCCTAAGGAGAGGAGATACATGTCATTGTTAGAGTCGTTAATAAGGGAAGATGATCCAGTGTGGGAGATGAGATGAATTTTCTAGATAATTAAACTGAGTGTTGAAGGATGAGTAATGAGTACTAGTTAAATGGGGTTAATAATACCTTATCACACTGTCATTAGGAGGATTAACTGAAGCGCTGTATGAAAAGCCTCAGGCCACGGCATATTTCCCTGATTCTAAGATGGTATGAATAAAAAGGCACATTGATTTAACAACAGCTTTGTGAGGGATAAAGAAACATGACCACTTACATGCATACATTTAGTGTAAGACGCTGCTTCGCTCTGAAATATTCGAAGATTAACCCCCTGAGGACTGAGGCAGAGTATTCTTTAAATTCCAAGCCTAACACAGTGCCTACCACGTAGTAGATACTCAACAAACATTTGTGAAATGAATGAATATCTACCCCTCTTCCGGCTCTTTCATCCTTCTTTTCTCTCAGATGCTGTTATCCCATTTCTCTTGTCAGACACACTGATATTTTAAAGATTTATGTATTCCTCCTTTAAAGAATATTTTTCTTTTGAAAGATGCTGTGGGAAAGGTAATGATCACACTTAAGAAATGAATGCATGGGGCTGGCCCGGTGGCACAGCGGTTAAGTGCACATGTTCTGCTTCTCAGCGGCCTGGGGTTCGCCAGTTCGGATCCCGGGTGCGGACGTGGCACCACTTGGCACACCATGCTGTGGTAGGCATCCCACATATAAAGTAGAGGAAGATGGCATGGATGTTAGCTCAGGGCCAGGCTTCCTCAGCAAAAAGAGGAGGACTGGCAGTAGTTAGCTCAGGGTTTATCTTCCTCAAAAAAAAAAAGAAAGAAAGAAATGAATGTGTAATGATGGAATTTTAAGCATTTCTACTAGAACTGTTTTGAGATGAGGGCCTTCCCAGAGATCTTTGAATCAGAACATGTAAAAAGAAACTTATTTTAAGGCATGATAATTAGAATTTTTTTTAAAAAAATTCATTTAATTAACACAATTATAGTTCATTTTTTAATCTAGTCACTATCTAATGCAGGTAGACAGGGTCCTGCTCTGTTCCACACAGTCATTCAGGGATCTCTTTCCATCTTTCGTGGCTCTGCCCTCTTACGGGTTTTTGTAGCTTCTCTACAGGATGCAGGATGTAGAATGACAGTGTGGAATCTATAATGGAGAGATTTGAGGGACAGACTGGGAAGAGATAGACATCAAGTTTACTCACATTCCATAAGCCAGAACTTGGTTTCATGGCCATATCTAACTACACGTTCATACCAGGACTGCCTTGGAACCAAGACCTAATTTCTGTCCATAAACAAAGCAGAGCTAACTGGCCCATGTGAGAATGGATTCTGCAACAGGGTTGTGGGGACAAACTCTAAGGTGGGTCCCCTGGCCCCCACCCCATGGTGTTCGCCTATTTGTGTAATCCCATCTCCTTGAGTGCAGGCGAGACTTGGAGCTGATCAATAAAATAGGACAAAGGTGACAGAATGTCACCCTCACGATTGTGTTACAGTAGATAAGAGTCTGTCTTACTAGTAGACTCACTCTCTTTCTCCCTTTCTGGCTTTGAAGAAGCAAGCAGCCTTGTTATGAGAGGGCCTATGGAGAAGACCAAGTGGCAGGGAACTGCTGGTGGCCCCAGGGGCTAAAAGAAGCCTCTGCCTGCCAGCCAGCAAGAAATTGAGGCCCTAAGTCTTCCAGCTACAAAGAAGTGAATTCTGCCAACATGAGTGAGCTGAGAAGCAGATGCTTCCCGGGTCGAGCCTTCAGAGAAAAACACAGTTCAGCTGACACTGTGATCGCAGCTTCATGAGACTGAGCTGAGGACCAAGCTAAGCCAAGCTCACAGAGACTGTGAGATCATAAATGTGTGCTGCTTTAACCTGCTGAGTCTGTGGTCATTTGTTATGTACCAGTAGAATATTAATATAGGAATCTCATTTGCTCCCCTGAGTTATGCAGCTACAACATGGGCTGGTAATCCTAATTCTTAAAACTTGACTGTTGATGATGGATTTGAAAATGGACAGCACGCACATCAGCCTGAGTGTCAGTTCTTATTTCCCAATCCTCCAGAAAGGGGCCTCCCTGGATCCACTATGCTAATCATCTTCCCACACTGACAGTGTTTTCTTCTTGCCAGATTTAGTAGATAAACTCTTAGCTTTCTTATCTATGCAGGTACTGAAACACCGCCATACATTGACTTCATGCCTAATTGTCTGTTTCAGTCTTTCCAAGGTTTCTACTGGGTTGCCTTTTCCTCCTTTTTTTTTGTAATTTCTGAGAATTCCTTATATATTCTGGATATGAGTCACTTTTCAGTTTATATGTTTTGTCAGTGTCTTCTATTCTGTGGCTTGCTTTTTACTCTTGTAATAGTGCCTTTTGATGAGTTAAGGTTTTAGTTACAGTATATTCCATATTACTATATTCCATATAATATATTCCAAAATATTATTCCATAAAATTATAAATTCTTTTCTTGATATCGTGTGTTTATTATAAAATGACAGCTTTATTGAGTTATAATTCACATCCCATGAAATTCACCCATTTAAGTGTACAATTCAGTGACTTTTTATATAGTCATAGTTATGCAACCATCACCCACTCTTCAATTTTGGAACATTTTTATCCCCCTGAGAAGAAAATCCATATCCAATGGCAGTCACTTCCTATTCCCTTTCCTCTTGCCCCTCACAACCACTCGCCTGTCTCTATGAGTTTGTCTGTTTCGGACATTTCGTATAATCACACAGTAGGTGGCTCTTTATGCTTGGCGTCTTTTACTTAGCCTGATGTTTTTAAGATTCCTCCATGTGGTGGCATGTATCACTACTGCATTTCTTTTTATTGCTGAGTATTATGCCACTACACGGTTATATCACATTTTATTTATTCATTCGTCACTTGATGGATAATTTGGGCTATTGCCCCTTTTGACTATTACGAACAATGCTGCTGTGAACTTCCAGGTCCAGGTTTCCATGTGGACATATGCTTTTTTGTCTCATGGGTATATATTTAGGCGCGGAATTGCCGGGTTGTATGGTCGCTCTATGATTAACATTTAGAGGAAATGCAAGACTGTTTCCCAAAGAGTCTCTATCACTACACCTTCCCACCATCAGTGTATGAAGGTTCCTATTTCGGCAGATCCTGACGAACACTTGATATTGTCCTCCTGATTTTGTAGAATTTAAGCAGAAGGTAGCCCTTCTCATGGCAATGTTGTCAAAGACTAACCCCAGTTTGTGGTGCTGCTCCCATACTCCCAGAATTCATACCCAACCTGGACACAGAGTCAGGGGTGGTCAAGCATCTGTTGGGGCTAGCAAAGATAACATAGCACACTGCCCAAGAGTTGGGTAGGCATTGAGATTTTCCTTCTCTCAAGCTGGAAAGGGGTCAGAACTGGATAACATGTCCAAAACTTCAGGCAAGACACCATCCTTCATCCTCTGCTAAGCACATTAGTTCCGCTAAGCCAATGGACGCATGGTGGAAGGGGAAGGATTTGATCTCAGCCCAGGATTAGCTAAGATCTCAGTTCTTAACCTTGTGACTCTGTAGTAGAAGGCCAGGGAGTATCTAAAACCACAAAGTCAATAGGTCATTTCCCTCCAGACTGTCAATTATGTTTGGACTTTGTGTGTGTGTGCCTGAGTGTGAGTGTGTATATGACATAAGAGAATTTAACTGGGAAGTATAAGACCTTTTTAAAATCTTAGAACAAGTACAAATATACAATAAAAAAGAAAATTTGGCACAAATTTTAAGATAAACCGTGAGGCTTTAGAACATTTTAAACTTGTGGATACTCTTTTCTTTTTGTTTCCCACCCAGGGAGAAGTGCTTACTCTCCTTTGCTGTTAGATTTGTATTGTAGAAAAGTCTAGGGAGTTTTCAAAAACAAATGTAAATTCAGACTCTGCCAAGATTTTTTCAAACACTGAAAAGGGGGCTCACTTCATTGAATTGGAGAATTATTGAATGTCAAAATACCATAAAGAAGAGTGGAACGTTGATATCAATCAACATGTTTTTTACACTGTCTGCTTTCTATTACATATACTTTTCATATACTGCTCTATTTGATCTTACCAGCATTCTCAATGACAACAACACTTCATTGTTTAAATTTGCCTTAAAATTTTTCAGTTGTTAACCACTTGTGTTTTTTTCTTTCAATAAAGTACTGATTTATTTACTTTGTTGGCATTAAAATTTACCTGAAATAAGTAATTGTGAAAAAAATCTAATTATCAACAATCCTGCATTCTTCTTCTGTTTCAGAAAGTCTGCAAATGTAATATTGCCCGTCAGATTGAGTAGAAGGAAGTAAATTATAGAAACTTTGGCTAATGAATGTTTTTTATAGAGTCCAGTAAGGTTTTGTGTTTTTCAGTTTTAATTGCCTATAAGTGTCACTGCTCTGTGATTAAGAAAATAAGTGTCTTCTTCTGTATTTGTAGTAGTGACTTTCAGGATTTTCCTTCAATTAAGTAGGGAAAAAATAACTGCACAGATCTCAGATTTGTATCTACAAGTTTACATGCTCATACATACATGTTAAATCCTTTTACCATCTGAACTTTATTCAGGAGCTCATCATTAAGTAGAGGATTTTCCAGAATACTCCCTATTTTCTTTAACCTCATATGTAGTGATAGAAGTAACTCTTAATAGTGGCAATAACAGGGAAAGTCAGCTGTGTTTGGGAATGAGGCCTTAAGGGCCAGAGTAGGCGGTGGGCAAGGACTAGATTGAGAGCATGGAGCATATAGCGTGCGCCCCCTCCCAGGAATGCTTATCATGTTCCTTTGTCTTGGGAGGCAGCGGGCAACAGGGGGAATGGACAGGCTTTATCTTCAGTAACACTTGGGCTTGAATCTTCATACTGCTTCCTGTTCGATGGGGGTTTTGGAGAAATCACTTTTCTTATGAGCCACAGTAAGATTATCTGACAACTAGAACTAATACGATCTCTGTCCCCGGTGGATGGGGCTGTTAACTGAGAGCATGTCTGTAAAGTACCAGGCGCAGAGCAGGCGTCGTGCGCATTATACTCCCCAGCCCGGCACCTCCTTTCCCGTGTCAGTCATATGTCTCATCTGAGCAAACATGGCTTCAAAGATTGTCTCAATTAATATGTATTTTTAAAAAATGTACTTTTAAAGATAATTATTTTCTTTTCAAAAAACTAAGGTTGATTTGTTTGTTAACAAATAAGGAAGATTCATTATTTTTATTTTTAGTTGAGAGAATATGCTCATTGCATCTATGCCCCATCCCCTCTTTCCTCTTTCTCTCTGCTGATCACTCGATTTTTAGCTCAGTGTTTAGAATATGCAGAATGTGTCAAAGGCTACGAAGCTCTCTTATATCTAATGTAATTTTCAATGATCTGAGGTGCTACTTAATTCTTGAAGATATTCACCATTACCGTTACAGTTTGTAGAAACCATGAAAAATAGAGAACATCTATGAAAGTCAAGGACTGCATCTGCTCATACATTCAGAAGACAAACCACAAAAACCAAAGCAAGACAAAATAGAACGTTGAATCACATATGAATTAGAAGTATTCAAAATACAAAAAAGTAAAATGTTTAGAACCTAGTTCTTTAAAAATTGATAGTAAATGTTTAGGCGAAATAAAGAGCAAAACACTACTTCAGTTGCTGAAGAAAGATTTTCAATTAGTTTTTATGACTTCTGTGAAAAACACACACACGCAACATATATGAATCTTCCACACTCTTGGGTCCACAAAGATATGCTTTCTAGTTAGATCTATGAAATTTGGCTTGTGCAGAGTCCATTTGGCTCTTAAGTAACTAATCCACAACAGCTGGGGGTGTTCAGCCTCTGCTGTCGTTAGAACAATAGTCTAACTGGCCAGAGGCAGGCCCTGGGGCATGTTCTCAGTCTTTTGCTTTGATAGTTCTGGGTTGGACTGTTTGACGATCATTGTTACAGGAAAATATAGGATGCTCTGGTGGATTCAAACTCAGTATTTATCGAGCACTTGCTCAATGAGTGCTTCCGAGGAGATAACTCATTTAATGCTCACAAAAATCGTTTGAATTAGGTAGTCTTAGAATCTCCATTTGATAGATAAGGAAACGGGGGCAATTCCTGCAAGGCTACACAGCTAGTTAGTGATGGAACTGAGATCTGAACTCAGGCAATGTGGAGCAAGCCCACATACACTGCTGCCTGCACAAATAGGGGCTACTGCCTAACACCCCTCCCCCGCCTCAAAGAAGAAAAAATATTCCTATAGGGCATCTGCCCAGGGAAAAGATGTTTTCTCATTTTATAGACATGGAAAATAATTATAAGTGTGAAATGAGGTGACATTCAGTAACATACTCACAGGGCCTTAAATATATTATTCTCATTCATGCTTCCAAGCCTTTGCTCTCAACATTTCTCCAAGCAGAGCTCCCTCTTCCTGCTTCCTGGACTACTAAAGCTCAGGGCTGGGCTCGAATCCCATTCCCCTATCCCAGACTTGTTTATGTGCCTCTGTGTGGTCTCTCCCATCCACGGACTTCTTCAATACTTACAGTTCGTTTCATTTAGAGGCAGATGTATAAAATGAAGAGGGCATTGAATTTGGAGTTAGAACTGTGTTTGATTCGGCTCAAACGCTTATTTGCTGGGTGAACTTCAGCAGATCACATCTCTGAGACACCCTTTTTTCTTGTCACTTTTAATAAGACAAAGATTAATCTATTTAAAAGGCCAGCTTTGGGCCCGGCCATGGCATAGTGGTTAAGTTTGGCGAGCCCCTCTTCCGCAGCCTTGGTTCACAGACCTGGATCCTGGGCGCACACCTATGCCACTCATCAGCCACATTGTAGTGGCGACCCACATATAAAGTGGAGGAAGATTGGTACACATTTTAGCTCAGGGCTAATCTTCCTCAGCAAAGAAAAAAAAAAAAGGCAAGCTTTATCTAAGGATTAATCAAGATTATAAATGTGAAAGTGGTTTATAAATTGTAAACCACTCTAAAATGTATACTATGGTGTCATTCTAATTTCTTAGTTCCAGAAACAAATGATAAATTTTTAAGGAGAGAAATTGTAGTTTTAACACATTTATATATTCTTTAACGTCAAGCTCAGTGTCTCGAATACAGTGGTTGCTCAATAAACATTTGCTGATTTGATTTGCAGATGAGGGTGATTTTTTTTCTGGAAACCATTTTTAGTTCTTTAGACCCAGTTTATCTTCATTGGCAGGTATTTTTTTCTCAAATTAAACTTTTAATATGTGTTTCTACTCTTTCCATTTTGCCCTTCCATTCTGGGAATAGATATTTTCAAATGGCAGGTGTGTGTGGGTGCGTGTGTGTGGATTTCCACTTGCTGAAAGTTGAAGATGTGACTAGAGGAGAAAACGAAAGGATGAGGTTTAAAGTATAGAAAAAAATAGAAAGGTGGATTCACGCTTTGGTGGGTAAGAAGTGGCAGAAGAGAAACAAATGAAGACTGGGAATTGTGTTGATAGAGGTAGATGAGACGGTGTTGACTAGCTTCAAAAATTCTTTGTTTTCTAAGCAGAGGTGTGTTATAGGTGTATTGGTTCCTTTTATTTGGTTGAAATGCGGATTTGATGGGCCTCTGTGGGAAGTTTATTTAATCCTGCCTATAGGATAAAGCCAACATATGGCCAGCTCCTCCCCCGCAGTCCAGGGCAGCTCCTCTTCCATTATGGGGACGTACCTGATATTTTTTTTTTTGCAAAGCAAGGGGGACAGTTGGCTCATATTCCCAAATGCTGGCTGCACTTTGTGGGCCGCCTTAGAAGCTATTGCTAGGGTACTTCCCCTCCTGTCAATTCCCTGCTGCTGCCTGGGTTCCTGTGGACCAACCCGGCGAAGCAGAAGGATGGGCCGATGGGCGGGCAGCTAGACTGCAGCTCAGCCTCCCCACCTGGTTCTGTAACTGCTCCATCTGTCAGTTGTTCCGGGCTGCCAAAGAGTCCACCAGTTCAAAGCTCTACTCTGAGCTGCTTCTGAGCATTTCTTTATTCTCCAAGGACCTGATATTCTGGCCAGGGAGAGGGGATTGGAGCCAAGTGCTCCTCAGCCCAGCAGCCCAGGGTCTATGGGGTTGGCAGCCACAAGGCCCATGCTGTGCTGCTCCTTAGGAATTTGAATTAGAATTGTTGTGCTTACTTCTGTTTATTTTACCATCTTCTTTTTCTATGATCCATCTGTGTGAAGTTTGGAATGATGTTTATAAATTTAAGATCCAATTAGGCATGAAGTCAATGTATGGCGGTGTTTCAGTACCTGCATAGATAAGAAAGCTAAGAGTTTATCTACTAAATCTGGCAAGAAGAAAACACTGTCAGTGTGGGAAGATGATTAGCATAGTGGATCCAGGGAGGCCCCTTTCTGGAGGATTGGGAAATAAGAACTGAATAGCTAAATAAAAAAGACAGAAACATTGGGGCTGGCCCCGTGGCCGAGTGGTTAGGTTCCCGCGCTCCGCTGCAGGCGGCCCAGTGTTTCGTTGGTTCGAATCCTGGGCGCGGATATGGCACTGCTCGTCAGACCACGCTGGGGCGGCGTCCCACATGCCACAGCTGGAAGGACCCACAGCGAAGAATGTGCAGCCATGTACGGGGGGGCTTTGGGGAGAAAAAGGAAAAATAAAATAAAATCTTTAAAAAAAAAAGACAGAAACATCAAGAGTTTGGTAGGACTCAGGGTAACAAGAATTCTGATACACAGCTGAAGGAACACAAAAATTGTTGAAATCTTCTAGGAAAGCTGTAATCGTCTGCTGAAAGTGAGCATACACACGCACCGTGACAGAGCAATGCCTCTCTCGGGTATGTGCACAACAGAAATTGTACTAGTGTGCATCCGAGAAGAAATGTAAGGATTTTAATAACGACACTGTTCATAACAGCCCCAAACTAGAAATAACCCAAAAATCTACCATAAAATGTATAAACAAATTGTGGAACACTCATTTAACGGAACGTAAATGAATGAACCACAACTAAACACAGCAAGCTGGATAATCTCACAAACATAATGTTGAACAAAGAAGCCCATCGCCCCGAAGAACACGGTCTATGATTCTACCTGAGGTTCAAAATCAGACAAAACTTAATAGTAACAGAAAACGGGAGAGTGGTTACCTTTCTAGTAACGAGTTGTAACTAGGAGGAGATGCAAGGAGGGCTCCTCAGGTGCTGGGAGGGGCTACTTATTTCTCAAGGTATGTGTTTACTTTGTGAAAATTAATTGGGCTGTATACTCATGATCTCTGTGCTGTAACATATGGATGTTACACTTTAATAAGACGTTTGCCTTAGGGGCCGGCTACCATGGCACAGCAGTTAAGTTCACACGTTCTGATTCAATGGCCTGGGGTTCACCGGTTCGGATCCTGGGCACAGACCCACACACCACCTGGGAAGCCATGCTGTGGCAGGCGTCCCATGTATAAAGTAGAAGAAGATGGGCACGGATGTTAGCTCAGGGCCAGGCTTCCTCAGCAAAAAGAGGAGGATTGGCAGCAGATGTTAGCTCAGGACTAATCTTCCTAAAAAAAAAAAGAAGTTTTCCTTAAAAATTCGCTCATCAGTAATCAAGTTTGTCATGTATCTCACTTAGAAAGGTATCTGAGATTTTGTCAACACATTTCTAAAGACAGAAATTATTTAGGTCACATTCTCTGAATATTATAATCTAATCTAAACTAATTAATCTGAACTAATATTAAAAATTTTCTAAAACTTAAATCCACCTAAAAATTGAAATTTGCTATTGTGAAATAACTCTTAGATGAAAGTGGAAATTAAATCAGCTTTCACAGAAAATGTAGGAAATGGCATAGAACATTGACATACCAAAACCCATGGAGACGTAGCCAAAACTGTACGAATGGTGGGGCCGGCCCCATGGTGTAGTGGTCAGCTTCCACACACTCCACTTATGCACCCAGATTAGTGGGTTCAGATCCCAGGCACAGTCCTACACCACTCATCAGCCATGTTGTAGCAGCCACCCACATATAAATTGAAGGAAGACTGGCACAGATGTTAGCTCAGGGCTAATCTTCCTCAGGAAAAGAAAAAATTGTTTGCACAGTAAAATTAATGATTTTAACTTATTTCATAATTGTAAAAGGAAAAACAAAGATTAAAAACCAAGCTTTCAGGGCCAGCCCCATGGCATAGTGGTTAAGTTTGTATGCGCCGCTTCAGGGCCCAGGGTTCACTGGTTCATATCCCAGGTGCAGACCCATACACTGCTCATCAAGCCATGCTGTGGTGGCATCCCACATACAAAATAGAGGAAGATTGCACAGATGTTACCTCAGGGACAATCTTCCTCACCAAAGACAAGAAAAAAAACAAAATCAAAGATCTATAAAAAGAATAGTAAAGAAAGCCTAAGGCAGGGGTGCCCATGGCTGAGTGGTTAAGTTTTTGAGGTCCACTTTGGCAGCCCAGGGTTTCGCTGGTTCAGATCCTGGGCACAGACCTAGCACCTCTCATCAAGCTATGCTGAGGCAACGTCCCTTATGCCACAACTAGAAAGACCCACAACTGAAATATAGAACTATGTACTGCTTGCCATTTGCTTGGAGTATCATCTTCATCCCTTCAATTGAGCCTACGTTTTTCTTTAGAGCCAAGTTGTGTTTTCTGGAGGCAGCATATTGCTGGGTCTTGTTTTCTAATCCATCCAGCTACTCTGTGTCTTTTGATTGGAGAATTCAATCTATTTACATTTAGAGTGATTATTGATCTATGAGGGCTTAATACTGACATTTTATCTCTTGTTTTCCAGTTGTTTATATGTCCATTGTTTCTCTTCCTTTGTATTTCTGACTGCCATTTCTTTTTGGTGATTTTCTGTGTTGGTTTTCTCAGTTTTCTCTTTTTTTATGAATTGTGGCTCTGTTCTGATTACTTGGTTAGTGGTTACCATGAGATTTTTATAAAAGATCTCATAGATGAGACAGTCCATTTCTGATAGTGTCTTATCTCCATTAGCCAAAGTAGGTTCCATCCCTTTCCTCTTTGCCTTCTGAGTTATTGTTGTCACAAAGTATTCTGTTTTGTGTTATGAATCTGTGACTAAGTTGAAGTGTTTATAATTACTTTTGATTCTTTCCTTCCCTTTATCTTTTAAGTTATAATTAAGTTTTTGCTACCCTGTTCTGAAAGAGAGCTGCAGTTTTCTGATTTTTTTCTGTCTATTTATCTCCTTGCTCAAAGCTTTGTCGACCTTTGTCTTTTTGTTTCAGATATGAGGGCATCCTCAATCATTTCTTGCAGGGAGGTCCAGTGGCAGTGGAATCTCTCAACTTTTGTTTATCTGGGAAAGCTTTTATTTCTCCATCATATCTGAAGGATAGTTTTGCTGGATAGAGTAGTCTTGGTTGAAGTTTTCTGTCTTTCAGTATTTTGAAAATATCATTCCATTCTCTCCAAGCCTGTAAGTTTTCCGCCAAGAAATCTGCTGAAAGCCCAATAAGAGTTCCTTTGTAGGTTATTTTCTTCTGCCTTGTCGTCCATGATATTTTTACTTTGTCATTTACTTTTGCCAGTTTTACTATTATATGCCTTAGAGAAGGTCTTTTAACATTGATGTAACTAGGAGTTCTATTGACTTCATATATTTGTAAGTCTGGTTTCTTTCCCAGGTTTGGGAAGTTCTCAGCTATTATTACTTTGAACAAGCTCTCTACTTCTTTCTCCCTCACTTTTCCCTCTGGAATATCCATAATCCTTATGTTGCTTTTCTTGAGTCAGATATTTCTTGAAGAATTCCTTCATTTTCTTAAAATCTTAGTTCTCTCTCCTCCTCCACCTGAAGCATTTCTATATTTCTATCCTCTAAATGATTAATTCTTTCCTCCATAACAACAGCTCTATTTTTTAAAGATTCTAAATTATTTTTTATCTCATTAATTGTGTTCTTCATATCCAGAATTTCTGCTTCGTTTTTTTTTCATGGTTTCCATCTCTTTGGTGAAGTACTCCTTCTTCTCATTAATTTTATTCCTGAGCTCATTTAACTTTCTTCCTGAGTTTTCTTGTAACTTGTTGAGTGTCTTTATGACAGCTATTTTGATTTCTCTGTCATCTGGATTGTAAATGTCTGTGACTTCAGGGTTGGATTCTAGAGACTTGTCATTTTCCTTCCACTCTGAATTGCTGCTGTAGTTTCTGATTGTGTTTGATGAACTAATCCTTTGCAGCCCCATTTGTGGTAGTATCAAGTGTCAGATTCCACCTGCTACTACTGAGAGGAAGCAGGGGTTGCATTTCTGATCCACTCTCATCTGCTTAAAGTTGTGGGGGCACAGTGGATGCCCCCACTGGCCAGCCCCAAATGGGGTCTCAGGGCTGCTGCTGCCTCTTCTTACAGTTGCACTGAGGTGCATTCCCACTTGTGAGGCCACAGCAGTACTATGGGCACTCCTGCCAGCCGAGAAAGCACTCACACACGAGTAGATCTGCCACTGCCTCTTCTTGTAGTGACACCAGCCACTGTGCTTGGTGGGTGTCTCTTCTTCACAGGATTCAAGCCTGGGCCACCCCTCAGAACTGCAGCAGCACAGTGGGCTTTCCCACCAGCTGGGAAAGTGTTCATGCACATGCACTGGGCTGCCAGGGAAGGGTCAGGGAGTGCTCACACATCTCCACTACTTCCCAGAGGCCCAGTCCACTGTCAGATGTATAGCTGCATGGGTCTCTCAAGCATCCTGTGGTGCGGTGTGAGTATCCTCCATTGGTCAATGAATGTCCATTTAGTTGTAGTTCAAAGGGGGAGAGATAAAGTGAACAGCTCACTCCACCATTTTGCTGACATCACTCTATATTGTATTTCTTATAATACTCTCAATAGCCAATGATAAAAATGTATGTCAAAAAAGGAGCAAGTTATCTTCAAACTAGAAGTCTAAAGCATTACTTGTAACACAATTTTAATTTTTTATATTGAATTTTTATTTTCCACTAGTAAATTACTAGGAATAAAAAAATATAAATGTTCTTTTTCAAGGCCAAAAATGTTTCTCTAGTAAATAAAACAGGTCACATTTTCAAAATTCCATATTTTTTCTTTTGTATAGATCGCACCTCTCACACATACTATTAAGGGTTTTCTCACTGTCTATGAGAATTAAAGTACAGTTGTCAATTCTAGAAGCTTTTTCCTTAAATTGACTGCCATCTTTTGTTTAATTTTTATCTCTGTGGAAAATAACTTCGTTTCATTCCCTACTTGCAAAAGGAACTTTTCCACCTGAAACCTGTTGGAAATATTAAATAGGTTACATTTCCACCAAAGAAAAGCTTATTACTTATTCACATAGTATTTTCCTCTTGTGTCAAATTGAAGAGTGGCATTAATTGAATGCTCACAAGCATCTTTAAGGCTAAAGAAGGATTAAACTAAAGGCTGAACTTTAGACAGGCTTATGTACGCTGTAATGCACTTCCTGGGACTTAACCCTTTTCACCCATCTGTAAAGGGTATGAGAGGACAGCATTTCTGTCATGAAATAGGGCTAATCAACTTAGTTGAGTTTGTATTTAAGGCATGCTGAATTAATTAAGACGATGTCTGAAACAGTTGTCAGATGTGGTTTTCAACCTGAAGTCAGAGAAGCATCTGCAGCTAAAAGACAGAAAGTCTTTGGATGGTTCTTCCATGAGCAATGTCAAAACCAAGAAGTCTTCACAGAGGATGTATATATACAAATCTACACATTGATTAGTTCAAACTGAAGATAGTTACTCTTAGTAAAAAACAAAAGGATAATTTTATCTTAAGAGGAATACAGTTCTATATGGGGTCTAATGAAAGACGGAAAAGGAAATAATCAAATGCCATCAACAGAAAAAAAAAAAGAATTCTGTGACACAGGTTATTTCCCTTTTTGATTTTTTTAGCCAGGGGCTTTAAGCCACATTCAGTGTCCAATCAAATGTTAATACTCTGGCCAATGTACCTATTTTTTTAGAAAATCAGTATTATGCAGTGGCTAAAAATGAGCTCTTGTAATCACACTGTCTGCTCTCAAATCAGAGTTCTGCCACTTACCAGCTATATGACTTTTGAAAATTTATATAGCTGCTCTTTATTACAAAACAGGAGTTGCAATAGCCTACCTTATGGGCTTTTGTGAAGATTCAATACAAAAAGCCCTGTAAAACATTTATTCCCAACACCTGGTACATTATACTCAATATTTTTAATATATTTTATTTTAATAACCTCATTTTATATTTGTCTTTTATTATAAGCTACTTCTAATTTTTAAAATGTTGCATATTAACAACTGACATTCATTGAATATTACTGGACACTAAACACTAGACACTGTTCAAACTCTTTTGTCATCTTGACCACTTCACTACACTGAATCTCCACTAATAAGAAGTTACTTAGTCATGAAAAATAATTTTGTTGGCTGTTAAATTTGGCTCAAATTTCCCTGCAAAAAAAAGGACTCAAAAAGTGAAATCATGTAGTCCGTGTAATTCTCAACATCTGATAGATGGAAGTAATAAAATCTGCCATCTCATAAGTTTGTGGTAAACAACAAAAGACATTATGTATGTAAAAGTGCTTTGGGAATATTATTATTTTCTGCTTGCATATGAACAATAATATTAAAAAGTATGAGTACCAAAGTAATCTTTCTAAGTAAGTGGAGACAACCTAAGTAAACAAAGCTAGAAAAATGAAGTGTTAATGGATTGGATGAGTTTAGCCAAATAAGAAATAAAAAGTTAGGATAGGATATTCCTCAGTCATTGGAAAGACCACCAACACTCCAAAGCAAAATTACAGGAGAATCACTTTCTATTTGACCCACTTTCTATGAACCTGAGACCGAGACACCAATGTTGGTAGATTGCAAATTCTATGTTTGGTGAGAGCGTGAGACTTCCTCGCTCTTGGTTGTATATGCCAGGGACCATTGATGTAATATCTTGAGGCCAAATCACTTCTGCAACAAGTATAACTGCATGGAATTTATATTCATTATTTTTTAGGAGATCATACAAATTGTTTAGCATTCTATCCTTTCTTAATTTTAACAACTTGATGACTCTGGCAGATACATCAGGCACTGATTAATGGCAATGCCTAAGATCTCATTCCAGCAAGCAGCCAGAGAGTAAAAATAATAATCAGATTTAATCAAGACAGCATTGCATATACCTCACCAATGATTTTATTGATTAAACTCTTATAATAACAATAGCTTACTATGTGCCAGGCACCACTTCTAGCTGCTTCATATATGTTCACTACTAACTTTGACAATCATAATCCTATGAAGTAGTTACCATTTTTATCTTTCATTTTATGGTTCAGGAAACCAAGGCACAGAGAGATTAAACAACTTTTCCAAATCACACTCCTGTAAGGAATTGAGCTGAGATTTGAAGCCAGGCAAACTGAATCCAATGTCCACACTCTCCACCACCACTCTCTACTGCCTCATGTGTATTAGGGTATGAGATGCAAAAAGAAAACCAAAACAAACATGAAAATTTAACTTCAAAGTTGCTTCATCAGTCTTCCCAAATTTTGTATCTGATTCCTATGTCCTCTTCATTTATCCACGCAACTAATTCCTTCTTATGTTTTAAATGCTGCTTTAGTATCAGGTAGAAATAATCACTCTTTCTGCTGTGCTCCCACATAACTTGTACATCACTTTAATTACAGCACTTTCCACAATGGATCATAATTTTGGTTTGCCTCTTTCTCTCCCTACTAAACATAAGCTTCTTTCTTGTAGAAATTATGACTTTGTACTCCTGATGCTGAGTATAGATGAAGGGAGGGGAAAGAAAGGGAGGGAGGGAGGGAAGAAGGAAGGAGAGAGGAAAGAAGGAAGAGAGGAAGAGAGAGAGAGAGGAGGAAGGAAGGAAGGAAGAAGGAAAGGAGAGGTAGACTCGTTCTTCCTTTTTCCACATTAAAATGGGTTGTTCTTTAACATGCAGAGTATTCAGGAGCCCCCTCCATTTAGATGACTTAGATTGTGAAGAGGCTGATAGAGTGCTGTGAATGTGTCAGCAGTGCAGGAAAATATCTTTTAAACTAAAAAAATGAGAGCTGGAAGGAAGAGGAAGAAGAGAATAAAATAAGGGAAGAAGTAAAGGAAACTTGAGGATATTTTGAAACTGCTTAGACACAGAGGAGAAAGCCAGCTCCCTCTCTCCTTCCACTCATGTCCGAAAGAGATCCTGAGCTGATTAAACTAGGAACTGGTTCACTTCCAAAAGGCTGCATCACTCTCTTTATTAACTTTCATCCTATCTGCAGATTGAGGCATGCAAACACTTCACTTGTTCAAATACCTCATGTCTGGGAGACAGGCTTCAGTTCCAATTAACTTCACCCTTTTGCTGACTACAGCTATGATCCCTCTGCCCTTCACCTGTCTTGCTCTTTCTTTCCCATTTGCAACTTTCACTGCATGATCAACAAAATCATGCAATGTAGCCTTAAATTTCCACTTTCTCTGGAGTCAGAATCATCATCTGTTCTCCAAACAAAAATTCTGGTGACCTCTGTTTCTAAAGATCTTAACCAATGGCGGGGGGAATTCTTTATCTTCGTCAGCTGCACCACCCTGTAGCTGCCCCACTCAGGATGGTATTTGTGCATCTTTTTAACTTGTTCCTGGTTTCCCTTGTAGCTGTTATTTAAGCAACATTGTCTACTTTGAGAGTTTTTTCAACTGGGCCAAAAGTTTGTTTAACTTTCCTATAAATGTCATGTCAGTGCCTGAGATGGATTGATTTGGAGGCACGCAAAGCCATTACCGGGCTGACCCAAGAGACTCCAGTTCCTAGCAAAGAGCCTGTGTCATGGAGCTGGCAATGCGTAGCTTCAACGTATTTGTAAATAATGAAATTAGGAAAGCTATTTAGGACTGCAGTATCCATTAATCTAATAGTGTTTTTTAAAACCAATCCTCTGGTCTCCCTGGAATAGACAAGCCATATGTACTAATTCAGGATAATTTATTACAGGCTTAAGAAAAAAGCGGGGAGAGGAAGAATATGTTCTCCCTTGTGACATCCCTTGTTTTTATTTTCCTGGTCCATTTTTACTACATGTTTTCCACGTATGATTTTATATTTGTCCTGGTTTAGATGCCTCATAAACTCAACTTTGAAATAAAGTCCAAAGTTTCCCCTTTTTCCACACTTCCTATTAAAATGATGTGTTTAAAAACATGGGTTTTAGATTCAGGCAGCCTGAATTCAAAGGCTGGATGTACCACTAAGTTTCTCAGTGAACTCAATCAAATAACTTAACTTCTCTAAGTCTTGGTTTTCTCATCTGTAAAATGCAGATAGTGTTTACTTTTACAGGTTGTGTGACAACTAAATTAAACAATGAATATGTACAAAATCTCTGGTGTTGGGCACATATGCAACATTCTATAAATGCAAGCTGCTAATAAAGAGCACATGGTTTTCAAGGAATTTTTTTAAACTGTCTCTGTTTTCTCTCTGATTACTGCTTTCACATCTCTGAGGGTCATTAGAGAGGGGAGAGAAAGGTAGTGGGGTACCAAACATCAGAACATTTTGCTGTTTTGGTGTGCCCAGCCTACAATAATTTATCCCTTCTGGACTTCCCCGGGTGGTTCTCTCCCACAGCTGGTCAACTGAGCTGCACACAAGGAGCCTGGGCGGGGGTGGGGAGAGAGGCAGGGGGAAACTGGTGAGCTGAGGAGCAAGTTAGGCTTTTTCAGGGAGGCTTGTCAATTTCAGGTTGTTACAGAACATTCACCCAAGCTGGGTTAGGGCCATATGCTGGGCCTCAAACACTTTTTTTTGTCCAACTTCATTTTTTGCCCTAATATGAAGTTACCTTAAATGCACGATAATCTTAGTTTTCTAAATTCATTTTCAGCATATTTGGAGCTCTAGAATTTTCATTAAAATAGTCACAAAAGTTCCCCCCTCCTCCAATACCTATTGCATGTATTTCTTACAACATCAGAAAGTTTCTTTCCTTTAGAACATAGTTAACACAGACAGTTGAGGTTGACCCCACCTGGTCTGGCATGCCCTGGGCGGTAAGGTGTTAGGTGTCTGACAAGGGAAGCCTCTAGAAGGATTGTGTCAGTGCCTCTACCTGACTGCAGTCCACTCAGAATTGTGGTTATTTGTGTATCGAATCCTCCGCTGGATAGAAAGTGCCTTGAAAGCAAAGTTTATTTCTAATTTCTTTGACTATTCTTCATAGTCTCTTCACAACACCGTTTATACAACAAGTACAATGAGTGTTTGTGAATGAATTGCAATGACTCAGAACCTGCAAATGATGTCAGCCTGACCAAACTTACCCACCCGTGTAACTGAGCGGGCACCTTCTGCTTTCCTTAGGGGAAATTGCAGAACTATGAGGTTGCGCTTGTTTCCCCACCTGACTCCTTGACCTCTGCTAAGAGCAAAGGAAAAATTTGATTTGACCTCTCCACTAAGCATTCTAGCACCCAGTGTAGTTGGCTGTATTAATCATGAGCTTTGGGGTCAGACAGGCCAAATTACAAAGGGAGCTCTGTGTGAACTTAGACTAGTGACATAATGATCGATCCTTGGCTTTCTCATCTCGAAAATGAGAATAGCAGTCGTGACTTCAGCACAAATTGATAGTAAGTATTAAATATGCAAAACACATGGACATGAGGGACTCAGTAAATGTGAGTTCACTTCCCTTTAACTTTTTTAGGGATTGGTCCAATAAGTATGGGAAAAAAGTATTTGAATTCTTTATCAATCAGAGAATTGCAAAACAAAACAACTCTTTAGGTTTATTATATAATAGCAAATGTTGGCAAGGAGCATTTAGAAAGGAATCTTCTAGACTGCAAGGGAGAGTTTAAACTGGAGCAGCCAATTGGGAAAGCAGTCTGTCCATCCTTGTGAAATTGAGTATGCGTATGTATATGTGAACAGTCAGACATTCCAACCTTGGGTCTATATCCCAGAGACATTCTCATATAAGTTCATGAAGAAACTAAACTGAGGAGAATTATTGCAGTGTTGGTTATCATAGTGGGGAGTTCAAGATGAGCAGACTGCCCATCACTAAATAAAATGCCATGGATGCATCCTGTGGAATTCTGTGCAACTGTAAAGATACAAACTAGATGTATATACAGCAAATATAGCTTATTGTAAGAAAAAGAAACTGATAGTGTTCTTTACGTACATTGAAGTCACGTGAAAAACAACATTAAATATTTTATAAATGTGCATACAAATTCAAGCCCACATATCAAAGACCTTGGAGCATGTGGCAATAGGGAGGAAATGGGAGCAGAGAATTAATGGTAGAGGGTAGGAAAGTCTAAAAGGTCCATTATACAGCCCAGTGATAATGACAGTATACCATAAACTGAGGGAAATGATGAATTCCACCCTCTGCACCTGAAGCCCAAAAAACAAAAATGGAAAAAAATAAGAATAAAAAAAGTGTGCTAATGTGTGTGTGCACATGTGCATACATACATGCACTGATAAATGCATGGAATTTTTTCTGGAAATATACACAACTATCTCAATTCTGATTACTTTTGGAGAGAGGATTGGGGCTTAAGCAGGAGAGGGGCAAAGGAGACTTTTCATTTTATACTTTCTGCCTTATGTGTGTATGACATCTATTTGAATAAAGGGTTTCTTTGAAGAAATAACTTCTTCTCTCCACTCCTCCAATATCATCTTCATTTGTTTTCCACGTTGGTATCAGAATCTTCCTAAAATGCTCATGTGATCCTACTAAGTTTTCACAAAAGAGCCTTCCAGTGGCTCTCATTTTCTACAAAAAAAGTCCAAACTCCTGACACAGAACAGAGGCCCTCTGCAATCAGGTTGATATTTTCTAAACTTCAGCCTGTCTAAGCCTATAAACCCTTTACTTTTGGAAAATTACACTACTCAACTCTTTCCACACTGCCAGGTACGATTACATTCTAAATTTTGGCTCATGCTGTGCTCTCTACACAAAAGGTTATCCCCTGACTTTATGGTCAAATGAATTCCTACATATCCATGAAGGCCCACATCATATTTTTTCTTTTTTGGACTTCTCTCTGGCTCCCTGATTTCCTGACCAGGCATTATTACCTGCTCTCACATCTATTTTCCTGTCACATTTTATACAAGCTTCAACTGAAGTCCAGTCAACTCAGTGACCTGGGGGTATTTGTTGCCGTGTCTGTCTCCCAGGCTGCAACGTGTGGTTGTTTTTCTTGTAAATGTTGAAATGTCAGTATGTCACGTAATGTCTGGTGCATACACAGTGGGTGCCATAACTGTTGAATTAAATTAGAAATTGTCTTCTCAGGCTATGCCTTTAAACGAACTGTTAATTCACTAGTCTGAGCCAAGAATAGAAAATAAACAAAGGTTATAACCTAAATTTGAATGTCAAAAGGGTTTAATGAACCTTACAGTTCAGGAAAAGAAAGTGTCCACTCACTTTTCCCTGTTCCTCTCCTCTAAGTACAACTGAAAATCCTGGAAATAATCTAACAGACCATCATAGAAGGACTCTGAATGGTGGAGAGGAAGGCAGACTGGGTGGGGAACTCGGGCCTTGAGAAATGGCATTATAGTGAGTTCCCCAGATTTTTTCTTATCTGCGATTTATCCCAGGCTGGCTGCTGAAGAGGCTTGCAACTCAGAACCTCCAAGAGGCATAAACCAAAAAAAAAAAAAAACAAGAAAAATATTTTCTCACTAGCCAAAGGATGAGGAAGAGGGCAAATCAATGAGTTAGAAATCTTTTCGAAAATACTATTCCTATGCTAGCCAAATACCATGAACTACCTGTGTTCCTTGCTGTAAAGCCAACAGAGAGTGTGGTGTCCCATCTCCTATCACCACATGGTGACACCAGGTAGGCCAGGGAAAGTATCTTCCTTCCCTGCTGGTGACGCCAGTAGAGACCGTACAGAGAATTTGATAGTCTGATATCCCACTACCCACCCAGCAGCAGCAGGTGACCCAGAGCTGCACCCCCTATTCTTCTAGCTTATTAGTGGAGATGGACTGGGAAGTGTGGACTCCCAGCCTTGTCCAGGAGTGTCAGGCATCCATCACCCTCCAAACTAGAGAGTAGGGCTAGGATCTAGAAAAGTGGAGAAAGGGATTCCTAAAACCTGCCTAGGAAGGTCTGACCAAGTCAAACATGAAACTGACCAGAACCAACACACCACAAAGTTTGAGAATTGAACAATAGCATGGAATCCTGCTCAGATTTTCAGAATAGCCTTGGAATGGAAGTGCCTGACATTAAGCTTGTGACTGCCAAAACATCCGTTTCAAAAGACATCCCTCTTGAATAAACACATTGACAGCTACTAGCAAAACAAACAGATAAGAAATTAGGCCACTCCACCCATGAAGGTCCCTCTTCCAGAAAGCCCTGGGTAACCTAGATAACTAACCACTTGAGTGGTCCTGCTTCTCCTTTCTCATGCCCCAATTCCTGCTTTTATGTTTTAAATTAGCAAATAAAGAGTGAATCTGTGAAACCCTGGACACCTCACCTTCAACCCTAATAAAGGCAGAGCTCCAGTACACTCAGTTTGAAAACTAAAGTGTTTCAAAGGCTCTAAAAATTAAAGTGTTATTGGTATTACAGCCCACAAAGCAGGCCAGGATGTGTCTTCTAAACCTAAACAGGATGCTTTCTGCCAAAATAAAAGATATAAATATCAAGAACCAGGAAAATCACAACTTGGATGAGAAAAGACAATTAACAGACACCAACATTGAGATAACTGAGATGTTGAAACCAACTGCAAGGATTTTAAAGTTCCCATTATGAAACTACTTCAACAATAAATTACAGATTCTTATGAAATCAGTGAAAAAGGAGAAAATCTCAAGAAAAAAATAGAAGTTATAAAAAGGAACCAAACAGAAATTAGACATCTGAAAAATACTGAAATAGTTTTTCTTAACATCACTAGATGGAGTCAAAAGTAGGATGGAAATGACAGAGAAAAGATTCATTGAACTTCAGGGCAAATCAATAGAATTTATCCAAGTGGAACAACAGAGAGAAGGTAGGCGAAAAAAAGTGAATGGAGCATCAGAGCTTTGTGGGATAATAACAAAAGATTTAACATTTATATCATCAGAGTCCCAGAATGACAGGGTAAAAGTGTGGAGCTGAAAAATATTTACAGAAATAATAGCTGAAAATTTCCCAAATTTGTGAAAAACCTAAACCTACAAATTGAAGAAATTGAGCAAACCCCAAATGGTATTCACTCAAAGAAATTCATGCCAAGATACATCATAATCAAACTTCTAAAAATTTAAGACAAAGAAAAAATTTTGAAAGGAACTAGAAAGAAAGAACACACATAGGGGACACTTATTTGAATGACAGTGGATTTCTCATCTGAAAACATGGTGCCAAAAAAAGTGGAACAACATTTTTCAAACACTGAAAGAAAAGAACAGCTAACTTTGAATTCTATAGCCAACAAAACATTCAGCAGTAAAGGGGGAATAAGATACTCTCAGACAAAAGATAGCTGAGAATTTGTTGTCAGCAGGCAAAGAAGAAAGGCTATAGGAAGGAAGTATAGCAGAAGAGACAGAAAGTTGAAAATGAAAAATAATGGAGTGGGTCAAAATAGGGGTACATAAAATAGGTTATCCTTCTCCTCATGAGTTTTTAAAACTATCTTTGACGGCTGAAAAAAACATAATAACCATCCAATGTGGCACTCAGTTATACAGAGGAAATACAGAAGACAGTGTATTTCTTATGTATTTTAAAAATAGAGAGGGTAAAGGTCCCTAAAGGAATGAATGAATTCTACACTTGGCTCAAAGTGGTAAAACGTCATTACCTGGAGACAGTGATAAATTACATACGTGTATTGTAATATCTAGAGTAATCACTAAGAAAATTATACAAAGAGATGTATTCAAAAACATGGTAAATAAATCAAAGTAGATTTTTTAAAAAATGTTTAAGAAACCCAAAGGAGGACAAGAAAAGATCAGAGAAATGAGAAAAAGAGGGAACAAACAAAAAACAAATAATAAAATGGCAGACTTGACCCCTAACATATCAACAATTACTTTAACTATAAGTGGTTTAAACATACCAGTTAACAGTCAGGGATTGTCAGAGTGGATAAACAAGCGTGACCCAAACATATGCCGTGTACAAGAAACGCAATTCAAACGTGACATAGCAGGTTGGGAGTAAAAGGATGGGACAAGATATAACATGCAAGCATTAAAAGCAGAAGAGTCCATGTTAATAACAGATAAAGTGGCCTTTAGAGCAAAGAAAATTACTAGAGACAGAGGGTTATTACATAATAATAAAGGGGTCAATTTCCTTAGCAATCCTAAATGTGTATACACCAAGCAACAAAGCATCAACATACATGAAGCAAACACTGATAAAACTGAAAGGAAAATACTTTGAGGTTGGCTCCTGACTGTTAAGTGATGATCAACTCCTAGAAGGAGGAAAGGAAACCTACAATAATCCCTCACAAGCTTCTCCTTGACACACAGTCTTCTGTATTAACTGCAAAAATGCACCACAGGGATCTGCCATTTTCCTGCATCAGATAAAAAAGAGTGGTTCCCCGAAATTGGGAGAAGTCTCTTTGTAATGATGGAGAAAATAACCTCTTATGCCAGATCCTAGTATTTTGTAAAGAATTACGCTATATTAATATTTAAATAGATGGTTGATCAATGTTGGTTGGTACCTCAAGAGCACTGCCACTTTAAGGAAAAGAAAAAGACATGACCATAGGAGAAATGTTATACACGCTTCATTTTCAGTGAGCTGTCAAGCATCTGGGCACTTAGTCCTTTGCCTCAGCCCATGCCCAGATCTTATCTGGCTGCCACTAGGAGCTAGCTATTGAGAAATTATATTCTTCTTGGCCAGTCTCTCTTGGTTTGGCTTTAGACAATAACTTTACTTAATTTATTAGTTGCAGTTTCTACCACTCATATAATCAACACAAACTTCTACTTCTGGCTAAGATGTGATAACAAGGACCAGAATTATCCTGCCACTCAAAACAACCAAAAACATTTTAAGAAGACAAAATATTTGAAACAACAATTTCAAGACACTATACATCAGACAACAGAGGATGGTGATCTCTGAGAGATGGGAAACAAATGAGATGAGCCCTATGATTGCCCCAGCTTACTGCCTTGAGAGTCTCCAGGCCACAGTGCAGGAGACAGGGAATCTAGGCAGAATCTCACAGACTCCCTGAGCTGAGGTGTCACACTAAGAGTCTGGGGAGAGCAGGGCAGCTAGAGTTCTCAGGACAGAGTATCAAAGAGGAGACACTACACAGAAAGAACCCCAGAGATCTGCAGAGTCCTACTGGATTATTCATCACTCCAGGGCAAGCATGTGAGGAAGTTACCCAAGGTGGGAGAAAGAATTATTTGAAAGATTAGAGAAAGCAATACCCAGTGGTCATACAGGTCTGGGTATAGTTTCTGTTCTCACCAGACAGACTGGAAAACCCAATCATTCATGGGGCCTTGGGCAGAGTGCCAGAATCGTTTTATCTCAGTAATGGGGAATGGTGCTGCTCTGATCCCACCTCAGAAATCTTAAAAGCAAGAATCCCAAGGTTTAAACTGTTTCCAAGTAACCTAACTGCATGCCAAAACAAATGTAAAGAATATTCAGAGTGATACAAAAATATCCAGCACCCAACAAGGGGAAATCTACAGTGTCAGCATCCAAAGACCACCAGTCATGCAAGGAAACAGAAAGTATGACCCATGATGAGATGGCCGAGAATATGACTTCTCCCATCTCACCACATACGCCTCCCTCATAATCATGGCAATTGGCATTTATTGCTATTCAAACTAAATAATTACATTGTAATTTATGAGTTATGAATTCAATTTTGGTTTGGGTTGGTTTTTTATGATTTATGACCTCCTGTTTAGAGTAACAAGATAACAAGATCCCAATAATTCCTCAAGGTCAGTGGTTGCTGTCAATGCAACCTCTACTTCAGCATTTTAAAAATAAATGCAAACACATTTTCCTCCTGATAGATTGAAGGTCAAAGTCTTATTGTTGTCAAATCCTAATCAGAAGATCTCAGCTCTGAGAAGGGAAAATGATGATGTGCTTGAGAGGTTCTGAGACAGCAGCTTCTTGTATTTGAAGAACTCGTGGAGGTAAGCACAAATTGAACAATGGGAGCAGTTGAAATTTGCCTGTGATTATGCTTACCTTGCCCAGCTGTTGAGAACGGCCAAGTGGAAAATCAAAGCTGACTCTGAATTCTGAAGATTGATAATGTCGGTAATCAGATTACCTCCTGCACAAATTGGTTTTTGCTGAAACTAGTTCTCAAGAATATGCAGAAAGGAAATCCCAGGTACTATGCTGGCTCAAAAGTCCTTCGTGACCAGTTAATTTACCTCTTTGATTATGACATAAGATGTCAATTTTTCAATCTCATTCTCTGCATGACCTTGAGCAAGTCATGAAATACCTTTGGGCTTGTGTGAATAGATGCAAAGATGGAATGGAATCTATTTTCCATTAATCTGTCTCAGAGAGAATTAAATAAGATTGTGTGCTCAGAGCTTTCCTTTGCCAGAAAGGCCTTTGACAGATATATAATGCATTATTGTTTTTGGAACCAACCCCAGCCTGCTGCCTTGTAAACAGAGGAGCTCAATCAATACCCTTGGTTGATAAATTGGTTCAGCAAGTGATGTCCATGTGAGAAATCTACAATTGGAAATAGCCCTAATAAAACAGATTCAGCAGAACCAACACTAAGTGTACAAATGTAAATGCCTTCATTCTTCTGAATCAAGTGAGGGACAATGAAGGGACAAAGTAAGGTACAAAGATACAATATATCTAAAATCCAAGTAGTCCCTGCAAAATACGTGAATCCAGTGACATAAAATGCCCAAAGAAACTATCTTTGAGAACTTATGAAGTTCAAAATTCTGCTCATTGGGAAGAATCTAGAACTCCATAAAAGATAGCAGATCCGGGGAACACCTCTGTTAGCTAGCTCTCCCAAACTCGTAGGAATTTCTACCCTCTTGGCATAGGATAGTTTGTTCTAGTAGCTCTGTTTTGTCGAGAAAAACATGATGCAGAATCTTACTAGACTCAAAGTCGGGGAAATTGTTCCAACAAAACACAGTCCTTTTCTCTCTAATGAGTCATAGTTCATTAAGCCCTACACATTAAGGAAGCTAAAGATTTGATCATTTGAAATTTAAAAGTTTGAGAGAGACTTTTAGAAAATTATTGCCTAGGTTGTATTGTTACCCTCACTGGAGTTAGACAAAACTTATTTTGTCACACTGTTATCATGGCTACATTGCACTATTTTAAAAATGGACTACCTGCACACCAAAACCCCCGTGCTCGCCCTCAGCACACCTCTCTGCCATCCTGTATCCCCCTGTCACAATGTTTATGATTGCCTATTGGTATTATTCCTTGGGACATTTTGGAGGTACACATTAATGTTTCTCATAATCTAAATTGCATGATTTAGGAGGAATTACATATTGGGAGCTAAAGCAGCAGAAAATCATTTTATTTGATTAACTAAGAATCGTTCTTTATCACTTAACAGATAGGTGCTTGGAAACAATGAGAAGACCCAACTGGAGCGACAGTGGAAAATTATTATGAAGGCTTTGAGCACCTTATCTGAAAAGGACGGGTATTCTAAAATGACATAGGAAAAAAATGAAAGAGTAGAAGCAAATAGACAAATTTCACTTGACTTTTAATCTTTACTAAGACTTAAATGCATTTAATTTGTGTAAATCTAATATGATTTAGAGCACAAGGAACCAGAGAATCACAGGCTGTCTCAACTAGAGTGGATATTTGGAAAAGATTCTGTATCAGAATCTGAGATATATTAGATGAGAAGCCCCTTAGCTAGGAGGGAAGTGTGATTTGACGGTAAAATGTGCTTGCCAGAACCACACAAACATTCTCAGGCTGTCCTCCAAGCCAGAGTAGGCAACGGCTGCAGAAATCCAGAGGACTATTTGAAGGGGGAAGAGATGCTCCTTGCCGAAAACTACTGGAAGCATAAAAGAAGGGGTAGATCCAGAGGCTGACTTTGTAGTGTAGGAGAAAAAGAATGGCGTGATGCCATTCAAGTGGGGAGAAAACTCTCAGACAGCCTGACTTTGATAAATGATTTTAACTGTGATTCAAAAACAACAGGAATGCATTAAGTGGGTGCTGGCAGCATCTAGGGACAAGCAACACCACACTTGCATTAATCAATCCATCCCCAGTCCCACTGCAGATGTGATTCACAAGATTCATAAGCATCACAGGAAAGCAGTCTAATGCTGTGTAAAGGGCATTCTACTAGAAGTCAGGAGAACCAGGGACTACCTGCAAACATTATTGAGTACCTGCTATTTGCCACACACTATGCTAAGCACATTACCAGCAGTTATTCATTCAATCCTCCCAGAACCCTCGTGATAGGCAGTGTTGGAGCCAGCTTGTACCAGTTGAGGAAAGCATCTCATTGCCGTTTGCATCAATTCCCACATCCCTGTTCAGTGATGTCACACTGGTAGCTTGAAATTAGCCCTGGTAGGACTATTTATTTAAGGGCAATCAGCAAACACAACAATTCTGTATGTTTTTCCCCTTCCAGAGAACTGGGTTGTTAAACATTCACCAGCACACTACTAGTGATAAGTACCATTATTACTCCTTCTTCATGAATAAAGACATGGGCACAGGGATGTTAGGAAACTTCTCCAAAGCCATACCACTGGGTAGTATTGGAGCCTAAACTTAATCTCAAGTCTATTTGGTTCCAAAACCCTTGCCTGTAACCCATATGTGTTCAGAAGATCCCTGGTCCAGTGCCACATCTGATGACTTGGAACCCATCTCCAGATTTTAACTCCAGCCTCTTGCTCAGTGAATTAGAAGGCTTAAATGGAAAGATCAGTGGTTTTATCCAGTTCTTCCAGCCTACTTGTGTGGCGATCAGTCAAATTAATTCACTCTCCATCATTTAAAACCTTTTGAGAGGGAGAGAGACTCAGTGTTGTTGGTCTCAGTTAAAATTTCTCCAGCATACTACACATGGTGTGATGTTCACAGTGTCTTCTCTTCTGGCTCAGTATCCTTATTTTCACCATCCTGTACATGCACCTTTGTGATACTGTGATTTATAAGAAGAAATATGTATATGGGCTTCATTCCCATTCCTGGCACAGAGCTCCTAAAACCTTTGGAACCTCCTAAATGTAGGGAGTGATCAAGGTGTCTTTTGTTACATTAATAAGGTGACTTTTGGAAATTACTAGGTAACCTAAAGGTAATGGTTGGTTGTCAAGGGAACAGACCATGTGATTTTTTTGTTGTTAGTGCCCTGGAGTTGACTCCTAGTGACCCTGTTTACAGCAGAGCTGAACTCTGCCTGGTCTTTTTGCACCATCCTCTCATCTTCTGCTACTATATCAGACAGTGCCCAACTTCTATTAATGGCCAGTTTTTTGGGAAGTGGGTGGCCAGATCCTGGTCTGTCTTTAGTCTGGAAGCTTGTTAACAAACAAGGTCCATTTTGCCTGCCACACAGTATGCCAATCACCAAGATGAGGAGTTTCGCAGTAGAGAAAGTGTTTATTTGTGAGGCAGGTAAGTGAGGAGATGGAAGACCAAGTCTCAAATCCACCTCCCTGAAAACAGGGATTAGGAATACTTATGGGATAAAGGGGCAGGGTGGTCTGAAGTGTGGGGATAGATGATTGGAGGTAAGGAGAATTGAGGCAATTGATGTTCTGCATAAGTATAGACAAGCTTCATGGCACTTCATAGGATGCATGTTCATAAAATAGTAGCGTTAGCTTGATCTGAGGGTGGAGTTTTTGGCCTCCCTGACATCAAAGGATCACCTATTGGACACTCAAGCAGGCCCAGTTGATGGGTTGGAGGTCTCAACTGGCCTGAACTGGACGAGGAGTCAACTCACAGTTTCTGAAAAACAACTTAAGCACCCATTACCATGGTGACCCAAGAATCAGAGATGTCATCTATAAGGAACCTATTGGGAGTCTGATAATATAATGCTTATCTACATAACTTTTAAGAATAATCATTAATGGATATCTAGCCACCAGTTTCAGCTGCTCCATTGAAACCTGTCCACCAGGGGTTACCCTGCTGGTATTGGAAATACCAGTGGCACAGCTTTCAACAACACACAGTTGCCACGGTATGATAACTGACAGACAGGTATTTCCCTGACTGGGAAACAAACCCAGGCTGCCACAATGAGAACACCGAAACTTAACCACTAGACCACCAGGGCTAGCTAGACCACCAGGACCACCATGTGATTAGAGGATTGGAATTTTCAGTCCCACCCCTTGACTTCTGGAAAAGGGAGAGGGGCTAGAGATTGAGCTTAATCACCAATGACCAATGATTTAATCAATTGTGTTTATTTAATAAAGCCTCCATAAAACCCCAAAAGCACAAGCTTCAGAGAGGTCCCAGGTTGGTGAGCACATGGAGGTGCTGGGAAAGTGACGAGTGACACACTCAGAGAGAGTGTGGAAGCTCCACGTCCTTTCTCCAAACCTTGTCTTATGCATCTCTTCCATCTGGCTGTTCCTAAGTTATATCCTTTTATAATAAACTACCAATCTAGTAAGTAAAATGTTTCTCTGAGTTCTGTGAGGAACTTTGGCAAATTAATCGAACCCAAGGATGGTGTCATGGGAACCTCCAATCTACAGCTGATAGTTCAGAAACAAAGGTAACAATCTGGGCTTGCAGTTGAAGTCAGGAATAGGGGGCAGTCTTGTAGGACTGAGCCCTTAACCTGTGGGAGCTGATGCTATCTTGAGGTAGATAGTGTCAGAATTGAGTTAACTGCTTTGTGGTGTAGAAAAAGCACATACATTGGAATTGGTGTCAGAATCGGAATCTTTCATCTTTCAGGGCTGGCTCATCTTCCTCTTTGTGAGTCAATATGTATTTTGACTGAGACAGAAGACAGATGTAAGGTAATTTGAGACCTTAGGATATTTTGAGGGACAGGTGTAACCCAAGAAGAAGACCTTAATGGGAGCCATATAATAGTAAAAAGATATAGGATGTTATGGTTTGTATAAGATATTAGTACAGAGCCTTAGTTCAGAGTGGGAGTTTAAAAAATGTCTGTGGAATGATTAAATGGTTGAAAGAAAAAACCTAGTGATGCCTAGCCATTAAAAGTCATTCTTTAGATGAAATATTGTAAGGCTAGATATTCTCCAGCTAAGGAAACCACATTTTGCATTCTAAAGCTTTAATCTTGTTATAATGGAAAACTTAATGGCCATGAAGGAAAGAAGTTGTATCCTGGAATAACTACCATCTTAATGGAATGCTTGATCTTTCTGTTCCTCCTACCATCCTGTGGAGTTTTCCCTAGTTAATGGGATCTCTACTGAGGACCTAAATGGTGTGACAACAGCTTAACAAAGTCTGCAATACTTCATAAACAAGAAAAGAATACACATATAAACATTTAGAGCCACCATCAGCTATATGCAGTTATTCATAAATGTTCGCCCTTTTCTTATGCATTTGCATATGACACAATCAAATGTCACCATTCCATGCGTCAGTGCTTGGAGCTCAATCCCATGCCTAAGCAGATGAAAGAAGTCTTCAATTCTCTGAAGCTTCATTCTTTTACTGATGTTTTATCCTCTTCCTCCTTTTGCATGAATGTTCTACTTCCCCTGGTCTAACCCAATTTTCTTCTCTATTTTGTCTTGTTAGAACACCATGAGTCCTTGTTTTCCCAGAATGCGCCTTTACTCACAAAGTTAACTCAAGTATCTTTACTTTTGACATCATCAGTCCTCTTTTTCTTATTATGCAAGCAATGTATGTTCTTGATAGAAATTTTCAAAACCATGGAGAAGAAAACCAAATAAAATTTAAAAATTATCTGTATCCTCATTACTACAAAAGATTTTCACTATTAATGTTCTACAATATTCTATATTGATGCTACATTGTTGTTTTTTTCCCTAACTCAGTTTGCCTTTAGGTCTAAGATTTGGACCAGTGGTTCTCAACCAGGAGTGATTTTTGCTCTACTGCTTCCCCCTTCCCCAAACTCAAGGGATATTTGACAATGTCTGGAGATATTTTTGATTCCCACAACTTGGAGAGGGGTGTTACTAGAATCTAATGAGTAGAGACCAAGGATGCTTCTAAACATTCTACAATGCACAGGATAGCCCTCCACAATAAAGAGTTATCTAGCTCAAAATATCAGTAGTGTTAAAATTGAGAAACCTTGGTCTAGACAATGCCTAAAATATTCTAGGGTTTCCCATACCTATTGTATTTCTGGTTCCTCTGATGCGCTCAGTCAGTTTTCTGGTTTATTCCTTGTTTGTCTTCCTCTTGTAGCCCAACAAACTATCATTCATACATAGAATTGTCAGGCAATTATTGAACACACTCTAGTAATTGAAGAACTTGCTTCTTTTCTGTCTCTGCCATAGTCCTGTGTCTCTCTCCCGCTGTGCTTAGAAACTACGTTTTTTCATTTTCCCTCCTTTAGTTGGTTCTCTCCCTGCCAACCTTCCTCCCTGCCTCTCTCTTTCTCTTTTACACACACACACACTCATTTTTGTACCCAAATGCTTTGAATGGATCTTTTCCATATTTGATTATGGACTTGGTTATTTATTCTTCACATTCTTTGAAGGATTTGATCTTCAAGATGAATTAACAAAACATGGTGCTATCCCTAGAGAAGAAGAGCTTCTCTGTGAAGACTAAGGGGACTAGAGATGCTCTAGAATTGCTGTGGGCACCAGGGATGATGAAGGAGAAGAAGAAGGCACTGAGATTGTCTGCCAGGAAAGTCAAGAGAAGGTTCCTCAGCTCACATAGATCCAGACATGTAGGATGGATCAGAGGGCCATGAGAAAAATTACAGATACCTCAATGTCAAAAGGACTTCCCCTTCTCAAATGCGTGAAAGGGACAGGGTCAATAACATCCTGTGAGCTCCAAAAACCTGAGCCATTGTGGGACTTTCAGAGACATTGTGCACATTGTAGAATTTACCTTTGGTACAGGCTGTTTCCTGTTAATGAAAAATCCTTCTTGCTTCTTGAATATAAAGTGCTTAAAGGAGTGCTGAGTGCTGAGTAGATCTCTGAGTTATGTTGGGTGGATGTTTGAACCAAGAAAACCCCTTCTGTCCTATTCCTCCATTCCTACTACATCCTAGGTATCAAAGGGGTAACTCTTCACCAAGAATTAGATCTTCAATAATAATTTATGAATAAATAGTTAAAACTTGATAGTAATTATCACTAATATTTATAGGATTTTATAGACTGCAAAGCATTTTCACATACTTTATGTTGCTTGCTCCTCACAATCTTGTTAACGATGCAGAGTGCTTGATTTTACACTAGAATTGCCATTCCTCTCACTGCCACTTAGTATTTGGTTTTAGGCAAGCCACTTAGCCTCTTTGGTTTTTCATCTGTCAAATTAGGACAAGTACGCCCTTTTTACCTGGTTCTAGTGAGATTCAAATAAGAAAATGTGTTAGAAATTTCTTGTCAACGATAGAGCATGTTGCAAATACAAGCAATTATTTTGCAGATGGGGAAACAAGCTTGAAAAGATCAGTGACATGTACAACACAAGAGTGAACTCTAAGGTAAACTATGGATTTGGGGTGATTATTGCATTGTTATGTGTCAAGGTAGGCTCATCAATTGTAACAAATGCACCACTCTGGCCAGCTATGTTGATAAAGGGAGAGGCTGTACACGTGTGAGTACAGGAAGTATATGGGAACTCTCTATACCTTCCTCTTAATTTTGCTGTGAATCTAAAACTGTTTAAAAAAAAAAAAGATTAGTGACTTTTTGAACATTACACTTCTAGTAAGTTCTAAACCCAGGTCTCTGACGTCAGCAGATTCTGACATTAGCATATTCTGATCCCACATTCAGTACTCATTCCACTCATTCTTCTCTTTGCTCACAGTGATCTCAACTCTTATGAACTCCATAATTTACATTCTGCTTAGATTGTAACACACTGCAAGAGTTCCCTGATACAGTGGTGGTCACAAAATCTGTAGGTCCTAAATAAATACTCTGCCTGCTTGAGAGATTACCTGAAACTTAATAGTGAAATAGAACACAAACTTCTACCAGTTTTATAAAGCAATTCCACACTGAGAGGAAGGACTGCATGATAGATATGAAATAGAATTCTAAAATTAGATGATCCCACGTTTAAAACCAGGCTCTGCCATTTATTACTTGTGTGACCTTGAATAAGTTACCAAACTGTGAAAATTTAGTTCCTTACCTGTAAAATGAGATGATATTTCATAAAATTACTGACAGAACTGAAAACATATTGTAGAAAAATAACTGTGCACTAGGCCTTGCATATTTTATGCACTCAACAAATGTTCACTTTTCTACTACTTTATGCTAAATTCCTGAACCAATGTCTTTTTTTCTGTGTTATTGAGCTAATTTTATTTCAAGGCAGACAACTTGGGATTATGAAATAAACATCTACTCCTTATACTGAGGACAAAGATTTGCTTAGAAGGCGAGAAGAAGAAGTAAGAGTGGGAAGAAACTCCCCCCTTACATTTGTGGCTCAAAGGGATTTTTTTTTGTAAGAAATACAAAATAAAAATTTTTTTATAAAGCATGAAAAAGTCAATTTTCTCCTGCAAGATCCATAAGTGAATAAACAGAATTCCTTCTACCTGTCCTGTTCACTACAGAAATAGAGGATAAGTTACAGCAGGCCCTAATTAAAAACACACTGGCCTCTAAGACAGAAAAGATTTGTCTTGTTCAAAAACCAAGAGACAAATGAAAGTACTTAACTTAGGAATAATTAATGGGGATCATTTAGCTGGCCAGAAGATTTTTGGAAGGAAGATCAGGAGTCTTATTTTTAACTACTAGGGGTAAAAAATAGAAACCGAAAAAATCACACACCTGACTGATCTTAAGTAATTGAAAAGACCCTCTGTTTAATTCCCTTTTGTCACTTATGCCCAAGTGCCTCCACCTCCAAGCCTTCAGGGCAAGGGCAATTTTCTGTTAGAACCCATCTGGGGAAAAAATGCTTTGTTGTTGAATTGTGTCTTGCCTGTCACAGCATGGGGGCTTGTTTTCGTGCCAGGACTCAGCAAACGCCAGAAAACACAGTGTATTTTGGAAGAGTTGATACCCCAAGTTATCAAGCTGTAAGCTCTTTCCTCTACCAATCTTTGAGCATCATTGAAATAAAGTCAGCCAATGACTCAAAGTAAACTTTTTCAAAGACTCTTTTTCTCATTACTGTCCCTGCCGGGGAGCTCTATTCCTCAGCAACCTGACCTTCTTGTTCAAAGCTTCCAATCAATTCCCTAGCTAAGTGCTGTCTCTCTGGAATTGAGAACACTGTTGGAATCTCAAAGACTGACATTTCTGAACACCTGGGTGAGAAACGCCTAGTGAGATAAGACAGAAAAATAATAGAGTGGGCTCATCAATGTAGTGCAAACCTTTGACATTCACGAGATGGACACAGAATGATTCAAAAGGAATAATAGCTTACTACGTTTGGCCAAGGTTCTTAGTGCCAACCCAATATACTCCTCTTAATGTGATGTGCCCAAATAGGGTGAATCTCTTCAGTCTCCAAAGATTGTACACTCTTCTGCCTTCATAACCAGAGATAGGCAATCCTCAGTTGTGGTTGCAATTTTTCCTTCTCAAGAGATAAAATCTTCAATGACAAACTAAATTATTTTGGATTTTCTCTAAAGTTTATTTCACCAAAGTCCTGAAGGTTGCATGTCTACCTCAAGGACAAAAAATTAGGGCAGGCCTCCAGAAATCTCAATTGCGTGACTATCAAAGGAACCTCCTTGCAAAAACAGTGATGAGAAATTCAAGCCAGACAAACACAAGTGTCAGAAGCAATTCTCTCCTGGCCACGTAGCATGTGGAGTGCTTTATTTCAGAGAAAAGGAAAGCAAGCTTCCACCAACACAAGATAAGAAACCAGGAAAACTGACCATGCAGCAGGAGTATTTCCTTCCTGAAGGGAACAGCAGTATACATACTATATATATATATATATATATATATATATATATATATATATAAAGAGAGAGAAAGGAAAAGGAGCAATTAATGCAAGCAAAATTCAATGAGCAAGATGGAGTCCAATTAAAAAGAACGCAGAGCGAGGCCGTGGCTAGGCTTTCAGGCAGCGGCCCTTCTCAGCAGGTAAGACAAGCTTATTTAAAATGGAATAACAGAAGTCGTGGAAAAAACCTAAGTGTCCATTGGTGAAAGAATGGGTAAAGAAAATGTGACATATATATACACACAATGGAATATTACCAACATTAAAAAAAGAAGAAAATCCTGTCATTTGCAACAACATGGATGAACCTGGAGGATATTATGCTAAGTGAAATAAGCCAGACACAGAAAGACAAATACTTCATGACATCAGTTATATGTGAAATCTAAAAAAGTCAAACTTTAGAAACAGAGAGTAGAATGATGGTTGCCAGGGGCTGGATGTGATGGAAATGGGGAGATGTTGGTCAAAAGGCACAAACTTTAACTTACGCGAGATGAATAATTTCTGGGGATCTAATGTACAGCATGGTGACCACAGTTAATAACACTGTATTGTATACTTGAAATTTGCTAAGAGAGTAAATATCATTGTTCTCACTATACACACAAAAAAATGGTAACTACGTGAAGCGATGAATATAGTCATTAGTTTGTGCTAATCATTTCACAATGTATATGTATATCAAAACATCACATTGTATACCTTAAATATAGACAATTTTTAATTGTCGAGTATATCTCAATAAAGCTGGAAAAACAATTCGAATTTAAAAAATAAAACCCTTTTAAAAGGCGGGACAAGGAAGCTTATGAAGCAGGATCCAGGCCCCATTAAAGGACCAGTAAACATCAAATAAGAAGGTCACAGCTCTTAGTCAGCTCTCAGGGATTCAAAATGAGGCTGCACTTCCCAAAGGGAACCATGGGAGAGCCAGGCACCAGGTGCTTGAGTTAAGGAACATTCAAGCAAACTAGCCTACACGTGGTGAGAGTAGATTCAGTCAGCTAAATTTCAGCCTTCCTACGGGCACCAAATTCCAAATTTATTATCAAGTCCATGACACTGGAAATGCCGGGAACTGCGACTGGAAGAATGAAGGGAACTCGGCTATCCGGGCTCATTCTAGGTAACGTTTGCTAGAGACCAGTTTCCAACTGCCCCACCAAGCCTGGTTCTCATTGAGCCCGGCTCTGGTTGGCCTGAATTAGCAGCAGCAGAATGCCTTGCATCAATCCTTCTCCTCCTTCTTTCGCTGGGAACCCATCACCATTGTATCATTTGGTGGAGTGTTTTTTTGTTATTTTTCACAATTTAGCTGAAGATTTCCAGGTAAGACGACAACTAGAGAATCATTTATAACACAAAATACGCTATCTACCTCTCAAAATTGTTGTGAAGATTAAATGTGATGATTCATGGGCGGTTTAGAGCTACAGTGTCTAACAATACTATGTATTCATTATAGTTGTTATAATAACAATCATAATGATAACAATTATTATGAAGAACATGCATCTTTCTCCCTCTCAGCTGATAATTAAAATTCACAAAGGAATATAAAAATACGGAGAATCCAACATCAGCAATGGAGAAATAGATAAAAGTATAATCCAGTAGACATATTTCTGCTAGTTGTGCTATAAACAACTAACTCACAAAGTTCATTAGGCAGAAAGTGGTACAATGCCTCAGACAGTAATTAGAAAAGATATTACAAACTGTTGTGAATGCCCACTTATTTGAAGGAAAAAAAAAACAAAGGCAAATGAAGACTATGAGAAAAATGGGGAGCTTCCTAATTAATGCCACTTCCACCACTGCTGAACAACAGCACACAAAAGCGATTATTCTGGGCGATCTAAGGAGAAGTCAGCAGGTGGTGAGGCTTTTGATACAGTAGCTCCTAGAAGGAATCCATTCACAGCTACACTACAGCCAGTGATTCTCAAGCCCAGTTGCATGGTAGAACTGTCTAGGATCTTTAAGAATATTGATGCCTGAGTCCTATTACCCAGAGATTCTGATTTAATTGGTGCGACCAAGTTTGAGAACCATTGACCTGAATTGTAGGCCAAGACAAATTAAAACCTAGAAGCAGGAGGTTGGCTCCTAACTCAACAGCTTCATCATCACAGAAAAGAAACTGCAGTTCATCCATGATCCTGGCTCCCTCTCCGTTCCCCCGGGCAGCAGGACCACTGGATCAGTGAATGCAGCCCTCCATGGATCAGCCTGGGAGGGGTTTCCAAGAACATGGCCAGGCACCAATCCAAGAACACTGCATCTGGTGGGCAATCAGGCTGTGCGAGAGCTCTCGTGAAAGACAGGTGAACAGGGCAAAGCTGGCAGGGCTCATGGAAAAATACGCATCATAAGTCAAGTGGGAGAATAATACACTCAAGAGGATAAGAAGTAAGTATTTTTGAAAAGAAAAAAGGACATTTTCAACAATATTTTGTGCTGCTAATAAAATTTCAAGAAAATGAGAAATCTGTAATGACGAACAGGAGATAAGAAGCAGAATGAGGTGACAAAAGGGAACTTTTAAAAATTCACTGTATGAAAATGGATGGCATCATTGCTCTGTTTCTCCGCTGTACTTAAGTATTTGTTTATTAAAGCAAATGTATTAAAATTGACAGGGTTTGCATGGAAAAGGTTGTGATCCAAGAGTTATAGCACTCAAAATGATTGATTGAATGTGGAACCTACAGAAGACATTCTCGGAAATGCAAAACATCAGAAAATATACCACCTGAGGAGCTTTGGGAAAAAAAGCTTTAAAAGGCCTCCAAAACATAGTCCTGCCAGTCCAAAGAGACTCATAATAAGTGATAGCTATAAAATGTGTAAAATTCTAGGCTGTAGCACCATAAATGAGGAAATGGGAGAGGAACAGCTGGCCGGAAATGAAATTGTACCATTGTTTTCATATCACATGAGGAAGAACCTAGATACTGCTTGTGTTATTAAGTATGAAAGGAATAGATACATTAAAAATGGCTACCTACCTTCTAAGTTACTAAAAAAACATAGTATAAAACATTGTATCTTTAATGGAATAGTTGGAATCATAAAAAAGTACTAGAAATAGTGACAGAAATAAAATTAAACATATTAATTATGTTATCCTCTTCAATCTCACCAAAACAAAGTCTCTCAGGTGGGATTACAAATATATACATGCTTGTCTATGAGAGAAACATCTAAAATAGAGTGACACAGATTTTAAGAGTAAAAGAATGGGTATGGATATTCCAAGCAGTTAGGAAGAAAATGGAAGCAGGGGTGGAATATTAAGTCAAAGTAGGATTCAAACCCAAAAAGTATTAAAAGGCATAAAGAGTGCAATTATGTTTTTGATATAATCCAAAATGAGACTATATATCAATCGTGGACATTTACACACCAAGTAGCACAGAATCAAATCAAAGCAAAAATTATTAGAAACACATGGAAACAGAGAGGAAACTAAAATAATAGTGGGAGACTTTAACAGAACTTCTAATCAAGTAGGTGTGTGCACGTGTGTGTGTGTGTGCGTGCGTAAAGAGAGAGAGAATAAAAAGGATCTAAATAATATAAGGTTCACTTCCTTTGCCTCTAAACAAAGAACAATATTTAATAATTTTGAAAGTGACAACACCAGCAACAAGGGTCAAGATTAACAACACACAGTTAGGAACAGTGGTGGTGACAGGGTAATTGAAGAGGAATACTAGCCCTAGATAAGGTATCTGATATGTTTGTAGTCTAATGAGATCAATGCCACTGAGATGTCTTGGCCTTTCGATTTTCTCTCCAGGTTGGTGGGTACCATGTTTATTTATATCACCACTCTGTTAGCAAAGCTAAAGGACTCTATTTCCTCTCCATTCTCCCCACTCTTCAGTGTCAGTGTGGCCTTGGAAAATAAGGTCTGAAACTACAATGAAATTCTGTTCACAGCAAACTACTGTACTATTTGTTATGACATTGTTCAGTTTTTTCAGTGAGTTTCCAATGAAAACCCTTCTATTACTTTTTTGGAAATATTCATTTCCCTCTATTGATCACCACATAATTGACTCAAGGATATGCAAGCATTGTCCTATAGCAACAGCATTCAAATTTTGATTAAAAATTTTAAAAATAAAATTTCAGTGACTAGACTTTGTACTAATTGTTTATTTATGACAGACATATGTTAATAACTGCTTTTACTAATTCTTAGTAATGTTTTAAATTTCAATTTGAGTTTAAATTAAAATAAATTTTAAATAGAAATATATTTTCTTAATAAACAAATACTTAATGACAACACAAAACTACGACAATGATACTATTATATAATTTTTTTCAATGAATTCTTGCACAATAAACTATTTAATGTCCTCATCTTCTGTCCCATTTCATCTGATCAACAACACTATGAGATAAATAAGGCGGATATAACCCTACTTTCCAGGAAATAGAATAAAGGCCTCTGGAAGCAAATATTTCCTGTAACAGTTAATATCTTGCAGAATCTGGTCTCACTGGCATGAGTTGCACATTTTGTTGGAGTTGGGCAAGTGGCGAGAAAAATAGAAAAGGTGAGGAAACTAAGATTTTTTTAATGCCTGCTCTATGTGAGACACCATTAGTTGGAACAAATAAAGGTACAGTCAACACTGTTATTTAGTACAGCCAGAGAATGTGGGCTTTAGTTACTCAAACATTCTGATTATAAGAATATCTAAACATTTATCAATTGGCAATCAAGGAGAAGAGTGCAGCCACTGTAAGACAAGTACCGTTTGAACAAAGGGATGGGTTACAAAAATGAAGAATAAAACACCATAATAAAATACTTGCCTACAGAATGATGATTCTGTCAGCAATATACACCATCATCCTGAAAATCTTGATTCCTTATTCCTGATGCGAACACCATTTTCGGGTTTAGTTTTACCCCTGGATAAATCATCCAATTCCATTAATGTCCAATCCACCCTATCTGGCTTAACATTTTCATAAATCACAGACTTTTTCTATTCAATCCTACTCTATGTTGAATTTTTCTTCTGGTAAATCCACTTGTTTGAGCAGGCTTTGTATGATAGACTGTGTTGTCCGGTATGGCAGCCAGTGGCCTTCCTAAGCTAGTGAGCACTTGAAATGTGGCTAGTCTAAAAGAAGATGTACTGTAAGCGTAAAATATACACTGGATTATGAAGACTCAGTACAAATAAATAACATAAATTATCTCATTAATAACTTTTTATGTAGATCAGATGTTGAGGTATTTTTGTATTATTAGGTTAAATATGTTATTAAATAATTTTTTTTTTTACTTTTTTAAGGTAGCTACTAGAAAATTCTAAATTACATATGTGGCTTACATTGCATTTCTACTAGATAGCACTATGATAGATAGTCTTGACTCTTCTTGTAAACGTAACACCACTAAGATAAATTGTAAGCCATATTAGGAATAAACAGCTTTCAAAGAATTAAAGTGTATCAAAATATGTCTAATCCAAAGCATCTACCAAAATAAAATCTGTTTTTGTGATAATTTTGAAGGCACATTAAAATTTTGTCATGGCTCAGCATAATTGCAACATATAATAGTTTATACTAGTAGTGGAAGGGAGTCAGCAGACATGTGAACTCCATGGCACATGGAGTACCCTACTCCAAGTTTTTGGTGGCAAGTAACTTGGCTAGTTTCTGGATAATTTGAGCTGGATAGCAAAGGCTATGAGATAGCTTGCAAAATCACTACAAGACCTGGATACACAGATTCAAGACTAAATCTCAAAGAACATTATTCCAAAACCAAAAAATGGATAACTTTGCTAGCAAAATGGAAGCTAACTATCAAGCCTGTTACATTACTCATTTCTGAATCAAATTCCCTGAAAGAATGTCTGCTGGGTGGGGTCTAAGTCCATGTCAGTGTCTGAGCGGCCAAGGAGCTGGGAATTTGAGTTTTGAATTGTATGTTGGAGAGTTGGTGTTCAGAGCATGGGAATTTTTGGAAGGGTATTCAAAAGATAATGATCAGCCACAAATATGAAAATCAGCTACTACGTGGAACAAACTTCTTTTCTGGAAGACAAATCTCTTTTGGATATTTGTCATTTTCTCTATAATACAGAACGAACAAAAAATGTTGTCAGTGGGAAAGTAAACTAGTACAACCTCCAGTCCGATACAAAAAACCCACATTTTCAATGGCTCATTTATATGAAGTTCAGGAAAAGGCAGAGCTAATCAATACGGTAAGAGATATCAGGAGGGTGATTGTATATGTCAGGGGAGGATTGACTGGATAGGATAATAAAGGGACTTTCTGGGGTGATGGAATAGTTCTATATTCTGACTGAGGTGATGGTTAGGTTACATCAGTGTATACATTTATCAAAACTCACCAAATTGTATATTTATGGCCTGTTCATTAGAATGTATGCAAATTTTACTTCAATGAAAAAATGCTTAAATACATAATGAACAGCTTTATAAGTTTTAGCTTACTTTTCCAGTCCATATAATTCTAGACACAGAGCCTTCCTTAATATACTAACTCCTATATCCCATGCCTCTGCAGGCCCCCTAAATTTCTAGTACTAGGCAGTAAATGAGATAATCAATAAGTCATGGGAGAAGGAGGTGAATAGAACTTAATAATAAAATAATAAAATACTTAGGAAAAAATTCAGCCAAAACTGTGAAAGATCTATACACTAAAAACAGTAAGATGAAAGAAATTAAAGGCACACATATGAAGAGATAGCCCATGTTCATGGATCAGAGGAATTAATATTGCTAAAATGTCCATACTGCCCAAAGTCATCTATAGATTGAATGCAATCCCTATCAAAATTCCAGTGATATTTTTCACATAAATAGAAAAAATCCTAAAATTCATGTGGAACAACAAAAGATCCCAAAGAGCCAAAAGAATCTTGAGAAAGAACAAAGCTAGAGGCATCACACTTTCTTCTTTCAAACTACACTACAAAGCTATAGTAATCAAAACAGTATGATATTGGCATAAAAGTAGACACATAGACCAGTGGAACAGACCCTGGGGCCCAGAAATGAACCAACACATATACACTCAACTGATACTTGACAAGGGAGGCAAGAATACTCAATGGGAAAAAGATCATTTCTTTAATAAATGGTATTGGGAAAACTGGATAGTCACACAGAAAAGAATGAAACTAGGCTCCTTTCTTACACCACTCAAAAAAATTAACTTGAAATGAATTAAAGACTTCAACATAAGATCTGAAACTGTAAACCTCCTAGAAAAGAACATAGCAAAATACCTCCTTGACAGTGATCTTGGCAATGACTTTTTGGATATGACACCAAAAGCACAAGCAACAAAAGTGACAACAAACACATGGGACTACATCAAACTAAAAAGCTCTTCACAGCTAAAGAAACAATCAACAAAATGAAAAGGCAACCAACAGAATGAAAGAAAATATTTGCAAATAATATATCTTATAAGGAATTAATATCTAAAATATATAAGGAACACATACAACTCAGTAGCAAAAGAACAAATAGTCCAATTTTAAAAAGGGCAAAGGACTTGAATAGATGTTTTTCCAAAGAAGACATGCAAAAAACCAACAGATACATGAAAAGGTGATCAACATCACTAATCACCAGGGAAATGCAAATCAAAACCACAGTGAGATATCACCTCACACCTGTTAGAATGGCTATTATCAAACAGACAAGAAATAACAAGTGTTGGTGAGGATATGGAGAAAACAGAACACTTGTACACTGTTGGTGGGAATGTAAATTGGCACAGCCACTATGGGAAATAATATAAAGTTTCCTCAAAAAATTAAAAATAGAACTACCATATGATCCAGCAATCCCACTTCTGGGTATTTATCCAAAGGAAACAAAAACACTAACTCAAAAAGACATATGCATCCCATGCTTATTGCAGCATTACTTACAATAGCCAAGACATGAAAGCAACCTAAGAGTCCATCAGTGGATGGATGGATAAAGAACTTGTAGTATATACATGCAATGGAAGATTATCCAGCCATAAATAAAGGAAATCTTGCTATTTGTGACAACATTGATGGACCTTGAGCTATTAGGCTAAATGAAATGTCAGACAGAGAAAGAAAAACAACCATACAATGTCACTTATATGGAGACTCTAAAAAAACCAAACTCATAGAAACAGAGAGTAGAGTGGTAGTTTCCAGGGGCCTGGGGTGGGAGAAATGGGAAGATGTTGGTCAAAGAGTACAAACTTTCACTTATATAAATTCTGGGGATTTAATGTACCATACGGTGACTATCGTTAACAATATTATATTGTACACTTGAAAGTTTCTAAAAGAGTAAATCTTTAACGTTCTTACCACAAAAAAGTGGTAATTAGGTGAAGTGACAGATTTGCTAACCCTATTGTGTTAATCATTTCACAATATGTAAGTAAATGAAATCATCATATTATACATCTTAAACTTACACAATGCTATACGTCAATTGTATCTCAACAAAGCTGAAAAAAAGAATGAATGAATGGAGACTCATACATACATGGGCAGCTGTAACAACAGCACCATAACCAAGTCAGAGTCATGAGAATTCTTCTAAATATGTTTACATCCAACCCTCCACGTACATTCTCATGCCATCTGTCTGCCTGGAGTATTTTCTAACTACTCCCTTTGTCGATCCAAATCCTCCAAGAAACAGTCACTTGTGGTTCCAAAATCAAGGAACGAAATATCTAGGAAGTAATTAAAAAACTCAAGCTCAGCGGCAAGCTCTTCAGCATCCTATGTGCGTTTTTTTTTAATAAAACTTTTTAATTTGTTGGTGAGGTGGGAGTGGAACCACAGTATTTTCTGTGGTGTTTGTCTGAAGTAGGGCAGTTGTTATTGAAGAATGCTCTGTCTTGCTAAGCCGCCTCTCTTCTGGTCCTTTGGATCGAGAACAGGCTTTGGTTGGGCCTTTTTTTGTCTGCATCTGTTGACTTTTCTGGCTTTCTAGTTTCTTCAGCTCCAAGTTTGGGATATATGAGTCAGGAAGGGAACCCAGGCAACTAACCATCATTTCATTCCTTGGGTTGTGAGATCCATCACCTGTCTGCCCTTGTCTCTACACCCTTCCAGGTCTTCTTAAGTTTGTTTTCTATTTAATGTCCAGGATTTTTAGTTGTACTTAGTAGGAGCATTAGGAAAAAGTACTACCCATCTTCCTGACAGCAAAAGTCTCCCTATGTGCATTTTATCACATCTTTTATCACTTTATCACTCTAAATTGTGATTACTTATCAACATCTCCCATATTAAATAATTAATATCATAATACTGTCATGGGACAAATCACCTCACAACTCGGTGATTGAAAACTATATGGCTTTGTTTGCTCATGAGTCTATAAGTTGGTGATTTAAAATGGACGGTTCTTCTGAGATCAGCTGGGCTCATTCACATACCTCACAGGTGACCAGCTGTCAGCGAGGAGGGCTTGGCGCTGTTCACATGTTTTTCATATGCCTCTAGGAGGCTCACCCTGACATATTCTCACACTTGAAGGAAAAGGTGCAACAATGGAAGCAAAAGGGTGCAAATTCTTTTTCAAGCCTTAGGTGCCACATATGTGCTAAAATATCATTGGTCAAAGCAAGTCACATGGTCAAACTCAGAATCAAGGTGCACAGAAATAGACTATCTATTCAATGAGAGGAACTCAAAATCTCATGACAAACCATACATATACAGATAGGATGAAGAACTGGGGCCAATCATACAATCAGTCTACCACTCTCTCGTCAAAGGATAAGCTCCTTGAAAGCAAAGAGAGATATTCTGTCTCATTCATCCTTATATCCCTACCATCTAAAGTGCTAAAGGCTCAGAGTAAGTGTTCAATAAATGTTAGTATGAAGGAAAGAAGGAAGGAATAGCAGAATTTCAATATACTTGCCAACTATTTGGAGATAGGAAGGCAGACTTCTTGAGTCTCCAGAGTTTGTCTGTAAGTTTGGGTCTTTGGTGTCTAGAAGATGCTAATAATATGCTTTCCATCAGAGCCTTTTCCACTTAGCAAATTCTGGCAACAACTTTTTTCAGGTATCTTAACTACCCACTGCAACTTTCCTTGCCTTGTATCCAACTCACTAGCTGAAAGATCTTGTCTGTACCCACAGTGAGCATTAGAGATGTTCAAAAATTTCAAAGCACTCATCATTCATCCCAACCTAACAGGACCTATCTCATTGTATATTAATCTGGTTGCTGGCCTAGAACAGAATAGAGTCTTACTACACTCACTGAGACTTGTCTACTCTGAATTACAGATGTATCTCCAGGTATCCAATACTTTCTTCTCCCAATCTGGTCTCTTCCACATTGTTCACAGCATACAGAGCATCACTACCTTACAATGACTCTAATACCTCTGGTGGAATCCTCTTTTCAAAGCTCAGCAGAAGCACATACACTTAGGCAATCCCTAGAGATGTCCACATGAATCTTTAACTGGAACGATGCAATCTACATAAACCAGCTTTCATGAAATAGACTTATAGATTGAATCCTAAAATTACAGCACTTATTTCTTTTAAGATTGTGTAGACTGAAAATACAATTTCCTCTAAGATGATTGTAAATATTCCCAATGATCGATATATAATATCATTATAAGGGAAACTATGGTATTTCATGATGCTGTCCTATTTTTGAAGTCAATGTCACCTGCACCCCTACAAAATATCTCTCAATGCCTATGAAAAAATAATTTGTAATCAGTTTTGAAACCTCCAATTTCCTTTCCAAAAATAATGGTATGTGGTAAAAAAAAATACATAGCAGATTGCGTCAGAGGCAATTTGAAGAAGTTACATCTTGGTTTAAAAAAAATATTCAATTGCTACAAAGAGAAGTGGTCTTGTGTTTATATTTCAAAAAATATTTAGAGTAAAAAAACTTCACCCCGTTGGAGAGAAAATGTGATGGCTTTCATAATACACAAGGAAAGTGATATGTTTTCTGCCTTCACTCCTATAAAGGGAATAAAATAAATATTAGAAAATGGAGAGAACACAGAAAGATATTCCCTTGTCTTCTCTTTCCAGTTTTATGTCTCTAATCTTAACTATTTCTAGTCCTCTACCCATCTGTTTTACATAATAAGAGTAACTAAAAAAAAATTAACTAAGGGCAAAACTTGAAGTGGTTACAAGGATCCAGTTAGGGAATTCATAATTACTGTGAAATAAAAAAATCTGTTATACAGCAATGACCTGCAGGGATTTTCATTCATTGACTTATCAATAAATATTTAATGAATAGCTATTATAAGTAAGGCATTCTAGATATAGTGAGAGAACACAAGAATAAATCAGGGTATAAGGAGTTTAGAGTTACCAGAGAAGATGAAACTAGATTGATGATAGACTAGAAAGATAGATAAATAGATAGATAGGAACAGAAAGAGAAAGAGAGACAGAAAGAGAACATATAACAGAAAAGGAAAGAGAAGAAAATGGAAAGTACAAGCTATGGGAGCTCAAGGGAGAAATTTCCAATGGCCACCAGAAGGAAGCTGTGGTTTAGGATCCAGAAGAGATTTAAAAACACAGAGTTTAGGGCCAGCCCTGGTGGCCTAGTGGTTAAGTTCGGCATGCTCCCCTTCAGAGGCCTAGGTTCGATTCCCAGGCATGGACTTACACCAATGGTCTGTTAACAGCCATGCTGTGACTGACAGAGGCTCACATTAAAAAATAAAAGAGGAGGACTGGCAATGAATGTTAGCTCAGGGAGGATCTTCCTCAGCAAAAAAAAAAAAAAAAAAGACAGTTTAGACATGACGTGATGAGAACTGCTCTTTTAAAAGAGGCTAGATGGAGCTAGAAGGAGCAGAAAAAGAGCAAGAAAATTTGCAAAGCAGGGAAGTGTGGAAATATCTAGGGAAAAGGAAATGGTTCCATTTGGTAGGAGCCCAGAATAGGAGGGAACTGCAAGAACAAGATTAGCAACGTAATTCAAGGAAACTTGCATTCCAGAAATGGAAAATTACACACACAACAACAGTATTAGAAACAAATCTTAGATTAAACAGACATTTTATTTCTCCTGCCTATTAAATTTGTAGTGTAACTAATTCTAAACTTTCTACATAAAATAATTAAGATTGTGAAAACAATCACCAAACAAATACTAGGACATTTTTGAAAATAAGAATATATTCTGCTATATAAATTCTCCAGAGCAACAGAAGATTTTCCTCTAGATATTTAGATGATAAATTGAAATAATTTTCTAATCCCACCAAAAAAACACATATCCCAGGCCAGAGCAAATAACAAAGGCTGAATAGAAAAATAAACACATATGCAATAAAAAGAAGAGAGAAATTAATATTGGTCTGGAAACCAAGAAGCTATCTGAAGAATTTCTGGTTTATGCTGTATTTCACCCTGTTTTGAAAATTGGAAGAAATAATACTGTAGCATCCAAAGCTGTGCAGATATATTTTTATTACAGCTTCATTTGTTTTGCCACCAAAGCCAGAGCAAAGAAACAATAAACCGTTCGGTACAATCCTATTCTCTGGAAGGGTGTGTAAATGGAGCTATAAAAAATACCCTGAAAGCTGATACTTGGCAGCCATTCAATATCCCTCCATTTCTGAAATTAAATGGCATGGCCTCTCCAAGAACGGGAGATAAGGGTACAATGGAAAGGCTGCTGCATTATTCTTGCAACAATAAGCCAGATGGTTTTAAAAGTCAAATGTTCCAGACGTAAGTCACTGCTATAATGAATTACTTTGGGATCTGCAAAATGGAACCTGAGCTGTCCACACTACTGGGATATGTTCCACTGCACCATCAATCTGAGAGTAAAATACCAGCTCCTTCAACGTTTTACCTTAAAGAAAAATCATGATGGCAAAGGCCCTAACTAGCATGTTTAGAAAAAGCATAATGTAATCCTCAGCATGCACAGGGAGTACAGAATCCCAAATCATGCGTAAGAAAACCTTTCCATTCAAGGAGGTGGGACCTTTAGACCAATAACAGGTGTATACAAAATTAATTCTTCCAAATAAAGTGAAAGTTATGGAAGCAGCACAGTTTTAATGAAGCACAGATTCTAGGACTAAAGTAGATTTAGTGCAGATACGGGGCCTATGAAACCCAGGCAATCCCGAACATCTCATTAAAAGATTCTGATCCTTCCCACTACCATAGCTGCTACCCCGATGCCTCATTCGATGCTCCCATAACTCTAGTGTAGGAGATCCTGAGCTGCCAAAGTTCCTATGGCCCGTTGGGAAACAAAGAGCAATGGCCTTTCCTGTAATATTTTTAGAACTCTGCCAAAGTTGAAAATGGCAAGGGGCTAAGAGATACGGTTCTTAACATTTATGTATTAGTCAGGTTCTCCAGAGGAAAAGAGCCAATAAGACATATAGACGTATAAGAGGAGATTTATTATGGGAATGGCTCATGCGATTATGAAGGCTGAGGTATACTGCGATATGCTATCTGCAAGTTGGAGAACCAGGAAAGCTGATGGTACAATTCAGTCCCAGTCCGAAGGCCTGAGGACCAGGGGAGCTGGTGCTATAACTGCCAGTCCGAGGCTGAAGGCCTGAGAACCCTCCTCCCTCTAGCAAGAGGTAGGGAGCTCCCACTCCAAGACCAGCTCCAGGTCTCTCCACCTGAGAGCCAGGATCAAGAAGAAAAAGTGGAAGAAACTCCTTGCCTCTTCCAATCCATGGCCTACCTTATATCTCGTGCCGCTTTTAGGATAATTGCCACTGGGAATGTCCAGTTCCTTCAGGGAAAAACCCATCACCATCTACAACGGTAGGGTCATGCCCTCATGGCTTTAGAAATCAATCACAAAATAGTAAGACTTGAGAGCATGTTTCTAGGTAGGAATTATTGGCTTATTGTATCTCATTTATGATCAATTATTTATACTCCATTAACTACATTTTAGTCAGATATCTCCCTGAAGGCATGTGAGCTGGCTTTCATATCAGCCATTAGTTTAACAAAGGTCCATCAAGTATCTGTTAGGAACGAGGCCCTCCCTGACATGCTGAGGAATGGGGGTGGAGAACTCCATGAGAAGTGTCCCTGCCCTCAAAACACGCATAATTTCATAGGAAAATAAGACCTGTGCACGGAAAGACGCAGGAAAATAAGGGAGAACATAGTGGGAAGTAAAGGAAAGCATGGGCAAACAGTAACCTTGCAAAGAGGGATAATCGGTCCCCGAAGACGTCACACAAAGCCTTCTAAAGTTAACAGCACCTAGAAAGTCCTTAGGGCTCATCTTTGGTTTTGGATAGATCTGAAAGAAACAAGAAAGCCCGAATTTTTTCTTTTCTTTTTCTCCTTGAAGTTCAAGAAGGGATAGATAACAGGAGGAGGTGTAGGAGAGAAGCTCTGAAAAACCTTCATAAAAAGGCCTTGGACAACTCTCTGCGAACCAGTTGATGCCTCTTCCTTGGCCAAATTTGACTTGAATATGTGGGGGGCATGCAGATTAACTACCCAGTAGAGTTTATGGAAATAGCAGAGTAAAAATTATCTTTTCATTTGCTGTTAGAGTAAATTCCGTCTGATCATCATTGAAGGAGAACAGAGAATTCCTTCAGGACATTTCTCCAGGTCTCCCTTCCATCCTGTTCTTTCTCCTCTATTCTTTAAATTAACACTAAATAAACATATTTTGAGAGTAATAGGAGACTTTACGAAATCATTCCACTTCAAATGTTTGAACATCTATGATAGAAATGGTTAGTTTTCCATTCCTTGACCTGATTGACCTTGACATATCAAAGTATAGGATAAACACAAGAACTAAAAAGCTTCAGGACTGTAAGGATGATTCTTCCTATCTCCTCCACGGAGCCATCATGCTAAAAGGGATCCTTAGTGATTTGATCTTTCCATGTATGACATACTAACAGCGCTTGGGCATTGTTGTACAAAGGAGCCCTGGACTACAGCTGCGCCCTGTATTTGCTTTACTTCTTGCTTGTACAATATCATGCCTCCACAGCTACAATGGAAGCTTCTCGAGGGCTCAATAACTTGCATTTTGTGTTTTCCTCAATATATGGAATGGCACTGAGCAAAATTATGATAAACATTTACTGTGCATATTTTATTGACTTATTAGCTAAAATGTGTACTGACAAGTTGTGGGATTTTTTTAATCAAAATAAGATTTTGGAAGTTTACTTATATTATCCTTTTAAATGTATTTTATCTTAATGGGTGTGATTTTTTTTAGCTCATCACATCATTTGCCTATATTTTTTAGCCACATTACCATTCTTCATCATCTACTTGTCCCTCTCTTCCTAAATACTTAATGCTTTATGAACTAAAACAACTTTATTTTGGAGAAAAAACATCTTCAGAGTCTGTTTCTGCCCAAATCTTAGTCTTAAAGAACTTAGTCTTTTAGAATACTGCCTTAGTCCATATGAGCTGCTTTTGAAAAATACCATGGACTGGGTAGCTTAAAACAACAGAAATTTATTTCTCACAGTTCTGGAGGCTTGGGAAGTCCAAGATCAAAATGTCAGCAGATTCTGTGTCTTGAGAGAGCCTGTCTTCTGGTTCATAAATAGTGCCTTCTCTCTCACTGTGTCCTTGGGTGGTGGAAGGGACAAGGGAGCTCTCTAAGACCTCCTTTATAAGGGCACTAATGCCACTCATAAGCACTCTGTCCTCATGATCTAATCACCTCCTGAAGACCCTCATCTCCTAATACAATCACCTTGAGGAATAGAATTTCAACATATGAATTTTGAGGGGGGCGGGGGACGTAAACATTCAGGCCATAGCAAATATGAGTAACCACTACCGCTCTTAATTTGTTCATTAGCCTCTTACATAGCATTCTTTCAAAGAGTGCAAACCATAAGCCAACTAATTAATTCTACAAGACTGAGAAAATTAGCGTAAGAATAAGCCTCATTGATAAGCTGTAAGTTTGGGGGTTATCACTTGAATCCTCTGTGTCCATCAAAACATCCTTCTTTCCTTCCAACTTTCTAGCAGCACGAGGAATAAGGGGATATAATATACAAAGAAAAATCAGAAGCTGGAAGAACTTAACATTTCAAACTATTAGTTTGTTTTCTATTAGTACCCATAGTGTCCCAACCAGAGAATATAAGGGTAGCCAGCTAGCTGGGTGATAGAAATATCAGGAAACAGAAGAAGGTTCAAACCAGTTGGCCAGAATTCCATGGAAACAGAAAAGTTGTCAAGAGCAAGAGCAATGACTGACTCTATCATTGTTCCTATCTGGAAACTTCACAAGACAGAAATGCCTGTTATACTGGAAGGAACCTGGAGAATGGAAGGTTGGTGGAGATATGGAGATGCCATTAGAAAGAGGAAAAAGCCCATAAGAATCCCCTTAGGTCAATTTCTCACTCTAGTTGAAAGCATCAAGAGTAGGCTGAGCATGGGGCGTATACACCTAAGATTACTAAAATCCACCTGGCTCCTCCTTGACACATTGTGGCAAAGAATTGAAGCCTACCTTCCAAAGACCACTAAAGCACTGACCTTAGATTTTTGTCTATTGATATGGCAGCTCAATGACCTTGCCTACTTTGGAAATACAAAGAAATAGTCATCTTGGGTAGCCATGTATAAGTCAGAATTCAGGATATTTGGATCTTATACATGGCCCTAATTCTGAAAATTAGTAAGATGATGAGTTACTGTATTTCAGTTTGCCCATACAAAACTCGAGGAACGTATTGACACTCTCATCTTTATGCAAGAAGCTGACTCCTTGCATATGAAGACTCATTAGACCAGAGATTTGATGCACTTTGACTTCAAGAAAAATGATGCCCCATGTGAAAAAGAGTCTCAAATACTCAGCAGAACATCTCTGCTTAGGCCTCTGTCACCAAATTCTAAAGATTCCAGGCCCTATAAAATGAGCCATTAAAAGGAATATGTACCCAAAAAAGGCCATTCTGGGTAAACTTATTTCTATTCATCTCCATGACTTTAAGAGCAATCTGTCAAAAACAATTTAACTTCCTGAGGAAACTTCCCAAAAAACCTTTGTTCCCCAAAGCTGTAATATCTTAATTTTACCTTGGCCTCCACTTGCCAAAACCATAAATTGTAGAATATCTCCATTAAAACTAATGCCAAAGTACAAGTCTCTCCTCTGGCCATCATCTGGGAGATGGCTCCTATTCAAGCTCTTATTAGCTATGTGGAAAGAGGAGAATATTTTATGAGGGTCTGGGCAATTAAAAGTCAAAAGAGAAATCATTTCTGAAAGTCCCTGAGCTGATAGTTTTGGCCCTAGCTCTGCTGCGTTGGAAAGCTGAGTGTCCCTGTTCCTACAGTGACAGAACCATCAGCACCAGCACGCCTGGGAGCAGCTCATCTGCTGATGAAGTCAGCATGAACTAACGTGAAGCCTCAAGGCTGAGACCAACAAAACCTGTTGAGTTTTTTCAGCAAGAAGGAGTTAGAGTTTGAGCTTGTCACCTCACATCCTAGGTAGATGATCCCAGGAATGTTTCTTTGAACATGGCCTTGAGATATCATGAAAAACATACAATCACACTGCGGAGAGGGGCCGCAGAGCCCAAATCCAACCCCCTTGTGCTTGAACCTCTGCTAAAACGTGCTGAAAAAGAATGGTCTTGAAGCTTATGCCTGAAGGCCTCCACACCTCCTCACCCCCTCAAAAGCTTAAATACATATTTGTTTGTTTTGGTTTGCTCATGAAGGAGCTTTGTAGGAAGCAAGATACTAGACAGTATGTAGATTTTAGGATTAGGCGAACTGGGGTTTGATTCCTAACCTTAGCATAATTATTTATCTTCACGTTTAACCATTATGACCTTTTATCTTAGAAGTTTGATAATAATTTTAAGTGCCTGAGAGCATTCAGGAAAACACTATTTCTCTCGAATTTGCTCTAACAAAATGCAGGATGGCTTTGCGGGACGAGAACATCTGTACGTGTCCAACAACTAATTTACATAAATCTAGGGTTTTTGAAGTTTGCCCCAGGACATCAAAGATGCTGGCCATGGCCTATTGGAAATATCAAAGTACGAGACAAGACCATTGAACAAGAAGAGGTCAGAAACTTCTCAGGACTGCTGCAGATTTTTTCAGGAACAAACTCATTTCTGACAGGTTTCTTCTGTGTCACCCACTGCCACCCGTGCATACAAATACAAATGATCACATATTTTTTGTGGTGGTGAAAGAATCAGAAGGCAACTTGAAAAGATATTGTGGGGTTTGGAGCTTATGAAATCTTTGAGAAGACTTGTCTCAGTGTCAGCTGTGGCCTGGTAATTACCTGATTCACAGATGGGCCTATAAAATCTGCCCTGTGATCCTCCTGGAAAATGCCCTCTGTCTTCATTATGTTAACCCAGCCATGGGTTGGTTCTCTTAACCATGTCTCCACCTCTTAGGGATGTTATGAGGATTTTAATGAGAAAATTGTATATAAAAGTACTTACCAGTGCTTCAATCATATTAGGTGGTCAATGATTGGTTATTTCTTTTCTTCCAGATGTTGAACTCTAAAGATTATTGTTGAGCAAATTTTAAATTACAATGGCTCCTTATAGTTTGTTGTAGATGCAGGTATGTTAAATCTATGCTATTCTGAGTTTATGGACAATTTGACATTTCTACTTATTTCATCATCATAAAAAGCAACAGATATACTCATCATATCCCTAAATCTTACATCATCCCCAAAGTTCACAGCTCAGGAATGGGTTTAGTCTCAACAGTGAGCATCTGGTAGGTTTATATGGTAGAAGGCCTTCAACTGCAAGGAACAGAATATCAAACTCAAAATAGCCTAACACAAGGAAAATTAATGCATATAATAGGAAGTCCTTGGAAAGAATTGTTCCATAATTTTAGAGAGTTGCTGAGTTGATAGTTTTATTATTTCAGCAACTTCATCAAGGGCCCATGCTCTTTCCATCATTCTGTTTAGACGTCCTCAGCATCTCTGCTTTATCCCTAGACTAGCTGCCCTCAGGGCCGCTGGATGGCCTGCACAGTTTGAGGAGTCACATTTAGGAACAAAAACATCTTTTGCTTATACCTTTTTAAGGCAAGGAACCCCTCTCAAAAGTTGCCAGCAGACACATCTCTTATCTCTTTGGCCAGGACTGAATCTCGTGAATATCCCTAATCCAATTATCTCCTAGAGACACGGAATTACCATGATAATTTAGATGAATGAGACTGTACCTCATAGTTGGAGATAAAGTCACCTCCCCCAAGCTGCAACTGCGTGGAGGAAGCAGCTGCACAAACTTGGAGATCTGTAGACAGGAGGAAAGGGGAACAAATAGTGAGCACACAACCAGCAGTGTCCCCTACACTAGTTCAGAAAAAAGAAGTGTTTTTACTTTTTAAATTTTTGACCAAATGGATTCATTCATATCATCTAAAAAATCAAATCAAGTGGAGAGAGAGATTAAAATGAAAAAGAAAATTCCTTTGCCCCATGTCTTCCCAATTCTGGTTTTTCTTACAGGGGTAACACTATTTAACCTTTAAAACTATTTGTAAAATTATGTTTCTGACGACTACCTTCAGCCTTTAAATGATAGGTTTTCCTATTATATTTCTTGATTCATTAATTTGAGATATCATCTATTGACTTCCTATTCTGACATGAGATTTAATTCGCTTATATCATACCAGGCGTTCTCTTCCCATTCCTGCCAAGATGAGTCTTTCTCACTGTTCTTACTTTTAATTACTGTTGTAACTTTAAATAAACATTCACCATTGTATTTCTTTTTGTAGCGACTATAGATAACATCTCTTGCCCTTTAAACTGTCAAGGTCAGTAACACTTGATTCTTTTCTGAGGCTGTAACTGTCTTCTGTGCTTTAGGCTATAGTTTGATTACGAAAGCAGAACATCAGTTAATGATGTTTTGCTTGCTATTCTTCTGTTGGTGCTGTTCACTGCAGGGCCGAGTAGTTGGTTATGACTGGTTTTGCTTTTTTGTATAGCTTTTTAGATTTTTTTTAAATTTTAAATTGTCTTATTTTCCCATGTTGCTTGCCTTTATTACATTCTTAAGTAGTTCTTTTTACTCAGGATAATATCAAGTCTACGACATGTAATTTTTTTTGCCAGATGCTTGCCTCGTAGAGCCTCTGTTCTGACTTTGTCTGGACAGCCATTCTCCAGGCCTGTTGCAAAGCTGCCATCCTGGGACTCCTGCCCTTCTCACTGCCCTGGATCGCCTTTCCTGGGATTCCATGTCTTCCACATACTTAGATACTCTCCCCATTTTGCTAAAGTAAATCCTCAAGTAATGTCCTAAGGAAGTTTGTCTGGGAAGTAAGCTCCCTTAGTTTTTGTAAATGGCTTTATTCTTCACTCATCCAGATTGAGAGTTTGACTTGGTACAAAAAAAAATCTTTGAAAATAATTATCCCTTAAAACTTTGAAAGCGCTTCTCCATTTCCTTTTAGTATCCAGTAGGCAGATGTGAAATTAATATTAGGCTGATTCTCATTCTTTAGTATGCAGCCCAGTAGCACTCTCTGAAAACTTCTAGAATCTTTCCTTTAGTCTGGCACTCTAAAATGTCACGGGGATAGTCTAGGTGTAGGCCTTTGTAATTCATAGTGCTCCACACTCCCCACAAGGCCCTTGCAAGCTGAAGACATTTATACTTGAGCTGTTGAAATTTATCTTTTGTGTTCATTCTATAATTTTCTTTTATCTATTTTCTCTGTATCTCCTGTTAGTCAACTGTTCACTCTGTCTCTCATCTTTTCATTTATCTTTTCTCTCTACCTGTCTTTTTTTTCTGTAGCTAGTAAAATTTCCTATAACTTATATTCCAACTGCATAATTATATATTCTTAATAATGTTTTTAATTCCAAAAAACTAATTCTTATTCTCTAATTTGATAATTTTTCAAGGCTCATTTTCTTAGATGTCTCTGAAAGCACCGAATTATTTTACAGATCACTTCTACACCTCAGTTGAACTAAATAGAGAAATTAAAAAGTAATTTAACAAAAAATAATTAACAACAGGCAGTAAATTACACTCAAATGGTACAACCAAGTTCTACCACACTCCAGAGGAGGCAAAGATCACTTCCAGCTTCAGTATTCTAAAGGCTTTTCTCCAAGAGATAAAGTTTCAGCTGGCCCTCAAAGACAGTGGGGATTTCAACAGGCAGGAAGAAACAGGGAGTCAACAAAATATGTCCATAGAAAGATGAGAAAACCCAAAGCAGTTTAAAAGGCATCAAGAGATGGATGTGACCTGAGTGTGAGCTTCATGAGTAGGAGAGTGGGGAAGAAGGGCAGGAAAGTGCCAGAGAGTACTCTAAGTTCCAGGCTTATCTCAAATGGTCAAGAGCTTTGATGACAGGCTGACTTGAGTCTGGTTTCTAGGCCTACAAAATCAAGCTACATGACCTTGGGCAATTACTTAACCCCTAAAATCCTCCCTTCCACATTTATAAAATGGGGATAATAGACCTGAATCACTGGTCTGTGAATCCTGACCGCAGATGAAGTGAAGTGATACTTGTAAAACCCCTGAAAGCACAGTGCTTCTGCATGCTGGCCTCTCCTTCCTGTGACACTTCCTATTAGGTGTTCATTTTAATAAGGAATGGGTTAGTGCACATGCTTTCTGATCAAAGTTGGGATCTGGCATTACCAGCTAAGAGAAATAGCTAAGACCAGTCACCCACTTTTGGTAGATGAATTTTTAAAATAGGTTAAAAATTCCGTATTAACTAAAAAGGTTTATTCAGCTCAAAGAACATCTTAGCCAACTTCCCAACTCTCTCTCAAAAGAGGTGAGCAAAGAGCATGAAATTCCATTCCCATTTAATACTCAAATATTAAAAATAAGAAGTATATAATGTAGTAGAACTAATTTGCACAGAAACATTGGAAAAGCTGCTAACTAATTAGCTGCATAACTTTCTAGATTTCAATTTTTTCATCAGTAGAACAAAGTGAATAAATTTGTTCTACCAAGGTGTCATGATTGTTATGAAAACTAAAATATGGTAATGTAAGTGAAAATGCCTTCAAAAGTTACATGTACTATATTAAAAACCCACCTGGTGCATTGAGTCATAATCTGTGGAGTTAAACATTCACTCAGAGCCATTCTACATATTGGTGTTATACGTAGCCCTCTTTGTACTCTACTTCCAACAATTCATATAGACATGCTGCCTATAATCTTTTCTTGCATTTCAAAGTAGCTCCAGGCATATGTCTTTGCAATAGGCACTGAACCTCTTTCACATAGTTTCTTTCTGATTAATATTGTTTGCCACTATCAATAGACTGTAGGATAGTATTTGCAGGCTTATAAGCCAGTGAGATCACATGGAAAGCTAGCTGATATAATGAGCAATTCACAGGCTTTAGAATTAGGCAGAATGATTATTTTTCTTTTTTTTATGAGGAAGATTCGCCCTGAGCTAACATCCATTGCCAATCTTCCTCTTTTTGCCTGAGGAGGATTGTGACTGAGCTAACATCTGTACCAATCTTCCTCTATTTTATGTGGGATGCTACGACAGCATGGCCTGATGAGCAGTGCTAGGAATCTGAACCCATGAACCCCAGGCCACTGAAGCAGAGCGTGTGAACCCAACCACTACTCCACTGGCGGCCCCAGGCAGAATGACTTTTCATCTCTGATTTGGCAGCACTTATCAGCTATGTGTCATTGAGTGATTAAACCTCTCTGAACATTTCTGTGTACAGTAGTCCCCCCTTATCCACAGGGAATACATTCCAAGACCCATAGTGGATGCCTGAAACCATGGATCATCCTGAACCCTATATATACTGTATTTTTTCCTATACATACATACCTATGATAAAGTTTAATTTATAAGCTAAGCACAATAAGAGATTAGTAAAAATAACTAGTAATAAAATAGAACAATTATAACAATCTACTGTAATAAAAGTTACCGTAGATCCTAGCAACCTCAGCATATGATTATTTTTCTTTCCTTATTAAGTCTAGAACTTTCACCTTTTCACTTAAAGGAAGCATTTTACAGCCTCTCTTTGGCATCCGAATTGCCAGCGTAACAACTCTTGCTCTTTGGGGTCATTATTAAGTAAAATAAGGGTTACTTGAACACAAGCACTTCAATACCACACAATGGATCTGATAACTGAGACTACTACTAAGTGACTAACAGGCAGGTAGTGTACACAGCATGGATACGCTGGACAAAGGGGTGAGTCACATCCCCAGTCGTCAGGACAGAGCCAGACAGCATGAGATTTGATCACGTTACTCAGAACAGTGTGCAATTTAAAATTTATGAGTTTATTTCTGGAATTTTCCATTTAATATTTTTGGACTGTGATTGACCACGGGTAACTAAAAGCATGGAAAGTGAAACCACACATAAGGGGGGAAATTTGTAAAATGGGAAAATATGTTTCTTACAAGCTGTAAAATCTAGCACCTAATGAGTGCTAAACGTTCTATTCCTTCTCTCTCCTGAGCGTATAAACTGAGAATTCAGTTCTACTTTACATATACTGTTATCAACGTTAATTTATAAGTCCTGTGCTGCTGCAAATAATGCTACCCACTAATGTGTGAGGATGCTGATGAACAAGGAAGAAGGAAGAGCACGTTCCTAAAGCAACTCGAATCGGACTTGGTTGCCCCGGATCTTAGTCCTGTACGTTTTTATATGCTCTTAGCAGTATGTATGCTTTCTGGTATCCAATCCAAAGTCAGCTGGATATAAAACTCAGAACCCAAGGCTGCTGCTAACGTTATCATATCACTTTTTATTTTTATCTCACTAACCACGCCTAAGTTGGATGAAGTAAATGCATTTGAAGTCTAAGTAGGTGTCTATGCTGAATTTTGCACTGAATTTATAAATAGATTAAGCATGAATTTCAATAAGGTTCCATGTACTTTTGCCCTTTCTTCACTGTTTTAGAATTAAGGTTATCTCCTGAATAATGAGGTAATGTCAGGAGAAAACACTTTGCCTTTTACATGATTAAGGTAAAATATCTGGCTCATCATCACAAAAATGATATCATTTTGTCAAATATAAAAAGTGGAAATGGCTTATACAATAAAGTACCATCTAGTGTCTTTGCCAATAACACTAGTTAGATTTCTCCACCAACCAAGTTTTAACCAAATTTTACCTTACCATCATTATTAAAATGATGTTTTGCCATTATATTTATATATAAAATAATAGTTTGCAATATGTTATATAGCAAATAATCCGTCATTTATACATTATGTATACACATAATGAGTACTATTTTCAGCTACAGTAAAGATATCATAAATTTAACCAGCCTATGGAGTCTCACTTCACTTTAATGACCAAGTCATGGTGGTCTAAGCCCCCAGCCTGTTTCACGCAGTGTCGGACCAATTTCATCCTTTCAAAACTGGTTTTTGTTTAAGTTTGTAAGTGGAAATCCTTTTCTCTTATTTAAAATGAAAATGAACCACTGAAGGTCACTGTAATATTTTAGAAGAACTGGAGAATTTACCACTGGGGACCACTGAAATGTTCCTTAAACCAGTTTCATTGTCCAGAGTCTGGCTCTGAGCTGACGCTCCACTCTTCAGCAGGCAACTCTGGTTGCACCAGACAACCTTTTGCTCAGACATCACTACATTTCCCAAGGTTGTAGCTATCAAATTGTAAACAAAACCATGTGTAATTTCACCATACATTCAACGCTATGCTGAGCCCATTCTAGACCAGGTCCTTTTCTGAAGTCTTTCTACTGCTAGCTCTTCATCAAACCTTCCAAGTCCTTCCCACGCTCTTATCCACCCCGGCTCTACATCACCTGAAAAGAAGGGCACTAAAATCACCACAACCTCAGCGCCACAAGAGCAGGAAATTATATGCAGGTTTGGAGACACAAAACTAAATTTAGGATAAAATATCCCAGCTATAAATGTAACCTATGAAAATGTGGATCAATTAAAAAGAACACCCGTTTTGCATTATTTTATAGAATACTCATTTTTTCAGGCTGAATCATCAATGTCTGGAGCATTTCACTGAATTCATGTCTTCTGCAAGAATAAGAGGTGGGAACTTGCTTTTTATTTGCTTAAGTAAAAGGATTCTTTCAAGGGTTGGTTTTGTTCCTCAGATCAGAGGGTCAATCTTCTCCAAAGTTTCCATCTTAGAAGAAATCGCCTAAATATCTTAACTATTTAGGAGGTGGTGGTGGTTGTTGTTTAGATACACATTCTGTCTTCACAACCTGCTGAGTGCCAGTCACTGTGTGCTAAGAATAAATCTGCCCTGATGATTGAAAATGGAGAAACTGAGACCCACAAATGTTAAGTGATTTGTCCTGCCTAATATAATACATTATAGATGGAAATAGAAAGATTATAACTTTATAAAAACTATAGCTTTTACTCCTTTTTTCAAATCCAGTAAGTCTCTGTTTAGTGAGTGAACACATAACCCCTTAAGAATGGTTGACAAAGAAATTGTCAGAAGCAGAATTTTACCTGCTTTATCCCTGTCTTGTAAATCCTCCTCTTTCCTTTTCTGTTTGAAGCGCTCTTGCTTATGCTTCAAATATCTTCTCCTCTGTAAAACCTCCACTGAGTACCTCACACCAGCTGTGTGAAGTTTGTGCCTATTCCAGTGACAGTATTTATATTATCGTGCATTACGTGTGAACTCAGTGAAGACAGAGGTCTTACATTATTCACTTTTATATTTCCATTGTTTATCACAGTGCCTAATACAATGTTAGCCACCTTGTAGAATGGTAAAGAAGAAATAAAAAATGAATAAATATGTGGTGAGAGCATCTTCACGATGACAGAGAAATTGGCTACGTTAATGTCCTTCAAAATATTATGTTCAATATCCTAGAATCACACACACATTTCCATGCCAATGAAGAACATGGGTTGATTCCTCGTTTTCCCCCAAAACAATAGCAAAAGTTGAGAAGACTTATCACGAACAGTTATTTAAAAGTTTAAAACAGTAAAATTCACAGAACTTGGTGACTTTTGAACAAGGGATAAATAACGTAGGGTAGATTAAGAAGATATAGTGTTCCAAGCTGTTGCTTATTTTTTCCTGAGAACTTGATTTTAATTCTAGTTCTCGCGAATGGGTTAGAATTGACCTAGAATGTATCCCTTCACTCAATTTGGTCCTGGGTCCTAGAACCTTATCATGATATCCTTCTACTTTTCCCAAACTGTAGACCCACCTCTAGTTGTCCTTTCTCACTGTGAGATGTATAATATAACTCTCTGAAGCAAGTGAAGTCATACTCATAGTTAGAATATCTGATCACTTCCCTAGTGAAAAAGAAACGTCAGGAAGGTCTTAGGACCAACCACCACAATCAACACCAAAACATCTTCCTCCACAGGTTTGTGAAAAAGACTGAAAATTTCTCTTGAAAGATATATTCTATGGATTTTAAAAAAACATCCATGGTATTATTTGTTAAAATGTAAATAGTCCTGAGACAAGGAACACATTTAGTCGTTGCCAATCATTAACATTGTTAGAGGTTCTCTCTTCCTCCCTCAATTTATGGTTCATTGGCAGCACAGAAGGAGCTGGATTTGGTAAACACTAGTCACCCAGTCTTAGCCTAGGGAGAAGAAAAGAGAGTGATGGGGGAGAGAAGTCCCTGTGCACACAGCAATAGGGGTGATCTTCCTTGGGATAAAATTTGCCCAACAGTAGATGCTTAGAATGAATGCTGGGAGTACCTCTTTTTACAATTCCTACATTGTTGTTTACAGACACATAAGTACTAATGTTCCTGTCTTCCAGTTCATCCATCACACATTCTCCTCTCACTTATAAAAATTATTTTAAGTGAGATATTACATAGATGTTAACTTTTGTATATATACTTTTTTTTTGCTAAGGAAGATTACCCCTGAGCTAACATCTGCTGCCAATCTTCCTCTTTTTGTATGTGAGCCACCACCATAGCATAGCCACTGACAGACAAGTGGTGTAGGTCAGCACCTCGGAACCAAACACAGGCTGCCCAAGTAGAGTGTGATAAACTTTTAACCACTAGGCCACCAGTACTGGCCCTACATGCAATTTTAATGATTTTTTAAATCAGCTATACCATTATGCACTTTCACTAGTAATGTAGGAGGGGACCTGTTGTTCCCCATCTTCACCAACACTTGTTATTGTCTGTATTTTTAATTTTACATTCTAACAAATGTGCAGTGGTATCTGATTGTGGTTTTAATATACATTTCCCTGATGACTAATGATTTAGACCTTCTTTTCATGTGCTTATTAGTCATTCATATATATTCTTTGGTGAAGAGTCTGTTGTTATTTAGCACTGCATTATTGAGTCATAAGAGTTCTGTATGTATTTCAAATGCAAGTACTTTGTTGGATATATACATTTTGACTATTTCCTCCTAGATTTTGGTTTACCCTTTTATTTTCTTAATTATGTCTTGGGAACTTTAATAAAATACAGTTTATCAAACTTTCTTTATATCATTAATTACTTTTTTGTCTTATATAAGAAATTTTTGCTCTTTTGTCATAAATTAGAGATGTGAGTAAATTCTTTGACATTCCTCTGATCAACAGGCTGAACCTGTATTACCCTCCTCTTGAATCTGCACTGGCTCTGAGACCACTTGACCAAGTAAGTAAGGAGTGAGGCTCATTCTTTTCCTATACAGATATCAAATTGTTCCATTACCATTTTTGAAAAACCTATCCATTCCTTCCCACCTATCCCAATTAAATTAAGTTGGTGCTATTGTTGAAAACCAATTGATTGAGTGTGTGTGTGTGTATCTATTTATAGACTCCCTATTTGATTCCATTGATGTGTATGTCTGTGCTTATGCTGATGCCACACTGTCAATTATTGTAATTTTATAGTATGCATAAATGTAAGAAATTATGTCCCATTTTTCAAAATTTTGAGGATTTTTTAGATTTTTACATTTTAATATAAATTGTAGAAAGAGCTTTTGCCTTTCCATAAATTAGCCTGCTGAGATTTTAATTGAGATTGCATTTAAACTTATAGATCAATTTTGGAAGAATGGATATCTTAACAATATTAAGTCTTCCCATTCACGAATAGGATATATAATTCCATATATTGAGGTCAGAAATATTTAATTTCACTCAGAAATATGTAGTTCAGCATAACAGTCTTGAATACCTTTCATTCAACTTATTCCTAATTATTTCATACTTTATGCTATTTTAAATAGATTCCAATTGTTTACTACTAATGTATGGGAAAACAATTGATATTTGTGTACTGATCTTGCATTATGCAAACTTATTAAATTCACTTATTAGATCTTTATAATTGTTTTTAGATATCTTACAATTTTCAATGTCAAAAAAATGTCATCTATAGAGACCCAAGTTGACTTGCTCTTTTACAATTTATGTGCCTTTTATTTCTCCTTCTTGCCTTATTCCAATGGCAAAGACCTCTAGCACAACTTTAAATAAAAATCGTGATAAAATAGTGAAAGATATCCTGCCTTGTTCCAGATCTTAAGAGAAAGCATCAAATTTTTCACCATTAAGTATGGTGTCAGCTGAGGGGTTTTCATGGATGCCCTGTTACAGATTGTGGAATATTTTATCTATTTCTAGCTTTCTAAGCATTTTAATCATGAACAGGTATTGAATATTGTCAAATGCTTTATCTGCATCTATTGATGTGTTATGTTTTCTCTCAATTATTCTGTTAGTATGGTGAATTACACTAGCTTGTTTGGGGATGTTAAGCCAAACACATTCCTACAATGAAATCCACTTTGTCATAGTATGCCACGCTTTTTTTATATTTCTGGATTCAATTTGCTAATAGTTTGTACATTTTTGATCACTGTTCATAAGAGATATTAATGTGTATTTTTTCAATTACTTTATTTGATTTTGATATCAGATTATTGCTAGCCTCATAAAATTAGTTGAGTAGTTTTCTTCCTCCTTTTGTTTTTGAAATAGTGTATGTAAGATTTGCATTATTTCTTCTGTAAAATATTGCTAGTCTTCACCAGTGAGGTCATCTGGTCTGAAGAACTCTTTATGGGAAGACTTATAATTACAAATTCAGTTTCTTTGATTTAAAAAGGATTACCACACATTTTTAGAAAGGAATTGATACACTGATTCTAAAATGTACTGGAAAAGCAAAGGATATAGGATAGCCAATATAATTTTGAAAAAGAAGATCAAAGTTGAAAGACTTGATCTTATTTCAAGATGTGCTATAGAGCCACAGTGTGGTCTTAGTGTAAGAGTAGACAATTCATTCGCAATGGAAGTGATATCACCCCCAAGGGGGTGGAAATTGGTTCTTGGAGGAAAAAATTCTTCTTTTCGTGTAAAAAGCACATAGATACATACATAACAGTATGCACATAAATATATACATAATAAACAGTATACACATAAATATATTTCAGATATTAGAAGTCCAGGAGGGAGAGGGGCAATTAGGAGTAAAAATGTCTAGAAATGCTCCTCAAGGGTATGATAATAAAAGAGGTTGAGAGACATTGAAATAGACAATTAGATAAATAGAACAGAAAAGAAAGTCCTGAAACAGACTCACAGCAGTCAACTGAGTTTTAGTCAAGCTACCAATGAGGAAAGTCTTTTTAATAAACAGTGATGTAACAACAGGATACTCATGAGTATTCATAAGAAAAAAAAACAAACCTCAACTTCTATCTTACTCCACTCAAAAATACATTCACAATGGCTCATGCTTCAAAATATAAAACCTAGAAACCCAAAACTTCTCTAAGAAAACACTATAGAATATCTACCCAAACTTGAGAAAATAAAAACAAAGATTCTTGTAGACCACAAAACTACTAACCAACAAAAGAATATTGATAAATTAAACACCATCTCCTGGGTCCGGCCCGGTGGCTTAGTGGTTAAGTTCACATGTTCTGCTTCGGTGGCCCGGGGTTCGCCAGTTCATATCCCGGGTGTGGACCTGGCACCACTTGGCAAGCCATGCTGTGGTAGGCGTCCCACATATAAAGTAGAGAAAGATGGGCATGGATGTTAGCTCAGGGCCAGTCTTCCCCAGCAAAAAGAGGAGGATTGGCAGCAGATGTTAGCTCAGGGCTAATCTTCCTCAAAAATAAATAAATTTAAAAAATATATATATATATCCTTTAAACACCATCTCCTCAAAAGACACTGTTAAGAAAATGAATAAAGAAGCCACAGACTGGGAAAAATGTCTGCAACATACATTTAAAAAAAGTGTTAATTATGGTAATTTGCCTCCTTCAAGGAATTTTTCCAATTTCATCTAAATTTCAGATTCATTGGTGTGAAGTAATTCATAATATTCCCTTATTTCTATTTCAATTCCATAGTATATCTAATGATGTTCTCTCAATCATTCCTGGCAATGATAATTTGTATTTTCTCTTCCTTTCTTGATTAGTCTAGCTTGAGGTTTATCAATAAAAATGATATTTTCAAAGAAATGTTGCTTTCATTTATTTTCTTTATTGTTTATTCACTTTCTGTTTCATTGATTTCTGCCCTTATCTTTATTATTTCCTTCCTTCCACTTATTTTGGATTAATTTTGCTCTTCCTTTCTGGGTTCTTAAGATAGAACCTTAGATCATTGTTTTATGACCTTTCCTCTTTTCTAATATAAGTTTTTAACTTTCCTCTTAGCATTTTTTAAAAAATTAAATAGACTTTACTTTTTACAACATATTTAGGTTTACAAAAATATGAGCAGAAGATATAAAGTTACAATAGCCCTTCACTTCCCCCCATTTTCTCCCACTATTAACATCTTCCATTAATGTGGTACATTTGTTAAAACTGATGAGCCAATATTGATATATTAGTCATTAAAGTCCATAGTTTACATTAGGGCTCACTCTTATTGTTGTACATTCAATGGGTTTTCACAAATGTGCAATGACATGTATCCACTATCAGAGTATCATAGAGAATAGTTTCCCTGCCCTACAAATCCCCCGTGTTCCACTATTCATCCCTCCCTTCCGTCCTCACTTTCCAAGCCCCTGGTAACCACTGACCTTTTTACTATCTCTATAGTTTTGCCTTTTCCAGAATGACAAATAGTTGTAATGATGTAGTAAGTAGCCTTTTCATATTGGCTTCTTTCACTTGGGAAATTGCATTTAAGTTTGTTCCACGTCCTCTGGCGTCTTGATAACATTTCTTTTTATCACTGAATAATATTCCCTTATGTACCACAGTTTGTTTATCCATTCACCTACTGAAGGATGTGTTGAGTGCTTCCGAGTTTTGGTTATTATGAATAAGCTGCTATAAACATTCATGTACAGGTCTTTGAGTGGACATGAGTTTTTAAATTCCTTTGAATAGATACCAGGGAGCACAATTGCTGGATCATATGGTAGCAGTATGTTTAATTCTCTAAGTACCTACCAAACTGTCTTTCAAAGTGGCTGTACCATCTTGCATTCCCACTGCCGAATGAATGAAAGTTCCTGTTGCTCCACATCCTCACAGCATTTAGTGTTGTCAGTGTTCTGGAGTTTAGCCATTCTAATAGGCATGCAGTGGCATCTCATTGTTTTAATTTGAAATTTCCTAATGACATATGATTATTTGCCATCTAATACCACCTTTGGTAAGATGTCTATTCAGGTCTTTTTGCCCACTTTTTAAAATTGGGTTGGTTTCTTACTGCTGAATTTTAAGAGTTTCTTTTTGTTTATTTTGTATACCAATTTTTTATCAAATATATGTTTTGCAAATATTTTTTTCCCAGTCTGCAGCTTGTCTCATTCTCTTGACATTATCTTTCACAGAGCAGATGGTTTTAACTTTAATGAAGTCCAACTTACCAATTTTGTTCTTTCGTGGATCACTCTTTTGGTGTTGTATCTAAAAAGGCATCTCCTAACCCAAGATCGTCTACAATTTTTTCTGTTACCTTCTAGGAACTTTTTAGTTTAATGTTTTACAATTAGAGCAAGGATCCACTTAATTTTTGGGAAAGGTATAAGATCTGTGCCTAGAAACATTTTTTTTTACATGTGGATTTCCAGTTGTTCCAGCAGCTCTTAGCACTTTTTAAGTGTTTCCCACAAATTTGATGTATGTTTTCATTGTAATTCAGTACAAAATATTTTGTAATATTTTGACCTGTGGGTTATTCTAAAGTTATTTAATTTCCAAATATTTGGAGTTTTTCCAGATATAATTTCATTAATGAATCCCAACTTAATTCTTTTGTAATGAGAGAACATGCTTTATAGGATATCACCTTTTAAAAATTTGTTGACACGTGTTTTATGGGCCACCATATGTTTCATCTTTGTGAATGCTTTAGGTGCACTTGCAAAGGAAATGTACTTTTCTATTGTTGAGTTTAGTATTCTATAAATGTCAATTAGGTTGTGTCTATATAATGGTCAAGTCTCCCTTGGATATGAATTTTCTACCCACTCATTATATCAACTGCTTAAGAGGAGAGGTGAAATCTCCAACTGTAATTGTGGGTTTGTCTATTCTGCTTTCAGCAGTATCAGATTTTGTTTCATCTCTCTGAAGCTCTTATCAGTAACATACACTTTTAGGATCTTTATGTCTTATTGATTGTGATCTTTCTATGCAACAATATTCCTTGTTCTGAAGTCTACATTGTCTGGATTAATATATCCACTCCAACTCTCTTTATATTGCTGTTTGCATGACGTATCTTTCCCTAGGCTTTTATTTTTCACTTATTTGTAGAATTATAAACAGGGTTTCTTACAGACAGCCTATTGTTGAGTTTTGCTTTTTCTACTTGGTCTGATAAACTCTGCCTTTTAATTTGCATGTTTAGACCATTTATATTTAATGTAGCTATTTGTGTGGTTGGACTTAAGTCCACCAACTTGCAATTTGTTTTCTATTCATCTCATTTGTTCTTTTTATTTCTTTCCCCACCTCCATTTAGATTAAATTAGTATTTTATTTTTAGTAATCTTTTTTATCTCCTTTACTCGTTTATTATCTATACCACTTTGCTTATTTTTTAGTGGTTGCTCTAGAGTGTACAACAAGCATCATTAATTTCTCCTTGCCTATCTTCAAGTCAATTTACACTGCTTTATATATAAAGTAAAAACATTACAACAAAATACCTTCATTTCCCCTCTCGTCTTTTGTATTATTGCTGTCATACATTTTACTTCTATTTAAGTTAAAATTCTAAAAATGCATTGCTATTATTGTTATTTTAAGAGGTCAATTATATTTTTTAAGTTAAACAATAAAAATATATTTACAATTAATAATATGATCAGCATTTGCATTGGTTGTCATTTTTTTGTGGCGATCTGAGTTGCCATCTGGTTTCACATTCTATCATCCTGAAGAACTTGTTGGAACATTTTTTTGGTGCCAATTTTCTCAACCTTTTGTCTGAAAAAAATGTTTTTATTTTACCTTCATTTTTGAAGGATATTTTCACTTAGTATACAGCTTTAAGTTGACAGTTTTTCTTTTAGCACTTTAAACATAAAGTTCCATTATCTTCAGACTTGCATTTTTTCTGAAAAGAAATTTTTATTGCCCTTATCATTATTACCTGGAATGTAATGTAAAAAAAGTTTCCCTGCCTCCTTCTCAGATTTTTGCTTCATAGCTGGTTTCCACAGTTTGATTATGATGTGCCTTTGCATGGTCTTCTTTGTGTCTATCCTGCTTAGGAGACAGTAAGAGTGACGAACCTGTAGTTTTTCATAACACTTGGGAAAATGTCATCCACTAATTCTTCAAATATTTTTCCTGATTCCTGACCAATTCTTCTCCAAGACTATCATAACATGATTGATGTACAATTTGATATCGTTTCATAGTTCAATGAGTCTCTTTTAATTTTTTCAGCCTTTTATTGTCTCTATGTTTCAGTTTGAGTAATTTTATTGCACTGCCTTCAAATGCTCTGATTTTTTTTCTTTTTCAGTGCCTAATCTGCTGTAAGCCAATCTAGTGAAGTTTTAATTTCAGATGTTGCATTTTTCAAGTCTATAAATATTTTTATACCCTTCTTTTCTCTCCTTATTATGTTTATGTTTTTCTTTAAATCCTTGAACGTTTTTATATTAGCTATTTTAAAGCCCCTTGTCTGCTATTCTCATTTCTAAAATTTCTAAGTCTATTTTGATTGCCTAATTTTTCTCCTGGTTATTGGCCACAATTCTTGCATATCTGGTATCTTTTATTTAGATGCTGGAATTTGTAAATGTTACTTAATTGAGCATCTAGACTTTGGTGTCTCCATTTAAAAAATGTCACTTTTTGTTTGGTCAGGCAGTTAAGGTGCATGTGGGCCTGCTTGACCCACTGAGTTTTTTTTAAGGTTTTTTAGGGTGTACCTAGAATAGCCTTTACAATGAGTTTAACTCCACTACTAAGGCATGATCCTTCTGAGCCGGCCACAGAATACCTTGAGTGTTCCCTGAAGTATCTCCATTATGGCTCATCAGAACTTGAGCGTACTCTCCCACTTCATGAGGTCATAGAATCTCAGCCTACCTATGCACACCTTAGTGCTCAGCCAAAGTCTCAATAGGATCTTTATACAGATTTCTGGAGGTCTTTCTTTGCATAACTCTTACCTCCCCAGTATTCTTTCCCACATATTCTAACTGCCTCAGGCTCCCCAAACTCTAATCTCTGTCTTCTCAACACTGGAATATTACCTTCCTCTACTTGAGTTCTCTTTCCCCACACCACAGTTAGAAAGTGTTCCTAAGCAGAAAGTCAGGGTGATCTTCATGTTCAACTTGTTTTTCACTCTTCTCTCAAGGGTCTCAGTCTTGTGCTGCGTGCTGTCCAATGTCTAAATAGTTCACGTATATGCTCAGTTTTCTAGTTTATGACAGGAGGGAAAGACTGATACAATTATTCCATCATGCTGGAAACTGATTTTTGTGATTTTTAAAAATATCCTTTAATCATTATTTTTTTTAAATTTGCATACAAAGAAGAAATGTGACTCATCTGTAATCTTACTACTTTGATATATCCACTGTCATTATCACATATAGTCTGTTATCTATAAATATGTATAATTTTTACACTATTAAACTTAGACTGTACATACTGTATCTATCTTTTTTCACTAAACTCCACATTTTCTCATGATATTATTCTTCATATCCATGGTTTTTAATCCCTTTATCTTATAACATCATACAAACGTAAGTTCCAGGACATGTGTAATTTGTGGATATTTTTGACCTCAACTATTATCGCAAGGTCTCTCCTCTTTCCTCACTTTTATTCTCCTCAAGGAAGATTCAGAAATGAGAAAAAGAAAGTTAATGTCCCTTAGGAGAGTAAACTGCTCTAGTCAAAAATACAAATTAAGGCTATATTTTTCTAGCAATGAAGTTTCAAAGGGACAAAATTCAATTGTGAATATTCAACTGTTCAACTGAAAGGGACCATTGCTATTTTCACTCTCTTCTTTGTTTGAAGCCATCTTGGTCCAGGTAGAGCTTCTTCTGAAATGGTAAAAGATCCAGTCTCTCAAGGCAACTAAGTCTCTGTTTTTTCCAAGTAGAATTCATGCCTGGAAAATTTACACAAGACTCTAAATATCTGAAGGAGGTAGCCTAAGTAGATAGTAAGTCTAGAGGTTGTTACTGGGAAGAAAACATTAACTCTCTTTTTTGCTGTCTTGCAGGCTCATTTCATCTGGTGTAGTAAGTATGGCTGTTTGACTCCCTGAAGTGGTAAGGTCTGAAAATACCCGGAGGAAAAGACCAAGAATACTACTTTGCCCTTCTAGGTCATTCAAGCTGGCCTGATAAACTACAAGGTTTCTCTATAGTCCCAGACCATCTGAAGCTCAGAGTCAGAGCATTAGCTGAAGTGTAACTTTGCTTTGCCTTGCCATGTTTCTTTTCCTATATGTGGAAATATATTTCTTTCTGGTGTTCTTGGGAAGAAGATGTGATAGAGCCAAGCAGAATTTATTCATTCCTGGGTTCCTTATTTTAATAGCAACGTAATAGCCACACACACACACCCATCCTGATCTTAACTTCTTATAGAAACTAGTTTCCAAAATTTTATGATTTTATGATTTTAAATTACAATTAACGTATTTATATTGTCTTTGTACGCTGATTCCTGGAAGTTGAACTGCAATGTTAAAAAATGTAAACTGAGCATTGCTTACAGTTTTAATGAAAACACCAAATCATCCTCCAAGAAAGTTGTACAGATGTATATTCTTATCACTACAAAATGGATCTTTTTTCATATCCTTATCAATATTGTTCAGCATCTTAAAAAAAACAAAAAAAATGCTTTGCCAAATTCACAGTAAAAAACTATCATATTTTGTTTGTTCTATAGTTTTAATTATTTTTTACACTTACTAGGCATTTGTTCTTTCTGTTGTGAATTGCCAGTGCTTGTTTATTGTCTATTTTTTGTATTAGAGTTTTTATCTTCTTTGTCTTCTTCTTAATGATTGTCTGTTTTTCATAATAGTTCCGTTCTTTCTTCCTATTGATTCAGGGTTGGTCGTTTGCCTCTACTTTTACTTATGGAGTAATATCTTTCTTATGCATTAAAATTTTTCCATCAGCCTATTTTCCAATTATAATTGACTATCAAATCTATTTATGGTTCCATTTCTAACACCTGACTGTTAAATATCACAAGATCTTAACACCTAGTGGCTAAGTTAACGTATGATCTAGATATAGCGGTCCTTCAAATCACCTTCTCTCTCCTTTCTTCTTGCAATTTGACACCATCTAACTCTAAATCAAGTTCCCACTTGTGTGCAAAGCTCAAGGCCTAGGTAGCCAGATAGGGAGCCTGGCGAACGGAAGCATATTAACTTTCCACATCCTGCTTTTGTTTTTTCTTTTCTATCTATCAAAGTCTACATCCTGTTTTCCCTCTCTAGGTCTGTCAAAGGTAAACCCCCATTGTGGTTCCAGGCATTTCCAGCAAATACCCTGAGGGTGTTTGTCTCTGAGACTACAGATCTTCCTGACTTACAGTGGGGTAACCTCCCAATAAACCCATCATAAGTTGAAACTATCATAAGTTGAAAACGCTTTTAATAGATCTAACCTACTGAACATCATAGCTTAGCCTAGCCTACCTTAAACATGCTCAGAACACTTGCATTAGCCTACGGTTGGGCAAAATCATGTAACACAAAGCCTATTTTATAAGAAGTGTTTATATCTCATGTAATGTATTGAATTCTGTACTGAGAGTGACAAACAGAATGGTTGTGTGGGGACAGAATGGTTGGATGAGTTGTTTACCCTCGCTATCATGTGGCTGGCTGGGGCAGACGCTGTCCAGCATCACGAGAGAGGATCTACTGCATATCACTAGCCTAGGAAAAGATCAAAATTTGAAATACAATTACTACTGAATGCCTATCACTTTCACACCACCATAAAATCAAAAAATTGTAAGTTGAACCATATTAAGTCAGAGACAGCCTGTAATTAATTGAGTGCTTGGCTCAGAAGGATTGAAATGCACATCAAAGGGACTGCCCCGTGGCAAAGTGGTTAAGTTCCTGTGCTCCAAATCGGTGGTCTGGAGTTGGATCCTGGGCTCAGATCTACACACCTCTTATCCGGCCATGCTGTGGTGGAATCCCACATAGAGGAACTGGAACGGCTTGCAACCAGGATATACAACTATGTACTGTGGCTGTAGGAGAAAAAAGGAAAAAAAAAAGAAAAGGGAAGATTGGCATCAGATGTTGGCTCAGGGCCAATCTTAAAAGAAAAAAAAAAAGAAAAAAAAGAAATGCACATCAACATCCCGATGTGGTAAAGGAGAGAGAAATCTAGGAGTGTGCAGACATAGCAAAGACACCCCAGTCCAGGCCTCCAGGCAGCTGCATAAAGCTTGAAGGCTCTGAGTTTTCCTGCAACTAGGAGTGAAGAATGGCAGGGCACCTGAAGAAGGAGCTTGAGTGCTGAAGATGCCTAGGGCTTCTTTCAATTTTCTCTAGGCTCTTTATTTTTGTTTCATTTCATTTTGCAAACATAAATGGTAACATCTAACGTGCCAAGGTCTCTGAAATGTTGTCTTTTAAAATTAGCCTACATAACAACAGGATATTTCCTTTATAGACTGATACCCTAGGAACATACCGTCAAACTTAGGGCCTGATACAATATACAATATTAAACTTATACGGCATGCAATATTATGCTAATACTTTTGAGCACATTCGAGCCATCTTCCTCTGAGTATGGAGATAATAGCGATCCAAGACATAAGAGTGACAAAGAGATGAACATCAGGAGGGAGAGTAATGAACAAGTACAAGAAGAGATTCACAATAAAAAGGCTTCCAGCCAACGGTAATTTCTCTTTCATTCGATATCACTAATCCATTGTCCCTGCTACATTTGTAAATGTTTATGTAACTGAATTGACATAAATAATTCAAAGCAGTATTATCTTTGATGTACACACAGATGGATTTTCCTCTGAAGGCACCTTGGATGGTATTTGGGGCATTACTGTCTTAATTAGAGAATGTTTTGAAGCAGTATTTCTTGTGGGGTGTGTTTTGTTCTTTGTTTTTTTTAAGCAGAATTCTCTAAGGTTCCCTTTATGAGGTGCTGGAAAAGGCTCTCTCAGAGCCAAAATCATTTTAGAGGCAATTCCAGTGCAGAAAGTAAAGATGGATATCCTTATATTTCCAGTGGAAAATAAGGCAGGTTCCCCAGAAAGGAAAGTAAACTCAGTCTTTGTGGGGGTGGGAGGGAGGGCAATGACAGGAATCTGTGAAGTGGGAAGAGGAGAGAAGAAGGGAGAGCTGAGACAGTGAAAGAGACAAGGCCATGCTGAGGAAGAGCAAAGCAGGAGAGACATTTAGCCCACACTGTCAAAGAGGAGTCAGCTTCTTCCAAGGCTGCTCCTTTGGAGATTCACTCTCCCATTTATTCTGCAATGACCTTGGAGCTTCTAGACAGAAGAACCCTGCTCGGACTGGTGCTGCAGTCTGTGAGGACCAGGTTTGCCCTGGCCTCAGAATATGAGGGAACAATTAAATCCATCTGTAGTACATCTGCCCTCAGAATATGAAATAGTATCTCTGCACGTGTCGTCAAATATCCTCCTTAGCCCCTGATCAAAGTCTTGTAAGAACCCAAGAGAGGTCAGCCTCTTGGCCTGATTTACCCACGATCCACCCTGAAGGGAAGTGGAGATCCATGACCTCCCCAGTCCCTCCCAGCACTGGGATCCAGTGAAAATGCATCTGCTCATTTCCTCCTCCCAAGTGAATTGCTATGGGCGGCATGCTGCCATTTAATGAAACCGTCTGCAACCCTAAACTTCCCCAGGGAGGCAGCGGAGGAGCAGGAAGCTGGGAAGCAAAGGACGCAGAGTAAAATCGCCTTCAGAGGCGGGAGCGGGTGGGGCGTCTCCCTGGGATTCCAACTCCAGAGCGACCAGTTCCATTGACATTTGCTTGTCTTCTTTATTCTGTACTGTTCCTTTTTAGCTTTTCCCTTCTTATGCAGGAGAGTATGCTATGTGGTATGAGCTGAGCCATCAATAACCAATCCGTAACAACCCCCAACACCCATTAGAATTCTTAAAAGGAAGACGATACAAGAGCAAGCTGGTCTTTAATCACCTTTCTTCTTCCCTCATGAAAAGCTCAAGTTACTAAACAGCTGCAGAGAACTTCTTCCACAAATAACAAATAAACTCGGAGTTCACAGGAATGGACTTTTTCCCAGTGGGCCTATCCGTTCACCTGGCCTTATGAAGGGCAATGGGCCTGGGCCACCCATTTGGGGGCAACAAATGCACCTTGTCTCTGAGAGCAGAAAATCCCTGCAGAGAGGGCCAAGCGGCTTTTTCAAACCCTGTGTCTCTGTGGGCCAGGCTGCTCTAGTTACAAGCTGCTTAATTCCAGCATCAGGTCTCTGCTTTCAGGAAAAAGAAAAAGAAAATCTCGGTACTGTAAATCTAAAAGATTGTAAAAACTCATCTCGGGATTTGTCTCAGGCAAGGCCCGCAGGAACTTCAATCAGGTTGCAGGGGGGCAGACAGTTGGGCACTTAGGAAAAAATCCAACTTGACCTCCTTGTTTCCTGCCAGCAGCAATTCTCAGAATTTTGGATTTCAAGCTTCTTGAGGAGGAAATGCCTCCTTTTGGCAAAAGGAACACCACTGAGCACCCCGCGTCTGCATCTACACACAACATCAGAACCATCACCTCCATGACCTGGGTAACTCAGCTGAGTGACTTGCAGGCTGATGCTGCTTTTAACGAGAAAAAGAACTTTCTGTATATTTTTTAAAAATTAAACAAGCTATATGAATTATATAGCTTGAATCATTTTTCACTCCTCCCCTACGAAAATATGGATATGATTATATTTTAAATATTACTTCCCTAATCGAATAATCAATTTCCTCCACAAGCTCTTCATCAAACCCCAGGAGAAGGAAATCTGAATTGCTGCTGCATTTATGATCAGTCTCGATCATGTGGTGTGTTGCATGGTTGCCTTACAGCTATTTATGGACACAAGACCGTTCCGGTGGTGCCTGAATAACCACTCAGGAGACAGGAAAAAAGACACCAAGCCCCAGAGCCCTCATTTGTCTTGGTCACACTAATGCTAGGTGACTGGATCTGTTCACCCTGTCTCTGACAACATGAAGGATTGAGGGACATAACAGAGAAGCTTAATTCAAGCTTGTCAAGATCTGGGCAGCCGAATTCAAATCTTATCTAAAAGCATCAGAGGTTGAAATGGCATTTACCTTAATCAGTGCTAAAGGTTAATGTACAGACATGGTTAGCTCTATAAGAAAGGACTTTTTCTCTTCTTTCTGGCTCTTTGCTATGAAAATAATTCATCTTCAGAAGCCAAGAGGAGATAAATAAAAAGCAAATGGCAGTCTGCTTCCAAAGCATCCATTTTCTGTGCCCAACCACATGCTGGTGCCCTTCCTGCAGTGTCCTTGGCGGGAGATCACCTGAGAGCTCTCCAAGAGGAGACAGTGCTGACTCAGAGCTCTGCAGTCCTGGCCTCCACTGCAGGCTCTCTCTTGCCTCATGTATGCTCCACCCCTATTTGTTTGATCGGATGATGTGAGGCTACCCAGAGCCAACCCAAGGGTGGGAGCCTATCCCATCTTCTCTCTTTTGCAATCCCAAAGGAGTTAAAAATATACATATAAGCTTCTAGAAGGCAAGAGGCAGAGGGAATATCAAGCTACTCCGGTGGATGATTCTCCAGCCCAGAGCAGCCTCAGCCCTTCCTCTGAGTTAGGCACAATGAGGAGGCAATTAGTCCCAGCATCTCCGTGCAAAGGAAAAAATTGCAGGTGTCAACTTTGAGGAAGTATTGGGGTAAAAGGGTTGAATGGCTGGTCTGCAGTACAAACCCCCAGAAGGGAATTTTTTTCTTCTTTCCTGCAGGGGACTTACATCAGAGCCAGCAAGCACGAGGAAAGGGATGAGATGATGAGACAAGGTGTACCAGCTGGTCATTGGTGGGGCGAGGAAACAGTCCCAGCAGAGCTGTGCAATAAGTCAGCAATCTTCCCTGTATCCAGGCAGCAGCACCAGCACCGGTGAAATCGAGCTGTGATTACTTAGCTTACTGTTTCATTGTCCCACATCCCTTAAGCAAGTTTTCTTTTTTTAATTACTATGATGACGCGAATCACCATAGAACTCAGGCAAGCACTATCTTTTTGTAGAAGAGAGAAAGACACAGGAGACAAATCATGGTGTTCGGGGGACAGGAGGTCAGTGTTCTAAACGTAGCTCTGCCACCAGCTTTCCACAAAATCAAAGGGAACCACATCACCTCTCTGGGTCTGAATTCTGAGGCAGACGTTAATGCTTGCCACGAGCTGCATCTTTCTCTCCACATACTTCTTGCTGGCAGAACCCCAATTTTGGTTGGCTAGTCAGCCTCCCCTGAGCTAAGGAAGATGATTACTTCCCAGCCCCAGGGGATGAATATCGATTGTGGTACTTTCATTACCCTCCCTGTGATTAGTATAAACATGGATATGTTAAGTAATCTGGCAAATGAGATCTAAGACTGCAGCAGGCCCATGAAGACATTTTCCTCGGTTGTTAGGAGGAACACAGATGGGGACTTGCCCTTCCCTGTATTTGGATCTTCTCTATGAGGACATAATAAATGTTTGGAGCTGTTGCAGAAGTACTGTGACCATGGGGAGAAATGCCATCCATATAGCAGGGAAATGGAAAGCACCTGGGGGTCTGAGCACATAGTTATGCCATGGAACTAACCCTGGAAAGGTAAAATAATTAACCCCTTATTATTAAGCCACTCTCAGTCATGTAGTCTGTAACATGCAGCTAAAATAATCCTCTGAATCCATCAACTTGCTTCCCTCCTTTCAATCACCTCTGCCTTCTCCTGCCCTGTCCATCCAGGCAGCAGGGATGAAGCAAGGGAAGGAGGCAATGTGTCAGTCAATGTGCCTACTCTGTTCTTATTCTGTGCTGGGAAAGAGATGCAAGAAAAAGCCATATAATGCTAAAAGCCTTGCAAAATAAGGCAAAATTGAATAGATGATATATTATGTGAAAAAAGTTGTCAGAAATACAAGAGTTCATTGAAAGGAAATTAGAGTGCCATTCAGGATCAAGATGAGACTTTATGAGTTACGTTGGAATGGAAGGTCCAGCTGGGGAGTATGTGGGGGAGATAAGCAGCCATCATCAGCACCTCTGACCCACCAGGGGACCAGCCTGAGAACAAGGAGGATGGTGTTGTGGCAAGAAAGGCTTCCAGGGATGACCAGTGCCTGTGTCCTACTCAAAGCTATGTTACCACCCACAGAAGACAAAGCTGACTAGGGCTTTCTCAGAAGGACAGGTTTGGAAAGCAGCCTACAGCAAAGTGTCTGGCTTCTAATCTTACATTCTTTACCCTGGTTGAAATAAGGGGAGTTAATATGGGTTTGGAAGTTGTTTGTGGAACCAGTCTAGGTCTCAGGGGCTCAAAATGACTCCTCAAGCACTTACTTTCTCAACAGCAATCTCTGTCACCCTACTGAGAACCAATGTTCCAGACCAGACACATCTGTGGCCCCCTTAAAAGTTTTTCTGAGTGTAAACTCAGGACTGTATTAGTTTTCAATCACTCCATGACAAATTCCCACAAACTTAGCAACATAAAACAACATACCAGTATTATCTAACAGTTTCTCTGAGTCAAGAGTCTGGCTATGGCTTAGCTAGACCCTCACCTCCAGGTCTCATAGAGCTGCAAGACGCTGGCCAAGGGAGTTCTTATCTCGAGGCTCAACTAGGGAAGCAGCCACCGTCCTGCTCACGTGGGTGTTTGGAGCACACAGTTCCCACAGCTGTAGGGTTCATGGCATCTCACTTCTTCAAAGATAGCCAGAGGAGAGAGACTAACCTGAGTCTGCTATCAAGCCAAAGACTTATATAAAGTAACTTAACCAGGGATCCGCTTTGCCATATTCTATTGGTTAGAAGTAAGTCACAGGTCACACCCACACACAAGAAGAGGGGCTTATGCAAAAGCATGAACACCAGGAGGCAGAGATCGTGGGGGCCACCACAGAGTTTATCCATCACAGGGATTCAACCTGATAATGCCAAGGAGTTAAAATGTTGTGTTTTCAAATCCTCATAGAGTGTAGATTGCCCTAATCCTTCCCTCCATCCCCAACTTTCATTAGCCTAGGCAGTCGGGTACAGGAGGTGCCAAGGAGTGTTGATACTATGAGGCTGAGGAGAGTCAGGAACTAAGTGTGAACATGGATTTTAATAGACCAAAGAGTGAAGTTTAAATAGCTCAAAAAAATTGCTTAAACAAAGTGTTAAAAGGGGAGCTATAGCCCTTTGATACCAGCATGAGACAGGTTTGCTAACTAGTTAATAAATAAATAGGAGATCATGGGTGTAAGAGGCCTGGTTTGAGGTCTAGAGGTCTCCTTCAAGTGGAAAGTTTCTGCTGAAAATTTTAAAAGAATATAGAGCTATTTTATTAAGGAATGTGAAAATCAGCAGTCAAGTGCTAATCAGTAATTTACCAGATTATTATGCTTAATTAGTTTCATCTGACAGATAAAACTTGTCCTAAAGATCAGATCTTAATAGACATGAGATCTTGACAAGCAAGAAAGACATGAAGACTAAGTATCAGGAGTGGGTGTTGGCATCTCCACCACAGCACTAGATATTGAGGCGGTGGCGGGGGGCGGGGAGGGGGGACTGCTTGGTAATAGATCACTTCCAAAGGCCCAGCCACACAAGACAGCGCTGAAGAGGAGACCAAGGATCCAAGAAAATGGAGCAATTGCAGGTTTTTCTAAATCAGTAGTTCTGGAGACAGAAATTTCTTTTCCAATTTCTTCCCTTTATTGGAGAATCTCTCCAAAAAAAGAAAATGGGTAAAACTGGATCCTTTCCTAGGTCATGGCTGTCCTTTAGGAGGAATTCAAACACCACGCTCACCTTCCACTCCAACTTTGAGAAGAAGAGATGCAAAGATCTTTTCCTTTAGGCCAAATTTGGACATTTTTAGAGTTACAGCAAAGAGGTTTAAAACCATGATTTGTGCCATAATTGCTTTGTATTCTTAGCTCTTTGGATTTTCTTCTCTCTCCATGCACCCATCTGGCTGGAATGTTCTGTGAAACCACAGCCTACCCTGCTTGGATGGGGTTTCCTACCAAGCAGAGGCCTAACAGTGGGACGCTTCTATTGGCTCTAGCCTAGACTGTAATAAGAAAACAAATTGTTTGGTAGAATTTTACTTGAGCTTAGATTTCTTTCCCTGTTGTCACCATAAAGTGAGACAAAACAAGCTGTGGATCTGGAGGAAATGACCAATGGATCTCCCCAGCCTCCCTCTGGTAAGAGCCTTATACCAGAGATCCAAAAGAAGTCTTTGTAGTTCACAAGTGTTTCGGTCCAACCTGTCAGCCATAGGGAATTTTAGATGCAAATTTAGCAGTGTCCATTTTCTCTCTGCCTATTCTCCTTACAAAACTGACATGGTAGCAAAAGCTGAATCAACAACCAAAGACAGAAGATACACCCTATCATGGATGTAAGCACTGTTTTTCCAAGTATTCCTGACTCTTCTCTCGGGCACAGAATGGAATAGCATTCCTTCACCTCTTAGGTCAGGAATGGTCAGGTGTCTGAATCTGAAATGTGAGAGTCACTTCTGTTAGAAGCTGTAAGAGCCAGTGCCTGATTTGTTGTGCTTTTTCCCTCTGGGATGTGTCTGGCATTATTCAAAAAGGTGGCTGCTCTGTCATCCTGGATCCCTGAGGGACTACAATGAACAGAGCCCTGCAGGTCTACAATAGGCATGGAGCATTAGCAAGAAACAAGCCTTCATTGCTTTAGGACGCTGAAGTTTCTTTTTGTTTGTCTACTTTTGTTTTCACAACAAGACCTAGCTTATCCTGGCAGCTATAGACCCCACTGCCTCTGGTCTCATAAGACTACACAGACAGCGGCAAAGACTTCGTAAGAGTTTTCATCCAGGTCTTGAATTTTCTGTTGGAAATGTGGAATGCTCTAAGTGTCAGCCCATGAAAAATAGGCTGTTGGGCAGTTTGTTGAGCACTGCAGGCTTCTTTGAGCGATAACCAAGATGACTAGGATGAAAAATTCATCCCTATTTATAGACTGCTTGCTGGAAAATTCCCCCAGGTTTTTATTTTTGAGCTGATATGTGGAAAATGCCTGTTTAGGAAAAAAAAAAGAAAAAGAGGAAGAGGAATAAATAGAAAGAGAGGGAGCTTTGGCAGATAGAGGCAAACTCTCATAGGTTATGTACTATGTGCTAGGTATAGGGCAAAGCTTTGCCGATAACATGGACTAGTAAACGAGAAAGTCTATTATGAAATTTATATTAAGAAGCCACCTAATCATGTCATATTTACTTCCCTGAGGCAGTAAAATATAAGCATTTTTGGAGTATCAAATAAATAAGGACATAACAAAATAATACAAAGTATTAGTGACGTCATTCATGCTGCCATTAAATTAGAAATAGGGCGAGAAAGATCTGAAAGAAAAAAGGCCATTCATAAAAAGAGCTGTGAAAAGTAATTGAGATGATAATGCTTGCATGGAAATCTTACTCAAGAGACTTTTAAGTCAAAAGTAAGCAATGACAAGATAAATTTTCTTTTTGAGTGGGAATGAGGGCTAGTAAAGGAAATTAAAAATAAAGGAAAATGATATCTTAGTTTTATATGTGTCCAATTCATTTCTGACACACAAAAAAATAAAATAAATTACTATAAGGAAATTAAATAATATATTCTACCAAGTAACTCAAATAGTAGCCAGGCCCACAAGGAGGCCATATGAAAATGCTGGAACTCTATTGCCATTAGGAAGATAGGAAGAAGTCACCATGCTAATTGGAGATAGAGAGCTTTGAAACAAGAGAGATAGAGCAGGAAATAGAGATTCTGGCTCCACATAAAATGAAGTCCTTTCATGATCCAAGTGTATGATCACAGAAGTTCCAGGTGATAAAGCTAAAAATCCTCTCAGTGTTCAAAATGCAAGACTGATTCCCTTGGGAATCAGGATAAAATAAGGTAGTCAGCTACAAAGTTGACAGAAGGAGGCCCCTCCTAACATGGACCTTCTCTTTATTCTAGATGAACAGAATATGTTGAAAAAGGTTAAGAGAAACACTCAGGAAGCCTAAGTTTCCAGATGCTTCTCCAATATCCCAACTAGATAACCTCCTGGTGTGATTAGGTTCTGCAAGAATCATTTTATACCCAGACCCGTTGGAGGTACTGATATATAAAAGTGGCCCCAAAAAAGAGGCCAGGACAAAAACAACATTATCAGCAGTCCAGGAGAAAAGGTAGCACTGTGGTTAAGAGCATAAACGTCAGCATCAGATAGCCCTAAATCCTATCCTGGTTCTGACATCTGCTCGCTGCATGACTTCGTGCAAGAGCGTCTCATATTCTCACTTTTCCCGTCTATGAAATGGAGGTAATAATAGAATCTGCCTCATAGGGATGACTCTGAAGATTAATCGATAGAATGCTTGTAAAATGTTTAGTTCCTGGCATTCAGTACAAAATCAATATATGTTTGCTATTGTTAGCATTTAAAGTTTTCCCTTTGGGCCTGAGAAATGCCCCAATCTCTTTCCAATATTAGGTCAACAACCCAGTGCAACTGGAGCATTTAACCTGCCTGCCTTGTTGACATTCAGCCCAGAAGGTGGAATCCTACTTAGAATGTCTATAGGTTGTTCCAGGACTGATCCAAGCAATGAGTGGCAATTAGGAATTATAAGAGGTAATATCATTAGGACACATAGAATGAAATAGCTCCCTTGGGACAAACTGGAAGTTGCAAAGATTTGAGCAGTTCCTCAAACCTAGACTGAAGTCAAAGGTCACTCAAAGTTGGTTTAATACTATGGGACACTTATTCTGTAGTTTGGGACCCTGCCTTTCCTTTTGATTTACCTCCTTGAAAAGAAGAAATCAAAGTACATCATACCTTTTGATTATCCCAGATTATGAACAAAGGGTTTATATGCCCACAGATAGCTGAGATACAGGCAAGAGGCTATCAGAGCCCTGGAGAGAGAATCAGAAGTGCTCTGTTACTTTCTCAGAACAGAAAGTCGTCACATGAGCCCACATCTGGTAACAGCACAGGAGTGCTTGACAGCACTCGTGCCTTGGGGAAGATCAAGTCTTTGCTCACAGCACACGAGGCTTTTGAAGCGGTTAAGAACTATGAGGAATTTTAATCTCAAATGTTAGCGCTCGACACCGAATCTACAATAGTTTAATTTCCTGATGAACCGTCTTAGCATATTTAAGAATGTGATAGGCAATGATGTTTTCAGGACACTCTGAGTTAAAAATTAAGAAAAATGGAGAATTCTGGCCAAATATAATGCTCCCCAGGAGTGAAAGAACGTAAAAAGTGGAGTGGCATTGACCACAATAAAGCAACGTCTTTGCCTTGGGTGCCATGAGAAGTAAATAGGGTAAGCCATATCTTAGAAGGCTAATTATTTATTTTTGTTTCTCTTGGAATTAAGTCATCCTTTACCTCGTTATATTCTGGAAAGTCATTTATAACTGATACAATTAACTTCATTAACTTTGGATGCCAATATGACATACATCTCTTTCAGTTTTCCAATTCACGGCTCTAACCATGACGTGGCTTCATTAATCCAAAGTCCAATGTCGAAGACTTGTCCAGAATGGTCCAAAGGAGATTTATGTTGAACATGTAAGTTGTTGAGAAGAATAATTTTTACTGTCCTGAAATTATGACTAAGGCGAAGAGCCAAGGAAAAATTATGCTAATGAAGACTGCACCTTTTTTTTTTTTTTTGAGGAACATTAGCCCTGAGCTAACATCTGCTGCCAATCCTCCTCTTTTTGCTGAGGAAGACTGGCCCTGAGCTAACATCCGTGCCCGTCTTCCTCTACTTTATATGTGGGACGCCTGCCACAGCATGGCTTGCCAAGTGGTGCCATGTCCGCACCCGGGATCCTAACGGGCAAATCCCGGGCCACTGAAGAGGAATGTGCGCGCTTAGCCTCTGCGCCACCGGGCCGGCCCCTGAGGACCTCACATTTTAAGGTCAAGACCTACCAGCAACTGGACCTAGCCACTTCCTAACAAGGTTTATTGAGAGGCACCAAGACAGAAAGAGCTTCTCACCACTAGCCAAGATAAGAAGACAATATAGGGGAGGGGGGTAGGTTGTCAGCCTTTTGGGGGAGAACATCGCCACTTAAGAGAAGCTATTCCCTTCTCTCTCCATGAGAAGCCAAGGAAGGGAATGTCCTAGAAAATTATTTGAGAAGAGTAGGACTTCTAAAAGAATGGTGACTTGAATTTTCTTTCTTCTCTAAATATTGAATTATCCAGCAACTCTTTCAGTACGCCCCTGCACTGCTTAAACAGCTGAAAAGGGAATTGGAGAGAAATGGTATGGATGGGAGAGGGGACTGCAGTGAGGCAGCTTACAAACCTACTGTTTCATGTGAAAAGAACACTAGGGTTTCCTTGGGGTTGAGTGGACACCCAGGAAAGTAACTGGGCTTGAACCCTTTTGCTGGTATTTCACTGGGTAAGGAGACTCCACCCCCAAGTGCCTGTTTTTGTGGTGATGGGAGGGCTTAGGGGTGGTGGGTATAAGAGGTTGAGCCAGAACCTAATCTCTCATGTCATACAATTGTGTAGAGACCCCAGTGGGCTCTCTGAAGAGCCCTCACTTACGCCCCATGAGAGAGCCAGCATCTGAATCCCAGCTCTACTGAAGGTAGGATGGTCTGATAATGTCAGACAGAAAATCAAGCACAACCAGGAAAGAGGAGACCTGAGAATCCCCTCTTCATGATATACTGAGCCCAAATGAGCTACGCCAGACACCATTTGCATGGTTTTCTGGCCAGAGTAGCCATGGAAAACACTTGTGCTGTGCTTCTGTTTGTGGGGCTAGGTCACTGATGTTACCTCAGCCATCACCTCAGGTCTAGGAGCTCTGAATACAGTTCCAACTTGTAGATATGGATTGAACCTATTAGGTATCTAGCTTCCCCAGTAACTGCTTACAGAAGCCAGTTGATGCCACCTTGTAGGGTGGGAGAGTTAATATCTCACCAGACATGAATTGACCAATGGAATACAGGGGCTGAGAGGTAACTAGCTGACATATTCTTCCTGAAACATATTGTAAGTATATACATTTAATATTCCTCATAGTATTCCCCAAAGAAAACTGCAGCCATTAGTCAGGAAAAGTGTACACTGAAAAAAGTGGAATACCCAGACCTTTTGAAGACTCTAGTATAGGTCCGAGCTGCCACATAACAGGGGCCCCAAAATGCCATCATGAGCATTTGGTTATATGCATGAGTGGTATAAAGTTGAGTTTTGTCCTAAGTGTGTCTCATGGTGGCTTCACTGGGTTCATGGTCCCACCTGTGATTTTTTTTTCCCCAGTCACCTAGTGAATAATTGGAATAGATATAGTTAGCTGTTGGAACATTTTAAATTGATTCCCTGATATGAGAAGGAGCGTTATTATGATGCAAAGGACCAAGCTCATGAAGCTCATGAAACTTCCAGCCAAAAGAATAAACCAGAAGCAATACTGTAGCCCAGGAGGACTTGCCTAAATTAGTGGCACA